>NC_064931.1:74656189-75398045 GCF_023897955.1 Schistocerca gregaria
TACATCATTTAGACATGCAGAACACAACAACTTTTTTTCGTATTACGTAATGGAATGACTCTTGGTGCTACAACGAACAACATACACTGTTTCCCACCCGCAGACCACCAACATCGAAAACGTTTACGCGTGCTTTCATCAAACTGCAGGAGTCCGGTTCAGCTACCAGTACAGATGTTTCCTGTGCATACGCAACCGAACTAAAAGGAATGGCCAGTCTTAAGGATACAGAATGTAACCCTACGACCTGAGCTTGGGTCTATAAAAGCGTCGGTGTTTCACATAGAATTTTACGTGAACAGTTTCACCATCAGTAGTGAAACTTCCCACAATTTCTCTAATATGTAACATATTTCGGTGAACCACTCCTTCAACGATAAGTCAGTTACACAGGTAGTGTTCCTTGGCCTCCAAGGTCACCAGAGAAAGACTCACTGGATTTTTGTTTGTGAGAGATGTGGACAGAAAAGTCTGTAGAGTAAAATCAGCACAAAAGACGCGTTATGAAAAGAGATACCCTCATACAAGTACACTAAGATGTCAGAAGAACCACGCGCAATGTTAGCAGGAAGGTGAAAAGTGTGTTGAAGACGGCGGTGACGTATTTAAACGTATGTATGTTATTAGCCAATTTTTGCATTAACCAAATGTTTCAAAGAATTATTTTATATTCTCTACCATTTTATTAGGTAAATTGAAGGCGTGGGGGGAGATAGGAAAGGGAGGAGAGGGACTTACTTATACCTGCTACATAGGGACTTTATGCAGAATCAGTGGCGACGAGCGAAAGAGCGTGCTGGACCAGCACACGAACCCGATCTTCTGTTTACTAAGCAGCTGCGTTAATCACTGCACCACACAGAACAGTGTTTATTGCAAAGTGCGCAGACTACCTCGGCACGCTTCCCAGCCGACTCTGACTCCAGCCTAGCTCCACCTATCCATGTCCTACACGCTCGTTAACTTAAAGAGTCCCGTTGGAGCTCGGACGTAAATGTGCATCCACACTGAAGGGTGTGGATTCATTGCCCATCGAGGTGAATCGATTATATGAATGGTGGAAGTTCTTTCGGACATTCATGAAATTTACTAGTTCTCACACAACTGTATCTCCACATCCTTACTTTAAGAATAGCGCTTGTACTTAATTCAAAGCTGTCAGTATCAACGCTTCCTCAAATAATAATAAATGAAAAGCACAGAATCTGATGATGATCCTGTAAGCCGGGAGCTGGTTAACAAAAAAAATAGTGCAGAAAATACACAATATTGTGCTTTTCATTTATCCTTACGAAGTTGCTCTGCGTATAAGCGACGGAAATATTTAGTACTACCCCAGAAAATCCCAATATTTAAAGTTATAGGTGCAGTTACTCATGAGTGTAAGTGTGAATAGGTAAAGGAGCTTCACATTCCCACAATTGAATAAGATGTCACATTTACAGATCAGTTCACGGTTAGGAAGTTGGTTGAGAGACAGAAAGTTAGATACGTTACGAGATCAGGGGAGAGACTCACAGTGCGAGGAGGTGCTGGCGGTCTTCCGGCGGCGCACCAGCGACTGCCAAACGCGTCTGCCACCCATCTCATCGCCTGTTTGCAAAGGAAATGCCTCAAAGTTAACCGTCACACTCACTCGTTCTAAGCCCACCTCATTTCTTTTAACATTAAAAACAACACACTGAGTGATCACTTTATT
The DNA here is from genome assembly GCF_023897955.1 of Schistocerca gregaria. Taxonomy (NCBI): domain Eukaryota; kingdom Metazoa; phylum Arthropoda; class Insecta; order Orthoptera; family Acrididae; genus Schistocerca; species Schistocerca gregaria. Next base: position 74,657,889 of record NC_064931.1, read on the forward strand.
ATAAACGCCGAATATAAGCCGTGAGATTTGCTTCCGTTTGAGAAACAGTAGTCGCAAATATCTTTACACAATTTAAGTTTCTGTACGATCGTACGGGGTAATGGACTGTGCTGTTTCTTTTTCCTTATGACTGTATATTTTAGCAATTCACAACCAGACACGGCATACCGAGTGAGGTGGCGCAGTGGTTAGCACACTGGACACGCATTCGGGAGGACGACGGTACGAACCCCCGTCCGGCTATCTTGATTTAGGTTTTCCGTGATTTCACTAAATCGCTCCATGCAAATGCCGGGATGGTTCCTTTGAAAAGCCACGGCCGACTTCCTAATTCCATAGAACCGATGACCTCCCTCAAATCAACCAACTAAACACGGCATAAATTGGCTGCTAAATCGAGCTTTTGTTCGACGTTGTACTGTTTCCTATTTACATAAACCGTTTCAAAATTCATTTACTTAGAGTTTTCGTCTTTTGCAGTCTGAAGTTTTTTTCCTGTAGCGGGATGCGATTTCATTATTACTTGCATCTAAAATTCGATTAAATTTTGTTGTCAACCTTCGTGTTTTAAATTTGTCCCTGTTGTGTATCTTAATCTGAAGTGCCAAAGCAGTCAAAATGCGCGCTCTTTCGTGTGTCGCATAGCGCTGTATATTCTACAATACAAGCACGACTCACGGTACCATAGATCTAGCAGACAGAATTCCGAAGCCAAGCATCGAAACGCAATTGAAAACGTAAAATCTGTCGGAAATACGTTTCCTTTCATCGATACAATTTAGCTTCATACCCGTTTAACAGTATTTTTTCCTTAGAGTTACTGTGTTACATTACTAAATCCCAGCAGTAGGTATAGCCAATGGTTGGCTGGAATATATATATATTTCTCACCTAACGTTGTTGTGATCGTTACTTGAAATAATACTCCAAAGAATAAGAATATTCAAAGTAGCCTAAAACAAAAGCTATCCTTCATTAACATTACGCAGTCTCACAGAATTTTTCTTTCAAACTGCGTAGCACCGTTCTGTTCTCCAACAATCTCCTACTAATACAAAGGATTTGCTAGGCAAGGCACTAGTAATGGGCCAGGATGCTACTGGGTGGAGGGGGAGGTTGTCTATTTCGTGAGCACTTCCTCAAATCCATACCCTCTTTCTTCATTTTTCTTGTTAAATTTCTCATTTTTTTCGTAAAATTCTTTCCTTTTTGCAAACAAAGCCGAAAGAAATGTCATCTGAAGTAAACCGGCAAGATGACTCATGTTTTCCATTCGTGTTTAGATGAAATCGTAGGACAAAAGTGCCTGCTGGTATTTATGAATAACGTGATCACTCAGTGATTGCGTGAAGTTATTTGACATCTCGCTCAGTCTCAGACTCATCTTTTACTTTATTCGCTGGCAGTTGATGAGGATGAAACGCATGGAAATGTCATTGTGTACTGACATTTTCAATTTTGCTCGCCCAGAGAATCTACTTTTCATCATACAATAAGAACAAGCTCATGCATGCGTCTTACTGATATTCGCAGCTTCAGTAATTGCATTATGGACCACCATAAAATGACCCCCGTAATGCCGTATGTTACTCTAGAATGCACTTATCAGCACATGAACCCGGGTAACCTACAGATACTGCAGAAACAGTTGTTCATGATGGCGAGGCTACAGTCTTCAGTCCGAAGACTGGTTTGATGCAGCTCTCCACGAAGATCTATCCTGTGCAAACCTCTTCATCTCTGCGTACTACAACCCACACCCACTCGATCCTGCTTGATACAGTGACGCCTTGGACACCATCGACAATTTTTATGTCCCACGCTTACCCCCCCGGCGCGCCTCAGAGGGTGCCTTATCAACCGCTGCCTTCTTGCAGTCAAGTTGTGCAACACATTCCCTTTCTCCTCAGTTCGATTCAGCACCACCTCGTTATCATACGCTCTATTTGTGTAATCTTTGACTTTCTTCTTTAACTTTTATATTTGAAAATTCCGATTCAATTTTTGTCGGATCTTTTATCGACCACATTTCCACCTGTACAAGGCGACACTCCAGACAAATGCCATCCGAAAAGACTACCTAACGCTCAGATAATTACTTCTTTATAAAAAGTAGACCAGTTTCCGCACGGAATGCAGACTTCACTAACCATACGGTTGAAGATATCGAAATAAGGTTACCAATAAATAACACTGCATAAAGGGACGAGTTTTTTGAAGCACGGTTAACACTTGAAACTTTATCTACAAAGACACTGAAGAAAATATCTATATGTGAATTGAATTATGTACTTCGGCACTGATATCTCGATAAATCTTAAAATGAGAATTTACATGTATAATATTCGTTGACGCATACAATTAAACATGTCGCAAACAAATAATTGGAAAATGAGTTACACGTAAGACCCTAGTCTGCGAGCGTGGCGTAGTTACACATTCAATGCTAAGTGAAACGTTGCGCAAGGGGGGGCTTAAACTCAACTGTTTCCAGCGACTTCCACCTCACGTTTAATATAATTTCGTGATGTTGCTGAGCGTTGTATCATGTATCACAGTTCTCAAGAGTTAGGGAAATCCATGAGAAAAAGGACCAGTACGCCATTCATTAGTTACTCTCCTGACCCTACAACCCGAAGTCGCTTTTTGGCTTCCTCAAGTAGCCTCCATCACTATATAAAGTATTATTTCTGTACATCTCAGTATATAAAGGAGTTACCCGAGATAAACATACAGCAATCAATTCGCCCATGTACATATTAGCACTCGTCAAGAACTTTTTTTTTTCGAAATGTGCAACGGCTTTTTAAACACTAGCGTGAGACTTATGCATGTGTTCCACAACTTCTTCGGCCTTCCAGATTTCATTTTTCTCTGGTAACTGGTGCAGTGAGTGGCCACAGCATGGACAAGAATTAATGCGCGATCCCATCCACTGGAAACCTTTTCCGATTTTCCACTTCAGTTTCCGTTCTCACGGTAAGCAGTATAAACAAAATTTTCCATTTTACGATTCATAGCGATGTACGAGCAACTGAGAAGAAAATTCTACAGCTAGTGGTACATTAGATTGCTGTTAGATTATTAGCCATAAAAATCTCATTGGCAAACGTCTTTACATCATCGACGACTGCTAAAACGCTCACACAGTAAAGTGGAAGTAGATAAATTTTATGGTCTTAAAGCCAACGAAAGCGATCAGCAATGTAATCCAAACAACATATGACTGAATACAGTTTTAAAGGCCATTAGTCACGTAAAACGACATAATGCCAAGTAACTACTTCGATCTGTGAAGAAACACTTGATGAAAAATGTATTAAAAATCATTTATGAATTTTGGTTAACTGTTATAACCGCTCGTCCAAACTACTCGTACTGTCATCAGTCTGTCCAGATGCCTGGCTTGGCTTTGGCTGAGATCCTTCCGAAATATCCACTCTCCAGATAAATCCACAATTTTCTACCGTCATTCAGCGAATGGAAATTATTTGGACTTACGAGAGAACATGTTTGTACATCTCAGTGAAGCCCGTGACGAGGAAAGAAAATTTAAATTTATTGTAACCATCACTGTCTGATCCCTTGTAGACTTCGTGGTGTGCACCGAGCGGCATTTCGAGAATTTTCGTTACCGTTTTCTTTATATATATTACCTGAATTCTCTCCGAATGGGCTCCTTTCCTATTCAGACCGAGCGGTTATGGTCTTCTTGGGATTTTCTATCCGTCCAACAGCCCACTTGTTAAAATTTCCTGTCTTTTATTTTCTGCTGCGTTATCCCTTTCACGACCTTTTTACTGCTGCGATCCATTATATGGTCTTAATTTTAGTTTTTCTGGGAGATCCGCAGAACTGCATATCCCGTATATTTAACTTGATAGGTTTCATATTTTAGTATACTTAAAAGGGGCTGCGCGGGGTTTGAGCCCTCCTTCGGGGATGGGTGTGTGTGTTGTTCATAGCGTAAGTTAGATTAAGTAGTATGTAGGCTTAGGTACCTATGACCTCTGCAGTTTGGTCCCATAAGACCTTACCACAAATTTCCATTTTCCCAAAAGTATAAATAGTGGTATACTTCTAGTGTTCCTTATTTGGTCTTAGTCTTTATGGTCCTTATTCAGTTCATTCTGGACCTACGTTCACAGCTCCTTAAAGAGAGAAAACTGATTTAAAAGGAAAAATAATTATCTGGAAAAGTATATGGTTGCGCGTAAACGTGGCACGGACAGCATTAATATCAAAGCGTTCCAGACATCAGAACAATGGTTTCAGTCCGTTGTAGTACACAAAGTAACCAGTATTTTGCTGTATGATTAACAATCTCACCTTTTATCGTCGACGACATTACGGGACGATGCACTTTTTTTGACTATATTTGATCGTTCTTGAAAAGTGTTAAATAGCGATCGATTTAATTCTTGCTGAAGATTAAATTTAAAATATTTACAGAAATATCCGCCAAATATTGTAAATGTTAGACGCAAATAATTCATCGAAGAGCAGTTATACCACTACTGGCGAGAAAACATAGCATAATGGACTGAAGCTTAAATTCGACACAAAATCTTCCTGTGTAATTGCGACGTGTTTAATTGCAGACACCAAGTAGCTTTATTCAATGTTTAAGAAATATGAGGGATGTCCACATTACTCGGAAAATATCTGCAGTACCTTTAGATTACTTCCAAGTCCGGAAGCTTAACTTGGTCGTGACCAAGAGCCTTAATTTTCTGAATAAGTACGAAGAAATCAAGTCGTATCTTTGAAAGGGATGTTTTCTGTTGATCCATAGTTACCCAAGTGCAAATTCGTAAGTCGCATGCCTGAGCGTTTGCTCTAAGTTGTCACCATTATCGCTAAATTGGAAGGGATGTTGCGAGCAGTTGCAGCAGCGAGTCCACAGAAAGCGGGAAACGGGAAGGGTGCAGCCCGTGCAGTGCTCTTATACGGAGAGCGGCGCCACGCCATCCACTTGCGCAATGCATAAACGCCGGCCCACGCCGTCTGGGAGGACCTGCTCATTTCTCAGGCCGAACCGTTACGGCTCCCTTACGTGTTGCAGGACATACACGGCTTCATCTCGTGCGCTGCAGAAGTAGCACGTTCAGTGTACACTTATAGCTCGTATCGCACATGGATGGAAAAAGTGTACGAGATGTAGATCAGAAGTGATCAAACTACTATTATTTGCTCTTAGCTCAATATTTGTTACCACCAGTAGATTCTACTAAAAATAGGGAAAAGAAATATGAATGGTCACTACAGAGTGTGTTTCAAAAATCGATGGCAAAACTTCGGCAATGGATTCCTCATATAAAAAAAAGCAAAAATAGGCTACGTCAACACCGAGTTATTCGAGAATGTTACTGTTACGCAGTGCAAGGTGGCAAGTGCTCTTTGACAGATGAAAACAGACGATGCCAGTTACAATTGTTACATAAGTAGCCATTAACAAAGGTGTATATGCGGTCGTTTGTAATTGCCTGTGCCTGTGATTTACAAACTGGAAACGTACAGCAACCAAAAGCTTGCGACCGTGTACTACATGTACGGTTTGGTGGATGGCAATACACTGGAGGCACTGCGCTTGTACGAGAAACGTTACCCATTGCGCAGATTACCAGACCGAAAGACATTTAAAGGAGTTCATCGCCGTCTCTGTGAATACTGGAGCTTCACACGTCCATCAGGGAGCGGGGACAGCCATGAAGTACAACACCAGAGGATGAGGAAGGATGGAACTCCTAGAACCAGAAAAAGGCGATCAGCCTTGCAGAGGAATGCGCCGCACGTGACGATATTGAGTCGTTCACGTGAAAACGTGCTGTATTCGTAATATCTGCAGCGTCTACAGGCCTCGTCTCGTGCGGATTATCCTCCGAGCGTAACGTTTTGCCAGTGGCTCCTGCTGCAATGTGTTATGACGTCCATCTCTGCAACTGTCGTTTTATTTACAGATAAACTGACATTCATAAGGGACGGAATCTAGAATTTGCGTAATCGGGGCATGCGGGAGGAGGCAAATCTCCATGCAACAATACAATCGTCTCACCAACAGAGGTTCTCCATTATTGCCTGGCCAGTCGTTACTGGCGATTGCTTTTTGGGACCCTACTCCGTTCCAACGAGACTTACTGTACAGAACTACACAGATTTCTTGCGTACTGCATTGCCCGACTACTTACAAGACACGCCGTTTGCACTTTCATGCAGGATGGTGCTCCAGCACATTTCAGTCTGCCTGCCCGGAGGCACCTGAATGCACGTTTTCCTGAGCGCTAGATAGGTAGAGGTGGGTCAGTTGCTTGACCATTCCTTTCGCCTGATTTAAACTCCCTGGACTTTCACCTGTGAGGACACGTAAAGTCTCTGTTGCGGATGAACCTACTCTCGATGCGCGCACTGTGGCAGCCCTTCAGACAGCGCGAACAACATGCATTTCTGACCGTGTGCGGAATTCAGTGAGGCGACGAACAAAGGCCTGTATTCAGGGAGGAGGAGATCATTTCGAACATTTCCTCCGATACGTTACCAGAGTACACCAGCTGGCGTTACAGACGCACAGTGCAGTTTACAGGGAGTGAAGGTCGAATAAATCTGTAACGATGCATTTGCGGACCCATGTCGACACACCTTTTTGTTTCTGCTTGTTATACGACGAATCCATTCCTGAAGTTCTGCCATCGAGTTTTGAAACAGCCTGCATAGCAGCGATGCAGAGACCACGGCCCACCGTTGATCTGTTTGTGTCCCGCCCCACGCTGGCTGCTCTTGCATTCTCTTCTCTCTCTTTTTACAACAGCGTCTTTGGGTCAACTTATTTTAGTTCAAAAACTCTTTACAAAACGACGAACAAAAAAATCAAAAAATAGGAATAGCTTGACGATGACAGTTTAGAGCCCATTTTGCACTCCACTATTAGAAACATTGAGCCAAACAACAAAGCTATTGTGAAATCAGTGGTGTAGCTAGTTTCAAATTAAACTGTATAAATAATGTTTCTGTAAAGATAAATTGTTGCAATTATATTTGTTTTATAAAATGAATTTTGTGGAACAAATGATGCGAGCCTTTCTTTCTTTTTGGGGCCCTTATTAGAGTGAAGGGTTTACAGCCTGTGGTACTAGCAAGTCTGTTCAGCCCTGCTACATAGTAAAGTGCTGACAATAAATCACATACATTTCTTTCATCAACTGTCACAGCTTTTGGATTCCCAAATAATACAGGTCCTATATTTGTATATAAAACGTGTAATCTACGACATGAGCACGAGTGTGAATTTAGAACCTAACTGTGGTATCGTCCAGAGATGACGGTGCCACATCATAGTAGGCAACACAAATCGAGATCACAGACGTCACCAACGTTTCACTGCAATTCGCAGCGACGTGTGGGAAATGCTCCTAAACAACAGGTCTCGCCTCTCAGCACAGCAGCACGCTCACATCTGTGGTCAATTTACAGCTAGGCACAGAAGCACTCAGCCCTAGTTCGTCACCTCTTCTGGAGAAGTCAGCATTGTAGAGTAGGACCACCGAGTTGTTAAAGTTTCAGATCAACTTGTACTGTTGTCAATGTACGACATCGCTCTTCAAAAGCACAGTTTATTACTTAGTGCATAAAATGATGCTTTAATAGCCACTGACAGTTTTACATTATCGAGAACTGCTGTGGCAAAAACTGTGTCAAGTAAATCTTTTTTTTCATTTATGTATTAAAGTGAACTAATATCTCGTGTGTTCTACTTCCTATGTGCCACCTCACCGAGGAGTCAAGGCATCCACAGTTATGGCCGGACAACTGTAGTTTCATCTGGTCATAACACTAACGGAGGTAAAAATACATTTTTCAATAAAAATACATTGCATCCTCCAACGTATCTTAAAATAAATACCTCGAATATAATACTGAAAAAATTTGAGCGTACTCTGAGGTTTACCAACAATCATTCTTCCCGAGCACCATTCGTGACGGTAATAGGAAAGGGGAAAGTGACGGCGGTACGATACATCGCAAGTATAGATGTAGATTTAGATGCAAATTCTACATTTCGGAAATAGAAGCACCGTGATGATGGTAAAACTTTCAACAAACTTATTTTTGTAAAGACAAAAAAGCACCGTTTTGCTGAAGGGAGCCAACAAATACTACATTGATGTGCTGATTACTGAGTGCGGTATCAAATGAATCGAAAATGAAGTACTTTGCCAGCGCTCTTCGTAGTGTAATGACTTTGCATCGAAGCAAATTCGTTGTTTAATCGCAATGTCTTTGCTACAGCGGAGAAAACTGACAAGTTCGGTACACAAGCGTCTGTGAAGGCAGCATATACAATCGCAGCAAACACCGAACGTACTGTCTGTTACGCAAAACAGTGTCACAAATACGCAGAGCGCCAAAATAAAACGATGTCTGTAGTTTATACAGTATAAACGGAGTGGGAGGCGCTTTACGTACTATGCACCTCTCTCTCTTTGTTCAAGATGTTTTACAAAGAAGGTAATTGGAGTCGACCAAATAAACGTCTACCGAAGTTATGTGACGAGTTTCACGGCTTATGTAGATATAAATGGACAGTTTGCGAAATTCTGCTTGCGTGTACTAGAGATCTTGCCCAGTGCCGGCCCCAATACTCGCTTCCCTACGCGAGGCAGTAGTTTCGACTGTTGTGTGTCTAGTGAAATAAAAAGAATCTGTGGGCGAAACATAAAACAGGTAACTAATGTGCTTCATAGCTCGCCGCTATGAAGATGGTACAGGTGAAGAAGATTAGTAGGTCGCTTGTGCTTAGTGACTTTAATGAAGCAAAAAATATGATAAACTTTTAAAAGAATAGTGACGCATCTCGAATGTTATTATGATGCTAGCGATGACAGTGGCATCTCGTTACAAATGTCCGAAGAAAGATGACGGAATTAGCCATAACGGTGTTTGGCCACAAGACGCAAGAAGCCATTTACGATGAATATTAAATTCGAAAATTTTACAGACACGATGCTCTCTAAAAATGATATACGGAAAAAGAAGAAACTGTAATGTCGAAATCGTGCTGGACTCTGTGGAGGATAAAGAAACGAGAAACAAAATACACGGCCTGACAAAAATAAAAAAAAAAAGTGAAGCAGTCGAAAAGGAGGGGACTGGGTGTTTGTGTTATCATCATCATCATCATCATCATCATCATCGTCATCATTCCTGATGATGGCTAGATTGGACTGTGCAAAAAATCGGAATGTGTAAAAATTCGGACTTTGTACAGGCGCTGATGACCGCGCAGTTGAGCACCCCAAAACCAAAACATCAACGTCACCCAAAACGGAGAGGGAGAGGGAGAGGGAGAGGGGGGGGGGCAAAGTTAAACATCACGGGTCGAGAGGGTATGCGATATTATTTCAGTGATTACAAAATCGAGTTCAATGTACAAAGAATTATACGTAGTATGAGCCCCCTTATCAGTACGACCACGGTTCCACTCTGGCCTGTGTGCAAGAACTGATTCGGTTGGGAAAGGTGTCACGAAACTGTCATATCGTCTACTGACGCAAGCTGGCCCACAACCGGTCCTCGATATCCTGAATACTGCCACTGGGACGGAGTCGGCATCCGACTCGTGTGTTTTCGGGCACAGATCTGAGGATCTCGTTGGCCACAGGAGTACCTCAACATAACAGAGACACGTGACATGTGTTGACGAGCACTACAGCATGTGAGGTGACACAGGGAGTTCCTGACGTACGGTTGTGCCTTCAGAGCTCCCTCAGTCCCTAGCAGCCGTGACCTGGTCTCATACCCAATGAGGCCCCCACACCACACGTAACATCGCTGTGCCTCTCCAAAACATTGGATTAATGAGACCTCTCCCCAGGTCGTCGCCATGCTAGTAGGGATAGTGCACAACCGCGATTCGTCGCTGATCACAGTGCGACGCCATTCGTCAGCACTTCGTGCATACCAGCCACGCTACAACTCTAAACAGAACCGTTTGTGCTGTGGTGTTTGCAGCAGATGACGCACGGGATGGCAGTTCCCTAGTGAAGCTGCCGCCAAACTCCACCCAGTGGTGCGGGATGACACAAAATATTGCAGGGAATTATTTACTTGCTCTCGGATGGCAAGCACATACGTGAAGAGCTTCAAGATGTGCTCGGTGCACAATACGGCCAACCTCCCTCGGGGTTTAGCGAGAGCGAGCATTGTCTGCAGGGAAAACAGCGACTGTTGAAATTAAGTTCGTAGGATAGCTACAGGTTGCATTCAGTATCCTTTATTGATTGATTTCGCTTAATTTAACACGAGCATTGTCAGAAACTGAGGAATTTACAGTTCAAAGTAGTTGGCTGATTACACTGGTAATGTAACTGTGTCCCACAAATCTGTATACTGCACGATTCGACCATCCGCCCAAATGGAGCCCCGCAGCCACTTTAAATTCTATCAGGTGCTGCCAAAGTTGTCTCACCCGAGTATACGGTGTCTCTGTGTGCTTCACAAAGTTCACTCAACATCTGACGCTGTTCTTACCTATCGTATACCGTACCAGGCCTGGTAACATCACTAAGTACTAACGACTCTACCTGTAACAGAGAATTGCAGCTCTACTCATTTACATAGCTGCCGGTGGTGTGCACGTGTGCGAAGTTAGTGACAACCGACCATGTCTTACGATCAATGGTCAACTTCTATTGTCACGCCGTGTACGATTTGTTAACATTACGTTAAACAATCGACGAGACAAAGGAAACCGGGTCTAGCCTTCACTAGCGGTACTTTCATTTTTACCGTGATAGATGTAGCTAATGACATTGGGTTAAACGATTTCAGAATATCACTCCATTTTACGCTGGTTTAGAAGGATTTTTGAGTAACATAACGCCGCGTAATCACGGTCCAAGCACAAATACGTAAGAAAGAGATGAGTAATATGATGAAGCAAACAATCATGAATTACGATTGGTCATTGGTATATTCTGTGCGGTTGTGGATCCGTCAGCAGCCGATCGTATTCTACGAAACGGGAACTGATAATCTCCTCTCCCTGTGGGATATGTGTCTTAAAGCGTGTGGTGATTACTTTTGAATGAAAACTTTCCGTGGTCCCATTGTGGCGAATGTTAGATTTTCATTTGACTACCCCATATATATTGAAATACAGGTAATAGGAAAAGCAACTGCTTGTATGGTTTCAAGAACAGATGCGGAATTTTGAATCACTTGTGTTTCAAGAGAAACAGGACGGAGATGTCCGCCACATATTTTGGTAGACTCAAGTATCTGCGGAGAGATGGCAAAGGAAAATTTTCAGGCCTTTGTTCTGCTGATTTTAAATTCAGACTTATCTGAAAACTCACCGATAGGTTCTTTCTGTGAAATCTGTTCAGGATATAAAGAAGAACAATTATTCCTGGAATGCTCTCGAGGAAGTAAGTGGATTTCAATATTATCCCAGTAGAATCTAAGTAAGTTATTAAAGTACGTTGTAATCCTCTGTCAACAATACCACCAGGCGTATTTTATATCATATGTGACATTCTGTCATTCAGAATCAAATATCAACGAATATCTATAGATTAAATTTCGTCACGCATATTAGGAAGATGGTGGCTGTTATATCACACTTAGTTACCAGTAGAGGCATTACAGTGTGTTAATTTGTCGTCTTTGGTCCTCTGATATCTGTCACTACAATTTTCTTTCCCATTTCAGTGTTTATTGCATGATCTAATACACATTTGTAAGACATATAATAATGGGGCGTTCAACAGTGATTATGTTTAAATGCTGTCAGTGCTTTTCAGAAAAACTGCTATCACGATCTGCTTCAGGAGGTATCACAAGATTTTAATAATCATATGCTTGTCCAAACCCAAATACTGCCCTTGTTAGATGACGCGTATCGGTTATATGAAACAATATAACATAGCATATTAATTTCAATGGAATATATTTTATAGCACTGAAGGCCTGTGGTACAGCACAGCAGACGTTTGCATGACCACCTCTCTTGACCGCAGGACAGTGGTTTGCAGTTCTCTTAACAGACACGTACCACTTAGTTATCAAACGTTCAAAATGCTAGCGTTATTAGTCAGATCGCCACGTCGCTTGCTCGATCTATTTACATATATCTCGGGTGGCTTTGCTTAGCTGCCTCACCCATAAGCCCTAGCAGGTGTCGTATTTTGAAGGTCCCAACAGCTAATTGTGTGTGTGTGTGTGTGTGTGTGTGTGTGTGTGTGTGTGTGTGTGTGTGTGTCACGGTCCCTCTGGGATACAAAGTAAGCGAAAGTGACAAAGAGGATGGAGCCATATTTCTATTCGTGTTACCAAGGGACAAGGTTACCGACTGTTGTTGGACACGAAAAAAACTATCACATTTTCTGCTACAAAACGGCATGCACAATTTAAAAATCGGCTTTTCTTACAGACGCTGCGGAATGAACATGTAAGTTCCTGGAAGAGATGGGTTAGCACGAACAGCGTTATGCGAAAATCACCACCACGGCACGCGTAATGCTTTTTAAACGACTGTTCTAAGAGCTGTCATCAGATGGAAGCTGCCGTCGGAGATCGAGATTATGGTAGTTAAAATATGGCGCGTACTACGAGTTAACTGCCATGAGAAAGGAGGGAGTGAAGATTCAAGTTTCACGTCCCGTCCGCAGAGTGCGGTGTGGGAGTGGAGCTTCACACAGCGCCGTAGCAAACGTGCTGCCATCCCACTCGTAAACAATTCATTCCAGCAACCAATTCCATATTATATGGTCTGTTTGAGGCAACGCATAATTTTATAACGAACTGGATAAATCATCCAATAAAATAGTTTCTTGTGGTTGTCGGACAATGTCTTAAATTTTTAAGTACTTCGTTAATAATATGTAATACTTGATGGCTAACGAGAAAAGACAAGCTACGAGTATAAAGTTGACTGCCCGCCCGTTTCAAGAGTTTCCTCGTACTTGACTTTCCTCTTTCGGAAAGCTTTGCTTCTTTGGAACAAAGTAATGTTGCACCGTGGTTCGGATACGATGTTAAACGGTATCTACATATATAACAAACAAGAAGATCCAGTTACCAATTTGGAGAAAGGCAGAACCTTCGGGTTGATAAATACTTGAGAGTTTTCCATAGGCTATTGTAGATGATACAGCGTATGGCTAATAGTTTATTAGAACATACCAATGATAGCAAGGGATACTAGTAACGAAAGTCAAAGGCCATATGACGTGACTACAATAGTATTAATTTGGTATGTAATTTCAGTTCTTGCGAGAAATGTATTTCTGCACCAAGTCGCTATTAGTGCATTTATTATTTTACTTCCAATCTCTATTACATAGTTGCAGACTTTCAACATGAAGTAACACTCCATTCACGACAGCGCTCATACAATTAACTACTCTTGGATTTAGTTTAATACCGCGCTGTTGATGCGTAATAATGTGCCTTTAGTGATAATTGAAGCTCTGTGCCAGAACGCGACTGGAACACCAATTTCCTGCCTTTCGCTAGCAGTCGCCTTAGCCATCAGACTCTCTCCAGGTCTTATTCCAACCAATATGCCTTGAAAATGTGAAGATGCCCAGCAACTGCTACCAGAGGGTCTCCTACGGAAAAGCAGCAGTGGGAGGCGGAACAAGTGGAACACAGTGGCTTACCCCAACACAAGAGACACGTGTGAAATAAATTAAATGCACCCCAAGAATCGAATGGCTCGATGACGATATACTGAGTGTCCGCGCTAGAGGTATTCACAAACGCTTATAACGAAAGAACTCAAAATTTTATGTTGTTAGCTAAACATGCAGTGGATCGAGACACTCTCCAAGATGTGCTCCTCAATATTTCATTAAGAGGGCTGAGTCGTATGACGCATGCGCAAAAGTGATTGCTGTGCAGCAGACATACATACTCTTGACAGTCAGCATGTGGACGCCACAAGGACAGGTGGAGTTTGTGCCAGGTTGGCAGAGTTAAAATCTGTAACACGTGTTCATCCCTGTGCAAGAAGAGAATAGAACGTGGATCCTCTCACACGTGAATCAATTTACCAGAGGGACAAACTCTTCTAGAAACGAGAAGTTTGATTTCAAACGCTTCAAAACACTCTAAAACACGTGACTGAGGTGGCCGTGGAATGTGTGAGCGAAGCATTCCATAGAAGCCCACGTAAATCCACTAGATAAGCTAGTCGGGAACTACGCGTTCCCCGTTCGATGGTGCACGACATTATGCACAAACGTCTCCGGTTGCGTGCTTGCAGACTCAAAATTTTGCATCACATTAAGCCTGAGGAACACCACAGACGATGTGAGGAAACGCTGCATCGTATAGACGAAAACAACGACTATGTGAATGCAGTGCTGTTCAGCGATGAATCTACCTGCGACATCTGTGGCAAAGTTAACCGACATAACTGTCGAATATGGGGACGTGAGACTCCAGGAGAAGTGACTCAGTACGAAAAGGACACACCAAAACTTAATGTGTGGTTGAGACTACATAAACATGGTAGGATTGGTCCATATTGCCACGGATTCTGCACTGACAGGGCACACCTATCTCGACATGTTGGTGAACTACGGTGTTCCAGAAATGGCTCCCGACGTAATTCTCCATCTGGACGGGGCCCCCACCACACAGTCACGGGGATAGGGGATATTATCACATTTCTCCACGAGACGTTACCTGAGCTTCGGATCGGAAGGTGGAGTCCAGTAGTCCGGTCCTCTCGGTCGCCCGATCTCATGCTGCCAAATTTCAGTGCACGGGGGTTTATCGAGAACATTGTTTACAGAACAAACGTTCGAGAACTGGTAGATTTGAGACAACGGATCTACGCCGCAGTAGAGGTCATAACGCCTGTCACGCTTACGAACATGTGGCGAGAAGTGGAGCACCATTTAAATAACGTCTCGAGCTACAAACGGTGCCCATATTGAACACGCGCCCGTGTACAATGTTGGACAAATACAGTTATAAATCTTAATAGGTATTCAAATACAAACAAATGTTCAACTTCTATCCCGGACACCCTGTATTTCTGGGGGGAGGATTTGTTAATATATGTACGATGCTGTAACAAACGCTGGATTCATATTCTGGAAGAGATAGATTCGAATTCCCATTTAGCTTTTGCGCTGCTTCCCAGAGTCATTTCGGGTGCAGAACAGACTACTCCCCTAAACACGCCACCATCACATTGCTAGCGCTTCCTCTGGAGAGACATCGGCCACTATTTCTAACCATTTTCTTTAGGTAATCTCTTTGAGCGTGAACATTCTAAAAAAAACTGAATACTAGGATTTAACGTCCCGTCGTCGACGAGGTCCTTCGAAGCTGAGCACAAGCTCGGACTCGGGAAGTATGGGCACGTTTCCTATGATTTAGTGAATCGTGAAAACGTAAAACTGGATGGGCTGACGGAGACGTGAAACGATGTTTTCCTGAGTACAAGCCAAGTGTCATAAGCACTGCGCCAGCAGGCCGAGTCACTCTTAAGAAAATCAGCCATGTATAGAGGTGTTCGTAGCGAAACGGGTTAGTGGCCGTGGCAGGTAGCAGAAAACGAGCCGGAGCGGCGTAAGAGGAGCGCGCGGTGACGCACACGCGCCGGACACGCTTCCGGCGGCCGCTGTGCCTGCACTCTGGAACCCCTGCCGACGCCTCTCTTCCCGTGCACACGCTACTATCGAAGTAACTCGTACCTAAGTGTGCCTGAAGGAAATCTGGTACACGAGGTGGATGCGGGTCCTGAAAATGTGTAAGGGCAAACAATAACTAAAGTCATTACAGTGATCAATCCAGTTCTAGTGTCTGTCGGTGATCGACAGAATCAAAAGGATTGTTGTACAGAACGTCTCTTGTACCTAGAACTACATACGTGCGGTAATTCAAAATTCACTGTAAAGGGCGTAGCGGAGAGAACACGATACCAGTATTAGCCACTATCCGTCCTGTTCCAATCGCGTATGTGGCGAGTGTAAAATTACTTCGTAAGTGCAGTGTTATCTCTTATCTTTCTCTCGTGATCGCTAGGCGAGACTGAGGAAGAAGAATTGTTACACACATCATTTCTAATGCCGATTCTCTAAATTTACCCAACACAGATCCGTGACAACAAAATCACCTTCATCCCAAATTCCCATATAAGTTCCTTGAGTTTCTTCGTTAGAGTCCTGCATGGGCTATACTTACTATAGCGATCCTAGCAACACGTTTCTGAATTCAGTTAAAGGCTGTTATCTGTTCTAGCTGATAATATCGCCAACCGCTGTAGAAATAATCCAGTAGCGGCCTATAGGTCAAACTAGCGTCTGGCATGGGATTTTCTCAACGGACTTCATTTCCCTTCCCACAAACGCCATTATTCTGTACACGTGAGGCTAGATAGTACGTTAAAGGGAGAGTATTTTTCTGTTTCGTACTCGTCTGTTTAAAAGACAGTGCAGTAAAATATTTTTAGTGCTACGATTTACGTCATCAAAATAACTTTAGAGTTCCTGAAACGAATACAGTATAATAACGATGTTCACTGCGAATATTTTCGTTGAAACAGACGAGATGATATTCGATGTGAGAATTAAGTCCACCGGCACACGCAGCTATAGTACGTTTTCATGACAGTGGCCATCAAACTACATTGTTCCCGCGCATTTAAGCCACACACGTACTACTTACGTTTGTAAGAACATTCTGACCAAACACTGACACATGACATATCAGTCTACTCCCATTTTCATGACTTTTCCAATACCACAAAAGGAATGCATCGTTCAATAAAAATAATTTGCCATGTCTCAATATGCAAAGGGGTCACGGATGATAATTACACAGCAAAACACGCACCCCTTTGCGTAGTCTCTCATAGCAAACACCTTATTTCGTTTACTTGAACAGTTTATGAAACATCACGGGGGCAGAGGGGGGGGGGGGGGAGGGGGGGCGGGAATCCATGTTGTATGGGATAGCATGCATATGACAGTGAAGCGTTATGATGTCCATTATTTCTTTATGATGCCGAGGCAGGTTTTTTCCTTGTTTTAGTGTGGTTTAACATGAAGCTATTAGGGGGCCTAGTTTGAACAGGACAAACATTATCCTTAAACGATGCAAGCAACAAATAGTCAAACCGACTTAATACGTCTGGGTATCTGTATCTCTGTATCTCCAACCGCACTACCTCAATCGGTCCAAATTATAGCACCAAAAATGTAACACAGTAGTTCTCTCTCTTTTTGTGACATCTTTCAGAATATTATGATAATAACGTCAGTCTAGCTCCACTAAGTCAATTCTGGAAGTAACTGACGATTCAATATGCCCAGAGTGTTACTTGTTATACATTTTCATATTTCATACACGGATAAAAACTGATACATAGTGTTATTCATTTAATCTGTTGTGGGTAGACGACCGTAAGACGCAGCGCACAGTTTAAGGGGAGAGGGTTTCAAATCTGCGCTCGGACATCCTGATTTAAATTTTTTCGTGATTTCCGGAAACAACTTTCGGAAAACATGGAAACTGTTCGTTGAACAACGTCAAAAACGGTCTTATCCTTGTTCATATGAGTCTGTGGTCTGTCTCTACTATCCACAATGTGGACAGAAAATGAAAACCTGACATTCCTTCCTTTCCTCGAGTAGACAAGCAGCTCGATCTGCCCTTCTGGAGCACCATACGGAATATTGTTGCCCTCATCGACAGGTACGCAGTTCTTTCCGCGTTGTGGCGTAGCCTACATCCCTGTTTGCTTTCTACAAAATGTGCCCTACTTTGCCCTTTCTCAAACGGCAATTGCAACCCAAAATGTATCTTGCCTTTCTTCAGAGCCTCCACATTCTACAGACGACATTATGGGTGTTTGAAACTTATCTATCTACTAGAAGACACACAAGTGCAAAATAGTGGAGTCTTTTGGCAATTCAATGTACACTGTTTTTTCCCGAATCGAACAGCAGTTGCGCAGTGGTGGATCACTTACCACGAAAGGTTAACGAGCATAAAATATATTACACGTCGAAGTATTACGCAGAGATTGTAATTTCAGTGAGCAGTCAGTCGATATTCGCGCTCTGGAATGACCAGGAATCTAGACAGGGTGTGAGCGCTAGTGTGTGAGCCGGCAGAAGACACAGGCGCCCGCTGCCGCCAGCACTGCCAAATGAGGAGCGCCTATTCACAATGTTACGAATACAGAAATCACGTTGGCCGAGGCGCGAGCCGTTATCAGAGAAGCTCGTAGCGCATTAGTGTCGCGGACGTCCTCCGTTCCTCCCGATAAGGCTACGGTTCTTCCCTGAGGCGGCGGCGCGCACAACGGGGCCTTTCACCGCCTGCGAGCTTCTCTCCCCTCCAGTCGGGCCGAGCCTCTTACGAACAGCACACCCTGCACCACGGATAACCCAACTAATGAAGTAACCGAGCCAACGAACAAAGGGGGCGAATTAACGAGATGTGAGGGACAGCAATCGCGGATCAGCGTCACTTGCCTGTGAGAAGCGGCTACGAACATCGCGTACTCAGCATTGTCCTAAATCGGAAACGCTTTATCAGCGTTTAATGCGTGGCGCTAATTGATTAAATATCTGTAAGGAATAGTGTCCCGTTTCTGAATAAGTTACTAAGCACCGTCAGTTCTGACAGAGACGCGAAACACTCCATCACTTCGGTCGTGGCAGTTGGCATTGAGATAAATGCTTTCGATCCGTATTAAAACTGACACGACTTAGTCGTAGCATATTTTATCCCTGCAGTCCATGACGAAGCGTAACGCGGTAATGAAATCTCTTACCCGTCCTGTTTAGCACAAAATGTACTCCGGGCTTTAAATATCACTCCAGTACTTCACTGCTTCCTCGCCTTCTAACCCTCCTCCCCTCCCCTCTCTCTCTCTCTCTTTCACACACAACACACACACACACACACACACACACACACACACACACACACACACACACACACACACACACACACACAGAGAGAGAGAGAGAGAGAGAGAGAGAGAGAGAGAGAGAGAGAGAGAGAGAGAGAGACTCGGGCTCTAACGCTGAGCTCGCCACTACCAGCGAGTCAACAGTGACACAATTGTTGAAATACAGTTCGGAATTGCACCCTTAACCTTCGCTTAAATTCGTAACACACAATTTTTCCGCGCACTTGAGCTGCGGCACAATCACAAAAGCAGTGAGTTCTCGCTGCTGCACGGCTCGCTGGCGGCGGGGGTGCGGAGTGCAGTAGCAGCGGCAGCGGGACTTGCCAGAGGGCTGGAACAATGACGGGAAGCTCCACCCAGGGCGGCGTCGGCGTCGGCTGAGGCTACGCTGGGCCCGTGCGGCCCGCGCGGTGCAGTAAACACGACTGAGGCATCCTGCGCTGCCGCCGCCGCCGCTAACCGCAGCGCCGCTTCCGCCGCCAGCTCATCCTGGCCCCACGCCGCGCCGCGCCACGCTCGTCCGCAACAAACAACTCGCTACTCTTTCCATTCCACCTCGTCGCATCGTAACGTCCTTCCTCGTTTAATCGAACAGTTCCCCACGAGACACCGCAAAACTAAATATTTTACCAGGGAAAACTCCGATGAGGTCACTAGCAATCGAACGTAGTACCCACGCGTCTGTGTTAACCACTACCGTATTTTACCAACACCGACTCAAAGGAAGGCCTCGGCGCTTGTTCGTGCCGTCACGTCAGCTAGGCACGGCGAACGCCAGGTCTGTTGCAGGCATACTCATAATGGTAGTATCTCCCTCCCTGACACAGGAAAATGTGAAACTATTGGCGGTAGTTGACCCTCACACATTGTTCTGAGAGATTTGTGCAATCAATTAATTGTGCAATTCATTACTCTTCTTAACAAACAGTGTACTTCTGGAATTAATTTCCACCTGTTTTAAGGACTGACATACAAAAACAACTTCATGGTCCAGCGGCAACAGAATTCGTGCTTCTTTACCTAATTTGAAAATCTGAGCCGGCCGATGTGGCCGTGCGGTTCTAGGCGCTACAGTCTGGAACCGCGCGACCGCTAGGGTCGCAGGTTCAAATCCTGCCTCAGGCAAGGATGTGTGTGATGTCCTTAGGTTAGTTAGGTTTAAGTAGTTTTAAGTTTTAGGGGACTGATGACCTCAGAAGTTAAGTCCCATAGTGCTCAGAACCATTTGAACCATTTTGTAAATCTGAGAAAGTTACGTTTGTACTGGGTTGCTTTTACAAGAAACTGGGAACATATTGGTGCTCTTCTTTAGGGATCTTGGTTGACTGTGGGGTGAACAGTACTGAATGTTAATGAAATATCTGGCGATTGTACACGTTGGGGGAGGGGGTGGGGGACAGAAGAAGAGCCAAAAGAGAGATACTTGTTTTATAAAATAATTTTTTTTAATATTATAAAGTTTCTCCTTTCAGTTGCAAGAGGGGAATATATATCTTTTCTAATGTGCATGTTTAAAAAAGTTTAAGTTCGGCAGTATTTTCGATGTATGAAGCTATTTTGTTTCCTGTTTAGAATTCCTTTCGTTGAAAACGGCTGTAATCTAATCACTGGCAACAGATGGACATTTACACATGTAAATTAGTTCACATTTCCAGTGACTATGTCAAACGAAAATAAATAAATAAATAAATAAATAAAAGAAACGAGTTCATTGTAAAGGGGTTGGGCTAAGTTTCGATAACAAAATAGATCAAGTAAATATAGTTACTTGAATGTAAAATTTCCGGACTATAAGATGCACTCTTTTCTTCGAAAAATTGCCTTCAAAATCCGGGTGCGCCTTATACTCGAAATCAATATAAAAATGTCCTGTGTTCTATTTAAAATTCCCGTAAATCTTAAAAATGGCCGTATATTCGATGCCGCGGGAGACATACCTCTATCCGGCACCATTAATTCGACTGGCACCTGCAGTGCTTCAGTCTCGAACCGCGCGACCGCTACGGTCACAGGTTCGAATCCTGCCTCAGGCATGGATGTGTGTGATGTCCTTAGGTTAGTTAGGTTTAAGTAGTTCCAAGTTCTAGGGGGCTGATTGATGACCTCAGATGTTAAGTCCCATAGTGCTCAGAGACATTTTTGAACCTGCAGTGCCCCGATGTGACTAACACGAGTTGCGGAGATTCACAAGCTCGCTAACACTGTTTCCCTCCCGCTCCGTCATCACAAACACAGAAACTGTCTAGCCTACTATGCGTCACTGCAAACTACGGTGCCAGTGATCTTGTACTGAAAGTCATTTGTGTTACCGGTAACAGTAGAATATTTTTCTTAATAGCTAGTTTCTTAACGAGAAACAATAATAGGCACTCGTAAGATGCTGGCTATAAACTGAAAGTAATAGCATATGCAAAATAACACGGAAACAGAGCAGCTGAGCGACATTTCGGGCCTCCACCGACAGAAAACAACAATTCGCGACTGTCGGGCTAGTAAAGAAAACTAAATGTGCACATAAAGGACTGAACGCAAAATGGCTAAAACTAGAAGATGATGTACTGAAATCGATTCAAGGACTCCGTCGAAATAGCGTTGGAATTAATACGAAAATGATTCAAATACACGCTTCTAAGCTACAGCGGAACTTAACAGACTTTAAGGGTGGAGTTGGCTGGTGCTACAGGTTTATACAGCGTCACGGACTTAGAACGCGGAACAAAACCAAAATATGTCAGAAAATGCCTCAAGAGTTTGAAGAGAAAATATCATCTTTCCATCGCTTTATTATTCAACATCGAAAGAAAAGCAGTGTTGAACAGGCAGATAACGAATATGGACGGAACTCCTCTGACATCTGATGTGCCGAGAAACAGAACTGTTGCCATTACAGGCGCTAAAACTCTAACTATAAAAACAACTGGACGTGAAAAAATGTTGTTCTGGCGATACTGAACTTAATCCAATGATCACTGTCGAGCACAAAACAATGACAAAACCTTCGTAAATACCACCAGGCGTTGTTGTTCGTGTACATGACAACGACGAGGTTGGTATAACATTATGGATTAACAGAGTGTGGGAGAGAAGGATAAGTCCTTTATTGAAGAAGAGTTGTCTCCTTGTGGTAGATCAGTTTAGTAGTCATTAGAAAAAAATCTGTGCAAGAGAAATTGATACAGGGAAATACAGAGCTTGCTGTTATGCCACGAGGACATACTTCACAACTGCAACCTCTTGATGTCTCGATAAATAAACCACTTAAAGTATAAATGAGAGAGGAATAGAGCAAATGGATGATGGATGAAATACAGCATGAATTCAGGCGAAGAAAGTTTAAAACGACCCACAATCAAACAAGTGTGTCAGTGGATAAAACAGTTGTGTTCTAGGGTAAGAGAAGCCATTGTTAAATCTTTCAAGAAGTGCGGCGCAAGTAACGCTGTCGAAGTTAGTGAGGACCATTTATATATGAAGAGGACAACGATGACGAAGAAGAAGAAGAAGAAGAAGAAGAAGAAGAAGAAAGCTCAGATGATGATTTTCATGGATTTTAAATGTCAGTTCGGTTTTATAAACTAAGAACTTCTTTTTAGTCTGGCTTTGCAATGTAATAATAAAATGATAATAATATTTTCTAAAACAATTGCTTAAAAATAAAGTGCGTCTCGTAGTCCGTAGCGTCTTGTAGTACGTAAAAGAAGGTAGTCCCCGGAATCTGTCTACGGAATGAGAGGAAGGGCGACATAAAATTACGGCACAAAAACCAGAGATGCTCCAGTACGTAGTACGCCTCGGCACTTCTCGATGACATGACGGAACCGAAATTAGAAACACGCTTCATATCAGATGGCTGACAATTGTGACGTGCACTCAGATTACCGTTTACAACCGCACACTTACTTAATTACCCTGCGTCCCTGGAATATTACAACTCTTGGAGCCTTCCTTGAATTCGTTTAATCACATGGTTCACATGGCTCTGAGCACTATGGGACTTAACATCTATGGTCATCAGTCCCCTAGAACTTAGAACTACTTAAACCTAACTAACCTAAGGACATCACACAACACCCACCCATCACGAGGCAGAGAAAATCCCTGACACCGCCGGGAATCGAACCCGGGAACCCGGGCGTGGGAAGCGAGAACGCTACCGCACGACCACGAGATGCGGGCACGTTTAATCATTACATACACTCGAAAGAGAGAGAGAGAGAGAGAGAGAGAGAGAGAGAGAGAGAGAGAGAGAGAGAGTTCAAAATGGGTTCAAATGGCTCTGAGCGCTATGGGACTTAACATCTGAGGTCATTAATCCCCTAGAACTTCGAACTATTTAAACCTAACTAACCTAAGTACATCACACACATCCATGCCCGCGGCAGGATTCGAACCTGCGACCGTAGCGGTCGTGCGGATTCAGATTGAAGCGTCTAGAACAGCGCGGTCACTACGGCCGGCCAATTCAGCAAGTTAATAACGCGCTGGTCCACCTCTGCTCCTTATGCAAGCAGTTTTTCTTTCGACTTGGCATTGATTGACATAGTTGTTGGATGTCCTCTTGAGGGATATGGTGTCAAATTCCGTCAAACTGGGACGTTAGGTCGTCAAAACCCCGAGATGGTTGGAATACCCTGCCAATAGCTCCAAACGTTCTCAAATGGGAAGAGATCCGACGACCTTGCAGGCCAAGGTAGGACCTGACAAGCACGAAGACAAGCTGTGTACGGGTGGGCATTATCTTACTGAAATGTAAGCTCAGGATGGCTTGCCACGAAGGGCAACAAAATGGGGCGTAGAATATCTTAGCTGTGCTGTGCAGGTGCTGCGGATGACAACCAAAGGGATCCTGCTGTGAAAAGAAATGTCACCACGGAGAATCACTCCTGGTTGTCTGGCCTTTCAGCGGTCGACATTCAGATTGGTATCCCACCGCTGTTCGGGGTGTCTGCAGACTGGTCACTGGGACTCATTTCGAAGCGGGACTCGTCACTGAAGACAATTCTACTCCAGTCAACGAGATTAAGCCTGTCAGGAGACGCCTCGAACAGCGGTTGAATATCAGTCCGACCACCGAGCGAGGTCGCGCAGTGGTTAGCACACTGGACTCGCACTCGGGAGGACGACGGTTCAATCCCGCATCCGGCCATCCTGATTTAGATTTTCCGCGATTTCCCTAAATCGCTCCAGGCAAACGCCGGGATGGTTCCTTTGAAAGGGCACGGCCGACTTCCTTCCCAGTCCTTCCCTAATGCGATGAGACCGATGACCTAGCTGTTTGGTCTCTTCCCCCAAACAACCCAACGCCAACCAATCTGACTGTCGGCCGACATCCAGGAGTGATGGTCTGGAGTTCCATTCCATTTCACAGCAGGACCCATTTGGTTGTCATTCGCGGCACCCTTACTGCACAGCGTTACGCCGACGATATTCTACGCCCGTTTTGTTGACCTTCATGGCAGGCCATTCCGGGCTTACATTTCAGCAAGCTAATGCCCGCCCGCACACGGCGAGAGTTTCTACTGCTTGTCTTCGTGTTTGCTAAACCGTATCTTGGCCCACAAGGCCACCGGATCTCTCACAACCGAGAACGTTTGGAGCATTATGAGCAGGGCCCTCCAACCATCTGGGAACTGTGACGATCTAATGCGCCAGTTGGACAGAATATGATACGATATACGCCAGGAGGACATCCAACAACTCTTTCAATCAATGCCAAGCCAAATAACTGCTTGCATAAGGGCCAGAGGTTGACCAACGTCTTATTGACTTGTTCAATTTGTGAAGCTCTTTATCTTCAATGAATCATCCATTTTTCTCTGAAATTGTAATCATTTGTTTGTCTGTATATATAAATCGAATTTACTGATGTCCGTACGATCCGCATAATTCGTCCGTGATGCGCCATTTTTTTCTTAGAATGTATTATAAATCAAACTCCCCGGCAGCGTTTTTCTGTCTATATGTGAAGACTAATCTGCGGAATGTACTTGCAGGGATTTTGATACAATTTTCACTAATATATAGACTAATTCACGAGGAAGGTTGGTGTATATAATTTATAAATCCACCCTGCCGTCCAAAGTACTCTCGATTGACACCACTGAAGTCGCGAATGGCGGTGATTTGGGATCAGAGGAATGCACACTACAGGGTGTCTGTCTCAGAGCTGTCCTTGAATTAACCGATTTGTAACAGTTCGTTGTCACTTTGCTGGCAGCTGGTGCTGCAGATGCATTACGATGCGCCAGAGCCATACGCCGAACACAATGCTCTCGGTAGTGCCACGTGGCCGTCCGGAGCCCGGTCTTCTTGCGACCGTACGTTCTCGTGACTACCGCTGCCAGCAATCGTGTAGATGTACAGTGGTATATTCCTGCCAAGTCTTCCTGCAGTATCGCAGAAGGAACACCCACCTTCTCATAGCCCTATTTACGACCTCGTTCAAACTCAGTGAGGCGTTGATAATAACGTCTTCGCCGCCTCACAGGCATCAACCCGCGAAATCCATTGTCAAAGGTACCTAACTCCCACGACCGTTACAGAGTGTATTTAAAGTAAAGCTGATTTGCATCCTCATAATGACGCTACTTGTGCTACTCTTTACGCGACTGGTTCGAAATTTGAAGAGAAATCATCTATCAGACGTAGGAGCTCGCCTACCAGCTTTCTTTCATGTCGCAAAACCCCTACCTCGCGTTGCGAGTTCTTTATCCGTTAGTGTATTTTGTGCAAATTGGCTGAACTACTACGATGTTTGACAATTAAGTCGTCTTTCGTGACAACTTTCCTGGCGTGCACTGCTTAAACCGTTTAACTTACATGAAAATTAATAGAATTCGGAGTCACATTAAGTTTCCTAACGTTTTTCTGTTAATTTTGACAACTCTAAGAGGCCGGCAGCGGTGGTCTCGCGGTTCTAGGCGCGCAGTCCGGAACCGTGAGACTGTTGCGGTCGCAGGTTCGAATCCTGCCTAGGGCATGGATGTGTGTGATGTCCTTAGGTTAGTTAGGTTTAATTAGTTCTAAGTTCTAGGGGACTGATGACCACAGCAGTTGAGTCCCATAGTGCTCAGAGCCATTTGAACCATTTGAACAACTCTAAGAAGTGGCCTATAAAAAAAATTACTGCTGAGGCAGACAAGTTATCCAGCTGTAGATACTTTGAGCTTCCCGTGCGAAATCAAGGCGGGTCGTTAGTCTAGAGAACGTCTAGACATGCCGTATGCAGATAGAATAAAAAAAAGATTTCGACGGTTGTTCATGAAAATTTCCTGAGTGTTTCATTATAAGGGACCCGTGGTCTCTGGTGGCTCTTTACAGAGCTATAATGTATTTACGATTTTTCCGTTTTTTACCTTTTATTCTTGAAAATACCTACACAACAGCGAAAAAGCCTGTAATATCGTCATCGAAACTTACGACACAAAACAAATAGTAATGCAACAACCCTGACATGCAGAAGTATTGTGATGCGGTTGCCGTCGCTACGAGAACAACGTAAAGTAGCCTCTTTGCGTTTTTCTTCCATTGCATTCAGCGAACTAGTGCATCAGGCGCGTATCAGAGAACTCCTCATTAACAAACGATCCATACTACCGTGTACTAGTGTTAACGTACCACTGCCACTGCCGGAAAACTGCAGCACTGGATGCATGCTTCAGACTGGAGAGTAAATTGGACATTACTGTTGTAAAAGTACAGAACAAACAACTCAGAGCATACTGTCAAAATTTGCACTGCTGTGCAAGTATTTCCCGTGAAATACGGGCATAAAGGTAAATGATGAAATGAGACACCGGAGACCACGAGTCCCTTATGCCAAAATACTTAGACAGTGCCACTGAGCAACCTCCGAAAATTTGTCGGCGAAGCTGGGGTACACTCTGTATAATGTCGCAACACCTCAAGTGTGCCCAGATGACACGCTGCTGCAACGAGAACTACAGGAATAATGAAACAGTCGGTGTAAAGCTATCAAATCACTGGTAAATTAAGTCGACATAAAAAAGGATCTTTTGCGTTGCAAGGAGCTCAACACCTCCATTAATGCCTATTAGAAAACGGTAATGTGGTCCGACTCTACTCTCATACTGTTGCCTTCATCAGGGAAAACTTACATTCCGGAACGTCTCCTCACAGCCGTGAAGCCTCGTGGAGGTCATACCACGAGTTTTCGATGAGTAATTAAGAAAGTTAACGAACTAGAAAAAAATAGAAGAGGTGTTGTCGTAGACATCGACACATAACTAATTCTTTGTCAGTCAAAACAGGAATGACTATAGAGGTAGGGTTTCAGCTGACAAAAAAAGTGAGAATTATTTCGAAATATGAGGCTCAGATGAGACAGCAGCATTCATCCACATCTGAAGTTAATGAAGGGCATTCAGGTATTTTATTAGATTGTGAATCAGATTAACCAAACTGAAAACAAACTGGAAACACTTAGAGCTGAACACAGCCAGCCTGTAAGAAAAGTAAGTGTCATTTCGAGAAATTCGTGTGACTATAATGAGATAAAGAAGGATTCGTCTCAACGAAAAGTAACTAGAAGTTAAATTATTCGATATCAGTCCACTGGGCAACATGCCGAAGCTACCTGCGAGGTGGCGCAGTGGTTAGAAACTGGAATTACATTCGGGACGCCGACGGTTCAATCCCGCGTCCGGCCATCCTGATTTAGGTTTTCCGTGATTTCCCTAAATCGCTCCAGGCAAATGCCGGGATGGTTCCTTTCAAAGAGCACGGCCGACTTCCTTCCCCGTCCTTCCCTACTCCGATGAGACCAAGGACCTCGCTGTCTGGTCTCGTTCCCGGAAACAACCCAACCCCGAAGCTGCCTGTAGGAACGACGACACATAAGTCTGCGTGAAATACAAAGCTAAGCTCTAATTTTTAGATGAAAAACACGTCTACACTAAAAGCCAGAACAGAAAAAGTATATTTAATTACTGCCAAAGCTCGCCATTCTGAGAGGCTTACACACATGACTTCTTCCAATCACTCTCTTACAGGATAAATCTGACGAATTTCTCGCACACTGCCGTACCCATTTAGACCAAGTCACTACACAGAACAGGTTGACACAGAACGTGTGAGCAAGTCTTCCACCTTATTTCAGTACCATAGGCAGTGTCTAGAAAATATGACTTTTAGTAGTGAGGAACTTAACTCACAACAAACAGAAATGATTATGAGCAAGAACATTTTCAGCATTCGACAAACATTTAGAACTTAAATATCAGTTCGCAACTTAAGAAAACTAAAAAAGGAACGTCAACAAGATTAATGTATTTAAAAAATTATTACTAATTACGAGCCGGCCGGAGTGGCCGTGCGGTTCTGGGCGCTACAGTCTGGAACCGAGCGACCGCTTCGGTCGCAGGTTCGAATCCTGCCTCGCTCATGGATGTGTGTGATGTCCTTAGGTTAGTTAGGTTTAATTAGTTCTAAGTTCTAGGCGACTGATGACCTCAGAAGTTAAGTCGCATAGTGCTCAGAGCCATTTTGAACTAATTACGAATTTATTTTGAGAAGGATGATTATTAAAAATAAAATCTGTAAATACTTTAGACAGCATAATTCAAGTTGAATACTGTCCAAAAAGAATAAACAATCCTAAGCTACAGCTGAGATGAAAACTTCAAGTTGCCTCTTTAGCCTACTCACAGAAGCAAATGCAGCGACATAGATAGAAAAATAAAATGCGTACAGCATTGAGTTTCTATTGACTAGATTATGCTTCGTAGTATCATTCTGCATCTCACGTCTTTCTGCCGCATCTTACGAACGGAGTGTCGTTTCGTCCGTTCTTTTGGGGACGGTCACTGGTAACTCTCTCGGCGCATTTCTCCATTGTCATTATACCATATTTTTGTACTAATTTTTATGCAGATAATATGCAAAAGGAAATGTGTAATGCATTTCAAACATTCCACGATCACACCTCCAATATACGATTATCCAAGGGGATCCAAATAATCACATCAACGTGAGATTACGCTGTACTTCAAAAATGGTTCAAATGGCTCTGAGCACTATGCGACTTAACTTCTGAGGTCATCAGTCGCCTAGAACTTAGAACTAATTAAACCTAACTAACCTAAGGACATCACAAACATCCATGCCCGAGGCAGGATTCGAACCTGCGACCGTAACGGTCGCTCGGTTCCAGACTGTAGCGCCTAGAACCGCACGTGTTGTGCTTCCTATTAGTTTGATTCCCGGTGGATCAAACAGACTATAATGCGCTCAAGGTATGAAATGAGAAGAAATGATAGTTTATACGACAGCGGCTACGCATCACGGCTGCAAATTCTTTCCTTGCAGTTCAACTCCCCCACCTCGCAGCGTCGATTTGGCAACGTCTGACCTAACTTTACGTAGTGTCAAGAGATAACGTCTGGGTAGTGAAAGGTATACGACTTATTTGACAGTGCACGGCGGTATATATATCTCTACCGGCAGAGCTGATGAGGCTTAACGAACCGAGCCTTTGGCCAGGAAAGTGTGGAGGATCGTTTACGTATTATCTCTATCATCGCTATCCTCTCCCTTCCTTTCTGTGTAATTTGTTGTTAGGGACTTGAATGTACAGCGTTCCCCGCCAATCCGAGCGTAAAATAAATCTGTGTTATACTTGCTAAGTACATAGTCGGACACGATGTAGACTTGGAAAGCCAAAATTTAAATTTAGCTCGCGTTATTGAAATAGCTTCTCGGAAAAGATAACCCCAGTCAACACGCGGAAATTGAGAACCTATTCATATCCAGGTGCAACCAGTGGCTTCTAGAGATCGATACCTCCAAAAACTAGGTAATAGTTACAAGACGAACTACCTGCAGTTTCCGCTTCTACGACTTTTGCGTTGCCGTATACAACCGTCCTATCCCAGTTAACAAGTACACTAAAATATCTCTGACTAATTCTTGATCCTGAACTAAGGTGGAAACAGCACCTCATAACCATCCAACAGAAAGTTTACAATATACTAAAACTACTAACTGGCTGAACACGGCGATTGCATTGCTCTGACATCCTCCACATCTAAAAAGCCTTCATCCGACCAATCCTCTCCAACGCATATATCGCCTGGGTATTCTATCAATCCCTCTAAATTCTTGAACCCTACCTACATCGCCTAGCTTTCAGAATCCTCCCTTCCTTTATCAGCTTATTTATTTTCTCCATCACCTCCTCCCACATTGAACGCCTCCGTCTATCCTATACCTCCCATAAATTCGACTCCATCAATCCCATTGTTTCCCGCCTAATCACAAATCCCAGTGTGCTGCTTTGCCTATATAAAGACACCCCACCCACTCCACCCAGCGCACTCCACGTATTTACCTCTGTTATCGGATGTAGCCTGCCCCTCCCCATCCCCTCCCAGTCTCTCTCCCTCGTCTTTCCTCCTCTTGGCCACGGTCTAGCTATCTGAACATTGAATGGAGTGATCTCCAATCAGCCGTCCTCGCACATTATACCTATCCGTACCACCCAACCCACCTGAACCTAGTAGCCCCAAAACGCTTAAAGTACACCAAAAGACCAATCCACCTCTCCTCTCACGATTATTCCTCCCTCATATCAAGTGTTAGTGAAATGTAACACGGTGCAGTATTTGTTTTAACTTTTTCGCAACTTATTGTTTTTAAATGTCATATAACATTTTCCTATACGTTATTTTTAATGTCATCAGTGACAAGCGTCAAATTACATATTTAAAACCTTTGCACATATTTCATCCTTTGAAAATTTTTATCCCATTTTTGTATCTTTTCGACTCCTTTGGCTGAAGAGTGTCCAATTGTTCCGCTGCTAGCCCAACCTTGCGATTCTGAGACGAGGGAATAACACTGCAATAAAGAAAAAACCGGAAAAGTACGAGTAGGAGCAGCACTCTGCGGGTTCCGTACAAGCTTAATTATGTATACAGACAGTCCACCTATAGGATTTGAAGAGTGAATTTGAGGGTATCAAAACGTGATATAAATGGCTGTGTCTCCTGATTGCATTCACTTAAAAGCTTAAATATTTTACACCGCTAAGGGACCTTGGACCTTAGTATTTGACAAAAATTTCAACTTGATACCTCTGTCCATTTGGACAGACAAAAAGGTAGAGGACAATAAAAGACAAAAATGATGTAATTATAAATCAACAATTTTCGGATTTTTCCTTTTATTGTACTGTGACACCATGGTTCTTGTCAAATTTAATGATTGAAGGTCAACGGGAAGTTTCCTATGGTTTCTGATAAGTTTGCGAGTATCAAAACATGTGACACAAGTCAACGTATCTTTTGACCGTATTGACTTACAAGCTTAAATGTTGTATACCGCCGAGAGACCGTACACCTTAGTATTTGCCATAATTTTCAACACGATACTTTTGTCTGTTCCTGAGAAAAAGGGGTCACAACTGACACAAATACGAACATCAAAGAGACCTTATATAGCTTCCATTTTTACCGATTAATGTACTGAACCTCAAAAAAAGGAAATTGAGAAATAACAGATATGTCCTGCATGTCAAACAAGAAAGGTGTGATGTCTTGTTGCTGAAACATGACGCCCCCACCATAAAAAAGCGAGTTGGCTGGCCATAACACGATACTGCGACAAAACCGCAAGCCAACAGGGAACAGCTCTCCACAAGGTCGGCAGTCACTGGTGGTAGGTCAGCGTTAGTATTCGTGAGGTTAAGTTCTCTTCCGATCCCTCAGAATTACAGCGATCGTATTCATATACCAATGAATGTACATAAACTGGGGTGCAAATTAGTAGTACAAGCGCAAGCTTGAAAGAGGAACACAGTATCAACAAATATCTGAAGTTTTCGGTATATTGCAGTTCCTCGAATTTCTTTTTCCCGATGTGAGTGACTGCTACGTTTGAAAAAGAAAATCTCTTTGACAGCTATTTTAGGACTCTTACCTTCGGAATCTTCTTCCTTTCCTAAACGATTTCCAGTTTATCCCTGATCTGAAAGAAGCTCGAACTGAATATTTGCACTCTTTACTGGGTATTATGATGTCTCGGTAAGGTCTAGCAAACGTGATTTTCCATTACATTCTTTCGACCTGTAGATGATGTTTCAAATGCGTAACTGCGTCGTCTAGATGACTAACGAATTTCTGTGTAGTTTAGTTGTATCTTTATTGTGAATGCTTCTGCACATGAAAAAGAAAGGCTGAGGACAAAGTGGTCAACCCACCGAGCTTAACGTCCCCATGAGACGGAGAGACGAACAATAACGGAGTGCCATCCCCTCACTCTGCGAGATACTGACAACAGCTTTGGAGTCGTGAGTGCAAAGCCCAGTAATTAAGAATTGTCCGTTGCCATCTCTCTACCTTTTCCTGTCAGATACTTTCGATGAACATTTCTTCCACTACCAGAGCTTCGACCGTCTTTCTCCGGATTGTTGGTAAGTAAGGTCTACAAGAACGGCACACCCCTCTTCTTCTAGTTCAAAAATTCACAGGACACATATTATAAAAAGTCTACTAACAGACTGTTTAGTTTCTTTGAATCCTGTTCTAAACCGAGCATTAGAGTTAAACGTATGCTGTAGTTACTTTGCGGACTTAACCCAGCAACTGGTTAGCTCTCACTGCCGTGTCGACGGTAATCACACTACAAGTCTCCATTCTGCCTGCGCTACTTTTATCTTCTTATGTAAGCTGGTGTGTTTCCTGACGAGAGAGGATCGAGTTGGGTCCCTGCTACTGTCTCAAGTTTCTTATACGGCCATTCTCCAACGTAAAACCCACTCAGAATACAACCGCTAACGGGGTGAGCAGAGGCAAGCTGCAGTTCCTGGGATCACTTCTCAACGGAACAGCTGCACCGCAGGGCTCAAAGTCCAGAAAGAGAACTGTCTTGATTGTGATCAACATCGAGGTCATTAGGATAAGATCATTACATTCAAGTGTGGAAGGAAAACGAAGAACGAGTTTTCGTACTTTCTGCCACGACCTTGCTTCGATCATAAGAAGGAACAACCACGCGGCGGTTGTGGCAGTGAAGTCCGACAAATTCAGAGAATCGCCAGCAGAGAAACATACGAGGAATCAAACATGTAACCGCAGTAGGATATCCTCTCCTTTGGTAGGCAAGCGAAGGACGAGCGGAGTCCTCTTCCTGCTCTACATCGTGCCATCTTTTTAAGCCAGATCAACGTTCAGTCGCTTATCACACGAAACAATTTTACTACGTACAGTTAAACACAAAAAACGACTTCCGATTTCCAGATCTGGAGTTACGAGTTGTTTTATAATGGTTTTTTGTGCTGCAAAACGTGAAGCTTCCAAGTTTTGCGTTACACGGAAAATAATTATAGAGGATATCCTAATATCCTGTCACAGATTCTTTGTGTAAAAATCGTGAAGAATAATTAAAGTGGAGTTAATATTATATATAAGCATTTTCGTTGACTCTGGTATTAACCACAGACGTGTCGGATAAATTATGTAATAGGTGAACTTGTTATGTAGAAGAATGTATAGTTATAGATTACACATAACCAAAATAAATACTGAAGGTATAATTCAGTATTTATTTAAAAAACGTTTGTATTTAAGGAAATTCGTAAAATTGCCAAATTCCGTAAATAATATAACTTCTATACGCAACTAATTCTCAGCGGAGTGCCTCAAGACGTAAATAGACATTTCCTTCTAAGAAAAGTCTT
Source organism: Schistocerca gregaria (assembly GCF_023897955.1). Taxonomy (NCBI): domain Eukaryota; kingdom Metazoa; phylum Arthropoda; class Insecta; order Orthoptera; family Acrididae; genus Schistocerca; species Schistocerca gregaria. Next base: position 74,691,521 of record NC_064931.1, read on the forward strand.
TAACATAATCTAGAGTAAATATACTGTTCAACTGTATTGCTTTTGCCCGCATCTCGTGGTCGTGCGGTAGCGTTCTCGCTTCCCACGCCCGGGTTCCCGGGTTCGATTCCCGGCGGGGTCAGGGATTTTCTCTGCCTCGTGATGACTGGGTGTTGTGTGATGTCCTTAGGTTAGTTAGGTTTAAGTAGTTCTAAGTTCTAGCGGACTGATGGCCATAGATGTTAAGTCCCATAGTGCTCAGAGCCATTTGAACCAAAGATGGAACACGAGCTTTAAGTAGGAGTAGATAGCAGAGGAAATCGACCATGAACTTTTAAAATGGAATGTCTAGTTATTTGTTGGAAGGCCGAATGGTGATCTGAACCGCTGCCGTCCATTGCCTTATCGCTGAGCCGCTTCGCTCGCTGATGCTTCTGAAAGTGAAGTAACGAAGCTCTCGTGGATAAAGTTTATTAGCAGAAATATCATTCTCTGCAGTACTTACTCCACAGCCCAGTCACAATAATGTGACCACCGCCATGTTCGACGTCAACGTGCACTCACACACAGTAGGAGACAACACTAGAAGTGGAAGGTATATAAAGCGTGTCAGCGGGACTCGCAAAACAGTGCAGTCGTTACCGTAATGCGGAGTGATTTACCTGATGCCCACCGGAGTGGCCGAGCGGTTCTAGGCGCTACAGTCTGCGCAGGTTCGAATCCTGCCTCGGGCATGGATGTGTGTGATGTCCTTAGGTTAGTTAGGTTTAAGTAGTTCTAAGTTCTAGGAGACTGATGACCTCAGATGTTGAGTCCCATAGTGCTCAGAGCCATTTGTACCATTTATCTGATGTCCAAAAGGGCGTTATCATTGGATTTCGGGAAAAGGGTAGAGCCATTTCCGAAACGGCTACGTTTGTACACTGTCCGCGAGCCGCCGTGGTTGAAGTATACCACACTGTCAAAATGGCGCTATCTAAGGCCGGTGCCGAGGTACTGCGGTACAACACGGGCCGTAAATGGCAAAGGTGGACGACGGCTGCGGAGATGTGTACGGGCGAATACACGTGCAACTGTCGAGCAACTGACCGCTCAGAGGAACCGAGGGGCTACCGGCAGTCTCACCTCAACGGATTTTGAGCGAACATTGCTGCGTATGGGACTCCGCAGCGGGCGCGAGGTTAACCCACCCGTGCTGACTGCTGTTCATCGGCGGCGAAGGCTGGACGTTCACTGGTTGGCGACAGGAGGGCTGTTCAGATAAATCACGTTTTACGTTTCATTGGACAGATGGCCATTGGCGTGTACAGCCCTGCAACAATTGTTGTAAGGAGCCAAGCCGGAGCAGGGACCGTTATGGTCTGGAGAATGTTTTCGTGGTATTCCCTGAGAGATCTCGTCATTCTGGAAGGCACAACGGATCAACATAAAATGGTTCAAATGCCTCTGAGCACTACAGGACTTAACATGTGAGGTCATTAGTCCCCTATAACTTAGAACTAATTAAACCTAACTAACCTAAGGACATCACATACATCCATGCCGGAGGCAGGATTCGAACCTGCGACTGTAGCGGTCGCGCGGTTCCAGACTTTAGCGCCTAGAACCGCTCGGCCACTCCCTCGGCTGGATCAACACAAGTATGCATCCACGCTTGGGGTGCATGTAATTTGTTTCTTCCTCAACAAGATGGTAACTACCAGCACGACAATGCAACGTATCACACAGCTCGCACTGTACGTGCGTGGTTCGAAACTCATCGTATTTAAACCCAGTCGATAATTTGTGGGACCACCTGGATCGAGTTGCTCGCCTCGTGGATTCTCAGCAGAGAAATCAGCTGGCCACGGGCACCGGAGTCGGCATGGCTCCACATCCTCCAGAGCCCCACTGCACGCCACACATCGGTCCGTCACATTAATGTGAGTACCTTTCCTACGTGTTACTGTACTGCTGACAACCCTACCCTTGTCCGTCGATAGATTCATTTCTACGATGCACATCACACCCAACAGCACTGTACATTGATTTTTAAGACAGAGTCAAAACCCTAACAAAAGGCCTTTCTAGAACTAACGTTTGAATGTATACGTATTAAAGGTATTACGTACAGTTGCATGTTACAGATACTTTGATTGGCCTGTGTGTGGAGAAAAAGACAAAACTGCAAAGGAAGCTGAGTAACTGTGTCGGTCGACGTTCTTCGGAAGGAAATACGACACAAATTCCATTTACTAACTGTGATACTAGGTGACCAATACAAAGTATACACTCGCGAAACAGCATCATGAGATATAATGACATGGAAGAGACATAATGGGAAGCGCACATTATTGATTAGAAGTGTAATTGTCAAAAAAGAAACATGCTATTATCTTTCATAAAGATAGTAAATTGTTGGCTGGTGATGGATTTTGCGTACCGTAACCGTTTTAAATATTAAGCTATTTTATCGACTGGTAAGGGAAGACTCAATATACAGATAAGAATTCCATCTTCAATAAAAAAAAATTAAAGAAGACGAGACAGAAAATGGGGACGGGAGGGATCGCGTGCTTCAGTACTATGCACTTTTGTAAGATATATCTACGAGTGCAGCTGAAGATCTACGAAGTCTTACTAAACAGGCCGTAAATTGACTCTTCAAGCTACAGCGGCCGATATTAGCGCGGTGTAGGACACCACGCCTGCAGCATTTCTACACTCCTGGAAATGGAAAAAATAACACATTGACACCGGTGTGTCAGACCCACCATACTTGCTCCGGACACTGCGAGAGGGCTGTACAAGCAATGATCACACGCACGGCACAGCGGACACACCAGGAACCGCGGTGTTGGCCGTCGAATGGCGCTAGCTGCGCAGCATTTGTGCACCGCCGCCGTCAGTGTCAGCCAGTTTGCCGTGGCATACGGAACTCCATCGCAGTCTTTAACACTGGTAGCATGCCGCGACAGCGTGGACGTGAACCGTATGTGCAGTTGACGGACTTTGAGCGAGGGCGTGTAGTGGGCATGCGGGAGTCCGGGTGGACGTACCGCCGAATTGCTCAACACGTGGGGCGTGAGGTCTCCACAGTACATCGATGTTGTCGCCAGTGGTCGGCGGAAGGTGCACGTGCCCGTCGACCTGGGACCGGACCGCAGCGACGCACGGATGCACCCCAAGACCGTAGGATCCTACGCAGTGCCGTAGGGGACCGCACCGCCACTTCCCAGCAAATTAGGGACACTGTTGCTCCTGGGGTATCGGCGAGGGCCATTCGCAACCGTCTCCATGAAGCTGGGCTACGGTCCCGCACACCGTTAGGCCGTCTTCCGCTCACGCAGCCCGCCTCCAGTGGTGTCGCGACAGGCGTGAATGGAGGGACGAATGGAGACATGTCGTCTTCAGCGATGAGAGTCGCTTCTGCTTGGTGCCAATGACGGTCGTATGCGTGTTTGGTGCCGTGCAGGTGAGCGCCACAATCAGGACTGCATACGACCGAGGCACACAGGGCCAACACCCGGCATCATGGTGTGGGGAGCGATCTCCTACACTGGCCGTAAACCTCTGGTGATCGTCGAGGGGACACTGAATAGTGCACGGTACATCCAAACCGTCATCGAACCCATCGTTCTACCATTCCTAGACCGGCAAAGGAACTTGCTGTTCCAACAGGACAATGCACGTCCGCACGTATCCCGTGCCACCCAACGTGCTGTAGAAGGTGTAAGTCAACTACCCTGGCCAGCAAGATCTCCGGATCTGTCCCCCATTGAGCATGTTTGGGACTGGATGAAGCGTCGTCTCACGCGGTCTGCACGTCCAGCACGAACGCTGGTCCAACTGAGGCGCCAGGTGGAAATGGCATGGCAAGCCGTTCCACAGGACTACATCCAGCATCTCTACGATCGTCTCCATGGGAGAATAGCAGCCTGCATTGCTGCGAAAGGTGGATATACACTGTACTAGTGCAGACATTGTGCATGCTCTGTTGCCTGTGTCTATGTGCCTGTGGTTCTGTCAGTGTGATCATGTGATGTATCTGACCCCAGGAATGTGTCAATAAAGTTTCCCCTTCCTGGGACAATGAATTCACGGTGTTCTTATTTCAATTTCCAGGAGTGTATTTACAATCTTTCAGCATTTTCATATCTTCAACACAAAACTCAATGCAGCAAAAACATACAATGTGTGTTATGAACTTTTGTAGAATCTCGTCGTCCCGTCCAGATTACAAGCAAACGATACGTTATTAAATGTGACAGAACGCTAGATAATGAATTTTATTATTTTTTATTACAAAACGTGAACGGTCAGAAATTGTGGCACTGGATTCGTCTTCACGAGTAGCGGGACTCAAACCTCCGTTCGATAATTCTGTTTCCGCTGTTTCCTTGAACCACTGAACATTAATGCCCGTGTTTTGCCTCCAGAAAGGCCATTATAAAATTCCTACCTCACACTTCCTCGTGCATTTGCTCCATTTACAATCATCTAGTCTTCGATGGCCTCAGGAGAGCTAGAGTGCTCGTAGAAGTTCTTCCAACATGAGGGAAAGATTTCGTGCTCTGTTGCCTGTGTCTATGTGCCTGTGGTTCTGTCAGTGTGATCATGTGATGTATCTGACCCCAGGAATGTGTCAATAAAGTTTCCCCTTCCTGGGACAATGAATTCACGGTGTTCTTATTTCAATTTCCAGGAGTGTATTTACAATCTTTCAGCATTTTCATATCTTCAACACAAAACTCAATGCAGCAAAAACATACAATGTGTGTTATGAACTTTTGTAGAATCTCGTCGTCCCGTCCAGATTACAAGCAAACGATACGTTATTAAATGTGACAGAACGCTAGATAATGAATTTTATTATTTTTTATTACAAAACGTGAACGGTCAGAAATTGTGGCACTGGATTCGTCTTTACGAGTAGCGGGACTCAAACCTCCGTTCGATAATTCTGTTTCCGCTGTTTCCTTGAACCACTGAACATTAATGCCCGTGTTTTGCCTCCAGAAAGGCCATTATAAAATTCCTACCTCACACTTCCTCGTGCATTTGCTCCATTTACAATCATCTAGTCTTCGATGGCCTCAGGAGAGCTAGAGTGCTCGTAGAAGTTCTTCCAACATGAGGGAAAGATTTCGTGCGAGAGTGTCCAATAAACTAATCGGCTATAAGCCTACAAAAATTTTGACGAACCGTGACAATTAAGCTTCTTAGCGTGATCGAAAGTAGATTAAAGCCCTGTTATCAGCAAAGGAAGGACGATTAAGATTTAACGTCTTAACTACCACGATGTCGTAGAAACGAAACACAGGCCAGATTTCGAGAGGTAAGTGTCAGGACATTGGCTGTTATTGTCATAAAGTGATTTTTGGAAACGAAGGAAAACCTATAGTTAGGTGGCCGGACATGGACTTAGATCCAGATCTTCAGAATACCAGGTCAGCGTCTCTACACCGTACCACTTCGGTCGGTACCAGTCTCGGAATGAAATGGATCTACTCCCGAACGCTGGATCGTTGCTGCCGCTCGATCTCAGTTCCTTGTTCGATATCTGTACCTCGAGACAGCGCAACGGTGCTCCAACAGCACTTGTAGGAATGGCATCGCTCAGAGGATTCACCAGTAATGTCATCTACTGGAGGTGCGGATCTGAACTGGAATACTGCAAGAGGATTCAAATATCCTGGCTTCGAAGGGACTAAATAAGTAAATAAAAAGATAGAAAACAACCGCGGCCTTAATTTGTAAGTGTGGCAATACTATGGAAGAAAGTGCTTTTCGCACGGAGCCGTGAGGATGGTGACGCACCTGTTGGGCTGGAGGCTCGAGTTAATCCTGGGAGCGGGCTAGCGGCTACCCGCGGCGGGCCCCCGGCCGTTATCAGCGATAAGCTCGCCTTGCCAGCCATGTCGCTCCCTGCTGTCCCCCGTGTCACTAGCAGATAAACAAAACTTGCAAAAAATCGCAAACAGTGGCTCACGGCCTACAAGAGTTTCCGAAACAACGCACAGTATCAATTACAGGATTTGGGGGCGTTTGTCTTGCTCATCGCAATGCAGTAGCTGAGCGAGATCATCTTTTTGTGCTTTTAAATAAACACAGTCAGCGTATGTAACGTTAGTATCCAAAATTATTCCACTCAAATTAGGATAAGCAACGTCAAGTAAACTTGAATGTTGTTCTGATCTTCCTTCAGTACTGCTCTGTTGCTTCTAAAAGTCCTGGGTCGTATACTGGAATTCGTGACACGCTCTACACATAAGACGTGGCCATTGCTTAAGAAATAACAGATGTGATGTTGTGGCTTAAACTGTTTTAACCCTAACCCGTGAAGATGGTCTGTGACGGAAACCGGTCGATAGTTGGGTTTAAAATAAAAAGAGCTGATAATCAAACATGCGTTTTGTACAACTTTAGTGGTTGAGTAAAATAATTTCATGGCACTGTAATCTACACGAGTTGTTCAATAGCTTAATTAGAAACATTTCTTTCTTCGCGCAGCCGGCCGCTGTGACCGAGCGCTTCAGTCCGGAACCCCGCTGCTGCTACAGTCGCAGGTTTGAATCCTGCCTCGGGCATGGATGTGTCTGATGTCCTTAGGTTAGTTAGGTTTAAGTGGTTCTAAGTCTAGGGGACTGATAACCTCAGATGTTAAGTCCCATAGTGCCTAGAGCCATTTGAACCATTTTTTTTCTTCGTGGACATTGTCATATTTCCTTTGAGGTGAGTGAATTTTGTAATTCAAATGCAACGGCTTATTGCAGAGAAATGCCATTAATGCAAGTGCAGAGTAGTGTTGTGCTACTGTATAACACGTGACAAAACTTATCATACTTGACTTGAATAGCAGCACATGGGGAGGAAGTGGCAGCCGATCTTAACATTCCCATCTGACACAGGAGTATTGTATGTCTATTTTACAAGTCACGTCAAAATAGAGAAATTTGTGATTCTAGTCATTCAAGAACGGTACAGTACCATCTCTTCGAAGCAACAAGTTACAGAACTATAACAGACAACCGTTTTCGACGTGATACGTCACTGAAATTCATGGCCTATAAAGTGATCAATTTGGTCTCGGGTATGCAGTTGGATGCATCCAGACCAATTCTTGCCATACTCTTTTGGCTGCCGAAATTACAGTCTACTTCTGAGTAAGGTTGAAATTATCATAATATTGCACAAATACGAGTAAATACAGATGTTTTTAAACCCACTAGCTTTTTTCTGTGTTCTGAAATTATCTCTTAAAAATCACGTCGGAACCTCAAAAGACAACATATGAAAATTGTCTTCCAACGTCCGACCAAGATATCAACTGTGCTTGTTTCCCTAACAGGTGTGCTATTACATTAGGTGGAAGTTAAGAAACTACATCGTGGAAACAAAATCCTCAAGTGAACGATACGTGCAACATCAAGGATGCATCCACATTTTCCATCCGAGTATATGTACTGTGGCTCAATATTGCAACGTTGCCCGTCATCCCACGAATATGTCAGCGTTCAAATCTTCCGTTTCACTTAATCTTTCAGGAAAGAAGTTGTCAATGAAGCTGTAGAAACACCAATAATGAATGTTTAAATTATCATGATGATGACTTTTGACTCGATAAATCCCGGAATCCCGCTGTATCCAGAAAGCAGACATTGCTACAAGGTTGCGTCCAACAACAGCTCGATGTACACTGTTTTGCCGAATAAATAGTATGCATGTTTAAACAGCCCCACCATTCGTTACGCTTCTCACTTTGAAACCTGTTTGGTACAGTTATAGTTCATATATAAATGTAACAAATGCTACTCTAGTGCGATGAATTTCTAAGCGCTTTCCAGTTGAAGGCCAAGCAAGAGCGACAGCGGTCTAGCAGCGGCGTTAACGCAGCTGGCTAAGGTGACAGACTAAGAAGTCCGCGCATACTGTGTTCGTGTCAGTTTTTTCTTCTAATTTCTACCCAACACTTGTATCGCCACAACAAATCATGTTCCTTCGGAAAGGAACGATACTAATAACGAGAATCAGTGTGGTGTATTCGTGGCGATGTATAATCCAGATACACACTGAGGTGACAAGAGTCATTGGACAGCGATGTGCCTGTATACAGACGGCGGTGTATCACGTGTACAACATATAAAAAGGCAGGGCATTGGTGGAACTGTCATCGGAAGTCAGTTGATTCATGTGAACGGGTTTCCGACGTGATTGTGGCCGCACGACAGGAATTAACAGACTTTGAACGCGGAGTGGTAGTTCCAGCTAGATGCACGCGGCACTCCATTTCGGAAATTGTTAGAGAATTCAATATTCAGAGATCCACCGTGGCAAGGTTGTCCCGAGCATACCAAATTTCAGGCATTTCCTCTCATCACCGACAACGTAGTGGCTGACAGTCTTCACTTAATGGCCGACGGCAGCGTTTGCGTAGAGTTGTCAGTGCTAACAGACAAGCAACACTGCGTGAAATAACCGCAGAAATCAATGTGGGGCGTACGACGAACGTATCCGTTAGGCGACGAAATTTGAGGTTAATTGTCTACGGCAGCAGACGACCGACGCGAGTGCCTTTGCTGACAAGACATCGCCTGCAGCGCCTCTCCTGGGCTCGTGACCATACCGGTTGGACCGTACACGACTGGATAACCGGGCCTGGGCAAATGAGGCGCGACTTCAGCTGGTAAGAGCTGAAGGCAGGGTCGAGTGTGGCGCAGACCCCGTGAAACCGTGGACCCAACATGTCAACAAAACCCTGTGCAAGCTGGTGGCGGCTCCATAACGGTGTGGGCTGTGTTTACATGGAATGGATGACTTCTCTACCTCAACGGAACCGATCAATGACTGGTAATGGTTATTTTACCTTCTTGGGGACCATGTTCCCAAACAAGGCTGTCACGTCACCAGGCCACAGTTGTCTGCGATCAGTTTGAAGCACATTCTGGAGAATTCGCCTGACATGAATCCCACCGAACATTAATGGGACATCATCGAGATTTCAGTTCGTGGACAACATCCTGCACCGGCAACACTTTCGCAATTACGAGCGGTTATATAGGCAGCACGGCTCACTAGTTCTCCAGAGGACTACCAACGACTCGCTGAGTCCATGACACGTCGCGTTGCTGCAGTAAGCAGGGAAGAAGGACGTCCGACACGATATTAGGGAGTATCCTGTGACTTTTGTCACCTCATTGTATTAAGGAATCGCGATGAAATGAATATTTTTTTATCGATATATTCATGCGCGTATTCCAGTGAAGTCACACATGGCCGTACCTGCATGGTATAACGCACAGTGTACTTGTGACACGCGCACGAATATATTGACAAGTAAATGTTTATTTCATAGGTATTCCTTGTATACCTCGATTATACCTCACAATGAATGTGCCACAATTATTACAGTTATTATCATTACTGTTCCTTTCTAAAGAAATATTATTCGTGATGGTGATACAAATGTTGAAACTTAGGAATATTAGAAAACAAATGCGTCGATTGGAATGCAGTAAGCGCAGACTTCTAGTCCATCCCCTTGGCCGGTTGCGTAATACCGTCACTCGATGGATGGAGCTCTCGTATGTTATTCATCTCGCGCATAAAACTTTGAACTTCGATTTCTCAAAAAGGTTTGGAACGCGCATCGTATTAGAACAGCTATCGTTAGATCTAAATATGTACTAATATCGTGCGAGAGTTGAGCAAAATCGGAAGCCTCTGTGTATATGCTCCCCTTGCCAGGATTAATTGTGTGAGGTTTTGTACCTGTGACGGCATTTGCTTTCTTGTTGTCTGTGGATATACTCTACAGAGCTGAAATTCGACACATTCTGAGATAGCTGGGAGGAATGCAGCCGAAATACTAGCAAGCAAGGATTCGTGGTTGGGTTCTGGGGGGAGGCGGCTCACACTGTTTCTTACTTTCTCCTTCCGCTTCCGCAAATATAATTTGCTGTGACTCTCACTTTTAACGTGCCACGGCTGCTTAGAATGTGAAAACAATAATAAGAATAATAATCAACACTGTGCGTGCCGCTAAAACTCAGAAACGAGTCCCGGTTCGATCAAGGCAGTTGCATGGTGTGGTAGTCCTCTACCTCCCATCCATGGATAAGGCTCCCGTTTTTACCTGAAGGGCGTGCTTTCGAAGATGTAAGCGCTGGGAAGTTTCGCCCTCTAGAAATTTCCGGAACATTTAGAGAGTATTCTAAAACACTCGAGAGTATTCAAGAGCATTCCACAACATTCCAGAATTTTCCACAATGATACAAGATAGTATGGAACATTCTTGAAGATTCCATAATGTTCGGGAACATCCCGGAACATTCCGAAACATTCCGAAACACTCTAGAATGTTGTGGAGTGTTCTGGAACATTGTGGACCTTTCGAACGAATGCACAGTGGCACATACAAATTTCTAGAAGCCATGGACAGAACGTTACAAGTCTTGCGAGGAAACTCTGAAGTCACGGGAGGAGCTCTCCTCATACTCTCTGCAGATTATCGACAGACATTTCCAGTTATCCCCAAGTCTACACCGGCGGACGAAAACAATGCTTGCTTTAAAAACTCATATCCCTGGCCATACATACAAATACTGTGACTAACAAAAAATATGATAGTTGAACTATCGAAATACGAAACAGCAGCACATTTTGCTCAACAGCTGTTACAAAAAGGAGAAGGTACATATCCTACTGACCAGACGAACGACCTCATTAAACTCAACAGTGATTTCTGCAACACAGGCACTCTTGAAAACAAACTCATCGACCAAATTTATCCAAACATTGTTCACAACTATACCAATCGGGACTGGCTATTTGAAAAGGAAATTTTGGCAACTAAAAATAATATTGTCGACGATATCAACTTTAATATTCAAAAGAAAATTCCCGCTGATAACAGAGTATACAAATAGATCGACACGTTGGTAAACTTCGAAGAAAGTGTGAACTTCCCTACGGAATTTCTGAACTCTTTGCGACTACAGGGAACACAATTACACTGCCTTCGACTTAAAATTGGATCTCAGATGATACTATTCAGAAATCTCAACTCACCAAAACTATATAGTGGAACAAGGGTGATCGTCAAACAGCTGGCGAATAACACCATCGAAGCCGAACTTATGACTGAAAAGTACAAAGGACACACACTACTTATCCCCAGAATACCACTGATCTCTACTGAACTGCCATTCCAATTTAAAAGACTGCAGTTTCCAATCAAATTAGCCCACAGTTTTACAATTAACAAGAGGCAAGGACAAACATTAAAATATTGCCGCATCAGTCTCAAAGATCTCTGCTTCTCTCACAGTCAACTACATGTACCTTGCTCTCGAGTAGGAAATTTTAAAAATTTGTACATATATACCCCGGATAACAAAACGAAGAATGTTGTTGATAAACAAGTATTCTAAATAGAGAGAATATGTTTCCAATTAAATATTTTTATCTCTTATCATTTATCAAGTATTGTAAATAGTTAGAATGTGTTTTCAATTAAAAAAATTTATCTCTAGTACTTAGTTTATCCTTTTATTCCAACTACCACATAGTCTCATATCAACTCTCTCAGCGAATCCGGGTACCTCAGCTAGTAGTACTAATAGCATATAATAATTCACATAAAATGTTTTATAACGATAATAATGAAATTGGTTACTTTAATGCTAAATACATTGCTTTAGCTAACTCACAAGAATACTACAGTAATTTACACGATATAAAATCATTACCAGCATTTCACTTAGCACTACGATTATAAACAGTGGTGTGCAGACTATGACATGTAAATGAGAGGAACGTTGTTTGTCTGAGTCACTTCCGCTTCGGTCAGGAAAGTCAGTGTTTTTGTAAGTTTTTTTCCTTATAGGAGAGCCTTTCCCTTTCTGTCTTCGTGTGATTTCCCGGCTCCACCTGTCGACTCACCAACCGTGTCGGATTTCTTGTTCATAGCAGGTATTAGCAGCTTTTACATGGCTTCAATGCTCTCTACGCAAGCTCGTCAATGTTGGTTAGACCTCAAGCGAGGAACTGACAAGTGTCCTGTGTGAAACGTAGCTCATAATTTTTCTAGATTTCCGTGCCATTTGCAGACTGTTTTTGTGCTACTTCATTTGCCAAAATTTATTTAAGGAGCTGTGTACAAATATTAACGCTTTTAATTAAAACGTTCCTTCGGTTTGAGGGAGGATTCATGATAGCCTCGTACGAACCCCCTGGATCCACGCCCGAATACTACTGCCGGCCCAAAGTCTCAGCCACTTTCCACTAGCTGATAACTATAGCACAACAAAATTTAGCGTATGTATGTTTGAAAATGATCATTTTAATTGTAGGATTTATGTAGCTTTCCGCAAGGTACGAATGATTTTAGGACTCCGTGTCTCAGTCGGTAAAAACGGAGCCCGTACAAGATCACTTTGTTTGTTGTCCGTCAGGCAGTCTGTGAAGACCAGTTTTTTCAGGAACGGGTCGTGGTATCGAGTTGAAATTTCATGTCAAATACTAAGGTCTACAGTCCATTGGCGGTGTAAAAAATTTAAGCTTCTTAGTCAATGCCTGCCGGTGTGGCCGTGCGATTCTAGGCGCCTCAGTCTGGAACCGCGAGACCGCTACGGTCGCAGGTTCGAATCCTGCCTCGGGCATGGATGTGTGTGATGTCCTTAGGTTAGTTAGGTGTAAGCAGTTCTAAGTTCCAGGGGACTGATGAGCATACATGTTAAGTCCCATAGTGCTCAGAGCCATTTGAACCATTTTCTTAGTCAATGAAATCAAAACATACCATCATTTAACATAAATATACTCGCAAATTAACTCATCAAGAATTATAGGGTACTTCCCGTTGACCTAGAATCAAGAAATCTGTGAAGAAGCAAGGTTTCACAGGACAAGTAAAAGAAAAAATCCAAAAATTGTTAATTTGTTATTATATCATATTTAAAAAAAATGCCAGTTGTTCTCCGTCTATCCATGTATTGAGACTCAATTTTTCTCAAAAACAAGTAGAGATATCAAGTTTATATTTATATCACATAATGAGATCTACGGTCCCTCGGAGGTGTAAAAAAGTTAATCTTGTAAGTCAATGTAATTTAAAGTATGGCATTTATGTCACATATTTTGACAGTCGCAAACTTACTGAACACCACGAGTCCTACTCTCACACTCAGGTTTTTGTATTTATTTACCTTTTTTAAAGAAGCTTTGTAACCAAAGAAAGCGATTTTCTGTTGGGCCAGATCGTTTCACGCTGCAGTGGATCAAGTGTGACAGCGACATCACGGCGCCGTCGGGAACGGTAAGAGCGAAACAAATTTTGAGAGCAGTGCGAGGCGGCAGCTTGCGGCAGGAAACGCTGCAAGCCGCGCACTTACGCAACATCCTCGAGTGTGCACGGGGTGGCCCGTATTAGGTTGCCACACGTCACCGGCCCACGTGGCTGGCCTCTGCAAGGGGATCGCCAAGTGCTACCAAATTGCGTTCGGGGCCCATCACCGCCACCGCTTAGCGCCTCATTTTCGAGCCGTAATGACGTCGTTAGCGCATGGCGAGCCTTTCCATTTTGCTGTAGCTAATGTCTACGTAAATATTACTAGAAAAATATAGGTTCGGACACACGTACTTCATTTAGTCTGAAAATTAATTTCTCTGTGCTGCCGCTCGCATTCCGTTGAAGTTTAGCGTGCAGTCTCAGAGACTACGTACGTCTCCAGTGTCGAGTTAGCCAAATGTTCAGCCGCCGACAGATCGTCAAATCTACAACGAAAAAGCTGAATTGAAAATCTATACCTGGATATGAGCAACAAGAGTTATATTCCCTTGCACATTTGCTACTTCAAACACAATCAAACGCAGATCGTGTTATACAGGGTATTACAAAAAGGTACGGCTAAACTTTCAGGAAACATTCCTCACACACAAATGAAGACAAGATGTTATGTGGACATGTGTCCGGAAGCGCTTAATTTCCATGTTAGAGCTCATTTTAGTTTCGGCAGTATGTACTGTACTTCCTCGATTCACCGCCATGATTTCACACGGGATACTCTACCTGTGCTGCTAGAACATGTGCCTTTACAAGTACGACACAACGTGTGGTTCATGCACGATGGAGCTCCTGCACATTTCAGTCGAAGTGTTCGTACGCTTCTCAACAACAGATTCGGTGACCGATGGATTGGTAGAGGCGGACCAATTCCGTGGTCTACACGGTCTCCTGACCTCCTGACCTCAACCCTCTTGACTTTCACTTATGGAGGCATTTGAAAGCTTTTGTCTACGCAACCCCGGTACCAAATATAGATACTCTTCGTGCTCGTATTGTGGACGGCTGTGATACAATACGCCATTCTCCAGGGCTGCATCAGCGCGTCAGGGATTCCATGCGACGGAGGGTGGATGCATGTATCCTCGCTAACGGAGGACATTTTGAACATTTCCTGTAACAAAGTATTTGAAGTCACGCTGGTACGTTCTGTTGCTGTGTGTTTCCATTCCATGATTAATGTGATTTGAAGAGAAGTAATAAAATGAGCTCTAACATGGAAAGTAAGCGTTTCCGGACACCTGTCCCCATAACATATTTTCTTTCTTTGTGTGTGAGGAATGTTTCCTGAAAGTTTGGCCGTACCTTTTTGTAACACCCTGTATAGTAAAAGCGTCTAAATTGCTACACGCTCATAAAAGCTAAAGAATCAGTTTTTGCTTTAAATTTGTTAACACACAGCACAGAAAGTCTTCTGTTAGCGAAATGCTCGATTGATATCGTGGCCACAGACTCAGAAATTTAACTTAGCTGGACAAGGGAATGGACTGAAATAGCACGTGCTATTTCAGCCGTAAGAAGTACAAGAAAAACACATTAAATCAAACGATGGTGCCAAGACTGAGACTGGCAGCCTGCTCCTCTCAAGGTTAAGTCCAGTCAATGTATTTTAAATAGTGTCGCCTTACGCAGTTGCTCGGAACCAGCTACAACACAATTTGTGCAGTCATTACAGGCAATTACGACGCGAAAGGCTCAAAAGCGAAAGTAACACACAGTCTTGATGGATAGTCGTTACACATTTCAAAACATCAAGTCTGATGTTACACACAAATTTTCCGCCTTACGTCGTGAAAATGACGATAGGAAAATGAAAGTGTGATGTGCAACTACTTTCAGGGCTATAGCAGCTCGTTAGACAATACCACTACGTTCCGGTATATTATCTACGAAAAGAATTCAGCTTTTAACTCCTCGTCGCGGTCATACACGCGAGTGTTTTATGAGTTATGTTTACGTGTTAATGTCGTATATTGAGTGGTGGCGGTTTGGTTTCATGTTGTGTTAGTGGTTATAGTCTCGTTTCTGTATCAGTGTGTACGTGTATCCTGTGTTGCGCAACGGTGAGTGACGGGTATAGGTATTTGTGTTCTGGAGTGTTTCCGTTTGTTGGTTTTTCGATTACGTTGTGACCCATGTCTCCTGATTTTGCAACAGATGCAGGAAAGCTGACCATACTATGTACACACCGAAGTTACACAGGTCAAGAACAAACAGTGCTTCCCGTCATCCGTATCTATTGTAAACAACATTAACACTAATAATATTTTCTGCTGGACTTTGCGCAATCTGATGCCGTATAGCTGCACATCCTCCGCGCAGGTGACGATCCGTCATGAGAAGAACACGTACCCTTCTGCCGTTCACCTACTTCCAGATGACGAAGGACCAGACATTCCCGCTGGTCAGCCATTCAGGAAATGGAACCCTAATTATGTGTCGGTTGTCAAGAAACAGCTGCGTATAGAAAATCTATGTCATGTTACGTAAGGACCATGAAGTAAATACTCAAGCTACAGGAAAGAGCGGTATCTCTCGTAAAGAGACGTAGCCCTGAAAATTCCTTGTAATACACGAACGATACTTGTTTACGTAAGTAAATTATTGGGAGAGCCTTGGGAGTTTGCAGTCTAGTCGTCGCTATTAAGGTTATTGATAATTTGAAGAAGAGGGGATCGCTATTATATCCAATTGCACCGCACACCACAAAATCCGGTGTTCGTCCCATAAGATGCTCTCTGAAAATTACGTTCAGCTCATTATCATGTTGTGCTTAGTCAACCACTGAATAGAGACTCACTGGAAATTGGAATATGTTGGACAACCGGTGTGCCATTCCGATACTGAGGTCACATTTCCTGCACCCGTCTGGTTATCTTCGTCTCTACTTATTTCCCACATAAAACTTACACGAGCAGAACTACGCCTCGTATGGACTGCAGTTCAATTGTATGACAAACATCATTCACTAATGCTCATCCATTCGCACATATTCAGTGTCTGTAACTTGATTATATGAAACTCTTTCATAAAAACCTCTCGTGGGTCATTTACCATTGGCGAACAATTGTAAATAACTTTCCGTGCGTGCACTATCACCGTAAAATTAGTAATTTTATTTATTTTTGTGTCACATCCTGCTTCAAAAGTCCCATAAATTTTATGTCATTTATATTCTTCCATTCCGGTATTGTAATTTCCACAAACAATAGTTTATGTCATTAGTGGAGCGAACCAGTCACACAGCGTCTGCTTTTGCTTTGAGCATTGGTACGCATGTCATCAACGCTGGAGTGAACACGATCTGCACGAAGCAACGGCGCCGCACCGTTTGTGTATCGAATTTCACTTCAGACAGATAGCAACCAATTATCTCATCACGACACAGCACTCAATACTAAATTACGGATGTGCAGCAGTCGAATGTGTTTTCGTTTATGATCTGTAATCATACCCTTACAATGGAGATACGCAGTATCCTAGGCAACTTGCAATCACAGTCATCGATCCTCTTTGCTGCAATTTTATCCGACAAAATAGTTACCCAGAGCGCTCCACAGTTCTTGAAATCATTATTTACCCGGAACGCTATCCACTTCTTTCCTACGAAGAAAAGTCCTATACTTACAAGTTGTTGGCAGAAAGGGTGGGAGGTTGTATTCAAGCCTCTATACTTCGTTTTCCTTGTGTTATAAGCGCAAACAATGTCTAGGGAAGTGACAAATCTTTTTTTTCCCAACAGTACGTCGTAACCAAGTTGGCGATCTCTTAATTACGTGGTAGAACATTCAATGACCATATGAGTACTTTCCTCATAAACAGCCAGTTTCTAAGCTGATGTGTGAGTTGAGGCGAGCTTAGAGGATTTGGTAATTTCAGAACATAGAGGTGCCATCGAGCAGACCTTAAAAGGGAAAGGGTGGATCTATGGGGCTGTAGCTTCCTCCCCCCTCCCCCGAGAAGCACAACTGCTTAAAAATCGATTAAAAATGATTCTTTGCAACACAGCTTTCAGATTTAACAGCCTCGGAAATTTTCTCGCTATTGTAGTCGGTTCAGTCTAACTTGTAGAGTTGAACTGCTCGGAGACATCTTTCGGCTACACCTTCGTCATCGCAAATTTAGTGCAAATGTAAACAGTACTCACGAATTCTTCCACATCATGTATTACCTCATTGCTGGTACAACCCAACGATGGGAAACAACCTCACTATGCTGTGCCAAACAAGCTCTCGCTTCACATTTCCTATCGATCATCTGCGATGATAGACATAACACACGGAAGAAACGAAGTTCCGTGAAATTTCAGTATAGAGATTTATGTTCGAATGTGGTGTTTATATTTGCTAATGAAGTTAAATTAAACCTGTTGTGATACAATTATTCACTCGATCGCTGTCAACAGTGGTACCTGGCCATAAGTCTGGCGACTTCTACCCACCTGTTCCGATCAAAACTAGCAATCCACGGCTCTTTGATTGGTGTACTAAGTTTTCAATGAACGCGATAGTACAACGATATTTGAAATAAAAAGTAGATGGCTTAAACGTTGAAAACTACGATTAGCAAAGACCTTAAATACTAATGCTTTAGAGTGTCTCAAAGTTTCATTCACAATATCATAACAAAAAATACCTAATATATGAGTAGGTCTATTTCCGGTAACGTAACAACAGCGTCTGCTATGAGCTATGATCGCTGGTTAATCGTCAAGCGTGCTTTTGTTTATTTGATGGTTAAACGAAGGATGAACAGAGTAAGGTATACACGCTGCTTCTACAGAGATGTTGCTCGGCCCCATAGTTCTCCTCGATACCTATGAGTACAAGTCGATAGTCTTCGTGATATCTGCAGCGATCTAGAAGTTATTGTAAGTGCTACAACAGGCTTAATTTAATTTCATATATTATATCAAACTGAACATGAATGTGTCTATAATGCGCAAAACTTGTTACTTCAGTGTGTATTTTCTGCGACAGTATCTAACCGATACATTGCACCTGAATTGGAAGCAACGAACATGAGAGTGAAACACTTCCTCTGGTAACAGCGCGGTGGCCATTATCATCTTCCTATGCTACCCGCCTCAAGTAACAGCTCGCCGGTGACAGACTGGGTAATTTCATTGCGTTTTCATTAAAGTATCGAACGTATTGTAGTGTCCTTTATGAGTCTTCGTGTGCAGTGAGTAAATAAAATCTCTGAAGTTAAAGTGTTTTATATGATTAGTTACTTGGCCATTATTTCCCCTGTAGTTGCTGTTTAAACGCTTCATTTCATATGTATAGATTTCAATCACTAGTGCAAACTGCAAAACAAAACACAAATAGGTTTGGACCAGATGAGCTTCCATTTTATTTTAAACACTTTCTTCGTGTACAAAATTTGTTTACACAATGAATGTTCAACACAAGTATTTCCTTTGGCATATTTTTTTTTCCTCTTGTGGTAATAACTGCTCCTATGCCACCTTGAAAAACATTGCCAAAGAGTGTTGAAAGTTTTTGATCTCCTTGCGAGTTTATTATTAACAAAAATTCTTTCATTTCAACATATAGAACCATGATATACCTTTAAAAAAATTCGAAAACTGGAAGCAGAAAATATTGGCAGTGTGCTTGTTGGTGCCCTCAATCATTACATTTTTCATTTTGTGTTTATTTTTTACATGAGTAATTACATTAGCACATTTTCATTATTCCAGATGCCAAAAACAAGACATGGAAAGACGAAAGAAAGCTCCTCTGCTTCATATTTCCAAGGCAAAAGATCAGAAAGAATTATATTAGTGTAGGCCAAACCAATCAAGAATAGTGCTGTTGGTAATGGTGGTGATCATAGTAATTCCTGATTAATAGCAGATAGCTGTATTACACTGATGGGTAATGGCGAACCTAGTTCCAGTTGCTGTGGTAGTCATAGTACTAATGATAATGAGAACAACGAGGAAAACTGGTTGTGTCGCAAAATTTAATTACAGATAACAGTGACATTGTGCTACTGCAAAAAACTTCGAAAAAAACTCAAATTGTTTGGAGTTGTAGAAACTTATATGGAAATCATACGAAAACTGCTATTTCTCGTCAAGTAGCGCACCAAGTGAAAAGTTTTCCAGAAAATTTCAGTATGCATAATTTAGAAAGTACCCCTGGTTGGCATACTCGAAACTGGAAGAAGCAGCACACTGCAAATACTGTGTGTTTTTTGTATGAATTATGCTGGACATACAACTTCACAGCCTCTGGGCTGATTGGTGTACGAAGGATTTGGGAAAGGGAAACGCGCCTTACAGTACTTCATAAACTATGATGAGCTGGAATATCATGAAAAGTCTTTTAACATTACAGCAACTTAAAGCAAATAAAAGAAACAATGGGTACCGTACTGGAACAAAATAAAATCAAAAAGGCTAGAGAACCGAGAGCTATTAAATTTCAGAGCTCTTTTAAGATTTGCCGCGTACTCCGAGACAAATTGCTGGAAAAATAATTTAGGAACTGCAAATAAATATGCTCCCCACAGAAGATCTGTGATACAAAACGAAATACTTGAAATCTATGGTTTTCTGATACAAACAATCATTGTAGGACAAATTTAAAAAATGTAAACAGTTCTCAGTCATAACTGATGAGACAAGTAATGTTACAACTGCATAGCAAATGTCTGTCTGTCTTAGATATTTCGAGGAAGAGTAGATGAAGAGATGTGAAGATTTTTTGTTTCGTTACTCTTACATCAACAGCTGCACTAAGTATGTCTTGGGCAATTTTGAAAATTTTGAAAGATCTGGGTCTGGATATCAAAATATCTTAGAGGACAAGTTTATGACGGCGCTCGTGTTATGAACGGAGAGTTTAAAGGGACACAAGCAGATATTGCTCAATTACAACCTAAAGGTGTTTGTGTACATTGCACGTCGCACTGTTTAAAAGTTGCAATCTCAGAATTTTGACAAGTCCAAGACATCAGAAGTTGTTTCAGGATTATTGGAAGTACATATTCGTTTCACTACGCTGCCAAGAGGCAAGGCATTTTATCAAAGTGTACAAAAAAATGCATCTAAAGAAATTATGCGCGACAAAGTGACCTGGAGAGGCATGACTATAATCCTTTTTTTCGAACTTTTTGCGAATGTCTGGATGACATTAGCCATTTGATCGATCGAGAAGCATCGACTGGTGTCAATAAATTAGTGAACTCTGTCCGCACGGTGAAATTTATGATTCCCGTTTTTGTAAGTGAATTAATTTTTAGAAACAAAATTTTATTAACTAGATACGTAAAAGAAGGTTTGCGTAGTAAAACATTCATAAATGCTTCAAGATCAGTTTCTGGACATCAGAAAATGTACAAATGTCATTTTGAGAAACTTTTCACTAAAGCAAGATCGAAGTGTGAAAAACATGAGATGCCAGTCATTGTTCCAAGAACAAATAAACGGCAAGCAACGTTCAAAGTCTCCTCAACCATCGATATTTAGCTATTCATACAGAACTTAAAAATTTTACTTTCTACAGAAAAGGAAAGGTCATAGGATTCCATTCTCAATCCTCGTTCAATATGTGCGTGTGCTCGCACTGTAACGACGTCGGAACGTTAAGTTCTAATTTTCCTTCCATCAAGAACTTAATCGAATAAATTCCGGAGGAATGCTTACCCTGGAAGATCGAATAGTACCATCTTTCACGAGGTGAAATTTATTTTTGAGACTGAATTTTTTTCTACATGGACAAACAATTACATATTATGGTCTTAATACTGAAAAAGGCAAAGAAGTAGTACCTGAGAATAGAAAAACCGTACCATCCAATATGCATGAAAGATTTCTTGTGGATAATTCAAGCGATGCACGTGTTTCGACAGTCAGAAAATCAAAGTTCTGTTGGACAAAAATGCCAATCAGTGTAATTTCAGAAAGACCTGATTACCGGACGAGGTTATGAAAGGTGCCTTACGCCCACTCAGAAGAGCAATAGAAAAAGATTTCTCGCGTAATACCGATGAAATGGTCCGAGTACTGGATAACCTGTGATGACTACCCCATTGCCAGGGCAGCAGGAAATCAGATACTCACGAGCGTTTGTGAATAACCTCAGAATTATTGCCCTACCAGAAAAATCAGAGTGACTTGTTCTGTATAACAGCGAACAAAAAAGGTAACTGGGCAAATCTTGCAAAGAGCCGTTTGGGATCTATTCTTGGGATGTAGCCCTTTATCCACTCTTGAGAACGGTATGACACAGGAGAAAGGGATTATAGTATATGCAGATGACCTCCTTTTGATTAACTGGAGGTCACAGCACACAACTAAAATGTAGCAGAGAACATTTGCTGTTCACACTACAGAACTGGTGTACACACTATATCTGACTACGTACAAGGTAATATATACGATGCTCAAATTGAAACTGTCATGAAGCAGGAATGAAAGCTGTGTCGCGAACAATTGACAAGACAAAGACAAGATGATACCAACGATTTATGAGAATAAAAAAGAAATACCGATTTTTCCAGTTTTCATAATGATTTACGTGTATTCTCAGCATCGGGATTTCTGTGATCTACGTGTTGGGAATATAAAAATCCCAGTGTGAGCCATTAGCGAGTAGAAAGGGCCAAGAAGCTTGTCAGAGGCGATGCCTACATGGCCGCAACCTTGGTGCGGGGAGAGCATTGTCCTTCGCGCCTACTCCCGCCGGATGCCTTAATGGTGGCAACACCATTTATCCTCTAGGCTAGGTACGCGTCCGGCAATCTTATACAAAGCGAAATTCCTCGCACTACGGGACTGGAAATTCTCATAATATTATCTTCCAATTTTAACCATTTGGACTGAGGTTTGTAACATATTTCAACTCCAGTGGTCACGGTAACTCTAAGTGAAAATTAAGTTACCTAGTTTAATGAAGTGGATAAGAAAAAGTCTGGACAGTGCTGGAAATATAGTACTATATTGTTTGGGAACAGTGTTCCTTTATAAGATCGAAAGCTGTTTTACATCGCGGCAACTGACATGAAACTTTTCACAGTTATTGTAAAATTACTTATGCACGAATCACGGAACCGAAATCCATTTCAGACGATGTGGTTGACAACATCTGCTACGGCATTACATTAAGTTTATTCCATTAATGTCATCTCTTGGTGATGAAAGTTGTTTTAATTGGAGCATCTTCTTCGTTGACACTAGTACTTTTTTCACATTTTTGTTGCTATACACAGCAAACTCATTGGAGGCTTCTGGAGCGGCGGTAATTTCGAATTGTGTAGAATGCAGGACCTTTCATGAACAAATCGAAGATTCTCTCGGCAAGAAACGGCCTGCATTTCAGATGTTGAGAGGTATCGTCACCTTGAAATACATGACCAGCAAACGCTCTTCAGTTGATCTACAAACATAATACACCCCGTGTTGCTTCTCTCAATATGACGCTAAAAGTTTGAGGAAAAGTATTACGCACAAAAAGGAAACCAGTATGAAATAATAAAGCAGTTTATTGTCATCCTAAATAGTATAGGTAGTGAAGCAATAAAGCAGAAATCTGAACGATGACCGAAACCAAAAGTTGGCAGTTCACACCGCTCATGTGAAGGGAAGAAATATATCGAGTACTTATTGTAAGAACTTACGTGATAATTAGAAGAAATCAAAGGATTTAGGAAAACAGAGAACAATAAGTTAACAGATAAAACACACGAGAAAAGTAAATCTGGTTGTATCAACATTAGATAAGATACGGCAAAATAGCCTACCGTTCAAAAAGTAGGAAAAAGAAGGGAAATGAAAAGGGAAAATGTTAGCTATTGTCGTATATGGTCGTCAGAATTCATCAAGAAATCGGATACTGGATGTTTGTATAGAGAAGCGGACATACCGCGAATATGCACGTCGTTCATCGGGAATAAAAAGCAGTGCATTAGCAACATAATGTCCCTGTCATGTCTGCAGTTTCACTGAGAACAGTGTGTATTCACCTGGCAGTGTTTAAATGCCACAAAGGCACTGTGGATCCTGTTTTGAAGGGCTGAACCCTCGGTCGCCGGGAGTCAGTCAGAGACAAGCTACCGACTCAGCAACGTGGAATTTGCAGCGAAGGGCCATATGAAGATTCTGGCGACTGTTTCGAGGCAACTGGGATTTTTAGCGCGGTGCAGTACGAGGTCGATCAAGAATAACTAGTGAATTACATATATTGGTATTAATTTCTTGGTAAACGCTGTTGACTTTCCTTACGCATTTGTCTGCACAGCTTACGGCTGTTCAAGATATGCAGGTTCTTGCTAAATGTGTGTCGGAGGCTGAGGGCCGTTGTTTCTTATGGCAGTGCACGGCAGTGCAGACAAGGGACTATTTATCATGGTCGCCAACGTGGGCGAATTCCAGAGATAAACCTCACGTCAAGTTTCAGAATGTTTCTCGAATGGTATTGTGGAGGAAAAACAGCATTAATGGAAAGTGACCACTTTCGTAAAGAAGTGCGGACGTGGTGTGGGGAGGCATCATTTCGAAGTGGCGTGTGGAGCTTGACATCACCGTTGGTGGTCGAAGGCATTCTGTTAACACTCTTGACGTATACAAATAAGGTGCTCCATCACATGTGCGAGTTTTTTGAAGTGCACTTGGTGCAGACTTCTCCTTAGCGAACAATAATTCCCGATCAAGTGGAGCCGCTGCATGTACTGGGCAGCGACGTCTCTGGCTTCTTTGATATGCATCTAGGAGTAGCACCAAATCGCCACTGATGACATTTCATGACCTCCGCTCAGTTCTTGTAAAGAAATATACCAAGGCACTGCTATTTTCTGAAGCTTTATTCAAGAGTTTTACAGTTAGACGATAAGCTTCTTTCGGTTGCATTGCCAATTTCAAGCGCTTTCCATATCTCTTCGTACACATTGTTGCTGTCGTATCGCAGACAGATGTTGTTATTGTCGAGTATGTTTTGTTGAAATTTTTGTCAAGTAAATCTGGCAAATAAACAGAAAACGAAAATTTCAACAAATATTACCACAACAACGTCCACTGTTGAGAAAATGTATAACGAAACAACTCAATCTGTGCTATATATACAACACGCAGAAATATTTCAAGCTACGTCAACGATGAGTTATGGAAATCGCTTGAACATGGCAATGCTTCTTATCGTGTAAATGTATAACTCTTGAATAAACCTTCAAAAAAATTTAAAAATATGGTTCAAATGGCTCTGAGCACTATGGGACTTAACATCTTAGGTCATCAGTCCCCTAGAACTTAGAATTAATTAAATATTACTAACCTAAGGACATCAAAAACATCCTTTCCCGAGCCAGGATTCGAATCTGCGAACGTAGCGGCCGCGCGCTTCCAGACTGAAGCGCCTAGAACCGCTCGGTCACACAGGCCTGCCAAACCTTCAAAAAATAACAGTGTCTGGGAGATGTAATATATATATATATATATATATATATATATATATATATATATATATATATATATATATACACATATATATCGTCTTTACAAGATATCTACTGCGCTGCAAGCCCTGAAGAATACAAAATCCGCCCAGTTCGTTCTAAGGAATGAGGTATACTGCCAATAGACCTTTCATAGACCTTTCTAACCACTCCGCAGGGAGCACGCAAGTTTATTTTGGTCAAGCGTGTGTGAGAGCGAGGGGATAATCACACAACCAGTTAATTGTATTCTTTTTGTTGAAGAGATTTTCCAGTCTTGTTAGTTCCCGTTTAGAATCGTATCTTCGGCTTCAGATGGCTTCTGTTTGCGTATTTTTGGCACTACTGTATGTCAAATGCCTTGTGATTAGATTTACCTTGCCCCCTAACCTTTCCAATATCTCTCTCCTAAGAGTCGTCATGCACATTTTCTTCGGCGTTCCGGAAGATATTTGCAACTGCGTTTTGCTATGCGCAGCTGGAGTGAGCCCAGCCCAAACAAATCCTGCCCATCGAGTCTTTCATGCGACGCCCAGTGTCGACAGAAAGCGTCCGTTTGTTTCCCGTTACGAGAAACATGATTTTTAAAATACAATTTTAGGCACCCAAGATATTTAGTGGTATTTATTTTATCGATCTGTACTAACAGGCCAGTAAAACACGAATAATAACTAGTGCTCCAGCACCAACTGAACAGCGCGGCTGCCTGCCAGTAGCAGTCAGCGCAGGACAGGGCAATACTGTCGCTGCCGGCGTACTTGTTATTCTTCGTGTTTTACTGGCCCTGTCCATAAAACAAATACCACCCGAGTCTCATTTGGGACCGCTTTGTCTAATGGGCACGTCAACGTCCTCTTTAGCAATCATTTTACTCGCAACCGAAGAAACCGACGCTTTCTGTCTAAACTGGGCGCTGCAAGAAAGACTTGATGCGACGTATTTGCTTGGGCTGACTCCAGCTATACACTGCAAAAACGAAACTGCCCTAACGACCCATAGGAAAGACATCCTGAATGCTCTCATTTCTTTATTCTGCCGTAATTTTGGATGCTATGGGTACATAAAGAATGTTCACAACTTCGAATGTGAAAACATGCACAATGGATGTACCCAATGAGCCATAAAATTCGATTAGCGTTGACTTCAACAATCAAATTTAGCGATAAGCCACAAGAAACTACGCGTACGGAGGACAGAAGAATGGCAGTGAGAGGTGTGCAGAAAGCACAGCACCGCAAGCGTTTTAATGCATAACAGAGGCAAAATATAATAGACTAATGATCAATGAAACAATTTCTTATCATAAATAGACTAAATTTGTAATGGAAGGAAGACTGCAAGTGAAATAGGAAATGCAGGCCACTACCATAAGACATGTGAGAGCTATTACTGTGGACATTGTATATGCTTATTAATTAACAATAGATACAAGAGAGACGCAACGCCTACGTTGAGATACAAGACTGTCGAGTTAAAAAAAAAACGGATGTGCGACACAGTCAGTTCTAGGCCTATACGTCAGGAGATTTAAATGAAATATAATTTATCGCTCATCACAAGAAAAGATCTGCAAAGACCGTCAAATCCAGCTATACAGAAGTAAATTCGAAAGGAAATGTGAACACATGAGTACTGCCCATGTAAAAGATGAATTGTCTGGCCTTTCCAAAGCTTTGTGAAGCACGATTTTGGGAAATGATTTCATTACAGAAGGAACCCGTAAGAGCATATACATTTTGGCTTCGGAACGTCGTATTTATCTGCGAATAGAAGGATAGTATTTCACAATAACGATTCTGCATAAAGAAATGTCACTGCAGAGAGCACAGGAAATAGTAATAGCGCGTCCGTGACCTCGATGAGCAGCTAGCTACACTGGGGTGACAAAAGTCATAGGAAACCTCCTAATATCGTATCGGACCTCCTTTTGTCCGGCGTAGTGCAACAGCTCGACGTGGCGTAACCTCAACAAGTCGTTCGAACACCCCTGCAGAAATGTGGGGCCATGTTGCCTTTATAGCCATCCATAACGCCGAAACTTTTTCCGATGCACGATTTGGTGCACGAACTGACCTCTCGATTATGTACCATAAATGTTCTATGGGATTCGTGTGTGGCATTCTGAGTGACAAAACCATTCGCTCGAATTATCCAGAATGTTCTTTAAACAAAGTACGAGCAATTGTGAACCGGTGCCGTGACATCATTGTTTCGGAACATGAAATCCATGAGTGACTGCAAATGGTCTCCAAGTAGCCAAATATAACTATTTCCAGTCAATGATCGGTTCAGTTGGACCAGAGGTCCCAGTCCATTTCATGTAAACACAGCCCACACCATTTTGGAGCCACCGTCATCTTGGGTCCATGTCTTCGTGGGGTCTGTGCCACACTCGAATCCTACCGTCAGTTCTTGTCAAATGAAATCGAGACCCACTTGAACAGGTCACGATTCTACAGTCGTCTGTACTCCAACCGATATGGTCAAGAGCCCAGGAGAGGCGCTGCAGGCGATTTCGTGTTGCTAGCAAAGGAACTCGCGTCGGTCGTCTGCTTCCATAGCCCACTAACGCCAAATTTCGCCGCACTGACCGGACAGATACGTTGGTGGTGCGTCCCACACTGATTTCTGCGGTTTATTTGACACAGGCTTGCTTGTCTGTTAGCGCTGGCATCTGTAAGCAAACGCCGCTGCTCTCGGTCGATCAGTGAAGACCGTCGGCCACTGCGTTGTCTGTAGTGAGAGGTGATGTCTGAAATGTGTTATTCTCGGCACACTGTTGACACTGTGGATCTCAAAATATCGAATTCACCAATGATTTTCGAAATGGAATGTCCCAACTACCATTCCCCGTTCAAAGTCTGTTAATTTCCATTGTGCGGCCACAATAACGTCGGACACCTTTTCACATGAATCACCCGAGCACAAACGAATGCTCTGCCAATTCACTGCCCATTGGTACCTCGTGTACGCGATACTAATGCCATATGTATATGTATATGTGCACAGCGCTATCCCTTGACTTCTATCACCTCAGCGTATAAATTGCCTACATGCGTGTTCGATACACTAGGCAGCGTACAACGCAGTATGTTGAACGTTGTCTGACAGAGCAGGTTATTCGCTGCGATGCACTTTATTTTACGCAACTTAAATACAACTACAGTAAACAGAATGAGATTTTCACGCTGCAGCGGAGTGTGCACTCATATGAAACTTCCTGGTAGATTAAAACTACGTGCCGCACCGAGACTCGAACTCCAGACATTTGCCTTTCGCGGGCAAGTGCTCTACCATCGGAGCTACCCGAGCACGTCTCGCGACCCGTCCTCACAGATTCAGTTCTGCCAGTACCTCGTCTCCTGCCTTCCAAACTTCACAGCAGCTCTTCTGCGAACCACAGTTCGAGTCTCTGTCCGGCACACAGTTTTAATCTGCCAAGAAGCATCATCTACAGTGAAGTTTACGAACGAATGATGTATGTTAATGATGTAAAATAACACAGCGTCGGTTCCAGACTTCATAACAATAGGTCTCGATGACGCATCGAGGCAGATGCTGAGAAGCACACACGAGGCAAATAAGGCGTCGGGCGCAGACATAAGGGCATCTGCGCAACAGCAGGAACTCCCACTCGGGAGTCGCTTCCTACGGAGGAACGCATCCCTGAGCACGAAGCCACAACACACGCGAGGCCACCAACGACAAGCGTACCATCCTCGTTTCATCACACGGATGACTCTGTAATACAGCAACCCTCCTTTACTTGTGCGCAGTAGGCCAGGAAATCTCTCTGCTTAAACAGCGACGGTAAGGGATGCTGTGCATTGTCTTCGAAACAAGTATTTCAGCTGACAGAAAATATCACGATATCTAATGAATCTTTTAGAAGCATGACAGGTCAAACATTATAGGAGTAGACTTTTTAGAACACATAAAAGCGGGTGGTACAACATGGGGCATAAAGATGATGAAGAACACTTCGAATTGCCTGAAGAAACTGCAGGTGTTCCGTACGGGAGACAAGATAAAAATATTAGTGAAAGTTATATGGAAAATCAGAGTAAGAGTCCTGTTACGTACGTCTGTTATAACAAAATATATAATGGGTAATGTCGAAATGAGGAACAAACTTCTGTATCGACACGATTGATAATTAAAGCAGTTAAGCACATATGAACAACATTAGACATACACACACGACTGTCACGCTAGGCAAAAACACATACATAGATGAATTACTAAGTGGGAAAGATGAAGTCGATAGTGTCATGCACCGTCTGATAAGTAGCAGCGTGGTCGGCATTACGCACAGACGGTAAAAGATATTGCCTTAGTTCTTCCGCAGCCCAATGGAGGGAACCTTTGTCTTTCATGCAATGTCCATAAAACATTAGTTTACTTTGAATTCTTGACCGAGGAACGTAAGAAGAGATATAAATGCAGCTTACGCATCGCGTTTTGAGGCTGTTTTTGTTTGTAGCTACCCAAAGATACGAAAATGAGCCATGCTGCGGTGTCTAAACATATGGGGAAATCAAAGTGACTTATACAAAAGTGGGTAACACGCTATAAATTGGTTAAAAGCGTGGAGGACTTCGAAGAACGTGGCTCAATCGGTAAAATGACCCAAAAAGTGGAGAAAATGATTATTTACCTTTCTACTGAAAACCCATTGGTAGCATTGCGTCAAGCGCACGCAGAATTAACTTTTAAACAGCTGTCAGCGCAAATTCGATGCATTTGGAGGCCTCTTCCAAGTGAATACGCGGAAAACTTCGTTTCTAGCTTGCCACGAAGAAGCCGAGCAATTATCGACTCTGCGGGTGACCGGACATATTATTAATTATAATTGCATTTTTCTATTGTTACTTATACGTTTGTGACTATTACAGCACCATCTATCACAAAGCGAAAAAAGTGGGCCAAATAAAACAGGCATTTTTCTTAACGTATTACACGAATATGTAAAATAAAAATGGGGGTTCCTATTTTTAAAAAAAGCTGTTGATATCCGTTTGACCTCTGGCAGAGCCATCAAGCGGGCCAACCATTGCGCCATCTGGTTTCCCCCTTCAAGCTAGACAAGTTTAGTTCTTTGTAGTTTTTTCGTTTGGCGCTTATTTCGTGATATATTTGGCCCGGTCACTATCAATGGACCACCATGTATTTATACATGTATATATTGTTTACAGAAACTTTCAGAATCACTGACAAAGCTAGGTAAACAGACTAATGGTATGGGTTCCACAAAACAGAAATCATTATTTTATTTTCTCTTCAATTTTTGTCTTATTTGCGTACAAAAATTTTCGTTCGTGGTAATTAGTTTCGGACTGCATTGTTCATTCTCCAACCACAGCCTTCGTTGTGAATGTTAACGTACATTTCCACCAGTACATACAGTTGCAATACCGTAACTTCGTATTTTTATATATGAAGCGATGAGAACCGCCATCGATTTTGAGATTATAGCATGTATGTTCGCTCCTGACATCTGTAGATCGTATGGCGAACCAGATGTATGTATGTCTGTAGCCCACACTCTATATACGAAAATACACGAAAAGCAGTCTCACCGATTTTTCGGATTTCATTTCCATAGGGGCACAAAGCACAATTTTGTTGGTCTGCACTGCTCAGTTGTTATCTAGGGTTGACCACATAATTTATTGTCTACATCATGTGCGTACTTCACAATCGTAGGTGGATCGGCAGTTCTATCTGAAACTCATGTCACAGAATATGCTTAATGAAAATTATAACAAGGACCATGAAGTGCTGGAATAGGTCATAGTTTTGTGTGTGTCGTGCATTAAGTACCTGTTCTTTATGTTCTGGTTCTAGTTTCACATTAAATACAAATCTTAAAACAGTCAAAAGACGCTACTGTCACGTTTTGTGAATTAACGTTAATAACAAATATAATCGTAAATATTAATTAATAGTTCATATCATAAAATGGGTACACTATTTTTTCATATGAAATGTAAGATACTGAAACTTGTTTAAAAAATTATTCAGATGTACGAGATTGGTGGTTTGTCTATAAATCTGATTTTCACAAACATCTGTTTTTCTCCAAACTTTGTTTCTGTGTTTTGGGCACTTATAGTTCTTAGTGCTCATATGTACAGAGTAATAATGCATTTTCAGGATCCACTAACTTCACTAAGACAAGCAGGGTAAATTCCCTCTAAACATACGTGATATACTGAAGGCCAATATTATGATCGTGTCGAAATCAATTCGATCGCGTTCACTTCGACATATATAAAAATACCAGTTATGGCTATTGTGTGTATGCAGTGATGGAAATGTACGATAATATTTCCATTGAAAACTGTGGTTTGAGAGTGGAGAACGTAGTCCTACACTAGTCACCACAAAAAGAAGTATTTGAAAGCAACTGTGACAGACTGTAGAAAAATAGAATTTAGTAATCCAAGTTGCTGGTCCTCGCTCCTACATTATGTTGGAACTTCGTAGAAAGCACACGTCAGCCAAACACATTACTTCAGACACTAAGTAAAACTCTGGAATGAACCATGCTGTGCGTTTTTTCTACTCAGCATAGTGCGCAATGCAGCTACCGGCACCGATGATTTACGAAGACGTGCCGAAAACTTTTTCTTCGTATAGTAAAAAAGGCCTTGTCTTCTTTTAATTCCACATAATTAAGGTTCAAATTCACCACATTATTGTACCTAGCCACGTTACGATGCGTGATTCTGCCGACATGTGAAATTGCGTCTTTAAACTTTGAAATTATTATCCTCCTTATACATATACTGCCATCACGAAAAAAGATAGTATTCAAAGGCAGGCATACATTATGTTCCATTATTGATAACAAAGACATGACAACATCTGTCCCGTAATGGTTACCTTTTTTTTTCTTTAGGCGGATGGAAGACTAAAATTCGGAGTTTCGTCTTTAGCGTGATTATAAGCTAAGCACTTCCTGTATTGGGCATCCGTTGGAAGTAAACAAATCGTGGTCCGTTCACCGAAACCACGTGCACATTTGCCTGAACTGATTTAGGACCACTACATAAACCCTAAATCCGAAAAGCCTGATCGGGAGTTGAACCCCGCACCTCCCGCCTAGTTTTCTTTACATAGTGTTCACTCACATAGCGAGACCAGCGGTACCAGTGTCATCAAATACATGAGTACGAGACATAGTGTTTGTGTGTTAACAGGGCGCTCTTCTAGCTTTTTCTCTCTTCTTCAAAATAAATAAATAAATAAATAAATAAAAATAAAAAATGGTTCAAATGGCTCTGAGGACTATGTGACTTAACTTCTAAGGTCACCAGTCCCCTAGAACTTAGAACTACTTAAACCTAACTAACCTAAATACATTACACACACCCATGCCCGAGGAAGGATTCGAACCTGCGACCGTAGCGGTCGTGCGGTTCCATACTGAAGCGCCTAGAACCGCTCGGCCACAACGGCCGGTTGTCGAAGAAGAAACACGAGAAGAAATATGTAGATGGCTCGTCATTCATCTCGTTCGATGTTATTCAAATATACTTCACCGCCAGAAAGGTGGCGATATTCGTGAGAGGGGCGATTCAGAAATCGTTGCGTTCCAAAATACACAGTTCTGCGAACTTCTGTGTAATCTAGATGCCAAACATCTCTCAGTTTCCTATAAATTCAGACGTATGCTGACAATGCTTCTGCCTTGAAAAATTCATACACAGTAGCAATAATGGCACAGTCACAGCATTTATTAAACAAACGTAAACTCTTCACACTTGCCGTTCTGGAGCATGATCGACCAAAGCGATTCATAAAAAAATCTCTTGACCATTGTATAACCAACTTTCATCACTCTTATAATCTGTTTTCCGCTAACCGCAGTATATCACATCACTCATACACCGCACTAAGAGACCTCAAAATAAATATTTATATAGCAGTCTCAAGATGGATTATTCCAAGCTCAAAACTGGTCAATGTGGGTAGGTCGAAATTTTGTATCTTGTTGCAAGGCGGAGACGAACGAGGCAAGGATATGACAGAATTCGTCACGGCATCCGTTTGAAGTTCCAGATGTAGGTGTAAAAGTGATTTAAGAATTGAAGCGTCGCTCGCCTGGAGCAATAGTGCACTGTCTTGACCATTATGTCAGCTCGATCGATCTCTTTACCTGCGACAAGCACGTTTTGTGTGTTTTTTGAGTATAGAGCAGGCTGGCAGAGGGCGGCAGCGGCAGTGGCCGACGGCGAACGCGCTGCAGCGTTTAACCTCTCTGGGAGCGGGTCACCACAGCCAGAGTACGTGTCAGCTCTTCGGGACATAGACACGGCTGCCAAATGTCACCGGCTGAATTCTTTCACGTACATTTAACATCGTGCAAGAACGTACACATGCTTACAGTAATCCTACTTCTTTGTTAACATTTATAGGCAGGAGGCATCGTAGCTGCAGTGCCTGGTTAGTGAGATAACAAGTCAGTAGGTGAAGATGTGCTCGTAAGATTCACGAAGAAAGGAATTGGCCTTCGTAGCCGAGGTCGCAAACGCACGCTAGTTTGTAGCTGGCAGTTTGGTTCGAAAACTGTCAGTAGATGAAATTTAAAAAATTGAATTTGGCCGGCAAGGAGAAAGTTTTGGCGGCTTTAAGTCACGAAAACAACACATTTCTTTTACATATGTACCGTAAGTTAACAGTATAAGTTCTGCTCGACTAATTAGGTGCTGAAATTTTCTGTGCGTTCCATGCAGTTTAGCTGCTGAACTATGGATTTCATGTAAGGGAACGTAAATGGAGCACATTGTTGATGAGATGTCGTCATTTTGGTACTGTTGATGACTATAATTAGACATACTGTTACTGTGTCGTTTGTGGTCACACG
Organism: Schistocerca gregaria; assembly: GCF_023897955.1. Classification (NCBI taxonomy): domain Eukaryota; kingdom Metazoa; phylum Arthropoda; class Insecta; order Orthoptera; family Acrididae; genus Schistocerca; species Schistocerca gregaria. The sequence continues at coordinate 74,725,132 of NC_064931.1, forward strand.
GTTTGTTACAGACCGTAATTCCGTTGAAACGATCAACGAAAATAATGAGCAGCACCTCCTTACGATGTTCTTAAAACGTTGGATTGGAAAGTAAATCTTAAACAAAATATATTTGCTTCACAGAAAATGAATGTCACAGTGGCTCTTTATTAACGGTCTCCCCATAAATTGCAAACATCCCTTACCAAAACAGAGAATCAGAGGCAGACCACAGTTAAGGACAATGTGTACAAGTAAATTGGAAATCGGAGCTTCTCCCTGGGTCACAGCAGCAAGAAAACTTCACAGTTTTCTTAGAGATGTATATTCCTTTGTAATTTATGCGTTGGTCATTTGATTTATCCTTAAGGGTGTCGGGCTTTCAGTATACATTCTGTTGCTTTTGAATCCACAGGTGTTAAAAATTAGAAAACAGGTGCTGCTTCTAGAACACAGTTTCAAAGCCAGAATGCATCGGGGGGCAGTAACTGTTGTTCGTCATTCATCAAGCAACAAATGCTCCATGAATGCCACAGGGCAAGAGATTAACCTAAAGAACGCTATTTGAACACAATGAAGCTCGGTGTAAACCTGATGAAACTTATGTAATATAGTCGACAATGATGTGACGTTGGTTTAATTACATCGACGGTCTGTTAGCTACGGCCGGCCCGCATCTCGCGGTAGCGTTCTCGCTTCCCACGCCCGGGTTCCCGGGTTCGATTCCCGGCGGGGTCAGGGATTTTCTCTGCCTCGTGGTGGCTAGGTGTTGTGTGATGTCCTTAGGTTAATTAAGTTTAAGTAGTTCTAAGTTCTAGGGGACTGATGACCATAGATGTTAAGTCTCATAGTGCTCAGAGCTATTTGAACCGTTTTTTTTTTTTTTTTTTTTTTTTGAGCTACGGCCGGCCGGAGTGGCCGTGCGATTCTAGGCGCTACAGCCTAGAGCCGAGCGACCGCTACCGCAGGTTCGAATCCTGCCTCGGGCATGGCTGTGAGTGATGTCATTAGGTTAGTTAGGTTTAATTAGTTCTAAGTTCTAGGCGACTGATGACCTCAGAAGTTAAGTCACATAGTGCTCAGAGCCATTTGAACCATTTTTAGCTACGTGTACAGTAAAATGATGCCAACTCTTGGTACTCAGAGAAAAACTGCGGCTAATTTATCCATCTGGATCATAACATTAGGAAGTAAATAAACACACAATACAGAAACAACTCCCACTACAGATTTACGGTGAGTAACAAAAAAGCGCTCAGAGCGGTTGTTTGCGAACAGAGGCTCAGTGTGCTGTCATCGTGCATCGGGATTAACTGGCCCCCAGCCATACAGTTCCTCATTCAACCGCTTCGCCTACCTCATACGAAATAAGACCATCGATGAACTACGTCAAAGAAACAGCCTCAGTTGTTGCTCCTTTAACATTCTCAGCGTGCTCATGCGCATGACTCGAAATCCAAAATACCTTATGCTGCCAGAAAAACCTGCAGTGTTCATGTCGTTTGTGATTTGGGACCTTAGTTAAAGGACAAACCTACAAACGATAAGTTTTCCACTACTTCATTTTATTGTCATCCGAAGGGAATTTCCTGGCCTAAGAGTCATAACTCACGTCGAAGACATCTTAAGAGCAGCTAAATATAATACTATTATATCTTGTTCAACCAAAACAATCTTCACAACAGGCAGGCAGCACGTCAATCAGAGCGTCGCAATCAACAGATACAGTACGGATGAACATTTTTAAAACATCGTCGGCAGTATTTTTTGGTATTTCAGTGTTACACAAATTGTAATGTGTGTCCAGCAATTAGTACTTGCGACAACAGAGCATTTATAAAACAAAGTGAAAATAGCCACACCTAAAAGAGCCGTCACCTGTTTCAATTCCTCGCAGGGAATACCTTGTTTGTAACTTCACCGTATTCTCTTTTCCCCGTTTGAATCCGATTCCATTCAAATTAGAAACATATTTCCAAATTAAGCAGAAAACTTGAAATGTTTTTTTAAAACAGTAACAAAATTCAAACATACATTATAACAAATGTTTATATTGTTACGGAGCGGTGGCTACGAGATTTTAGAAGGTGACTATGGAGGTAAGCATCATTATCCGAAAAGTTATACGATATACAAGAGAGTTAATTAAAGAAACAATGTCCCCAATATTGCATCCGGTCTCAGTCGTGAGTATCTTTGCTTACTGAGCATCAGCATCCTCTGGTTCACGGAAGGTTCTTTCGAGATCAAGTAAGATCGTCTTTTACAAGTGTACTCGTTCCAGCGTCTGATCGCAAAATGTAATGTGTCTCATGTCTAGAAAAGCAGTGTGATTTTCTAACTAACTTCCCGGTTCTAGACAGCTCCGTCCTTGGACAGACATCTGTATTATAACAGCCATCTGTATTATAAAAGCCCAGGTGCCAATAGTAATCTTTCTTGAATGACACAGATATTGTGAAAACTATTCCTGTTCAAAAATAGCTATTTGTTAACATCACGTTTTCACTCAGTGCTAAACGCACCACAGATATCAACTATTGAGTTAGTGAGACATGTCTAGCAGCGGTCTGCGATTTGAAGAAAGCATTTGAGAGCTATTCTGATTGCTGACCCTCAGCCAGCACCGTAACTGGCTCGGTTCAAGGTGCGCACGCCTCGCGAATGGAATCCAAGATATGCGCAATAGGATTCGCGTCAGGCGATATGGGTGGTCACACAACGATTCTTAAGCCCGTCGACTGTTCCTCAAACACTTTTCGGGAGCCACCGGATGGTTGCTGCTCTGCAGGTACAGATCGCCTGCCGACCGTGGTGGCCGTGCGGTTCTAGGCGCTTCAGTCCAGAACCGTGAGACTGCTACGGTCGCACGTTCGAATCCTGCCTCGCGCATGGATGTGTGTGATGTCCTTAGGTTCGTTAGGTTTAAGTAGCTCTAAGTTCTAGGCGACTGATGACCTCAGATGTTAAGTCCCATAGTGCTCAGAGCCATTTGAACTATTTTTGAACTGGCTGCGACATTCACCAAGTCGACGGCAACCCATGTAATCAACACATTGCTTCCTTCTCGCGAGTCAAGTAGCACACGGCACACCGTCGACAAAGTGTGACGAGAAAAATTGAGCAACTGCACGACCTCCGCTATGAAACTTGCTGGCGCAGTGCGTCCTTCCCCGCTTGTGCTCGACTGCTCCACCGACTGCTCGAAGATGATCTGATTACACCAGTCACAATCACAACGACGCTGAACTATTATATTCCTGAGAGCGCTTTCTCTCTGACGCAGTACGTGTATCCACTTCAGTTGCTCACGAATGCCGTGGCAAATGACAAACGGTGACCCGTAAGAAATTTTCCCACAATGGTTGGTGGGTTGGTTGATTTGGGGGAGGGGACAAACAACGAAGTCTTCGGTCCCATCGGGTTGGGGAAGGATGGGGAAGGAAATCGGCCGTGCCATAAATGAAATTTTATTCACAAATTGTATATGATCACCGCCAGATGGTCGTATATCCATGGAAAGTTTGCCTTGGACAACATTCTCATTATCTTGCTCACCCTTCTTTACCTACAAGCAGTCTCTCAGTCATACGCACATACAGAGTTAACATTAATAAAAGCAGACGAACCAGGGACGGATTCCTGACTAGAAATAGAGGAAAAAAAATCCTATGAACATTTGTCCGGAAATGCTGTGTTGCCACGGTAGATGGCGCTGATGCATGGCAGTTGCTCGGACCACGTGACGTGTGTTCATTGTGTGCTGCAGGCTGTGTGTTTGACGTAGCGTACTGTAAGCAGCAGAGTGGTGTGCAATTCATGTCGGAACAAGCAGAGGCGGTGTCTGTGTAGGGCCAAGCAGATGGGAACGATCGAGCGGCACCACGGCTAAGCCAACAATAGCCTGAGAGAGACCAACCATATCACATAACATTTCAAACCCTTTGTGTGATCATCGGTCCTTTCAGATCGACGAAACTGTTCAGAGGACCTTTTGTCCTCCATTTCCAGTCAGGAATCCGTCCCTGCAGTTTCTAAGTTTTTATTACTGTGTAATCATGGAGATGTCGAATGTCACCTTGGAAAACAATATTCCAGACTACCTGCACATCAGAGGACACCGTCGCCGCATCATATACCACACATTCTCAGTAGATCATAGGTCTGCAAACATATTGGTTAGCGTGCTGCCCAGTTCAAAATTGTGTGCACGAGCATTGTCCTAATGGAAGAGCATATCGCCCTAACGTTGTAGGAATGACAACTGACTGTGTTCGACGTGGTTCTCGATGTATCCCTTACCGTTTATCATTGCTTCAAGATATACTCGTGTGTACGTTTGTTGTAGGCTACGGCTCTCTTTGCCCTCCTTCATGAAAAGTAATACACTCCTGGAAATGGAAAAAAGAACACATTGACACCGGTGTGTCAGACCCACCATACTTGCTCCGGACACTGCGAGAGGGCTGTACAAGCAATGATCACACGCACGGCACAGCGGACATACCAGGAACCGCGGTGTTGGCCGTCGAATGGCGCTAGCTGCGCAGCATTTGTGCACCGCCGCCGTCAGTGTCAGCCAGTTTGCGGGGCATACGGAGCTCCATCGCAGTCTTTAACACTGGTAGCATGCCGCGACAGCGTGGACGTCAACCGTGTGTGCAGCTGACGGACTTTGAGCGAGGACGTATAGTGGCCATGCGTGAGGCCGGGTGGACGTACCGCCGAATTGCTCAACACGTGGGGCGTGAGGTCTCCACAGTACATCGATGTTGTCGCCAGTGGTCGGCGGAAGGTGCACGTGCCCGTCGACCTGGGACCGGACCGCAGCGACGCACGGATGCACGCCAAGACCGTAGGATCCTACGCAGTGCCGTAGGGGACCGCACCGCCACTTCCCAGCAAATTAGGGACACTGTTGCTCTTGGGCTATCGGCGAGGACCATTCGAAACCGTCTCCATGAAGCTGGGCTACGGTCCCGCACACCGTTAGGCCGTCTTCCGCTCACGCCCCAACATCGTGCAGCCCGCCTCCAGTGGGTCGCGACAGGCGTGAATGGAGGGACGAATGGAGACGTGTCGTCTTCAGCGATGAGAGTCGCTTCTGCCTTGGTGCCAATGATGGTCGTATGCGTGTTTGGCGCCGTGCAGGTGAGCGCCACAATCAGGACTGCATACGACCGAAGCACACAGGGCCAACACCCGGCATCATGGTGTGGGGAGCGATCTCCTACACTGGCCGTACACCTCTGGTGATCGTCGAGGGAACACTGAATAGTGCACGGTACATCCAAACCGTCATCGAACCCATCGTTCTACCATTCCTAGCCCGGCTAGGGAACTTGCTGTTCCAACAGGACAATGCACGTCCGCATGTATCCCGTGCCACCCAACGTGCTCTAGAAGGTGTAAGTCAACTACCGTGGCCAGCAAGATCTCCGGATCTGTCCCCCATTGAGCATGTTTGGGACTGGATGAAGCGTCGTCTCACGCGGTCTGCACGTCCAGGACGAACGCTGGTCCAACTGAGGCGCCAGGTGGAAATGGCATGGCAAGCCGTTCCACAGGACTACCTCCAGCATCTCTACGATCGTCTCCATGGGAGAAAAGCAGCCTGCATTTCTGCGAAAGGCGGATATACACTGTACTAGTGCCGACATTGTGCATGCTCTGTTGCCTGTGTCTATGTGCCTGTGGTTCTGTCAGTGTGATCATGTGATGTATCTGACCCCAGGAATGTGTCAATAAAGTTTCCCCTTCCTGGGACAATGAATTCACGGTGTTCTTATTTCAATTTCCAGGAGTGTAGATAATAATGTTACCAGCTTTATATCTTTTTCCTCCCGGCAACCAGTATTTCGCTGAAAGACACTGACGAAAAAAAATCGCAACACCAAGAAGGAGCTGTGAGACGTAAACGAACGTTGGTAGGCGTGTTTCAACTTCTGAAAGACAAAGTCTATTCAGATTTCGCGCCATTCGCATAAGAGTGGCGCCAGTGGCGCCACTATGAGCATGCAAATTAGGTTTGTTTCAAATACGCTCTGTAACGGTCGAGTGCATTAGTTACCATTGAGATTGGACGTTGTGACCTGATGTTTGTCAAAAATGCCTTTACGGCGACAAACAGGTAATTATTAACATCTCACTGACTTTGAACGAGGTCGTGTAATAGGGCTACAAGAAGCTAGATAGTCCATCTGCGATACTGGTGAAATACTTGGCAGGAATGCAGCCACTGTACATGATTGCTGGCAGCGGTGGTCACGAGAATGTACGGTGGCAAGAAGACCGGGCTCTGGACAGCCACATGGCACTACTGAGAGGGAAGATCACTGAGTTAGTTGTATGGCTCTGGCGCGTCCTACTGCATCTGCAGCAGCACTTCGAGCAGTAGTTGGCACCAAAATGACACATCGAACGCTTTAAAATCGGTTACTTTAAGGGCAGCTCCCAGTCAGGCGCCTGTAGCGTGAATTCCACTGTGCCCAAAACCACCGTCATTTGCGAAGTCAGTGGTGTTAAGCGAGAGCTCACTGGAAGGCAGAGTGGAGATCTGTTGTGGTTACTGATGAAAGCTGGTTGTGCCTCGTTGCCAGTAAAGGCCGTGTGTTAGAAGGAAGCCAGTTGAGCACCTACAAGCAAGCTGTCTGCGTGCTGGACACACTGGATCTACACCTGGAATTATGGTCTGGGTACGACTTCGTGTGACTTCAGGAGCACTCTCGTGGTTGTCCATCGCTCGCTGGCTGCACATTTGTGCGTCAGTCTGATGATCCATGAACAGCATTCCAAGGGCTCTTTTCTTCAACAGGGTAACGCTCGCCCACATATCGCTGTTGTAACCTGATATGCATGTTGCCTAAGGCCGTCTCGATTACTAGTTCCGTCTCCAACCGAGTACATATGGAACATCATCGAACGACAACTCCAGCGTCATCCACAATCAGCATTACCCGTTCATGTATTGACCGATCAAATGTAAGAGGCACCTGTACAACGCAATGCTTGCCCGTTTGCATGCTTAAATTCAACATTCTGGCGTTTAAACTAATTTGCGATGCCTTATTTCGCGCTCGCATTAAACTGTGATGATGCAATGCTAATCACATAAATATTTTACCTAGATAAATGTATTCCCGGAATTAATACTGTACATTAAATATGTTTGGTGCTGTGATTTTGTTTTCGTCAGTATATATGAGAGTCTTTACGTTTATTTTTTTATACTAAGAAGAAATAAAATACCAAATAGAGGCGCGGGTGCTTGGGTTTGCATGCGTGTGCGTGTTTGTGAGCGAGCGAGGTAATGGCGGTTAGTGGGAAGATATGTGCCGTGAATCACACAACAGTGCTGTTACGGTTATATTTTGCTGATAGTTTCCGCTCCGGGAAGTAGTTGCAAGACCTTTGGAGGCCCCCAGGATATGTTTCACGGACCGCCAAAGTTAATAAATCAAATCAGGGTACGTGCGTAAAGAGGGGTGTGGAGGTTCGCAGAATTTTATTGAGTACCTTTGAAAGCCACATTAGTGTGCGAGGAGCCAAGGTGTTCAGAACTATGAACAACCCGACAGAAGGCAAAGAAGACATGAACAGAAGACACACAAAGATTTACCTTTAGCGGCTGCCCTGGTATGCAATAGGAGGAGGAGGAGATTAGCGTAGGTCGACAACGAGATCATTAGTGACGGAGCACGAGCTCGGATTGGGGAAGGATGGGGAAGGAAATCGGCCGCGCCCTTTCAAAGGTACAATCCTGGAGTTCGCCTGAAGCGATTTAGAGAAATCACAGAAAACCTAAATGAGGATGACCGGACGCGGGTTTGAATCATCGTCCTCCCGAATGAGAGTCCGGAGAGTTAACCACTGTGGCACCACGCTCAGTGGTGGCATGCAGGCACCCGCCTGGGGTGCTACCTAACAATTTTCTTACCTTTTCCACTTTCCATATATCACATTTCTGACAGTTTCATGATTACTTCTGTTAACCAAATGTTTTCTCCCGCAAGTAAACTAGCAGCTCTGATAAGACGGAGGGAAGACTATTAAATGTAGAGAATGTTGTGTGTTGGTATCTGCTAAATTCCCTATGACAGGGCTTCAGCAATAATAATGGAATTCAGTCAATGCTATAAAAGAGTTGAAACACTAGTCCTGTATTTATGTACAAGCTTCATGCACTCCGATTTGGATGTTTTATGTTATTATTCTGCCTTGCGTTGATTTTCAGTTCTTGTTATAACGGTGTCCAGAGGAACAGGTGCGTATCGCAAATTATCAAAAATGGTTCAAATGTCGGTTCAAAAAATTGGTTCAAATGGCTCTGAGCGCTATGAGACTTAACATCTGAGGTCATCAGTCACTTAGAACTTAGAACTACTTAAACCAAACTAACCTAAGGACATCACACACATCCATGCCCCAGGCAGGATTCGAATCTGCGACCGGAGCAGTCGCGCGGTTCCAGACTGAAGCGCCTAGAACCGCTCGGCCACACTGGCCGGCGCAAATTATCAGTTCGCTTCAGTTTCTGTGGCCGAAGACTGCTGTCTTGACATACCTTCCAACCTTAAGGTGAAGAGAAATGGTGGCTGTCGATTAGTGTTTAAATCGTTTGCTTATCACATTTCTAATTCACTTCTGTATCACGTAAAGTAATGGCACTGAATCCTTCCAACGTGGTAGTAGAAAAAAATGTTGTAAAAACCTAAGCAACTGAAGACGGGACCGTCTTGGCTTATGTAAATTGAACTTGTTTTCCAACAACTGACAGTCTTATGGGCCCTCTGATTTCTGTGTGTCTTATTAGAACATTATGCAATCACGATTCTAAAAATGCTACTAAGGAAGGTCGTTTTATTCGTTAATTATAGACCTACTTCGGTAAAACAGCCACCGTCAAGTTATCTGTAAGGAAATGGTACACAATTTTGGTGGAACATTTCTAATATCATAGGTAAATCTTGATTATAAAACATTTGTTACATTCGTCAGAGGGGTCTGATATTCGTCCGTTATCATGGTTCTGTCACTATCTCTTTGTTTTAATTATACTCCATTAGTTTTCTTGAAGTTATAACGGTTGGTTGTAGTAGATATGCCTTGTTATCTGATATACTTCCCAGATTGTCTTCCTTTTCTTTAGAGCAATAATTGTGTGACAGTATATTTGACAGATGTACCAGCGATACTGGTACGGTTACAATCAGTTTTGTTTATTATGCTGCAATTTCGGTAATCTTTTTGATAGTGGTATCATTGGTGGTTTTGTGTAATCTTTGACTGTTTTGTAATTTTATGTCTCTATCCGTTTTCTTGACTGAAAACTTTAATCAAGTTTTCGAAGTATTTTTATGTATTAGGTCGATTTGCTCATTAAGTATTTTTAGTGGGTATTTGTGTGTATGTAAATAGATTTCCATCTATTCCGTAATGTTCATTAATGATCCTCTGGAAGTTACGTGTAGAATTTAGATTTTTTTAGATGGTTTGTTCTAAATTATCTTCTGTGCGTTGGTCGGTTTCTAAGCTGTGGAAAAGAGTTGATCGATTGTTGTCGCTGTATCTAATGTGTTCGCGGTATCTGGAGCTTCTACTGAAGTGGCCTATGTTGGACTTATCGCCGTCTTTGCATTGAATTTTGGTAATTTCGTTTTATGCGATTCAATTTGTGAACTAAAAGTGTCTTGTGTGTGCTGAGCGAATTGTATGTTTGTATTTTTTAGTAGCGAGTTAATTTTATCAGATATCTTTCATAGGTATGTAGCAGGTACGTATGTGAATATCTATTTCACTGGTGTTTCTCTTGTAAGTGTGATTTCTTTTCATACAGTAGTTTTTACTGGTTTGGCATGTTTATTGCATAGTTGAGAGACTATTTGTGGATTATGAACGTTTTTCTGTGCACATATAGTAGAATTTTAATTTCTTTTTGTACATAGTTATGTTCTAACGGTACTTTTACTATTGTATTTATCATGACGCGAAAGTAAGCGTATTTATGCAGTACATTTCCTCGAGCTTATTATAAAAAACGTTAACAAAAAACACAGATTTGAAATCTACCGAACGCCTGCTACAACGGACAATATTATTAACAGGCATTCACGTCACCCAAAAACTCACAAATACGCTTACCTATCCTTACAACACGAGTCTATACAAAAAGGAATTAAAATCCTACGATACGCGGCACAACAAAATGATTATAATCCACGAATAGTCACTAACCTAGACAACACAGGTACCAAACTAGTAAAAGCTATCAGTCAAATAGAAATTCTCATACATACCTACTACATACCTAGGAAAGATATCTAATAAAATTAACTCACTACTACAAAATACAAAAATACGATTCATTTACCATTCACGACACAATCTTAGTTCACACACTGAGTCGGGTAAAACAAAGTTACCAAAATTCAGAGCAAAGACCGTGGTAAGTTTAGCATAGAGCAGATGGGTAGAAACTTCAGTGTTAGAAATCGCCAACACATTGGATAGAGCGACAACAATCCATCTATTTGTTTCCACCATCTAAAAACCGAACAACACACAGGAGCTAATTTGGAACTACCTATCCAGATTCTGCATGTAACATCCGAAGGACCATTAATGAACATTATGGAAGACATGGAAATCTATTTAGATACACACAACTACCCACTAAAAATGCTTAATGAGAAAAACGACGTAAAACACAAAAAATACATCGGAAACTCATCGAAAATATTAGTCAAGGAAACGGATAAAGACATAAAATTACGAAACAATTACAAATTACGCAAGACCACCAACGATACCACTAGCGCACATTATCGAAAACAGCATGATAAATAAAACTGATTGTAGCCATACATTTTCACTGGTGCATCTGGCAAATACGCTGTCACATAATTATTGCTCTAAGGGAAAGAAAGACAATCTGAAAATCTAATATAACCAACCGCTATTACTCGAAGTACTAACAGAGAGTAATTAAAACAAAGAGACAGTGACAGATTCACGATACCGTATAGATATCAAAATCATCTGACGAACGTCGCAAATTTTATAATAATGTTTTCTAATTAATATTTACCTATTATATTAGAAATACTGTACCAAAATTATGTACCATTTACTTACAAATAACCTTATGATGGCTATTTTGCAGAAATAGGCCTATTGTAACGAAAAAAAAAACGATCTGACTTAGCAGCGTTTTCGAAATCATAATTAGAAATGAACTTATTTTTGTGACTGAAGGAGCATTCTGTAGAGAAATTCATCTCAGTGACCACAGCCACGATTATTTTAAACACAATCGGTGAGATTAAGCAACAAGCAATGCGCTGCTGGACTGGATTTGAAAATGATGCCATTGAATAGGACACCAATGAGACATTCATAGCGACTGATTTACGGAAACTACTCGTACAAAGGATCCTAACTAGTCTGATCGACCTTGGATGACAAACACGGCTGCTTCATAACGAGTCCACTGCATATACGGTGACACTGAACAAGATCACACAGTATTTAAGGTTTTGTAAGAGTTTAGGTTTTCTGTCGTCTCCTTGACTCACTTAAAATTAACACTGAGGTGCTTGTTTGAAAAACGCCACGGTCAGTCATAGTCCCCTTTTTGGCCCGAGCCGAGATGAAGCTCCACATCTACAAATTTAATCTACTGGGTGTTAAACCCAAATCTTCCTTCCTTTCTCACTTAAGGATTGACATTGCAAGCTCTAAAAGAATTAACCCGTCACTCTTTGTGCTGCAGTCGTCAGCCGCGACATACAAAGAAGTATATTGGAAGTTACTTTTACGTGAGTGCTTACGTCACCGATACACAGTTGTTTGGTTGACAGTCACGATACTTTCGATTTCTTTTCAAGGAGTGCAGGGACGCTTGTTTCATCGTGCACTTGCTGTGTACAGTGGAGTTGCATTTTTTAACCCAGCATGATCGGAATACACTTTTACACATGGAAGGTGGGCGAAGTCAGAGGTTACATCATGGGCAGCTCAGAATGTTGCTTTCATCTTCAGTCTATGTTAGTATGTCGCCGAACGTAGTAAGGCTTTTTACTGTAGCTTATTACAGTTACCACAGAAAAAACAACGCAATACTAGCTTATGGAATTTGCTACGAAGAAGACAGTTCCATAGAGTAGCCCAACACAGGACAGCAGTAGCCTCTGATGCTGTAAAAATACTTTCACATCAGTGAAAAAGCCTGTAATACACAATCAGCAAAGCGTTCAACATAAAACACTTTGTCCCGTGGACGCCTACACAACATCGTACAAAAAAAGTTCTAAGTTGAAAGTTAATATTAGTAAAGGGGACATCTGTCTGCGCTACAACTAGTCACCAGTAGGGAGACAAGGGCGGCATCGGTGCACTTTGTCACTTTGGGTCGCTTACATCAGGAGCAAGTATACTTTCAGGGCCAAACCAATTTTTCTCCTTTGATCGACAGATCCTTAACCGTTTGTTGTGATAAGAGGATCCTTCCTTTTAACTGACAAGTACTTAACCTACTGTTCTCTCACCCCTCTCTCTCCTCCACCCAAACCCTCAGGAAATCTCGAACCCTCCCCCCTCCCCATCGCTGATACAGGTACACTTTCAGGCCTCAGTTATCCAAATAGCCCCCTCTCATTCTATCAATATGACTGACTACTTAATTAAATCGATCAATTAATTAACACATCCCCTCTGGGAACCCCCCCCCCCCCCCCAACACTCCCTTCCCCTCTCTGCTCCCCATATTTAGAAACTGGCGACTTTGTGCTGGAGACGAAGGACCTGATGACAGCATATTCAGTTACATAACAGAGGGTATATTGTTTATTTCATTTTTCAGAGAATGGATCTCTCTTGCACACATTCGCTGCCGTTTGAGAAGATGCAGGTCTTGTAAAATACATCGAAAAGAAGTAATTAATCGATCGCTACTTTTTATGCCGATCGCACAAGGAGTCAGGGTGCACTGCAGCCCCGCGAAGCGACTTGACCATTAGCGGCCGTGCCACGTGGCGCTGTCCAAGAGGTGTCCGCTCAGGCCCCGCCACTGACAGACCAAACACGTGCTCTCGTTCTCTCTCTCTCTCTCTTTGTCCTCCTGTAACGTCCCACTGCCGGGCCTGCACGCGCAGACGGTCCAGTCCGACCAAACCGCAAACAAAGCAGCGTTTACCCGACAAATCCCTGCAGAATAACGACACATGCGAGAACTCCTTCCAAGGCAAATGCCTGACTGAGAATGGATTCCGCCATGGGCTCTAACCTGCTGTCTGAGCTTGGGAGGAAGGATCTCGCAATAAGAAATTCAATTATATAGGATTGGATATAGTGTTTGTTTATAAATTTCAATTGGCAGGGGATGGATCTCACTTTTACTTGATGGAAAATGCTCACATCCAGCAACTACATCTCCTATTTATATAATTACACTGCTGCAAATTGGAGGTGTCATTTTACTGGAAATGTGTGAGATGCAGGGATCGACTGAGCTAGTCCACAGTGCCACCACCAGAAAACGTCTCAACCCCCTCTCCTCGCCCCTCCCTAACCATCTATCCCAGAAAAAAATTGTAGGAAAAAGACTCACCTTGTGCTCCAGAAGAAAGATCTCACAACACGAAATTCAAATCAAAGTCAATAATATATTGATACATATTCTTTATTCAATCACTTTGTGCGTTCCCCCACTTGGGAAGACATCATGACTGCATCCCTCGCCCTTGCTCCAAACGACATAATAACTGTAATCACCAGGGAAAGGAATGAAGTTGGTATCCCGTCTGTGTGCCTATCTTCAGGGCACCGCCATGACTATGACAACTGTCCAATTTCTTAATTACAGATCACGTTGCTAAATACCACCGATGAAGGACCGAATACCAGTCTCGTTTGATCTCGTAGCCTCGAAACAACGCATCAAGTGGAGCCACTCTGTTGATCAGCAAATTCGAGACCCGCTTCCTGTCTCTGCCTCTCTCAATAGGCCACTTCCTGCTTGTCAGTGTGAACCAACGTCTCCAAACTCTAAGATGGAGCTTTTCACCTCTCCTCAGAACACTGTATTCCTCTTGGCTAATGCTGGAGAGAAAGGGGAAGCTGACGCAATTTCGATATCAAAAATAGAATGAAATAATCCATTATCACTACTCCACTAACAATTTACACGAGTCAAATACGGTACTTAAAACACTCGTTTCCACCTTACCGATGATCCTTCTACATAATAAAACATATTTTCAACATCTGAGTATCTCACACAACATTATGCAAATCAAGCAATGGAATTTTCGTCACAAATAGATCGTAGCACTAAATATATCCGACGCCTTGTACACATCGACGTCCGACAGCATAAACACCCTCCTCCATCACACCGTTTCCACTAAGCATATGTGGTGAAAAAAAGAAAAAAGTCCCGACGATCACACTAACTCACGATCAGAAGCACGCCGTCCGTCAGCTGCAGGGTAGCCACGTCCGCGCCGACTGGGAAAGGGAGACCCACACCCGCGCCGGCCAAGCCCATTAATACCAAGCGCATTCGTGCACGCAATACAACTATCAGAAAAAATAAATTGATCAGCAGGGAATTTAACATCGCAATTGGGTTCTTAAAAGTACTGTAGAGTTCCTAAACTGGTTCTCTCCGTTACATTCGGAAGGAAGGAGGAAGGTTCCACTGCGTTACAATAGAGACAACAGCAAATACCACTGCAAGACACCGTCCACTACGATGAATTGAGGAGCACTAAACATGACACACTCGAACCACGATCCAATCCGAAGTACTAGTAGTTGTCGTATCTAGATGTTGGAGATCGCTACCAGTCGAAAATTTGGCGTCGCGACTACATTTTTAAAGCACTATAGACTTCATAAATTGGTTCTAAAAATGGTTCAAATGGCTCTGAGCACTATGGGACTCAATTGCTGTGGTTATCAGTCCCCTAGAACTTAGAACTAATTAAACCTAACTAACCTAAAGACATCACACACATCCATGCCCGAGGCAGGATTCGAACCTGCGACCGTAGCAGCAGCGCGGCTCCGGACTGGAGCACCTAGAACCGCATGACCACCGCGGCCGGCATAAATTGGTTCTCTACACTATATTCTGAAGAAGGAAAACTCTACTGCTATATGATAAAGACAACAGCAAATACCACTGCAAGACAGAATTCACTGCGATGTATTGAGAAGCGCTAAACACGACATGCTTAACCTTAACCACGACCCAGTGCAAATCCTGTACGAGACTGTGGCGTGGGCTATATTCGCTGTAAGTATTCTCTCATCAGTTAGAAAAATATATTTTCTTATCCGTCATGTCCTGCATCACAGGACTAGAATATTAAACTCATTTTTGGCTCATGACTCAGAGTTAACACCCACCACTGTCACAGGACGCCTCCCCCCTTCAGACTCTCTCTTAATATAAGAGCACAGAGAAGTTGTGAACCTGAGGTTTATACTAAGTATCATTTATACATTCGGTAATACATCCGATTTTATCACGATGGTCGTCTCTCCTTGTGTAGGTGAGAGATTCAAATATCGTTAAAAGATATCATCCGAACGAAAGAAACACCAAGTGAAGAATCATATCCGTGGTTCCCTAGTCACGCCTCCATCCGCCAGGCGGCATGTCACTGATATCAAATTGATAGGCTGATTAATTAAATTGATCATGAGAGTCACTTAGCATGGCGAGAAATTTTTCTTTTTCAATAGTCGGATTACACTCACCAGGTAGGTGAAATGCGAATCCCTGGAGTGAAGACGGTGTTCTTTTCGAGGAACGCTACTGAGAAGTGACATTTGCAACCGGCCACAGAAGGATTCTACCGCCGGCAACATACATTTAGTGTAAGGGCTGACTATTAAAAGCGCGATCACAACTACTATGTTACTGTTACAGTTTTGGTTCTATAGGTACACAAACGAATCGCTGATAGCGTTTACGCTTTCTGGTAGAAATGATTTCTCTGATTTGGAGTCAAGTGTCTCCATTCAACAATATACCTGTGTTGGGTCCTATGGAGATGTCTTAATGATTACAACCACTGGTGAATCATATTCGTGTCAGTCCCATATCCGAAAACGAGTCACCTTTTTCTAATCTATCTGCTACAGCAAAACTAAAACATGGATTTTTAGGCACTCCCTCTGCATGTTGTAACTTCGTCAGTCTGAGCCAGGCCCTCCTTGCAACTCAGATAAGTTGGAACTGAGCCGAAGTCGGAGAGCGCTATACCTATTACCTTCTGCAATCCGTGTAGAAACCGGTTGAGCTGAGTTAATGCGACAGGGCCGTTTTTGTGACCACTTGGTGGAAATGGGAAGATGATGTCGTAGCTCCGCCAACAATGTGCAGTGTGTAAGGTAAGCACTAAACGAAGCTTTCTCCTGCACCACGAGGTAGTACTAGAAAAACACAGTACGGGAACTGGAAGAAGGACATGGGTTTTTCTGTTGCATTGCTGTGAACCTCCAAACTACATACAGGTACTACAGTCTGAAGGAAATCTGCATCCCTCAAGGTGCATTTCCAAAGATTCTCTCTATCATGTCCCATCCACCAGGGAAGAACTACAAACTATAAAAGCTACGTCATCCGGCAGAGAACTCGAGAAGATTTTTCCACTTCTCTGTCTTCCAGTATATATATGAAAACAAATACCGTCTACATGCTGGCATCGAGCATATGTGCTGACTCTATTAAATATACAGGTACTAATCCACTCAGTGATCGAAGTTGCCTGCACATACTAGTGTAAAGTGACATCACCTGTACTGTAGGGAACTATTGTGAATTACTCATATGATCGAAGTGCTAGAAATATGTAGGACACTGTTTGGTATGATTTGGTATATATATACGTTCGAGAATTAACAATGAATGGACATGCTGCACACTCATCTATCTATATTCGCAATCTATTATATAGTTCTCGCAAAGTAGTTATGGGGTGGTTTAGTGATGATACAGAAACTGGGAACCCTCTATCGTGTCACTGGTAGGCGTTGAGATTACGTAAAAAACTGGTAAAATTGCTAAAATTGATCGCACTATCAATTTTGATGCTTATTACAGTACATCGACAGTGTCTTTTCCATCCCACCCATCCACTGGTACACTGTTGATTGACTGACATCACTTGTCTGAGATGCAGAAAGAGTCTTGGTGGAGGGGAAACACCTTCCGGGCACCAAAACAGTGATCGTGTACGTGACTGCAATATGAGGAATCAATCGAAACGGAACACTGAGCTATCTGCTACCCTGTCACTGTGAAAGATGAGTTTAAGTGTAGAGATCACTAATCACCTTCGGACAGCTGTTTGAAGTGTTCCACAATGTTGCAAAACTCTTCCAGTTTCCATATTTTGTGACTGTCTTTTATTTAAAATCATTCCCTGTGCGTGTTGTGGGAGCAGCAGCAACATTATTTACACTGTGCGATGTCCAGCTTTCCGTCAGAGCCAAAGGATCGAAACATATTAATGTCAGTATAGAACCCTAAAAATTTTGGGGGGAAAAAGCAAAATGTATGGTGGAGTACAGACTGTAGGAACACAATGCTAGAATGTTACAGCAGAAAAAAGACAATGTATCGGACAACACAACAGGGACCCTCTCTTGCGACTAATAGTCTGTAGGATATGGTCCTCCTACAGTACAGACGATGTCACTTTACACTGATCTGTGCAGGCGACTTCGATCACTGAGGCTATCAATACCTGTATATTTAAGGGGGTCAGCATATATGCTCGATGCCAGGATGCAGATGGTATTTGTTTTCGGTATATATTATTTGGAAGACAGAGAAATGGAAAAATCTTATCGAGTTGTCTGTCAGATGACGTCGGCAGTGCTTTTATACTTCGTAGGTTGTCCCTGTTGGATGGTACATGATAGAGTGAATCTTTGGGTGACAGACGTGAGTGCATCCTGAGGAATGCAGATTTCCTAAAGACTGTTCTTCCAGTCCTCCTTCCAGTTCCCATGTTGTCTCTTTCTAGTACTACCTCTTGTTGCAGGAGAAAGCTTCGTTTAGCGTTGACTTTACACATCGTACACCATCCGCGGAGCTATGACAACATGTTCCCATTTCCACCAAGTGGTCACAAAAGACGGTCCTGTCGCATTAACTAAGTCCTGTTGCATTAACTCAGCTCAATCTGTTTCTACATGGGTTGCAGACCATGGTAGATATAGCGCTGGCTGGGGGGTGGTGTACTCTGGCATACACGCGGGTCCACGACTGCAGCTGCGTCGCTGAACGTTGGAGCTGGCTGTGTACGAATGGACTGGCGTACTCTGTGAGGACGTTTGGGAGGTGGGTGTGCGGGTTGTGCGAGTGTTTCAGCGCTCTCCGACATCTAGCCGCGGCAACTAATGCTACGGACTGTGTTGTGGTAAAATGCGTAGTGTTTAGCGCTTCTTAATGCATCGAAGTGAACTCTGTGTTGCAGTGGTATTTGCTGTTGTCTCTATCCTAACAACCAGTAGAGTTTTCCTTCTTCAGAATGTAGCGGAGAGAACCAATTAAAGAATTCTACAGTACCTTTAAAAACCCAATCGCAATGTCAAATTTCCGACTATCACTTCATAGTTCCTGATAGTTGTGTTGGGTGCACGCAAGCGCTTGGTACGGGCGGGCATGGCCGGTGTGCGTGCGGGTCTCTCTCTCCCAGGCGGAGCGGAGGGGGCTGCCCTGCAGTTAGCAGACAGCGCGCTTCCTGATCGCGAATTTGTGTGACAGCCAGGACTATTTTTCTACCAGATAGATTTAGTGGAAATGTTGTAGTGGAGGAGGGTGTTTATACTCACAGATGTCAGTGCCTACGAAACCTCTGATATATTTAGCGCTACAATCTATTTGTATCAATTTCATTGCTTGATTTGCATAATGTTTGTGTGAGATACTCAAATGTTGAAAATACGTTTTATTATGAGGAAGGATCATCAGTATGGTGAAAATGACTGTTTTAAGCACCGTATTTGACTCCTGTAAATTGTTAATGGAATAGTTATAGTGGATTATTTCATTCTATTTTTCATATCGAAATTGCGTCAGGTTTCTTTTGTCTCCAGCATTAGCCAATAGGAATACAGTATTCTGCGGAGAGACAAAAAGCTCCGTCTTCGTGTTTGGAGACGTTGGTTCAGACAGGCAAGCAGGGAGTGGCCTCTTGAGAGAGGCAGAGACAGGAAGCGGGTCTGGAATTTGCTGATCAACAGAATGCCGCCAGTTGATGCTGTGCTGGGGGACCACGAGATCAAAGCAGATCGAGCAGATCGATATCCTGTCCGTGATCGGTGGTATTCAGTGACGCGATCTGATATTGGGGAATTGGGCTGCTTTGATATTCGTGGAGGCGCCCTAACGATAGATACACATGCAGGAGATTCCAAACGGTGGCTACTGTGGCGCACTTTATTCCATTCCCTGATGGTTACAGGTATCATGTCATTTGGAGCAAGGGCAGGGGGTGCAGTCATGAAGCCTATCCAAGTGGGGGGACGCTGTCTCCCGCAGACTGATTAAATAAAGAATATGTATCGATATATTATTGACTTTGATTTGAATGTCTTGTCATGACATCCTTTCTCTCCAGCACATATTGAGTCTTTTCCCTACCATTTTTTTTCTGGGATGGGTGGGGACGGAGGGAGGGGGCGAGGGGAAGGGGGTCGAGACGTCCTCTGGTGGTGGCTCTGTGCACTAGCTCAGTCGATCGCTGCATGTCAAGGTGAGCACACACACGAAAACTTTCCAACAAGACGACACATCTAATCTGCTGCAATGTAATTATGCAATTAGGACTTGCAGTTGCTGTATGTGAGCTTTTCCCATCAAATGAAAGTGAAATTCAGCCCCTGCGAATTGAATTTTATAAATTAACAGTAAATCCTACGCTACATAATTGAATTTCCTGTCTCCAACATAGACTCAGCTTATAGCCCACGGTGTAATCCATTCTCAGTCAGGCATTTACCTTGGAAGGGTTCTCGCATGTGTTGGTGTTCTGCAGGGGTTTACCGGCTGAATGCTGCTTTGTTTGCTCTCCGGTCCATTCATGACCGACGGCGCGTGCAGGCCCGGCAGTGGGACGATACAAGAGGACAAAAAGAGAAAAAGAGAGAGAGAGAGAGAGAGAGAGAGAGAGAGAGAGAGAGAGAGAGCACGTGTTTGGTCTGTCAGTGGCGGGGCCTGAGCGGACACGTCTTGGACACCGGCGCGTGGCACGGCCGCTGACGTACACGCTGCTTCGCGGGGACTCCTGTGGATCCCGACCCTGGGCAGCCTACAGGAGTGGCGGGATGGTGAATAGTGCGTGCTTTGCGATCAAAAGATTTTTAACAGTGTAATTACGTGTGGTGGGTGTTTCGTGACGGTATTCCTTGCGGAATCGGAATAAAAATAAAAGGCGATCGATTTAATTACTTCTTTTCGATGTCTTTTACAGGACCTGCATCTTCCCATGCAGCAGAGAATAATGGGCAAGAGACATCCAAACCTTGCAAAATGATTTTTTTAATAAGTAAACAATATAACCTCTGCTATGTAATTGAATTTCCTGTCGTGAGAGCCTTCCTCTCCAACAAAGAGTTTCCAGGTAGGGGTGGGGGGTGGGGGGGGGCAGAGAGAGGAATGGAGGGTTGGGGATTTACTAAAGGGGAAGAGGTTAATTAATTGTTCAATTTAATGAAATTGCTAGAGTGAGAGGGGGCTATCTGAATAACTGAGGCCTGAAAGTATCTGTATCAGGGAGGGGGAGGTTTGGAGGTTTCCTGAGGGTTTGGGAGGAGGAGGGGGAGGGGAAACAACAAGTCGAGGACCTGTCAATCAAAAGGAAGGATATGTTCGAATTTTAATCTTGAAGATGTGATCATGAAGTACAATATTGTTAGGCGTTTCAATGGCAGGCTAGAAAGTGGTTTAGCGTGATCCAGGAATAAGGGCGTGGTTGTAATAGTTATCTGTTCCCATTGGGATGCCTGATATCTGAGTATCCCTTTGCCTCTCACCATTCTGGTGCTTGATTTTGGTGAGTACCCATATCACGTGCGCATGTCACTAACACTTGATGGACGTTTTAGCTTATTATAGTGCTTGTGGTTTGTATTCCGCCACTAGCCGCTTAGCAGCCAGTGCGAGAGTTACGGCAGTTATCCGGAAACACGCACAGAAGTCAGTCACCCAGATGGCGGGGTTTGAGGACAGTCGCCGAAATTAAGCATTCTGATGGTTTGGGGGCTCACCACAATCAACCCTGTAGCGAACAGAAAAGTATGTTACCACACAAGTAGCTTATTTGCCAGAAATACACTCCTGGAAATGGAAAAAAGAACACATTGACACCGGTGTGTCAAACCCACCATACTTGCTCCGGACACTGCGAGAGGGCTGTACAAGCAATGATCACACGCACGGCACAGCGGACACACTAGGAACCGCGGTGTTGGCCGTCGAATGGCGCTAGCTGCGCAGCATTTGTGCACCGCCGCCGTCAGTGTCAGCCAGTTTGCTGTGGCATACGGAGCTCCATCGCAGTCTTTAACACTGGTAGCATGCCACGACAGCGTGGACGTTAACCGTATGTGCAGTTGACGGACTTTGAGCGAGGGCGTATAGTGGGCATGCGGGAGGCCGGGTGGACGTACCGCCGAATTGCTCAACACGTGGGGCGTGAGGTCTCCACAGTACATCGATGTTGTCGCCAGTGGTCGGCGGAAGGTGCACGTGCCCGTCGACCTGGGACCGGACCACAGCGACGCACGGATGCACGCCAAGACCGTAGGATCCTACGCAGTGCCGTAGGGGACCGCACCGCCACTTCCCAGCAAATTAGGGACACTGTTGCTCCTGGGGTGTCGGCGAGGACCATTCGCAACCGTCTTCATGAAGCTGGGCTACGGTCCTGCACACCGTTAGGCCGTCTTCCGCTCACGCCCCAACATCGTGCAGCCCGCCTCCAGTGGTGTCGCGACAGGCGTGAATGGAGGGACGAATGGAGACGTGTCGTCTTCAGCGATGAGAGTCGCTTCTGCCTTGGTGCCAATGATGGTCGTATGCGTGTTTGGCGCCGTGCAGGTGAGTGCCACAATCAGGACTGCATAAGACCGAGGCACACAGGGCCAACACCCGGCATCGGGGTTGGGAAGTGATCTCCTACACTGGCCGTACACCTCTGGTGATCGTCGAGGGGACACTGAATAGTGCACGGTACATCAAAACCGTCATCGAACCCATCGTTCTACCATTCCTAGACCGGCAAGTGAACCTGCTGTTCCAACAGGACAATGCACGTCCGCATGTATCCCATGCCACCCAACGTGCTCTAGAAGGTCTAAGTCAACTACCCTGGCCAGCCAGATCTCCGGATCTGTCCCCCATTGAGCATGTTTGGGACTGGATGAAGCGTCGTCTCACGCGGTCTGCACGTCCAGCACGAACGCTGGTCCAACTGAGGCGCCAGGTGGAAATGGCATGGCAAGCCGTTCCACAGGACTACATCCAGCATCTCTCCGATCGTCTCCATGGGAGAATAGCAGCCTGCATTGCTGCGAAAGGTGGATATACACTGTACTAGTGCCGACATTGTGCATGCTCTGTTGCCTGTGTCTATGTGCCTGTGGTTCTGTCAGTGTGATCATGTGATGTATCTGACCCCATAAATGTGTCAATAAAGTTTCCCCTTCCTGGGACAATGAATTCACGGTGTTCTTATTTCAATTTCCATGAGTGTATAAATTTCTAGCCATATTATTTGTACTGTACAGTCACATTTGCAACACTCAAATAACTTCTGAACATCAAATCAACGATTATAACACAAAACATTACCTTTACAACGCAAATGAAATGCAGAATCAAATGCATACTGGATGTAGTGCCATCTACCACGAATGGGAAACATTCGTTTGAGTAAACCGTACGTATTTTATATCGTAGAATCCGAATATGCAGTAAAAATGGTGGGTTACCATTTTAAAACGCAAAGCTGACCCTGTCCACGCAGAAGGGATGGTTCGGAGGTGGCCAGTTGTAGCACAGACAGATGTTCCCTTTACTGATATTAACTTTGCACCTTGAGCATTTTTTTCGTACGAAAATTTCTAAACAGAGGAACAGCCGCTGCTGATAGAGGCCTTGTAGCATATAAATACTATCAACGTCTAAAGTTACAAATGTTTTTATGGAGCAAATAAAAGCTGAAATTTTCGTATCTTGAAATCTTTGTACCACGCTTCTTCCCTTCTTTTAGTTTACTGCAGTGTGTAGAATTTATCCTCATTTATACTACTTCAGCCATAAAAATGCCATGTCCTTGATGCTGAGATTACCTCCTGGCTAGGCTTCCTAGTTACAGCATCACTTTCACCGTTCAGCGCTAAGTGAATCCGACGTAAGGCTCTTGTGCACGATCAAATAATCTGTCAAACTTTTCGATGTTTGCTAACTGTTTGACCGTACACGGTACAGTTTGGCGTGTTTGTCAAACATAGGAAGTGTCTCACGAGTCCGAGAGAAATTCTGATTGACGGAAAATTTGAAAAGATGGTGGACGTTGTTTGTGTTGACGTTTCGTCGCACATCTACATCTACTTGGATACTCTGCAACTCACACTTCAGTGCTTGGCAGAGGGTTCATCGAACAGTCTTCACTATAATTATATATTATTTCACTGTCGCACAGCGCGCCGAAAAAACGAACACCATTATCTCTCCGTGCGAGCTCTAATTTCCCTTATTTTATTATGACGATCGTTTCTCTCTATGTAGGTCGGCGCCAACAAAATATTTTCGCATTCGGAGGAAACAGTTGATGACTGAAATTTAGTGAGAAGATTCCGCCGCAACGAAAAACGCCTTTTTTTCCTTAGTGTCACGGACATGAGACAGGATTAGGGATGGACACCGTCTCCCCCATCTCGCGATAATAAAAAACGTGCTGTTCTTCGTTGAATTTTCTCGATGTACTCCGTTAATCCTATCTGGTAACGATTCAAACCGCGCAGTAGTACTCCAATAGAGGACGGACAAGCGAAGTGTAGGCAGTCTCCTTAGTAGATCTGTTACACTTTCTAACTGTTCTGCCAATAAAACGCAGTATTTGGTTTGCCTTCCGTACGACATGCTCTAAGTGTTCTTTCCAATTTAAATTGTTCGTAATTGTATTTCTTATGTATTTAGTCAAATTTACGGCCTTTAGATTACACTGATTTATCGTGTAATCAATGTTTAACGGATTTCTTTTAGCATTCATGTGGCTGGCCTCACATTTTTCATTATTTAGGATCAATTGCCAATTTTTGCACCATTCACATATCTTTTCTAAATTGTTTTGCAATTTATTTTGATCTTCTGATGACTTTACTAGACGATAAAAGACAGCATCATCTGCAAACAACCTAAGACCGCTGCTCATATTGTCTCCTTAATCGTTTATATAGAGAATGAACAGAAGAGGTCCTATAACACTACCTTGGGGAACGCGAGAAATCACTTCTGTATTACTCGATAACTTTCCGTTTCAGACAGGAAATCACGAATCCAATCACATGACCGAGACTATATTCCATAAGCACACAATTTCACTACATGTTTCGCGATAAAGAGTTTCATTACAATTTATCTCAGTGTATCGTCAGTTGCCTATGGAAACTACGATCAAGGAAAAAAAACAGCACAGACAGTTATCAAAATGGTAGGCACGTCGCATCATTCCCGGCCATATGTCAGGCAGGACGAGGTTAAGAAGAGAATCAATATCGTAAGTACAGCGTACAGGCGGGATTGGGATAAAATAAAAAAAAAATCTAAATTCTCCGGTTCTTCCACAGACGATGTAAGCTGCATGTTCCCCACGCTATTGTATATTAATGAACTGTCATTAAAGAACAAAGTAAAAGAGAATAAATTTTCGCATACTTCTGTCTTCATTTTCAAAGTGAGGCCTAAGTACCTTTAATGGGTTATTGAAAATTTCACTGTCAATCCAGAGAAATTTGGTGTAATCGTCTGGCTCCGAGTCCAACATTTCCTTTAACAGGATTTCATGTGTACATTTCTCTGGACCAGCGTCATGTGTTATCCTGCTTCTTCTTTAAAGACTCAGAGTCAACGACAGAAATGCTTTATTTGCATTTGTAGCCATTCTCACTACCGTCAAAATACAGCCTACACGAAAAGCCGCTGTTTCAACAGTGAGTTAATTGATGAACGTGTACGGGCTCGTCTGACAAATCCGTGGATAGATAAAAGTGAATTTTATAAGTATGTTTGATCGTGTACTGGGGCTTATACGGTTGACTTTCAATGTGAATGGACCCTTACAGTGTACTCACTGTCAGTTTTCGGCGGAGAGGTGTTGGAGCCCAGACGCGAAGCCAGCAATGCTAGAGCCTAGCAGAGCCATCTAGCAGCCAACGGATATACAATGTGAACGGTACGTCCACACCGGTTGTTGCGAGCTATACGCTCTGCGGTTGTACTGAACGTGTGTGAACTGAATTTGTATTTCTGTAACTGAATTATTTTTTGGTAGTACTGTTTCCTTTAAGCATCGTGTGTGTGTGTGTGTGTGTGTGTGTGTGTGTGTGTGTGTGTGTGTGTGAAAAGGGAGGGGGGGGGGGGGTCATGGAGACATTACGTGATCGTTAAACGATTTTGGAACACATGGACGGAGTTTACACAATGTGAATCAAATACTAGCAACAGTTATTAGTTTTTTCTCGACTTTTGGTAATATTAATTAAATAACATGTCAACAATTTTTGAGTTTCGGAACTTGAAAGTTATTACGATAGGTATATGAGTAACGACTGGAATGTACGCCACTTAGCCATCTCCTGATGCTCGAGGTGAAATTGTAGAGCATAACAAGCGTCGCACTGTGTTAGAGCTAGTACTTGGATAAGTTTCACGCCAATGGCAGTAACCATAGACGAAAGACAGGGAGTGAGAATTTGAGTGAATCTTTACTGTGCAAGAAGCGACAAATAAGGTCTTTGAGACTACGAACGAACCTACAAAGAGAAGAACACTAAATACGCGAATAGGCAGATGGCACTGAGCCTGTATTAGCACACCGCATTTATTCTGAAAACAAGTCCAAAAACAAATTTATGACTAAGAATAGTTATGGACTTCATTCACGAGATAAATGAATTCGAACAGTTATTTCACTATGTTAGACTAATGAAGAATATTGGTGCGTCGTGATTAATATGATTTTTGGACAGCGAAACAAGCGGGCAAGACATTTAAAGTCCGCCGACGGTGAGCTTAAATTTCTCGGAAACCCAATGTTTGAGAGCGTTCTTTTGGCAGTACACTAAAATAATTATTTATCATATTCTTATTTTAAGAAGATTGCCTATTATCTTACAAACACTCAACTCTCAGAAATAGCAAAACGTTCATAGGTCTGAAAACTATTTCGAGAAGGATTGCATTAATCACAAATCACTGCGCTCAAATATTTAAAACCAGTGCATCACAAAATGGATGCGGATTCGTATCAGTACACAAAGTACAATGCATTCTAATTTTCTGCAGTGTTACTCGCCGTTTGTCGTGCGTACGAACTGCAATCAACACGTCACGAGAGCAACCCACAGTGCCAGTTAGCGGCATCTAGCGGCCCACCGCACAACTACGGCGCAACGACATCTGGCGATCTCACTCTGAACTGCTACGAGTCACTCTGCGCTGAGGCGCGCATTTGTCCTTCGCTGCTGCGAACATGATAACTGCGAACCTTCCAATACGAAAAAGCTGAGTTTACAAGAACACAATAACATAATGTGCTGACAGGACCCACATTATGCATTTGTTCGTCACAGGGTGATATGACAAGATGGATTTAAATTCGTGGTAGAAATAAATGTTATTCCCGTTTACGTAAGATGAGAAAGTAATCCCGACATTCCATTTTTTTTCGATGGTAAATATAGAGTTATTTCAGTTTTTAATTTTGTTCTTATGTTCGACTACTAACATTTTCTTCAAATTTAGCGTGACCACTTTTAATTTGAAATAGTCTTTACCTTTAATGGATGTAATGCTGAACTTTTACGTTTGAGTAGGAATCTCGAAATTATGTATTTACTAGCGATAGAATCTTTCCCAGAGATGAAGTACTCTTTAGTTTCAGGTCTAGCAACAGTGTAGAAGTTTACAGTTTTTTCTGCAGATGGTAATCAAACAACCAAGTTTCATACCGGTATCTTTTACATACCTTTTTTCCATTTTTGTTACCTTATCGCCGTGGTTATGCCGTCAGCTGTGCCTGGTCATGTATCATGTGATAAAGCTTACCTTAAGCTCGAAGCACCGGCGTACAGTCTTGCGTTTTCGTACGTACCTGTGGCTGTATACCTGCAGTGGACACATCTTCACAAAAGCTGTATTCACTGTCGGAGGAAAACAAGAAGCAAAAAGCACACCTTCTTTCCAAGTAAACAGATACAACGAAAAGGGTAAGCACGTGTACCTCACTTCGTCACTTTACAAGTTCGTTTACGTTATTTTCTCGAATTCATCACTCAGTTATTAATCACTCAGTCTCCTGGAGTGTCTCACAGAACTTAAAGAGGAAACCTATCTAAAACTAACTGAACAAGTGTTACTATTTCACGACACTGGAATATAGTTCGACCGCCCAAAATCAAAATGGTGGCTTCGTAGCTTTCTACTTAAATGCCTCCACTTTATCATTATTCACAGATTTTATTTTTTATTTTTAAGGCTTTAACAGTCTGTAGAAGCACGCATCATTAGTTACTGTTTGTTGTGCGCTAACGTACAATAATCCAACCCCACTAATGAAAGAGTGAGATTGATGATTTAAGAGAAAATCTCTCTCGCTCACATTTTATTTTACAAATAGCTGTATCGATATGCTGTGGTGTGACACTTCCACACATTCTTTTCAAGATAGTTATTATGGTCGAACAAGCCTATGCTACATGTGCGTAACTAGATTTCGACGCAATACAACCCGTCAAGGTACTTCGGACAACATACGTACATGTACATCTACATCTACATATATACTCCGGAAGCCATCATACGGTGCATGGTGGAGGGTACCTTGTACCACTAATACTCATTCCTTTTCCAAATCCACTTGCAAATGGAGCGAGGGGAAAACAACTGTCTATACTGCTCCGTACGAACCATAATTTCTCTTATTTTGTCTTCGTAGTCGTTTCGTGAAATTTACGTTGGCGGCAGTAGAATCGCTCTGCAGTCAGCCGCATAAGCCGGTTCTCTAAGTTTTCTCAATAGTCTTCCCTCCGGGTATTGCCATTTGAGTTCACCAAGCATTTCCATAATACTTTCGAGTTGAGACCGGTAACAAATCAGTCAATACATCTCTGTATTGCTTAGATGTCTTCCTTTAAGTGAGTACTTTGGAGGTACGGTACATACATTCGATATGAGAATTAGCTGGCTGTCGTATCGTGTTTGCAGATTCAGTCTACCGCTGAATGGTAGTTCTTGAAAATTAAAAAGTACCACGGACACAGCTTTTGTTACCTTACTATTGGAATTGCATGCGAGGAAACGACGCTGCACAAGTGTAGCGTTTCATCAATGAATGTTTTTTTATGTAATAAGCAGATGACAGTCACAATTTTTAACTTATAAACCTTGTTTTCGAATCATGCAATGGGAAAGAATGGCAAAATACAATTAAACAGAATTATCTATAACAGCAGCGCAGATCGCTCAATTCCTGGAGGGATAAGGACAAAATTGATTGTGTACGAAGCACGGGCTCGGATAGGGCCAACCACCCCGGCATTAACTTTCACTGATTTAATCAAACCACTGGAAACCTAAATTGGACTGCACGGGATTTTGAAACTACGTAGCTCGTCCTAAATATGGATTCGGAGTCGCAACCACTGCACCACCTAACCCAGTCACTTCACCTAGGTGTGTGACAGTTTTGTGGTGTACAACCAAGAATAACTTAGCACCACATGCATAGAACACTTGAACACGTTGCAGCTTGGCGGCAAAGAGGTTAACTGTGAGACTGCAAGCACACCGATTGGGGATTCAGCCCCCTGTCGTCACGAAAATTGTTCCTGTAACTCATTTCTTTCTCACCTCTGGCAATTGTTTGTATATGAGAAAAATGCCCATGCTGTATCGTCCACTTTAAACAGCAGGTCACGCTACGCGCCTTGTGGAGCGTTCTTGTATTCCAATCACACTTTGGGATGATGCTAGGTTGACCATTCTGAGCGAGATGGTGCAGTGACATGACATGGAACTCTCATTTGCTGTTTATTTCACCGCCCGGCCATTCAGAATTTGATTTACATATGTTTCCCTACACAGCTGAAGACGAATGCCGTGACCTTTCCTTTGGAAAGGACACTACAGATTTACTCCTCATTTCTTGTCCTCCTGAGCCTCGTCGTCGACTGTGCGTTAAACCATAATCTCTCTTTTTTTAAAACGAGTTTTGAGAAAATATGCTGTCACAAACATCGAGTGAAGCAAGTACACCAAAAAAATGTAGCATAGACAGGAAAACTATTAGATTTTTTCGTCTGTGGGTTTGAAGTTTGGTATAACTGTAGATAGTGAAATAACAACGCTAGCCGTTAAAATCCTGAGTACGTTTTACGAATACAGCTGGCACATCGTTACAACAGTGAGGCCTCTACATTCCTACTTTTAGCATTAACGAAAAGTATATTTCTAGGGAAGGAAGTATCGGGCTTTAACATTTCTAGCATTTGCCTAATACTTTCGGAAGTCCCAGGAACTCGAGCTATGAATTCTTCCAATGTCTCTATATGTTTGGAAAACATCAAACTTTTAAAAGTACCGAAAGAAATCAGTCAGCTAGGCCTTGCCGCAGTGCTAACACCGATTCCCGCCAGATCACCGAAATTAAGCGCTGTCGGGGTTGGCTAGCACTTGGATGGATGACCATCCGGGTCTATCGAGCGCTGAGGGCCAGCGGGGTGCACTCAGCCCTTCAAAGACCAATTGGCTCTCGATTATCCGAGGGCCTATTTCTCCCGCTTTCGTTATGCTGAAAATTTCCCATTAACGCGGAAGTCGTCGTGGGTGAAGTAAACAATGTGCTGCTCGAAAACTGCAAGAGTTGGACTGTATTTTGTTTGAAAGTAGTGTAAGATAATGTGAAGTTGGAGTGTACTTTATTTGTTGCAAGTGCCCAATTTTCACATATAATTAATTTGATGATTAAAATAGAATTTATTATAAGAATTAAAGAATGGTTTTAACTATCATATTGTAATTAATTTTTGTTTTCGAACAACCCTAATATATTGAAACTTCCTGGCAGATTAAAACTGTGTGCCCGACCGAGACTCGAACTCGGGACCTTCGCCTTTCGCGGAAGTTTCATATCAGCGGCCGTATGAAGTACGAATCTTGTCACACGAATTCGACACACCGTCGTGCCTCGAAAAGTGCATCGCGCCACGAACACAGGCCGGTCGTTACAGTATTATGTTACGGACTACGGACACACGAGCTTCTGTGCGACTTGCGGTAGTAGCCGACGGGACCGTCACTGCTGCGGTCTACGTGGAGGTTACTGCCGACGATCTGTATACCTTCACCCTCGATACATCTACATCTACGCGATTACTCTGCTATTCACAATAAAGTGCCCGGCAGAGGGTTCGACAGTCGAACGGCGAGCGGGAAAAACGAGCACTTCAAATTTTTCTGTGCGAGCCCTGATTTCTCTAATTTTTCGTGATAATCATTTCTCCCTATGTAGGTGGGTGCCAACGGAATGTTTTCGCAATCGGAGGGGAAGACTGGTGACTGAAATTTCGTGGATGATCCCGTCGCAACGGAAAACGCCTTTGTTTTAATGATTGTCACTCCAATTCACGTATCGTGTCTGTGGCACTATCTCTCCCATTTCTCATTAATACAACACGAGCTGCTCTTCTCTGTACTTTTTCGATGTATCCGCCAGTCCCACCTGATGCGGATCCTACGCCGCACAGCAATACTGCAGTATAGGGTGGACAAGCGTGATGCTAGCAGTCTCTTTACTAGACTTGGTGCACCTTCTAAGTGTTCTGCCAGTGAATCACAGTCTTTGGTTTGCTCTACCCACAACATTATCTATGTGATCCTTCCAGTTTAGGTTATTTGTGATTGTAATCCCTGAGTATTTAGTTGAATTTACAGCTTTCAGGTTTTTGTGACTTGTCGCGTAATCTAAGATTTAGCGACAGCGATGACACGTTGCAGCGGGACAACTGTCTGTGTCACGAGGCCAGAATCCTGCTACAGTGATTTGAGGAGCACTACAGTGAACTCAGTTTCGTGTCTCGGCCACCAAATTCACTCGATCTGAATCCGACGGAACAGAGATCCTGTATAGGGAGAGAGTAGCCAACCGGACGATACGGCGGCCATTTTTCTGCCAAACTGCGGGCGGGACTTATGAATGGCCAGTAGTGGAGTACACACTCACCGAATCAAAAGCACAAGACAATATGGCGAAATCATTCGTTAAATGCCTTTCTGTACAGCTATAATATACTCATAGTAGGCAACTACGTACAACACAGGAAAATTTGATACAGTGGCTGTAAAAATTATTCGTTACTTGTATTTATCTCCTTTAAAGTTCGTTTACTAGACATATTGCAATGAAAGTAACGTAAATAAAAAAATATAGTTTATATCATTTGTTTTGTATCGGAAGAGCATGACGCTAAAGATTTCACGTACCTGTATTACGTCAGATGAATGAAAGTCGTAAGCAGTTGTTTTCTTGTGATATGCAAAAAGTGTGAGACGTATTAGTACTTCTCTTGTCACGTCTTCAAACTTTTTGCATAACATAAGTAAACAACTGCTTACGACTTATAATGTTACCGCTGGATATATTTCGTAAACCACATCAAATACTGACGAACCGATTTCACAGACCGAACGTGAGGAGAGGGGCTAGTGTAATTGGTTAATACAAACCATACAAAAATGCACGGAAGTATGTTTTTGAACACAAACCTACGTTTTTTTAAAAATGGAACCACGTTAGTTTTGTTACCACATCTGAACATATAAACAAATACGTAATCAGTGCCGTTTGTTGCATTGTAAAATGTTAATTACATCCGGAGATATTGTAACCTATAGTTGACGCTTGAAACCTCCGACGTTCAGTTGCGTGTTGTAACAAACGCGGGACACGGTCGGCGAACAGCATCTGAAGGGACATATTTACGATGACGACCGTGTTTACGAGTGTGGCTGTAGTGCACTGTTGTGGTTTGGTCTAGCTGTCACATGTAGCGCTTGCTGCTATTGTTATTCGGCATTCGTCTCCGCACGCAGACCAACTGTAGTACACCGTGTTACCAGACGTCTGTGATAGTGTAGTGTTGTAGGAACTGTGACCATGGTGTATTCGAACTCTGAAAAGGCGGAGATGATACTCATCTATGGCGAGTGTCGATGAAATGCAGCTGAAGCCTGCAGGGTGTATGCAGAACGGTACCCGGACAGAGAGCATCCAACGTGCCGCACATTGCAAAACATCTACCGCCAACTGTATGCAACAGGTATGGTCGTAGCACGCAAACGGGTCCGTAACATTCCCGTCACAAGAGAAGCAGGTGCAGTTGGTGTGTTAGCTGCTGTTGCCATGAACCCACACATGAGTACACGGGACATTGCGAGACCCGGTGGACTGAGTCAAAGTAGTGTGATGCGCATACTGCATCATCACTGCTTAAACCCGTTTCATGTGTCGCTACATCAGCAATTACATGGTGATGACTTTAATCATCGAGTGAAATTCTGTCAATGGGCATTAACAGAGAATGCGTTGCAGTTCTACCTGTTTACCAATGAAGCGGGTTTCACAAACCACGGGGCTGTGAATCTACGGAACATGCATTACTGGTCCGTGGACAATCCTCGCTGGCTCAGACAGGTAGAGCACAGCAACCGTGGACTGTAAATGTATGGTGCGGAATCATTGGCGACCACCTCATTGGTCCTCACTTCATAGCAGGGGCCCAAACAGCTGCAACATACATCGCGTTTCTACAGAATGATCTGCCAGCGTTGCTCGAAAATGTCCCACTGGAAACGCGTCGACGTATGTGGTATCAGCATGATAGTGCACCTGCACATTCCGCATTTAACACTAGGCTGAGTCTTGACAGGATGTTCGAGGGGCGTTTCGTAGGACGTGGAGGACGCATAAATTGGCCAGCCCGTTCTCCTGATCTTACACCTCTGGACTTCTTTCTGTGGGGTACGTTAAAGGAGAGTGTGTACCGTGATTTGCCTACAACCCCAGAGGATATGAAACAACGTATTGTGGCAGCCTGCGGCGATATTACACCAGATGTACTGCGACGTGTACGACACTCGTTACACCGGAGATTGCAATTGTGTGCAGCAAATGATGGCCACCACATTGAACATCTGTTGGCCTGACATGTCGGGACACACTCTATTCCACTCCGTAATTGAAAACGGAAACCACGTGTGTACGTGTACCTCACCTCTCATGGTAATGTACATGTGCGTCAGTGAAAAAGACCAATAAAAAGGTGTTAGCATGTGGACGTAATGTGCTGTTCCAGTCGCTGCTGTACCTAAGGTCCTTCACCGTTCCCTTTGGATCCCTACGTAATTCGGTGCTCTCCGATACACACGATCGAACAGTGGAGGAGTGGTATTCAAGCGTCAACTTTAGGTTACAATATCTCCGGATGTAATTAACATTTTACAATGCAACAAACGGCACTGATTACGTATTTGTTTATATGTTCAGATGTGCTAACAAAACTAACGGTGTTCCATTTTAAAAAAAACGTAGGTTTGTGTTAAAAAAACATACTTCCGTGCATTTTTTTATTGTTTGTATTAACCAATTACACTAGCCCCTCTCCTCACGTTCGGTCTGTGGAATCGATTCGTCAGTATTTGATGTGGTTTACGAAATACATCCAGCGGTAATGTTAGGTGACTCATCCTGTATATATAACAAGAGAACTACCGTATCCCTTCTACCCCACAGTAAGTAGGCCTTTTAAAAACTGTCTTGAAGAGTATCTACAATTATTTACTACGAATAATGTTTCAGCAACCACGAGAACTGCGGTAAACGTGCTTACATCTTGCCTGCGTCAACAGTCAGGCAATAATACTGATATCAAAATAATACCCAGTGTTCTGATTCGGAACGAAATAAAGTCTGACGCTATAAAGTCGAATGAGCATGGCAGAACAATTACAGGAACTTTCCGTTTCCAGCAACGACTGTCAGATATTGGCTTCAGGAAAGCTTGTGATGCTACCAGTATGCACGAAGTGTTAAAGAAATAAGAGCTTAAAAATGCAGCAAATTGTAATAGGCCTACCTGTTTTGCGTGACTAAAAATATTTAAAAAACTGCCCACTGCTTTCGTCTTTTTCATTGCGTGGAAATGCTAACATGCGAAATCCACCTTCGCGTCTATTGGAACAACCTAATGCAGCACAACCTGGCACCGTTTACGAACGTCTCACCAAACGCTTCACTATTTCAGCTCGGATTTAAGATCGCAAACGCTAATTACGTACTAAAAACGATATACAACTAAATCAAAGACGCATGCACAACGCGTAACAAGTCTCTCAATAATTTAAATACCTTTTAATCGTTTCCAAAAGTGCTCTGAACTTCTATTCAACTCAAAAGCACGGCGAACATAGGAAGCGCGTGAGATGTTTGGCAGAAAAATGGCGCAAAGGTAATCACGGGCAACTTCACCTACGGCCACTGTCTCTGCGTACAGGCTCTGTACGACGGAACGGTATGGGGCGCAGCCGTGTTACGTACCTCTGGGCGGGGTGTGCAGCGTGCGCAGCGCGGCGTCCTCGTGCAGCGACGCGGTCTCGGGCGCGCCGTCGGAAGCCTCGTCCTCCTCGAGCAGCGGCGGCGGCGGGCACGGCTCGTAGCCCCAGCGCTGCCGGAACGCCTTGGCGCCGCCGTCCAGCCGCACGCGCGGCAGCTCCACGAACAGCGCGTCTCCGATCTGCGCGCCGCACACAACACACGCACCTCTCACACACTGCCTTCACACTCTGTCACTAACGTGCTCGTCCGTGCCGCATGCTCTGCGTGCCACAGTTGCAGGAGTACAG
The DNA here is from genome assembly GCF_023897955.1 of Schistocerca gregaria. Taxonomy (NCBI): domain Eukaryota; kingdom Metazoa; phylum Arthropoda; class Insecta; order Orthoptera; family Acrididae; genus Schistocerca; species Schistocerca gregaria. The sequence goes on from NC_064931.1 coordinate 74,760,314, forward strand.
CTATTACCGAGGCAGGCACACAAAAGAAAGGCAGAGGTCGGTGACCCGCCGAGGACCAAGTTGTAGGGAGCAAAGGCGCGGGTAATATGCAGCTGGAAAGGAAATAAACGCTGTAGTTTCCAAAAGACGCAGCGTAAGCGATTTACGGGAGGAGTGGAAAATACTAAATGTCTGCCCAGACGGGATTCAACTCCTGGGAATTAGCGTGCCAGAGAAGTACTTGCAAGTCATTGCTCACGTCTCCTAGTCGACGCTTAAGCCGTCGGCACACGGACCGTGCATCCGAACGTTGAGCGTGCCGAGTTTCTGACGTCCTCCCCGATGTTATTCAATCTGTATATTGAGCAAGCAGTAAAGGAAACAAAAGAAAAATTTGGAGTAGGTATTAAAATGCAGGGAGAAGAAATAAAAACTTTGAGGTTCGCCGATGACATTGTAATTCTGTCAGAAACAGCAAAGGACTTGGAAGAGCAGTTGAACGGAATGGACAGTGTCTTGAAAGGAGGATATAAGATGAACATCAACAAAAGCAAAACGAGGATAATGGAATGTAGTCGAATTAAGTCGGGTGATGCTGAGGGTATTAGATTAGTAAATGAGACACTTAATGTAGTAAAGGAGTTTTGCTATTTCGGGAGCAAAACTGATGATGGTCGAAGTAGAGAGGATATAAAATGTAGACTGGCAATGGCAAGGAAAGCGTTTATGAACAAGAAAAATTTGTTAACATCGGGTATAGATTTAAGTGTCAGGAAGTCGTTTCTGAAAGTATTTGTATAGAATGTAGCAATGTATGGAAGTGAAACATGGACCATAAATAGTTTGGACAAGAAGAGAATAGAAGCTTTTGAAATGTGGTGCTACAGAAGAATGTTGAAGATTAGGTGAGTAGATCACGTAACTAATGAGGAGGTATTGAATAGCATTGGGGAGAAGAGAAGTTTGTGGCACAACTTGACTAGAAGAAGGGATCGGTTGGTAGGACATGTCCTGAGGCATCAAGGGATCACAAATTTAGCAATGGAGGGCAGTGTGGAGGGTAAAAATCGTAGAGGGAGACCAAGAGATGAATACACTAAGCAGATTCAGAAGGATGTAGGTTGCAGTAGGTACTGGGAGATGAAGGAGCTTGCGCAGGATAGATTAGCATGGAGAGCTGCATCAAACCAGTCTCAGGACTGAAGACCACAACAACAACAGCGTGGAATAGCACGTTCGGGAGTCTTTCCGAACGTGCAGAGCAGTATCTGGCATGTCAGATATTCTGAGCGTGCGTCTGAGCGTTGACCAATGAGATGGCACAACGCCACCTACGTCACACGCACGCCGTCTCCTTCAGTAGAGAGTTGCGAGGCCCCATATTGGCATTAATTTCAAGCCTATACTTATATATGCCGTTTCTGAGCACCACCAAATTGAGAATCACTGGAAATCCCGTTGTTAACTGTGTGATTCGTTCCAATAAAATAATGAGAAACATCATATTCGTGGCAAAAGAATTATTGTAACTTGCGTATTATGAATATAGGCAATTTAAAGCCAGCGACACACTGAAGAGCTACCCAAACGCACTGTTCTTGGTACAATTTGTTATAATTGAACTACAATTAGCAACATATCTACGATTAAGGTTTTCTGCACAAATTAAGATACTATCACTAGACGTCTGAAGTATGTTATTGCTGTAGGGTAGTAACTATCGTCCTTGCCCTCTTTGCATTATTTTGATCCGGCGGTGGTTCGCGTCTTGCCACTTACAAATTTTTTTCCTAACATTCGCGTTTTTATTGGCTTCTGATACTTTATTATTAGATTAATATATGTATATACTATAATATTTGATGTTATGTAAATATAAAATCACCTTTTTTTGGGGGGGGGGGGGTGACTTTGTTCGATTGGCTTAATCTACAGGACAGCTTGAGCTACTTGTATAAAGATATTTTGCTCCTTTTTCTTTTACGCTTCGTAATCCACATGTTACAATGATTCTGCTACTGGGTAGGAACAGTGATCAAAGAAGACTGACCTTGGGGTTTTACTAAAATGTGGGAATGATGAAATAACGTTTATCTTAGGCGGAGAAGTATTCCAAATTTGTACCGCACTGTTTGTAATGGAATTTTTATAAGCCTGTGTCCTTATTGATTGGACATGGTACTTTCCTTTTCGTGGCCGATGGAGGAAATGTGGTTTTAACAGAGCCAACGTGGGAATTTTACGAGCGCCCGTTGAGTAAACAGTGTGATTTACGAACTAGAAACATCCCTCAAATGCCGCTGGAGTGCGTTGCGATCGTGTATACGACGTTGGGGCCCACTTACCGTATGCACGAGTTGCAACGTCCCTGAGCGTTCAGCAGCACGTTGAACTTGGCACGCTCAACGTTAACGTTCGACAGCACGGTCCGTGTGCTGACGGCTTTAGTTCCTACAGTGAATCGTATAACTCTCTTAGAAAAGAGCTTTCCGACGCTGTCAGCTGAAGTACTCCTCCGTGCTACCGACAAGGGGAAGGCTGAGTCAATAATTAAAGGACTCTCACGGACATGACGCACTATGTACCAGAATATTAGAGTACTATTCCGCTTATGTTAGCCTAGTACTTAGCCACATCTGTAACTTTTCCTTTCGGAATAATCAGTTTCCTGACCGATTAAAATACTCAGTAGTGAAGCCACTTTATAGATAAGGTGAAAACGATAATGAGATAATTTTAGAAATAATTATGAAAAATCCGCCTCGATTGCACAAACTATCTGGTGTTTACCTAGGTTTCAGCGTGGTTAACCACTCCTCCTTCAGAACAAAATTTAAAACAGCTTGCCTAAATAGGTGTAGTCAAAGGCTAAAATCAACACGGTGGCTTGGGCGAGGCAGCACACAGAGTGAGATAAGTAATATTATTGACTTGGTATATATGTACCGTGTATTTGTAAAAAATTTTATGGGGTCTTGCCGCTGTAGGTGTTGATTTTAGCCTTTGAGTATGCCTATTTAGGCAAGCTGTTTTATATTTTGTTCTGAAGAAGTCGTGGTTACCCTCGCTGAAACCTAGGTAAACACCAGGTAATTTCTGCAGTCGAGGCGGCTGACGCGCTGCAATGCTGAAAAGTTCTTAGATAATTTTCGACCTACTTATATGCCATCGGCGTTTGCCAAAGTTATTGGTGGTGGTGGTTAGTGTTTAACGTCCCGTCGACAACGAGGTCATTAGAGACGGAGCGCAAGCTCGGGTTAGGGAAGGATTGGGAAGGAAATCGGCCGCGCCCTTTCAAAGTAACCATCCCGGCATTTGCCTGAAACGATTTAGGGAAATCACGGAAAACCTAAATCAGGATGGCCGGAGACGCGATTGAACCGTCGTCCTCCAGAATGCGAGTCCAGTGTGCTAACCACTGCGCCACCTCGCTCGGTGCCAAGGTTATTGAAAAGGCTGTATACACCAGGGTAATTCATCATTTCAATTCACATAATTTGCTGCCAAATCTACAGTCTGGTTTTAGAAGTGGCTTAACAACCCAAAATGCTATATTGTCTGTTCTCTGTGAGGCTATGAGTGAATTTGAAAAAAGTTACGAATGCTAGGCGTCTTCTTTGATGTAAGTAAGGTTTTTGATTGTATCGATCGCAAAATATTACTGCAGATGTTGGACCATTTTTGATCAAGGGGAGTAGCTCACAGTTCGTTCTTACTTTAAAAGCAACAGGAGGTCATTCTCCGCATTACTGAGAGTGACTACGGCGTGCAGTCCCAATGCGGCACAGTTAAGTGGAGGTGGGGGGTGCTGGGGCCGCTACTGTTTCTTATTTATGTAAATGATATGCCTTCTGTTATTACAGGTGATTCTAAAATATTTTCTTTTTTCTGACGAAACAAATTTGTTAAAGAAGGACGTTGTGTGCAGTGTTGACACTGTACCGAATTATGCAGTTCAAGACATAAGTTTGTGTCTTGTAGAAAGTAAATTGATGCTAAATCGTAGTAAGACTCAGTTTTTACAGTTTCTTCCTCACAATTCCACAAAAACTAACATACCGATTAGACAACATGGGCATATGATAACTGAGGCTGAACAGTTCAGATTCCTAGGCGTTCAGATAAATAGTAGGCTGTCGTGGAAAGCCTATCTATGTTCAGGATCTTGTTCAAAAACTAAATGCTCATTTATTTTCCATAAGAACAGTATCTGAAATAAGTGACAGTTCAACACGATAAGTAATCCATACTTTACTTATTTTCATTGGCTTATGACGTACAGTATTGTTTTTTGGGTTAAATCTTGTAATTCAAAAGGGGCATGTTTGACTCAGAAACGAGCGGTTCTAGTAATGCTTGGTGTAAGTTCACGAATCTCTTGCAGACCAGTAATCTGGTAATTCTGACATAGGCCTCTCAATACATATTTTCTTTAATGTCGTTTGCTATTAACAATATCAGCTTATTCCCAAGAGTTAGCAGCTTTCACTCAGTTAATACTAGGCAGAAATTCAATCTGCATCAGGAACACACATCCTTGACTCTTGTGCAAAAAGTATTCTGCTGCATCCATTTTCAATAAGCCGCCACATGAATCAAAAAATCTTAGCAGTAATTCACGCACTTTTAAGTCTACACTGAAGAACTGTCTCATGACCCACTCCTTCTATTCTGTCTAGCAACTACTGGAAAAATTAAACTAATTTCTGTGTTATGTCGTTTATTATGTTTATTTAAACCTATGGCTTGTCGTCCTCATAGAATTAATGTACGTTTCATTTGATCTATTTTTACAATGGAGACTTGCCCCTCTATTTGGTCCTACGGAACATAACATCTAAAATAAAAATAAATAAATGATGCAGCTTCACTTTTAACAAGTTTTTCTACGATTAGCACGTCGTATGAATATTTCTAGAGTTCGAACAACTATTCTCTCGAACTCCGGATTCCGGATTCCGTAATCACCGATAGTGTGAAACCGATCTTGCTTTAATATTTTAGTTGTAACAGGATCCACAGCCAGCACAACTTGCACAGTACGCTCTTAGGCCCCTAAGTGAAATGAATGCTACGTCGCTGGTGTTCTAGATACATTTGGTATCATGTCTTTAATACTGTGGTCAATACCCTAGTATGTACTATTGTGTAATTCAACGATCGCTTCGATTCTAATCCAGCTGCATCCATTTCGATGGTATATACCACATAGTCATTTGAAAATGGCTTTACAACCAGAACTGTGTAGTGATGAAAGCCCAGCAAAAGATACAGACGGAAGAAATGTTTTTCTCATAAACGACCTGGCGGGACAACGTCTGTAGGTGTGTAAGATATGACGCAGTTGTATGCAGGCACTTCATGTACCAAATGCAGCAAGGCTTGCTCAGGGTCAACGCTTGGCGCGAAGAGTGCCTGTTCACCTTCAGTATAAATTAACGAAATCGGAAGACTCGTAAGGAAGCGTAAATCGTGCACGAAAGACGTCGCTAGCAAAACCGCAGTTCGACCCCTTTTAGAGCATTGTTAGTCTGTGTACGATCCTTACGAAAACAGATTAACAGGAAATAAAGAGAGGAGTTAAAAGAAGAAATCACTGATTTGCCTTTGATTGCTTAGGCAGCGCAAGAGCGTCGCATAAATGTTCAACAAGCTCCAGTGAGAAACGCTGAAACAGAGACTCTATCGCAGAGAGTCTTTTCTCAAAATTTGGATACACAGTGTTCAATACGAGCCAAGTCAGACATTAGTTCTCTCAATATCCATTTAGTGTTATGTGCCGGTAGCGTTCTCGCTTCCCCCGCCCGGGTTCCCGGGTTCTATTCCCGGCGGGGTCAGGGATTTTCTCTGCCTCGTGATGGCTGGGTGTTGTGTGTTGTCCTTAGGTTAGTTAGGTTTAAGTATTTCTGAGTTCTAGGGGACTGATGACCATAGATGTTAAGTCCCATAGTGCTCAGAGCCATTTGAACCATTTTTTGTTATGTGCACGATGGCAAAATTAGATGAATTTGGGCTAACACAGAGCGATACCGACAATCTTTCCTACAATGAACCATGTTCGAACGTAACAGCATGGGGAAGGTGTGTGTGGGATGGGAGGCCGTGAGTTTGATTGGGGGGCGGGGTAAAGAAAGGGAGGGAGTGTGGTAGTGATCGAGGGAACTCTGATTGCACACAACGATACGTCGCTAACACCCTACATTCTTATATGTTAGCTCTCACGCGACAGTATCCTACTGCCACTTTCCGACAGGACAATGCCCGTCCTCGCACGGCACATGTCTCTGCGAACTGTATGCGTGATGTTGAGGTACTCCCGTGGCCAACTAGATCCCCAGATTTGTCCTCGATTGAACAAAGGTGGGTGCAGGGAACAGCTCGGACATGAAGTCCACCCCAGTGTCAGTATCCGGGATATCAAGTACCACTTGTGACAGTTGTGGGCCAGTTTGCATCAGAAGAGGATACTAGGGATTATTGATACTCATCCCAAATGAGTCAGTGCGTGCATCCAGGCCAGAAGAAGCGCAACGTCATACAGATAAGTGGGCTCATACTGCCTAGTTCTCTTTACATTTCACTCGATTCAAAATGGCTCTGAGTACTATGGGACTCAACTTCAGAGGTCATCAGTCCCCTAGAGCTTAGAACTACTTAAACCTAACTAACCTAAGGACATCACACACATCCATGCCCGAGGCAGGATTCGAACCTGGGACCGTAGCATTTCACTCGGTTTTGTAGAGCAATATTTCTGCGTATGGCGGCACGTTAAAGATCAAATCATTATCTCTCCTCTACCGGCGCATATTCTGGAACTTGAGCAGCGTATCCGAGTCTCTTTCCGAAACATCAGCGCCGACATGTTGGTGTGTGTAGGAAGAAACAGAATACAAAAAGGTGTGCGTCGAGTGATAAAGGTAATACGTATTAGGCACAGTTATTTATTTCAAAAACTTTGTAAAACTATGTAAAAAACTTTATGGGTCACAGTTCACAATCAGATTCGTATTCCTACAACAACTGCGCTGCGTATTACGATCTTTTGGAAAAGTGACAATCATTTAGAAACGTATAGTACAAGGCATCGATGGCTCTGAAAAAGAAATCTCCATGAAGCCTCCGCAGCTTTGTAATTAAGGCGTAGTGAACGTCCAAATCGATGGTGTTTTGCCGAACACAAATTATTCCTTGATGGTTGAAGTGACAGGAATCATTTGCCTACACTCTCCATTAATAAATTATTGATCTCGTTTCCAGATGGATTTATTAATGGTCTTCGATTTCATTACGAATTTCTATTAAAACCATCATAGTACACAAGTTTATTATAAAAACATTTCTGTATTATTATGCGCTGCTTTATAGCAGTAAGCTGAAAAACATAAACGTCAGTATACGCCGATTCAATTGTGCAAGTACTAAAGGTCAGCGCCTGTTGCTACGCAACCCTCCTACCACAGCAGCTCACCGGGAGACACACGAGAGCTAACAGGCGCTCTAGCTAGCAGAGTACACTCTGCGCTCTCTTTACTCCTTCACCCGTTAACTGCTTCGTTTCATCGCACAATTATAGTCCAGGGCTCAAGGTAAAATACGCGAAGAAAACAGAGAGAAGTGAATGCTTCTGCCCCTTCTTAAACATGTAATCCAAACTTCGTCTTCTGACCGCCTACGTCGCCAGACGTAAACCGGTCGTATTTCGCAGTATCCTCACCGAATTTTTCGGAATAGCAACTTTCGGTTTTTAAGACTGTGTTGATTTGTCGTCAATGTTTAGAACAGGCACTGCTAAGTTAAATCATAAGGAGAAAGTTCGACGTAGCAGGATTCTGAATGGAAATGAGGAACAACTCAGTTACTGAGTAATGTTGTTATTTAAAAGAATTTGTGGTAGAGATGACGTAATTGTACAAAAGCTTTCTGTGCTCATAAAAAAGTAAAGGTGATTGGAACACAAGTAGTCAAATGACAAAAGACACTTATTCAAACCTAATGAAAGAAGTCAAGCTGATTTCTGTAAAGAAAGTCGTGCATTAATTGTCTGACAGCGAGTGTGCTGCTGTTTTTTGACACAGAAATCAGAGGAGCGCAGATACACTCAGTTTCATAATATTATAAACGTTGAGAAATCTTTACGACAGGTTCGGCTAGGAGCTTTTACATCTAGATGACGCTGTCTTCAACAACGTCGCTACTTCCTACAACGACACGGCATGTTTCCTCCCATATCCCGAATAATACAGCAAGCAACTACCGCGAAAATCTTTGCTAAGAAAACATGACAAATTTTGTGAAATTTTTCAAATGCTTACGATCTGACGATTATTTTTTTCATAGTGCTCTCTTGTCGAAATACAACTGTGGCAACATATCTTTATCGAATGACAATTAAAAGAATGATTACTAGTTATTTTTAAAACAGTGAATCCCAGGGTCTATGAGATACGATTGTTGAACGTGTTCGTATATATCTGGAACTGTTTTAGCGAAAAATGTGCATCTAATACATATTTTTTACTGCCTACAGACACTCAGATTATATTGCACAGAAGAGCCAAAACAATAAAAGCAACAAAACTTTTTCGTATTCTAAATGGTCCTTCAATACTATATGGAAAACAACAAGCACAGAACATAACGTACATTGTTGTAGATTCGTAAATATTCATCAGAAAACGACTCACCTATATGCACATGACAACATGTTTCTTACATGATCTGTAACATGACGACTTTTTTTAAATATTTAAAGTCATCTGTCGATGTGACATCATACTCATAGACCCTCAAAATTTCTAACGTTCTCATAATAATTTACTCTAAAAAGTGACTGACTGCTCAAGTTGTCTCCCCATCTATATTACTAAACGGCTATCCCGGAACCTGGGCCGCGGTGTACGGATCAGGTTGCAGGTTGCCTACCCAACGGCTCTATTTGCAATATTTCCGTAATTATTGACCGAATTGAAATATTTAAAATGCTGGCATAATCTGCTCATTAAGAGGTAAAATTTTATGTTAAAATGTTAACGTAGTAAGGCAAATATTATAGTTAGAAACTCGAGGCAACCTAACTGACGCCGCGCCAATGACCGGAATTTATTCAAATAGTTCAAATGGCTCTGAGCACTATGGGACTCAACTGCTGTGGTCATAAGTCCCCTAGAACTTAGAACTACTTAAACCTAACTAACCTAAGGACATCACACACATCCATGACCGAGGCAGGATTTGAACCTGCGACCGTAACGGTCGCGCGGTTCTAGACTGTAGCGCCTAGAACCGCTCGACCACTCCGGCCGGCTTTGAGATGCAATGTGTAATTATAAACTAAAACAGGTGTCCAATGAGCAATGTTTTCCTTACTGTCGAAAGATGTACAGGGTGATTATAAGTAAAGTTAAACTTTCAAAACGCTATAGAAATAACGCCACTGGTCAGGATGACGACAAATTGCAGCGGAATATTATCGGAGAAGGGGGGAAACGTAAGGCAGAAGAAGAAAATAGTGTGAAGATTGATCAATAGATGGCGCTGTATGTGTCCGAGTACGTAAATGAAAACACGTGTCCTGCTCACGACTCTTTGACGTTGATATAAGTTCGCGGGTACACGCCTTTTCCTCCTCTCACGTCTGTGACGTTCTCCATGATTGTTTCAATGCAGGATAGCCCTCCGCTTGTAAAGCTGTATTACAAGAATGATGACTCTGCACATGTCACTCTGCAGAAGTTCCGGACACTGAAGGGTTTGAAAAAAAGGTGTTGGCTCCATAACTACCGTGGGTCCGGAGAAAATGACTCGGAAATTCGAAAAGACGGGTTCTTTCCGTGTGCAACCTGGTAGAGGAGGAAACGTCAGTGGAAGCAGTGGCCACAGCAATGCAGGAGGAGACGAGCGGTGATGTGCAAACGTGTAGCGCACGGAGAATTGCCCGAACATTGCACATACCCGGGATCACGGCGCGTAAAATCTTACAAAACATCCTTCTTTGCAATCCATTCAAAATTACCCATGTAATTCCTTCCTGTTGACCTGCCAGCAAGAGAGACCTTTGCTTTAGAATTTCTTCCTCCATGGAAGTGGACAATGGGAAGATTTTTGTGGACAGATGAAGGCCACTTCCATCTAACAGGATACGTCAATACACATATTGTCGAATATGGGCAACGGCAAATCCACACGCAAATCAACCAGTACCACTTCATCCTGAAAAGGTCAGTGTGTGGTGTGTGCGGGTTTACGGCATCATTTATCATAGGGCCATATTTTTTCGAAGAGACAGGTGCTTCCTGTCCTGTTACCTGTACCGTCACTGATAAGCGCTAAGAGTGTCTTCCAGCTCTCCAACAGCGTGGATGTGTGGATGGGATCATTTTTATGCAAGATGGCGCACATCCGCCCATTGCACATCCAGTTAAGCAGCTGCTGAAGCGACATTTCGGAAGTGCTAGAATTATCAGCCGCCATTTCCCTACAGCCTGGCCGTCTCGATCACCCGATCTTAATCCGTATGACTTCTGAGTGTGGGGCTATCTGAACTATGTTGTGTTCAGTGTTCGGATTGCAAACTTAGGTGCATGGAAGGCACGCATTGCACAACACATTATGAACGTGACCCCGAAAACATCAGTTGTGGAACATGCTGTTTCTCGATTTCAACTTGTTGCAGAAAACGGTGGACAGCACGCTGAGCATGTTTCGCGCCAGTCACTCGGAAATTAATAATCGGATTTGATTCTGATTGTTGCTTTTTATGTGGTTTTTGGCCTCAGGACAATTAAAAGCCGACGTGATTGATGCTTTTTATGCGGATTTTGGCCTCAGGACGGTTAAAAACTGATGTGTGTGATGCTTTTTATACGGTTTTTGCCTCAGGACAATTAAAAACCAGTTTTTTTTCCATCCGGTGTGATATGACCTTGCCGTGGTGGATGGGCTTACGTAATTAACACTGTCACACCTGTACACTCATGTACACTGAGTAGTATAGTTTGTTTAACGTCAAACGAGCACTTTAGGCATTGTTGTATGATCCATTTGTCATTTGTAGTCGATCACTATAAAATTAAGATGCTTACAGCGCGATCTATTGCTACATTTTGAAACGATTTATTTTTCTTCTCCCATATGTTTTCTCCCTTCTCAGATAATGTTACGTTGCAATTTGGCGTCATTCTGACCAGTGGTGTTGTTTCTAGGGCGGTTTGAAAGTTTAACTTTAATTATAATCGCCCTGTACATCAAAATAGGAGTGTAGAAACGAGGCAAAACAGTCTTTTTCGATAGATTTTGATGATACATCTGCTGTTTATGTGAGGACCACTAAACCACACTGTTGCCAACTGCTTTAGCTCGAAGCTTGTGGGATTGACTGCATCATTTTGCAAAAATAAAATAAAAAATCAGTTATATAAATGATGAACTTTAAAAACTTATTCCTTTATTTTTAATACGAAGTGTACCAGCTTCCGTTATCTAGCAATTCATTGGGTTATCGAGCAGCTGGCCGCTGTGACCGAGCGCTTCTAGGAGCTTCAGCCCGGAACCGCGCTGCTGCTACTGTCGCAAGTTCGAATCCTGCTTCGGGCATTGATGTGTGTGATGTCCTTAGGTTGGTTAGGTTTAAGTAGTTCTAAGTTCTAGGGGACTGATGACCTCAGATGTTAAGTTCCATAGTGCTCAGAGCCATTTGAACCATTTTGGTTATCGAGCGATGGAGAAAAGGAGGAAGCTACAAATAAGATGTCATCGACTAATTCTCTCCAAAATGCGATATTATTAGTATAGCCATGATTCCGCAGTAGTATGTATACGCTACATAATAAAAGAGAAACACTGACGTCGGCGGCATGAGGTTAATGAAATAATTCAATGACTACAAGTGAAAATTTGGATCAGACTGGCCCTCGAACCCGGGTTTCCCGCTTCACGCGAGCGGTCGCCTAAGCGCTTCGGCTATCCGAGCACGCTTTAGGCCCGACTAAAATTCCCAACTTGTTGCACACTATTACCGTAGTGCCCCCTATCGATTTCCTGACGACTGCCTGCAGTATCTAGCATGATTCCCACAAGGGGTCGAACCTAGTGTGCATCCACACTGAAGATGTCGTGAAGTGCAGTCACTATCATACAGGATGTAGCGCGTATAAGGGCAGATATTTTTACATATGGTACCTTGATATGTACACAAGTCAGCGTGTTGACTGTTTTCTTCTCTCTGTCGAACAATCCTTCCACAGACACGTCACGAACCTTATGACCTGATGTTTCCTGCATGGCCTTAATGCACCGCTAAGTGGACTATGCCTGCCAGTATAGACCAACCGTTTTGCGTCGACACGTCAACACGTCAATACCTGACCTGCTGCCCAGGGGAAATTAAGCATTAATGGCTTGCTATTGCCACATGTATTGGAGCTACTGAACAACCTAAAAACATACGACTTGTAATAGCTATAATTATTAGTCTGCAAATGCCGTAAATGCAGATGTAATGTCGTTCAGCACACCCACTTCATTGTTATTTTGGACTACAGTGTCATCATTAAACAGTCACGCTACTCAATAGCCTGTTTATGTATGGAGAGAACAAGAGCGTTCGTTTCATACTACTCTTGGGCATTCCTGACGATATGCTTGTCACTAAGGAACACACGTCGTCCAAGACAACGTACAGGGTTCTGTAACTTAAGAAGTACCCGAATCATGTTGAATGCAAGCATATGAACGTGCATCCATTGTGTTATATAGGTGACGGATGTCAATTTCTGGGATGGAGATCTATGCCCGTTGCACTTGATTAGTCAGTACAGGGGCGGATAATGCTGGTTGTGGATGATGCTGGAGTTTTCATTTCATTATGTCCGATATGTGTTAGATCTGGAGATTGAGCAGGCCAAGGCAACATGTGGACACCCTGTAGAGCGTTATCCTGTTGGAAAACACCCACTGGAATGCTGCTAATGAATGGCAGCACAAAAGGTCGAATCACCAGGTTGACATTTGAGACAGCAGACCTTTCAACCTGCTCACCAATGAATTCTCGCTTGACACCACTGCAGTCGCACATTGCGGTGGTTTGGGGTCAGCGGAATGTACGCTGGAGGGCGTCTGGCTCGGAGCTGTCCTTAAAGTATGCGATTTATAACAGCTCTTTGTGTCACTGTGGTGCCAACTGCTGCTCAAAGTACTGGAGCAGATGCAGTACGATGCGCCAAAGTCATATGCCGAACACGTAGGTCTTCCCTCTCGGTAGTGCCATGTGGCCGTCCGGAACCCACTCTTCTCGCTACCCTACCTTCCCGTGACCAAACTGCCAGCAATCATATACAGTGGCTACATTCCTGCCAAAAGTCTTTCTGCAGTATCGCAGAAGGAACATCCAGCTTCTCGTAACCCTATTACACGATGTAGTTCAAACTCAATGAGATGTTGATAACGGCGTCTTTGTCGCCTTGAAGGCATTATTGATTAACATCAAGTTTTCACGTCCTGTCTCAAAGGTAGTGTCGCCGGGGCCGAGGTCGCTTCCGCACACCTGGGTGGTGGCGCTCGACCTGGAGGTAAGCCGGTTCGAATCCTAGTGGTGGAAGAAATATTCACTTCCAGTATTTGGCCGGCAGGGAGAGGAGAGGTGGTGGCAAGAAGTTTCTGATCACAGACTTCTGGGTTAAATACCAAACCTCTTCGCAGACTCTGCTGACGGTGATCCGTGACGTTAAGCTCGGCGGCCCCGTTGGTGCTCTTCGAGAAGTAAAGGTGCCTGCGGGCACGAAGGATAGGGAAAACCTTTCCAATTAGGGGAATGAACCTGCCCTTTGTGGTCTCCCAGATATTCGTGCTATACGACGTCCGCCCTGATAGCTGAATGATGCTGGCACGGTAGCTCAGCGTGTTCGGTCAGAGAGCCGGTTGGCCTATGTAATAAAAAACTGAGTGGAAGGATCAACCACCGAACTTGAACAGGATGTCTTGCGCCGTCCGCAACGACCAAACACAACGATCAATAACGAAAAAAAAAAAAAATAGTCAGCGTGACGGACTGCCGTCCTAAGGGGCCCGGGTTCGATTCCCGACTGGGTCAGGGATTTCCTCCGCTCAGGAACTGGTTGTTGTGTTGTCTTCATCATCGTTTCATCCCCATCCGGCGCGCAGGTCGCCCAATGTGGCGTCAAATGTAATAAGACCTGCGCCAAGGCGGCTGGACCTGCCCCGTAAGGGGCCTCCCGGCCAATGACGCCAAACGCTCATTTCATTTCATGCTTTACGACTTTATTTATTTACATCAAAGGTAACTAGCGCTCATCGCCACTCATAGGCGATTGGCGCTAAATCTGAATAGACATCATCTTCGAGATGTAGAAAGACACCTACCAACTTTCATTATGTCGCACAGCTTCTTCTTGGTGTTGCGATTTTTTCCGTTAGTGTAATAAAAGACCTTGAAGACTTATCTAACGGAAGATGGGTTGAGGGTATGAAGAAACAAACAGGACGAACTTGGCTACGAGGAATATGGATGTACGCGATTGCTAATTCATCACGAATCTCAATTCGTCTGTTACGAATTGCTTACGTGTGCGTCTAAATTGCCGGCCGCGGTGGTCTCGCGGTTCTAGGCGCGCAGTCCGGAACCGTGCGACTGCTACGGTCGCAGGTTCGAATCCTGCCTCGGGCATGGATGTGTGTGATGTCCTTAGGTTAGTTAGGTTTAAGTAGTTCTAAGTTCTAGGGGACTAATGACCACAACAGTTGAGTCCCATAGCGCTCAGAGCCATTTTGCGTCTAAATTTGCAGATGTCATCAGCCAAGCCTGTGAGGGGAACGAGAATAAAAATATTTGCTAAAGACGACAAGAAAGAGAGCAACTAGTTAGAAGGTGGGAGAGGAGGCGGCACGTGGGCGTCTGTCCCGCTGGCGGGACACCGTTAGGGCCCGCGGCTGCCCCACTGCCGGGGTCAGCCACTGCGGGGATCCGCCAGCTATCAAACGCCGCTTCCGCATTCTACCAACTCCCGCTTCTCACCACACTACGGAGTATACGAGCGGCGTCAAAATTACGCTCACGTGTGAAGGGATTCACACGAGCCATCGAAGTTACGTATCGTTTCCGGAATGAATCTTTCACTCTACGTCGTTTTGAAACTTCCCGAACGGTGCTCACATCCGCGAGCAGTGTTCTTATATCACTACACTGAGATATAGAGCTATGACCCGTCCTCAGGCCTTCAACTCTACATACCCTGTTTCCTGCTTTTCGATCTTCACTGAACTTCTGCTGCATACTTCTCGGCAATAGCATTCGTGGAAGAAAGGCTATTTTGGAGAAGTTCCTTAGCCACAATCTACAGGGTTGTTTCGAGAATGTACAAGACCGCCACGGTGCGAAGAGCCGCTCGGGGGAACAATCCCTGCCTGCCTTCCGCACTGTCGGCAGCTTAACCCGCGGGTCCTGCTTCCGTGAAAGAAAGAGTCTCGCACAGAGATAACATTTCACTTTTCAACGAAGTGTACGCGGTTGATGACCATGTGTCACCAATCACAATGGACATCATTCGATCATTTGCATGCCTCGTGATGTTGTTTACCGTACTGTCAAGCTACGGCATGCCCACCACAGCGAGTAATACTACTACACTTGTGTGTGTGTGTGTGTGTGTGTGTGTGTGTGTGTGTGTAACAGAATTGGACGAGTACTCAGTCCAGTAATAAAGTATGATACGTGCCGTTAATACAATTTGCACGCCCTGCCACATTTTCTGCCGGAGTCTTGTCGCGTCGCGGACTGCGTGTGAAGTTCTTTACACATCGTACTAAATCGAAAGTGGTTCTGGCTAAGAAGACCTCGTTAATGCTGCTAGCGTCATTCCCATCGGCACTCAGCCGTCATTTTCGTCTACAGAAATAGCGGAGTACGCTTTCACGCTCTTAAAAGACAGACATTACCCATATTACACTAACCACCGTCGCTAAGTGTTGTGGTGGTCTCTGCGTTCCCAGCTGTTCTGAATTATCGTTATCCTCTACAGCAACTACCACGTCAATACACTGTTAACCTCAAAATGTTACTATAATGTAAGTTCTTTCCTGGCGCTGTATTCCAAAAGAATGACGTTGGAAGGAATGTTCAGCACATCTGTGCAAGATAGAACGAAAGTATTTCTTCTTGCTTGGCCTGTACTTTCACCTGCCATTTAGGACATTGGATATGTCATTTATTCATCAGTGGGAAACCATCTCGTAGATTTTTATGGCAGGCAATACAGATGAACTTGAACTCAAACGAAAACTATGTGGAATGCCACACCTTAGGGTCATACGCGAAATCTGAGATTTCTCAAAGCAGTGTAAACGAGCATGTCGTGTCGTTTTGTATATTGGAGGGAGAATAAATTAAAATTTCGAGGTTTGCTGATAGCACTATGATTGTATCAGAGACAGACAATTACTTGGAATACAAGTTGAAGGGAATGGATAGTGTATTCAGAGGGTATACGTGGTGTGTCAGGAAAGTACTGAGCGTGATTTCTTTATCTAGCAAAGTTTTTATTTTTTTCAAACAACAGTATTGTCCCCTTCGGCAGCTGTACACCGGCGACATCGTTGTTCACAGTGTTGGTAGCAGCGCCGAAAGGCTTCAGCTGGTAGGGCCCTTAACATGTCGGTTACGTTCTTTTGAAGGTTTTCCAGAGGCCTTTTTGAATATAGAGATAAGAATAAAGTCACAGGAACTCAGGTCAGGTGAATAGGGGAGCTGTGGAAAAACAGAAATGCCTTTCGAGGTTAAAAATTCCGAGAAGGATGTGGCTGTGAGACATGGGTGTTATGACGCAGCAGCCACTTGGCTGCAAAGTACAGTCTAACTCGATTCACCCTTTTCCTCAACCTTTAAAGGACATCTTTGCGAAACACTTGGTTGACAGTTTGTCCTGGAGGAACAAATTATTTATGCACGATACCCCTACTGTGAAAACAAGCATGTCAGCAATTTTTTGATCTTTCGCTTGCACATTCGAGCTTTTTTCGGTCGAGAAGATGTCTCAATGTACCATTCCTCAATTTGACACTTTGTCTCAGCATAGTATTCAAAAATCCAGAATTCAGCACCTATAATTTCGGGACTGAACCATTCATGGTCACTGGAAATCCTCTCAAGAAGATCTTCGATTGTTCTTCTGCATAGTTATGAGATTTTGCGGTACCATTTTGGCACTAACCTTTCGCAGGTTCTAAACTTTGGACAAAATTCTGATGGGTGACCTGTTAAACTGAACACTTTCATCATACATCACCCTTACTGTTAAAGGTCTCACAAGAGCACGCACACGTTCGACGTTTTCGTTAGTTTTTGAAGCTGAAGGTCCCCTTCAGCGAGGTTCATCTTCAATGTGTTCTCGGCCTCCCAAAAATCATTCGTGCCAGCGAAAAACTTGTGCTCTTGATATGGAGTGTTCCATTTAGGCCTTTCAGCTTCTCAAAGATCACACTCGCGAGTTTCCCATGTTCAACACAAAACCTGATGGCATAATGTTACTCGAAGTTCCGCTGTTCCATTTTGGTAACACACAACAAAAACACAACATCGCTGATGGCTCTCTCAACGATAACCTGATAGCTGTACGGAGCTGTAACTCAGAGTGAGCATCTCGAAAGGATAAACACAACGGTCTACACAAGTAGACAGACACAGCGTTACCAAATCGCTCGTAGTGCTCTCTGTCTAGTAACGTTTCTCACACCTCGTACGATGAACAGTAACAAAAGTAAAACTAGGGTAACTCAAAGTAGGCCAATAAAATCAGGCGATGTTAAGGGCATCTACATCTACATTTATACTCCGCAAGCCACCCAACGGTGTGTGGTGGAGGGCACCTCACGTGCCACTGTCATTACCTCTCTTTCCTGTTCTAGTTGCGTATGGTTCGCGGGAAGAACGACTGCCGGAAAGCCTCCGTGCGCGCTCGAATCTCTCTCACACTCGTGATCTCCTCGGAAGGTATAAGAAGGGGGAAGCAATATATTCGATATCTCATCCAGCAACGCACCCTCTCTAAACCTGGACAGCAAGCTACACCGCGATGCAGAGCGCCTCTCTTGCAGAGTCTGCCAATTTGAGTTTGAGTTTAGGTTAGGAAATGAGACAGTAAAAGCAGTAGAGGAGTTTGCGTACTTCGGCAGCAAAATAACTAATCGTGGCTGAAGTACAAAGGGTATAAAACGCGATCTGAAAACAGCATGAAATGAATTTCTGAAAAGAATTATTCGTTAACGTCTAATATATACTTCAGTGTTAGGAAGACTTTTCGGAATGCACTCGTATGAAGTAAAGTGAAGGGTCGACGACAAACAGTTCAGGCAAGTAGATAGTTTTGAAATGTAGTGTTACAAAAGAAAGTTAAAAAAAATTTGATGGGTGCATCGGATACCGAAGGAAATTGAGAAGAAAAGAAACTTATAGCACAGCTTAACTAAAAGAAGGGATCGCTTGATACGACACATCAAGGAAAAGTGAATTTGGTAGTGCAGGGACGTGTGGGAGGTAAAAATTGTAGTAGAAGACCTAGACTTGACTCAGTAAATATGTTCAAATGGATATAGGTTGCAGAATGATGAGGCTTTAACACAACAGCCTAACGTAGAGAGCCGCATGAAACCGGTCTTCGGACCGTCATACTTTCTTTGTACCCCTACAGATTATCTTTACATTCTACTCTCGAAATCACTATAAAATATGTGGCAGAGGGTCTCTTCATTGCTTTATATACACTGGCGACCAAAATTAAAGCAACAAACGAAAATTTTGCACGGTTGCGTTTATTTTAGCACAAAACAGTGTAAACAGGTGATCGTACAGTAGAAACAATGTAAAGAATACAGAACGTAAACAACTTCAACGGTAGACAAAAACGTTCTTCGTTTTTTTGCAACTTAAGGAATTTGCACACACATTCTGACAATGTTTAATGTGTTCAGTGTAGGGTGTCCCCACCTTTGGCAGCATTACGGGCGTGACAACGACGTGGCACACTGTGAGTAATGTCATCAATCCCACGTTGAGGCAATAATGTCCATTATTCCTGCAGAGCTGCTCTCAAGTCTTGGAGAGTGATTGGTGTGTGCTGATACGATGCAACCCGTCTCCTTAGTGCATCCAAGACACGCTACATGGGATTGAAATCGGGAGAGCGAGCAGGCCACGCCATGCGTGCCACATCTTCCGTTCCCAAGAAAACATAAACCACCTGTTCCCTACGAGGTCGAGCACTATCATCCATCTGGGCCGACGGCATCTCGCAACAACCGCACATGAGGTCCCAAGATTTCGTCACGACACTTGACAGCAGTTACACCTTCCCGATTCACCCGCACAATTTCATGGAGGTGTTCGAGTGGTCAGTGTAATCCCTGCCCCCAGCATTAGGGATCCTTGTCCATATCAGTCTCTTTCCACAATGTTTGGATCCCAAAACTGGGTTCCACATTCCCTCCAAATGAGAATCTGTCGAGAATCACTCTCCAGGCCGAATCGGGACACGTCTGTAATAAGAACATCTTCGACTGCCCAGGTGGCATTTTGACGACTCCACCCTGGACGTTCCCTTAAGTGAAGACACGTCAGAGGTACACACACAGCAGGTCTCCGACAGTAAAAGCCACTCTTCCAAAGCGTTCTGTACACCGTTTGCCTTGATGCAGCATGTCCAGCGAATGCTGCGATGTCAGATGCCAGTTTCCGTGCAGTACTAAGGCGGTACCGTCGTGACCTTAAGCCAAATAACGGTCCTCTCTTCCCGATGTCAGACGCGGTCGACCCAGACCTGGTCTTCGGGATAAAGTTTCGGTCTCTATTAACAGTCTTCACATCCGAGAAACAACAGAACGATTCACCTTAAGTCATCGGGCCATATCATTTTGCAACTGTCCTGGTTCTATTCTTCCTGTGTCCCTCCACAACAGAGAGTCTAGTAGGTGTCTTCTCTGTGCCATATTGTACAGTCTGTGACTGTGTACGCAGTGATTGTCGATGCGGAACTATCCGTCAAACACCACACCGTCTGATGGGTGCCCTGACGTCATCGTTGGCGTGATTCTCTGTTGGCCGACATGCCATCTTCCGTGCAGAACACGATCGTACGGACATCTGCTGACAGTTTGTATGGTTATATCGTGAATTATACACAGGATGGATAAAAAGTGATTTGTTGCTTTAATTTTGGACACCACTGTATTTAGTTAATAAAATTTTCTCTGGCTTGTTAAAATCCCACGAGCTTTCGACCGAGCTCTCCTCAGTCATTGTCAAGTGGTACGAATGACTGCTCTGTCTCCGTACCCGCGTCGTTATATTGCCGCACTGCTGGCTGTGACGTCACTAGTGCTCTCTTCCTCGCCATATATGGTAATATTTTCATCCCGCGTCCATCGTACCCGTTTTAACTTCGCGATGGGCGGGTCCCACGCTGTACTGAGCTGCAAACCGCTGTCCGTGTTCACGGTATTTTCAGAAGTTTTTATTTCAATAGCTTCTAATATGACGCTATCCCAAAATCCTTTCGTCGTCATAACGACAGATGTTTCGGTGTCCGTATTCTAAGGCGTGTTCTGGCACGGCTGATTTTTCTGGATGGCGTAGGCGTCAGCACCTCTCGTGTTCCGCCCGGCGTTGCTCCACCGTGCATACGTAGTAACAGCCACACTCACATGGTATCTTGTACACTCCATTTCTAAGCCTTAGATCGTCCTTCACAGGCCTCATGAGCTGTCGAATTTTTGCTCTGGGCATGAACACCGATGAAATGTTGTATCTCTTCAGGAGACGGCCAATCTTTCCCGACACTGTACCACAGAAAGGCAAAAACACAAGTTGCTTTCTTCTTCGGTGGTGTTCTCTTCTCTGTTGGTGTGTTTCTTGTGTGTTACACCAGATATAGCCTGTGACACCTGTCCGTGGCTGTTCCTGTTTTCCCGGAAGACTTTTCGGAGGTGGCTCAGTTCTAATGGCAGACTTTCAGCGTCTGGGACGACTTTAGCACGATGGACGAGGGTATTCAGAACGCCACGTTTCTTTGCCGGATAGTGGTGGCTGAGAGCGTGCAGATACCGATCTGTGTGCGTCGGTTTCCTGTAGACACTGTGGCTGAGGTGCCCATGGCTTTTCGGTCGAACGAGGACGTCAAGGAAGGGTAATGCACCATCTGTCTCGACTTGATTTGGTCGTGAATGCCTTTCAGGTGTTCTAAGAATTCTCCCAGTTTTTCACGACTATGGGGCCTGATGATAAAAGTGTCATCGACTTAACGATAAAAGCAACTTGGCTTAGGTGAAGCCGTGTCCAAGGCGATGTCTTCAAAATTTTCCTTAAAAAGGTTGGCTATGGATGGAGCTAATGGGCTTTCCATAGCCACGCCATCCAACTGGTTGAAATACTGGCCGCCATGTAGGAAATACGACGATGTCAATGTGTGCTTAAACAGCCCCACAATTGGTTCAAATGGCTCCGAGCACTATGGGACTTAACGTCTATGGTCATCACTCTCCTAGAACTACTTAAACCTAACCTAACCTAAGGACATCACACATATCCATGCGCGAGGCAGGATTCGAACCTGCGGTTCCAGACTGAAGCGCCTAGAACCTCACGGCCACACTGGCCGGCAGCCCCACAATTGTGCTATCAAATAACTGGGGGAGGAGATCTATACAGTCTTTGACCGGAACACGTGTAAACATGGAGACCACATCAAAACTAACCTTTATATCTCCTTGACTAAGACGCAGTTGTTTTATTCTGTTGATAAAGTCGTCGGTGTTCTTGATGTGATGCACACAACGACCCACATGCGTTGCAAGGAGGCTGACCAGATGTTTTGCCAATCTGTGAGTGGGT
The DNA here is from genome assembly GCF_023897955.1 of Schistocerca gregaria. NCBI lineage: Eukaryota > Metazoa > Arthropoda > Insecta > Orthoptera > Acrididae > Schistocerca > Schistocerca gregaria. Next base: position 74,782,185 of record NC_064931.1, read on the forward strand.
GACCCATTGGTGTCCACAATGGGACGCAGAGGAGAATTCGGATTGTGGATTTTTGGTAGTCCATAAAGCGTAGGTGGTCTCGGCGCCTGAGGGAGGAGATTCTTAATAACGCCCTCTTCCAGTGTTGTCTTTTAGAAGCTCTGATGTCTTCCTCAGTATTCTTGACGTCGGGTCCCGTGGCAGTTTCCGGTATATATCCTCTTCAAGAATCAACTGAATTTTGGCGTCGTAGTCAGCGTTTTTCAGAATAACCACGATGAGCGGGTCGTTGCGGAGTGCGTTAAGACCATTGCGTTCAGCCCTAATCAAGTTAAACCTCGGTGGTTTAGATTTTGAAATGATACGACACGTTTCGCGACGAATTTCGTCTGCACTCTCACTAGGCATCTTGCGGATTGCTTGTTCAACCCCCTTTTATAATATCACAGATAGGGATGCTCCGAGGCTCTGGTGGGAAGTTAAGATCTTTCTCAAGCGCCGAAATGACACCCGCGTAGGTCTCTTTCTCGGTCATGTTGATGACAGTTCGTTCCGTTGATTTTCGTTCTGCACCGTGTTGTTGTTGACATAGCCGCGTGAACTTCCCTTTCTGTTTCTCGGTGCTCTTCTTTTGCGCTGACACCTGTTGTGCTGTGGTGGCCCAATCTACTTGCGAGAGTAACTCTGTCAATTGCAGATGGATAGCCAGCAGCTAGCGACCGTTCAAATCCAGCTGCCTCCTAGTGAAGTGTATCCTCTCCCGCAACAGGGCAGAGCTGGCACGACGATAGATTCTTCTGGATGCCGAGGTGTTGATGTGATGGCTCACCATCGTGGAATTGTGTTCTCAATGCGCAGGGAGGTGAATAATTTCCGGTCTGGAAGCCGACTCTCGGAATTTTCTAAGCAGGTGTTCGTGAAGTACCCTGACTAAAAAAAAATCACAGCACCAAAAAAAATTAATGTAGAGTAATGAAATTTCGGGAATACATTTAGGTAGGTACCATATGTCAGTGATAAACATTGCAAGATCACATGTTAATGTAACCGCGAGGTAAGCCACTGCCTATGTGAAATGTTTGTACATTAATAACCGATGTAACCGCCAGAATGTAGAATACAAGCATGCAGACGTGCATGCATTATGTTGAACAGGTGCCGGATGTCAGTTTGGGGGATGGATTTCTATGCCTGCTGCTCTTGGTCGGTCAATAAAATGACGGTTAATGTTGGTCGTGGATATCACGTCAAAGAAGACCCCTAGACAATGCTGGTTACGTAGGAAGGCCTGCAGGATGGCGGCCTCAAGCAGGGTCAAGTTGTCTATAGTGGAACGACATCTCCGAAAGCCACACTGAGAGGGGCTAAGGAGCTGCCTGGTCTCGAGCAGCCAAACCAGGCGCCGGTTGACCATGCGTTCCAACGTCTTCCCAACACAGCTCGTCAAAGCAATACTGCGATAACTACTGGGATGCGTTCGGTCCTTCCCTGGTTTGAGGAGGGGAATCAAAATCGCCTCCCTCCACGAGTCAGGGTACGTGCCGGATAACCATATCATATTAAAACAGTTCAGGAGAACTTCCTTGGATGGCAGCAACAAGTGCCGCAGCATGCTGTACCGGATTTGATCATGACCAGGCGCAGTATCATGAGCCACAGACAGCGCAGAATTCAGTTCCCACATTGTGAAGGGGCAGTTGTAGGGTTCAGAATTTAGAGACCGGAAGTCCAAGTGACCCCTCTCGATGGCAGTGCGGTAGCGGCAGAAATCTGGATCACAGTTAATAGTGGCGGTAGAGTCCGCAAAATACATGGCCAATGTCTCTCGGCGCCGTGAGGAGACATCCCTGATGCAGCAATGCCGTGACAGGTAGTGGGCTGAGTTTCCCGGAAATCCTCCTGATGGCTTCCCATACTTTCGTAGAACTAGTGGAGCGAGAGATGGAGTTCAAGAACGATTGCCATGACCGTCGTTTGCTCTCTTTAATCACTCGCCGCGCTTTGGCCCTTGCCACCCGAAAGGCCGCAAGATTGTCAGCTGAGGGACGGCACTTGAAGCGGCGCAGAGCTGCACGGAGGGCTCGGATGGCTGAGCGGCACTCAGTGGTCCACCAAGGGACGCCTCTTGGGATGACCGGATGACCGTGGGATTGACGATTCAGCAGCATGGGAGATCACGGCTGTAACATAGTCTACCCATTCGTGGACGCTGGCACGGTGTTCCAAAACAGCCACTTGGCTGAAAAGTGTCCAGTCAGCTCTGCAGAGGTGCCACCGGGGCGGCACTGGTAATGCCACAGCCTCATCCAGGAGGCTAATCCAAAGGGGGATGTGGTCACTAGAATGGAGGTCAGCAGCAGCCTCCCACAGAGCAGAATCCGTGAGTGCTGGAGAGCAAAAGGAAAGGTCAATAGCCGACGACGACAGACTGTGAGCCTCCGACCCACAAGAATGTCAACTGCAACTGCTTGCAAGTCGGTGACGAGAGGGAGCTCAGATGAGGGGTGCATGTCACGGACAAAAACCGCTACACCACCCTTTGCCCTTTCCCCCGTCAGATCATCTTTCCGATATACGGTATAGCCCCGTAAAGAAGGAGCATCAGTGGACCGAAAATGTGTCTCTTGGAGACTCTCGTATAAGGAGTTGTAATTCTGCCACATGCGTCCTGAACCCATTCAGGCTCCACTGTAATATGGGAGCCAGTGATCAGGGTGGCTGAACTTTCACCCTGCCTCTGTGCTTTGGAGGAGAGCCCGTACCGGCCGGAGATTTATTCCTGGGGCGAGAAGATCGCCCCCGGTCGACATCAATGTCCATAAGCTCCGATGACGACCCACGGGAGATGTCAGACAGTACGATGGCCTCGTCATCAGACCGACGCTGACTAGTCTCCTCAGGTGGCGAAACCTTAACCTTCTGCGGCTTTGTCTTGGGGGGCTTAGAATGCAGAGCCTTGTCAACAGTTGGAGCTTTACTCGCCTGGGCAGAAGGCGCCATAGGGGGAGAGGCAGGAAGTACCCCAATGTCAGCAACCACGGCCTTGTCCGACGTAGCGGAGAGAGCCGCAGGTTGCAAAACAACCGCAGCAGCACAAGTGCACTCGCAAACGCAGGTATTAGTGCTAACACTAGCAACCTCCGTTTGCGTAGCAACAGTGGCCATTTGTACCGGGTTTTTCAGAGCGGAAGCGAAAGATGTTGAAAACACAGGAGGTTGCATGGCCTTAAAGAGCTTCTTGGCCTCACCATAGGGGATGCTCTTAGATGTTTTAATCTCCTGTACCTTCCGTTCTTCGAGATAGATGGGGCAGATCCGGCTTCAGACAGGGTGACTCCCAGAGCAATTCACGCACTTCACAGGCGATGAACAATCGGCTCCGTCATGGGCAGGCTGACCACATTTACCACAAGTGGCTATCCCATTGCACCCCAACGTAGTATGTCCAAAGCGCTGACATTTAAAACAGCGCATTGGGTTGGGGAAATATGGCCGTACTGACAAACGTAAGAAGCCTGCTTTAACATGCTCTGGGAGTCTCGGGCAACTGAACGTGAGACTAAACGAGTCAGATTTCACGAGGTCCCCATCGACTCGTTTCATAATATGCTGCACGTCAACAATACCTTCGTCAGCCCACTCAGATTTTAACTCGTCTATGGGGATATCCACCAAGTCCCTACACGTCACAATACCCTTACTATAATTCGAAGTGGAGTGGAGCTCGGTCTCGATAGCGTACTCTCCTAGACAGGTTGCTTTCTGAAGGGAAGCGACTTGGCGGGAACTGGAAGTCTCAACTAACAGAGTCCCATTCCGCAGTCGCTTCACAGATTTCAGTGTTCCTGCAATTCCCTCAAGACCCTTGTGGCTGTGAAAGGGAGAAACCCTCTCAAAGCTACCCTCCTTCCTTTTAATAAGTAAAAACACATTCTGATTATCAGCATGTGCTCCGTTACTACAGTCTGTTAAATCTCTAGCAACACCAGGCGCTGGAGGACTCGCAGCGCGTAGCCGCTTTTTCGATGGGGTGTGTTTTCCTACCAGCGGCCCACCCAAGCCACTGGTAGGGGGAAATGTAGAGGTCGAAGGGTCCATTGCGGTCCCACGAGCAGCTAGGGAACTAAAAGTCCGCTCAGACAGAGCCCCGCGTGCCTGAGTAAGCCTTATACAACTGGGGTGCGGCAAGTGCCCCAGAGGTTGCCCGCTTGTGACTGTTCCACCCCAACAGCCATGCATCTTCTAGGCGTGGAGCACACCGAAAGATTGAGGTTTTTTTTATAGAGGTTGGCCTTCCTCGCAATCCAGGCGATCAAGCCAAGATTACCATTCCCCGCAGCACACAACATTTCACCGCCACGCCGTACGGTGGTCGCTGAAGTATGTCCGGGGGTTACGGTGACAGGAGACTGGCGGCGCTAACCAGTCCCCAGCTCAGGACCCCGGGGTCGCCAAGCCCGTACTCAGCAAGTGAATTCTGAGCCCCTGGGCGAACGCATTTCTACCCCTTACACGAGGCACCACAACAAAGTTTCACCAGGCAACGGTGGTCAACTGCTGTTTGTGTATGAGAAATCGCTTGGAAACTTTCCTCATGTCAGCACGTTGCAGGTGTCGCCACCGGTGCCAGCCTTGTGTTAATGCTCTGAAAAGCTAATTATTTGATTATCACAACATCTTCTTCTTGTCGGTTAAATTTCTCGTCTGTTGCACGTCATCTTCGTGGTGTAGCAATTTTAATGGGATGGGTGAAGAGTACTCGTTATCTTCGCACTGAAAGCTGATTCCCGGATGTTTGTAAGCAGCTCTTCATGAAATATACTGCGTCTTTCTGCGAGAGCCTACCAACTAACATTTTCCAGTATTTGTACTACTCCCTTCCGGCGGTCAACCCACCGTGTGAAAGAATTTTTTTCCATCATGATGAAGTTAGCTGCACAATTGAATAAGATAACCAATTTATTGTTTTTACAGCAGCTTAATTTAACTCTTTCTATGGCTTGGTATCCGATATTAAAATGACCACAAACATACAGTCAACGGCACTAAGAAGGAAATGCAGAACCCTCATCACAAATCAGTATCGGTAATAGGCCCACAGTCACAAACATCTGTCGTATGTCCATATGCTTGACATTCTGTTCGTGACTGTGAGTTATAAAAACCTCGTTAGACGAATTCTTGGTTATCAGTCTAGGACCCTACTAGGCAGGATTCGTGGAGGAGATAGAGACGATCATAAGAAGAACAATCACTTATAGATAGAGACGATCATAAGAAGAACAATCACTTTTGCCTCTGGTTCGGTCAGTCAACGTAAGACCGCCACGGAGGAATTTACCAAACTCCACAGGCTGTCACTACAAAGAAAGGCGTTAAGCCTCACGGAGAAGTTTACTGTTAAAATTTCGAGAGCGTACGTTCCAACAAGAGTCAGGAAAGATATTACTTCCTCTCACATAATGACCATGACCTATACACTTGAAATCACACCAAGACTAACCGTCAGCTTTTCTTCCCTCGCGACAATGGTAGAGGAACGAGGGACATAACTGTGCTACACCAAGCAACTTTCGACACACACCGTAATATGCCTTCCAGACCAGGTAGATGTAGATGCAAAAGATCTAGAACTGATTGATGGTTCCTTCATGAAGATAGCGCTCCGTCAAAACGCTCAAAAATTGTATTGGCTATTGTCTATTTAATTGGAATTGTCCTCGAGGTTCTTGAGCGCTCTCTCTCTCTCTCTCTCTCTCTCTCTCTCTCTCTCTCTCTCTCTCTCTCTGTGTGTGTGTGTGTGTGTGTGTGTGTGTGTGTGTGTTGTCTTTGTACAAGTGCACAGTCAACAGAAAGAATGGCGGTTTTCGACATATGACGAGCTCCTGCAACGTGGTATGATGCCCGCAGTGAAATTATTTTCTTTTTTGGAAAAGTAACATAAAGGATGTCCTATTGTATAATTTTCCTACTATCCGTAGCATTACAGAGCAAGACGGCGCAGTGGCTAAGTAACTGGACTCAGATGAATGTAGGGATGATGCGCTTGATTGGACTGATTTCCTAGTAAGCGCAGAGCAAGTGCTCCTCTCTATAATGAATTCGCTCTCTATGGGACGTCCAAGTCTAGCACTCGTCCGTTGTTAGCATGACACGGAGGATCAACTTCAAAATTTTGTTCATTTGATATTGTTTGCATTATATTTGTCCAAATCACTTCTTTAAAAATAACTGTGACAGGTTGTTGTAAAAATATTTAAGCTCTGTCTCTTACGTATATTGGTTTGCATTTGGTGCCTATTTTATGCTATAAAGTGAATATATCGGTATCCGGTAAGAATGTAACCGATGTTCAATACATCCAATATGATATGGAAGTATATCGGTGTTATACACACTCCAATTTTTAGTAGTCATCCTCTAAATATGAAGTCTGTTGACCACCGGTGCAGAAAACACTTTCTAAGTAGAAATTCTGTTCCTAAGTGTCATTTTTCTTAGTGTGGGCTGCAGAACAAGTCGGCAAAGAGAATTTTCTGGTGACCAGAGTGACTTGTACTCTGTGTGTTTCTGTCCTCCAATCTGCATACGGTGCATATAAGGCACAAGCAGAGAACCATAGCTACATATGCCTAAATGGGTGCGGAAAATCGTATGCAGCGCATATGTAGGCAAACCCCTATCGGACCAATGGCTGAGCAATTAATGATACGGAGCGCAGATTCCACCCACATCCTGTACGCCTCCCCGTATTGGAGAGAAGCACTTAGCCAGATTATGACATCTGAGTGCGTCATCTGCAAATATGACAGGTAAATGGTACGTCTGAGTATTAAATAAACACTGCCAACGTCCTACTATTTAAACGTTCCTACTTCACTCAGATTTTATCTTTTACTTCAGGAGCTCAGTTTTATTAAAAAGACCTCTTTTCATTTTTTTGTTCTAAATAGAACTCCAAAGCGAAGAGAATAAATGAAACAATTCTAACCACACTCCAAACCTATCTACATTCAAAGATAAATGTCTATCGTCGATGGTGTAAGAAACCAAAGGCGAGTCCGAAAACCATAATCTAATATTTTTAAAAAAGTTTTCTAGAATCTCAGCACGTTTCCCTGTACCAGCTAGAACAGACACGGGATTGGTGCAAGGACGCTTCTACATCCACAGACACTACGCACGGTGCTTGGTGGATGGTACCCTGTATCACTACGAGCCATTTCCTTTGTTGTTCCACTAGGTAATAGAGCGAGGGAAAAACGACTGTCTATATACTTCCTGAGCCCTAATTTCTCTTATCTTACGGGAAATATATGTTGGCGGCAGTAGAATCGTTCTGCAATCAGCTTCAAATACCGATTCTCTAAATTTTCTCGATAGTGTTCCTCGAAAAGGACGTTGCCTTCCCTCCAGGGATTGCCATCTGTGTTCCCGAAGTATCTCCGGAATACTTGCGTGTTGTTCTAACACACTGATAAACTGTAACTTCCTACCTCTGAATTGCCTCGATGTATTCTTTCGATCAGACATCCTGCGGATCACAAACACTCAAGCAATACTCAAGAACAGGTCGCACTAATGTCCTACATGCGGTCTTCTTTACAGATGAACACACTTTCCCGAAATTCTCCCAATAAACTGAAGTCGACCATTTGCCTTCCCTACCACAATTCTTGTTTTGCAACGTTACGCCCAGATATTTAAACGACGTGATTGTCCTGCAGGACGCTACTAATGCCGTGTCCGAACATTACAGCTTGGTTCTTTCTACTGATCCGCATTAACTTGCATTTTTTCTGTATTTAGGGCCATTCATCACACCAATTGGAAATTTTGTCTAACGAGGGGAAGGCCTCAGACACGGCCAACCGATTCGCCTCAAATTTGGCAGGTCGCTTGTGTACAACCTAAAACGAAGGACTCTAAGATATTTTGGGTCAACACCTACGCGTTTTTGAGAAAATCACCCCTAAAGGTTATGACGAGCAAGCGACTCAAAACTGAAGGGAGCGACAGGTAATTGTAAATAGAACATTTTTCATCATCAGGTATGGAGTCCGCAAACGCAAACTTTTCCAGAAATCGAGGAAAGAAACTTTTACAACTGTCGGTTCTGTACCGACATGGTAAACGCTTTAACACATTCGTACACGGCGCAATATGCCACCACAGCTTCTGAAAAAGTGTTGCCTAAGGTTTTCCTGTGTACAAGAAAAAAGAAATGGTTCAAATAGCTCTGAGCACTATGGGACTTAACAGCTATTGTCATCAGTCCCCTAGAACTTAGAACTACTTAAACCTAACTAACCTAAGGACATTACACAACACCCAACCATCACGAGGCAGAGAAAATCCCCGACCCCGCCGAGAATCGAACCCGGGAGCCCGGGCGTGGGAAGCGAGAACGCTACCGCACGACCACGAGATGCGGGCCTGTGTAAAAGAAACGAATATTACATTTGGTCCTCGGGTTATAGAAGAGGTCAATCGTTTATCCGTCTCGTTGAAAAATGCTTACGTTACCTGCTCCAAATCCGGGAAACTGATGAAAGCGATTTACGGAACATTTCTTGAGAATGTTTCAAAATCATACTTTTCTGGTAATGCGTTTTGTCTAATACTCGATTCCTGGAGAGGACAAATTATTACTACAATATATGAGACAAAGGTTATAGATGGCGAGGGTCAGCCGACGTGCACAGTAAAAGTAATACCGCCAAACGTCACACCTGTGTGCCAGCCGTGTGATGTTTTTTTCTATCGCCAGGTGAAAAACTATTTCCAGGCTTCAGAATTGTAGTGTGCTTCTGGAAACCTAGCAGGAATTGCACAAACGCACGGATGCAATACCTATTCGCACTATAATTCATAACCAACTTTCAGCACAGATTTCTCAAGGCAATGATAACGTATGCGTGGTATGCATCAAATTAATTCCCGAAAAAGACATTTTTAAATATAAACCAAGTTTGTTTTCCGCCGACTCTTCGGAATGAACAGTATATCTGTCGAAAGATTGCATTCATTAGACGTTCTTGGTGTCGTGAGTATATTTGTTTCGAATGGTTCTTTGACAAGTACCATCCATCTGCTTCTTCGAAGAAAAGTGAGGACACGTAACAGTGACTGGAAGGGCCATTGAAAGAGACATGGAGTAACATTTTAGTTGTTGACTATCCCAAGAGGTTAGAAAAATTTATTTTCCTACCTTATTATTATCATTCCTTATTAATTTACTTACCTTATGTACCCTCCTATCCCTATCAATTGAGATATGGAAAAATACAAACGAAAAGAAGAACATCCGCTAGGGTTCTCCGATTCCCAGCCAGTTACCTTGGCCATTGCGCTATCGGTGCTGTCGGCGAAAAAGCTTTTACCATGTAGGTACAGAAGCGGCAGTTGTAAAAGTTTCTTACCTCGATTTCTGGGAAAGTATGCGTGTTAGGACCCCATACCTGATGATGAAAAATGCTCTATTTACGATTATCTATCGATCCCGCCAATTTTGAGTCAATTGCTCGTCATAACATTTAGGGGCGATTTTCTCAAAAATGCGAAGGTGTTGACCCAAAATATCTTAGATTCCTTCGTTTTAGGTTGTACACTAGCAACCTGCCAAATCTGAGCCGAATCGGTTGGCCGTGTCTGAGTAAGTCCTCTTGTATTCGCCTATAGTCACTCAACATCGACACCTTCCCGTACACCACAGCACGATCAACAAACTGCAGCAGATTGCGTCGTTTTACTTAAGAAGTCTTCAAGCCACTCACATTTCTGGGAACGTATTCCATATGCTCGGACCTTTGTTAACAGTCTGCAGTGGGGCACCGTATCAAATGCTTTTCGGAAATTTAGAAATATTGAATCTGACTGTTCTCCTTCATCCATAGTTCGCGGGATATCATGTGAGAAAAGGGCAAGCTTAGTTTTCCATGAGCAATGCTCTCTAAAACCGTGCTGATTCATGGAAATAAACTTCTTGGTCCCCGGGAAATTTGTTATAATGGTTCAAATTCTGGGTTCAAATGGCGGTGGCGCTGGTTTCAGATCTCAATCTAGCCATGGTGACAGAAGTTTTCAATGGTTTATCTAGCCTGATGGCCATTAAAAGTGCAACGTTGTGAAGTTGGCATGCAACAACCGTCAAACTGGCATCATGCGGTCTGCATGCCATACTATGTAAATAGTCAGCATTTCAGCACAGCTGCACAAATAAAAACGGTATGAACTATTTATTATTTCAAAAGTAGATGCGATAGCTTTAAATATATTTATCTTATTATGAGACAAGACGGGCAGTGTCTTCATGGAAAAATGATTGCGGTTGCCTACGGAATCGTGGTTGTATCCAGAAGTGCACCTCTTCGCCCGAAGCAAATCGACGGCCACGAATATCCTTCTTTAGAGCTCCGAAATTATGGAAATCGCTTGGGGAGTGGTCAGGACCGTTTGGAGGATGTGTAAGAGCTTGACAGTGAAACTTGTGTGCCGGCTGTTGAGGCCGAGCTGTTCTAGGCGCTTCAGTCCGGAACCGCGCTGCTGCTACGGTCGCAGGTTCGAATCCTGCCTCGGGCATGGATGTGTGTGATGTCCTTAGGTTGGTTAGGTTTAAATAGTTCTGAGTCTAGGGGACTGATGATCTCAAATGTTAATTCCCATAGTGCTTAGAGCCATTTGAACCATTTGAAACTTGTACAGCGTGGTCTAAACAACACGTATGCGGGCATAGTCTGCAACAGGCATGCCGCATCAAGTACGTTGCACAAGTCTCGCTAGGAAGCCCTTACACAACCTGCATACATATCCGATCCCTCCTCATGCGACTTCTTTATTTTTGGAGTCTCGAAGGAAAACACTCGTGGCTGTCGATTTGCTTCTGCTGAAGAGATGCAAGGCTGGGAACAGTCACGATCCCGTAGGCAACCGCAAACATTTTTCCGAGAAGGCATTGACTTTATTGTGTGGGGTACATGTGGTAACAGCTGTGGCGATTACTTTTGAAATAGTATACAGAAACGCCATATATGTTCTGTATTTAGAGAAAGATTATGCAGTGCGTTTATCATTCAGAATTCACATTTGAATATTGATTGTTTGCGGGGATGTTGCTTTATGCGTCGTGTAAAAAGGTGAATCGTCTAACAGCACGTGTCGAAATTCGCAAGCGACAAGATCGCGGCCTATGGAGACTGAAGTCTATAGTTCCGCGATATTACTACTCTCGTTTATCTTGATCCCACGACTGTGATGCGAAACGATGGATTCAAGGGAGCCATATTCAACGCCTCGTAGGAACGCAGCGACCTCTCGAGACTAGCGCCCGAGAATGCAGGCAAATTATTCGCCAGCCCATGCAGGATCGTACAGCCGTGTCATATACCTTGAATGCGAAAATGGACTAGTTTGCAGCAAGGCAATTATCCACACGGACAGTGCGTCGACATCTGGATCAACACATACTGTCACCATGGCGACCACTGCCGCAGCCTCCCGTGACGGGGCAGCAGACAAGTGCGCTCAAGGACGACAATGGACACAGGGGTGGCACCACGTTGACTTTTGAGACGAGTCAACGTCATTCAGTCCCAGCATCTGGCGTGATGGCGTGGGACATCACTGGGTACAAAACACGATCACCTCTGGTGGGTATAGCCGGTTATTTGGACTGAAGGCGCTATAACCGTGACGTGTTAAGGCCAGTGGCTGTACCTCATTGTCGAGGTCTCCGTGACGTTATTATTCAACAAGATAACGTAAGACTACATGCAACCTGTGCTGTTCTGAGCTACCTCGATACATTGGGGGTTCAGCTGTTTTCATGTCCAGAAAGTTATTCAGGTTTCTCACCCACTGAAAACATCCGGTCATGGGTTGGCGAGGGACCACTCTGCAATAGAGCTACAGCAGCTCGGAATGACGTTTCCGTATCTGTAACACAAACTCAGTTAGACCGGACCGGTTTTGTTGCTCCCACCGTTGCCAGCTCTGTGTACTAAACTTCCCACCGTGCATATCGCTAAATAACCTTCACATTTAATCGTGTATTCTTTCTGCAATACTTTATATGCACAATAATAAAAAAATGTGATACGCTATCCTACCTTGTGTTGCCATTTTAATGGCCAGATGTGTAATTCTTATACAGAGGATGATGGCATGATTCCTTGCCCGGAATCCAGGGAAATTTTCTACCCTATCTTGATCCAACAGAATTAGTGTTCCGTCTCTAACGACATTGAAGTCGATTCGTCGTTAATCTACAAGCTTTCTTCATGTTACAGGTGACTATGGCATCTTAACAACTCATCTCACAGCCAGTTAGAATAGTGTACAATCAGAACTTCAGCGTGACAAAATACACAGGAGGGGTGCTTGATAAGTAATGAGTACATTTTCTTCTCGGCCAATTTCGGTTGAAAAAAATGCGGATTTGCTGTGGGACATTGCACAATATTCTCGCTTCAGCCCCAATAATTCCATGAAGTTCCGATAGGTGACGGCGCTACATATAGCCTTCAAAGTGGCGTCTGAAACACAGGTGCGTTCCATGCAGAGAGCTGTGGTTGAGCTTCTTTTGGGGGGAAAACAGAGTATCGCAGATATTCGTAGGCTCTTGCAGAACGTTTACGGTAACTTGGCAGTGAACAAAAGCACGGTGAGTGGTTGAGCCAGGCTTCTGTCATCATCGTATCAAGGTAGCGCAAACCTGTCCCACCTTCCGTGTGCCAGCCGGCCTCACACCGCTGTGTTCGTCACCACAAAAATGCAAACGAACTTCTCCTTCTCCATGGCCTCACAGAAGACTACCTAACCGAGAGGAGCTCAGAAAACTACACTGGACTTCTCTTCCTTGCCCACCCTGCAGACCTGATCTTGTGGGCATAAAGGCCCACTCAGTATGGCGGTATAAGGCCGTCGCATTGAAAGGAGATTATGTTGAAAAACAGGATTTTGTAGCCAAAAGAGTGGTGAATAATATGGTGTATTGTTATTCCGAATAAAACCAACCTGCTTCCGGAAAAAAGGATGTGTGTATTACTTATTGAACGCCCCTGGTACAGTTTTAGTTGCTTTTCCAGAGCGGTCTAATTTCATTTTCCCCGTCACCATTTCACTGATTTTATTGAAGGTGATAACGCGAAAGTGTAGAATTTCGTCCAGTGCGGAGTCTTTAGGCATAAAAAATTCTCTCTTTTAGCTATTTCAATTTAGGTCAATATTTTGACGCTGTTCGAACAGCTCTGGCACAGATTAGCCCTGTTTTTTCTTTGGCACTTTCGTCGGCAAAATCAGAACACAAAGCAACTCGAGAAGATAACTTTAAGGAAAGGTGACAGGACTGGAAGCTGATAGTGAACCGCATGTTTGGCTGAACTGTAAATCGCTCCGTTCGAAGGTCGCACTAGCTCCTTGCCTACATGTTGGTGTTTATATACTGAAATTGGCGCGCTGAGTTGTATATACGAACCAGCAACGCCCTCAAAAGCAAACTGGTTCAAATGGTTCAAATGGCTCTGAGCACTATGGGACTTAACATCTGTGGTCATCAGTCCCCTAGAACTTAGAACTAGTTAAACCTAACTAACCTAAGGACATAAGACACATTCATGCCCGAGGCAGGATTCGAACCTGCGACCATAGCGGTTGCGCGGTTGGAACCGCCCGGCCACTTCGGCCGGAAAAAGCAAACTGCTTGATAGCCCCTTGTATAGGTTGGTCAGAAACAGTCTGAAAAGCGTGTAAGTGTGTTGCACTGTAGGTTGCGCCTAAAACAACTGTTAAGAAAAAAATTTGATACGTTGCGCCGTTTCCAAGTTAATTAGCACTGAAGTTAGCCAATCACGCCGTTGCACGCGCAAATTCAAGCGTGTTCTTTGTTTTGCTTCCAAAAACTGAACATGCGAGCGATGTAAAAATTAGGCATAGGACGGTGGTAAGGATCCAACCTGAGCAGTCCCGTGCGCAATCATCTACGCTATGAGAACAACAGACACTTACTGTATCTGGCGGGCCACTTCAATTTCCACTCGCTACAGCCTGATTGGCCAGCTTCAATGCTAATTAACTCTGAAATAGAACAACGTATCATATTTTTTTCTTAACACTTATTTCTCAGCACAACCTACCCTGTAACACCTTTATAAGCTTTTCAGACTCTTTTTAGCCACTTTGTATATATTTCTATACGTTGCGCCATTAGTTTGCATATATCGACGCATGAAAAGGGATTTAAATTCAAGCAGACGGTTTCAGATGGCGGACACAGTTTCGCAATTGTTATATTTTGGCAAGTGGGTACGTCTAAGGCGCTGCAAGTCATGGACTGTGCGGCTGGTCCCGGCGGAGGTTCGAGTCCTCCCTCGGGCATGGGTATGTGTTTGTCCTTAGGATAATTTTAGGATAATTTAGGTTAAGTAGTATGTAAGCTTAGGGACTGATGACCTTAGCAGTTAAGTCCCACAAGATTTCACACACATTCGAACATTTTGTCAAGTGGGTACAATGATACATTACCTACATACTTGATCACATGTGTCACGAGTCAATTCATGTATGTAAATCCGAATTACTAAGACCTAGCGTTACATCCGCAAAAATCTACTTAGAAGGCATAACATCTTCAGTGCACCGTTTATCTCTTTTAAAGGGAGAGGTTTTATTATGACAGTGAAGCTTTGTCTTTCACGCACGGAAGGTTGACAGATTAGCAGCAATTATACACTAATTCTTATTTTCGTGCTATCTGCACACCCTATCATAATTTAAAGACATTAATTAACGCCTGCATACTGTTTACACGTGTACTTGCTGCCTCCTGCGTTCGCTACTCAGGGCTGCCAAAACAGCTTAGCGGGGATCAGAAACCAGAAATCAGCCTTCTCGGCCTGAAACAAGCGAGAACTGGTTCTGGGACCAACTGTATCTGCCTGTCGATGCGGATTAGCGCGCACATCTCAGCTTCGGGAATGAGCGAGCTTTAAAAAGTTGGAACTATGTAGAATCCTGATACAGTTTCAAAGTCGAACGTGGTAATTCGGCTACGATTGCTGAACGCCAGTCTATTCTAGAATAAGCCCGAGGCCATAAGCATTACATCTCAGAAACAACCCTAGGGTTATGGAGAAACCAAAGTCCTCTCCACATAAATTCACTGGAGGTTCTCGCGGGATAGCTTCTCCGGCGTTCTCGAGTATTGGCGGAAGTGGCAGCCTACTTCTTTTCTGTAAGAGTTACGTTTCTGGGTACGCGAGAATATGCACGCGTCAGTTTTGGCGCCTCGTGTCAAACCGGCGGTCAATAAATGTTAATAAGTCTACATTTGAAACTGCACGTTCTAACAACCCTACCACAACAAAGGTCAAAATTTAATGATTGTCGTGTTGCTCACGCTGCTAAATACTGCATTTTCGGGCAACAACAGTCATATTATGTGGCAGGTGTCATTAGAGCACAGTTAATAAAGTCATTTCATGTAATAATCAAAAAACTAGGCACTCATCTTTTTGTGTTTCTCACGCTGGTCTCATCGTAAAATCATGTCTCAATCGTTGAAAATCTAGGTGGTTATGATTCCAAGCTCGGATGCTAAGAGGCCTAGGTTTTATTCTGCTATATTCAAAAGTTTTGTAGATGTGCTTCACAAACCACCCTTGAAGATTACACTTTTGCTGGACAATGGTGATGTAAAAAAATAATCAGCACTCCGAAATTAAGTTACACTTCCATTTGATTGCTTTTATTGCAATATCACGTAACACACAAAACATCACTTCACAATACAAAACATACTTGAAAACTTGTCTCTCACAGTCACTGTTAACGTTCACATTTTATGAGATGACTACGTTAAGCGTCTTTCCAACATGACGTCCAAGACTTGACATTCTCAATGTCCGACTCCCTAACAAGTTAACAACTAACTGACTATCGCTTAAGCTCCCAAAAATCAGAGTTACAAGTACGCCAAAGATCATAGTGACAAAAGAAAGGATACACACAAGAATAGTATCATTGCAATATAAACATATCGATGTATCAAAAGTGAAATCAAATCTGAATGTTGTCTGAGAAATATGTTAAGTAGTTAACAGAAATTCAGTAGAATATTGCTGGTATCGAGAGGTTCAGGTGAGGTACCATAATGGTTACGTAATTCAAGTACCATTACAAGGTCCATGCACGGTTGTTTCTCCACTTTGTAGCGAAAATAAGGCAAAATATAAAATGCAGATACCGGTTCGTGAGGAAGAATATATCCACGAAGTAAAAAAAAGAGGCAAATGTAGAAGAAAGCCGTTTCGCATTCGAAAATTAAGCTCAACTCCGAAACTCACGGTGTGTAGCAAAATAAACAAACTAACAGGTAAACAGTAAATAATGCGTGCTTCTCAGTGAAGTTTGTATGTGTGTATGAATTCTGTTTCCCAGTCAGTAAAGTAAGAAGTAAGCGGAGTTAGAGAACATAAACTAGTTTAGGTTGAAGAAGGAAAAAATTTTCCAGAGAGTAACATGACAGGTGTATGTACACTGACAACAAAAAAAGTCGCAGCACGAAGGAGGAGTTGTGCGACATGAGAGAAAGTTTGTAGGAGTGTTTCTACATATGAAAGATGATGTCTATTCAGGTTTTCTTTAAATACACGCTGTAATGGTCGTGAGCGTGTTATCTTTGACACTGGATGTTGTGAATTGATGTTAGTCAAGAATACACTTAAGGCGACAAAGACGCTATTATCAACACCTCCCTGAGTTTGAACGAGGTCGTGTAATAGGGCTACGAGAAGTTGGCTGTAGCTTCTGCAGAAAGACTTGGCAGGAATGTAGCCACTGTACATTATTGCTGGCAGCGATGTTCATGGTAATGTACGGTTCCGGACGGCCACGTGGCACTAGCGGGAGGGATGGCCATCGTCTTCGGTGTATGGCTCTGGCTCATCGTACAGCATCTGCACAGTGACACAACGAACTGTTCAAAATCGGTTAGCCTAAGAACAGCTCCCAGTCAGACGTCTACAGCGTGCATTCCACAGACCACAAAAAACCGCCATTTGCGACTTCAGTGGTGTCAAGCGAGAGCCAAATGGTTTATATGGCTCTGAGCACTATGGGACTTAACATCTTTGGTCATCAGTCTCCTAGAACTTAGAACTACTTAAACCTAACTAACCTAAGGACATAATACAACACCCAGTCATCACGAGGCAGAGAAAATCCCTGACCCCGCCGGGAATCGAACTCGGGAACCCAGGCGTGGGAAGCGACAACGCTACCGAAGCGAGAGCCCTTGGGGGATGGGGTGATGTCTGTTGTGTTTCCTGATGAAAATTGGTTCTGCCTGGGTGCCAGTGATAGCCGTGTGGTGCTCACAAGGAGGCCAGTTGAGTGCCTGCACCCAACCTGTCTGAGGGCTAGACACACTGGACCTACACCTGGAGTTATGGTCTGAGGTGCGATTTCGTATGACGGCGGGACCACTTCTAACAACCCTTCCACAACAAACGTCAAAATTTAACAATGATTATGGTGTTGCTCACGCTGCTAAATACTGCATTTTCGGGCAACGACGAAATTATTAAGTGGCAGGTGTCATTAGAGCACAGTTAAAGTCATTTCATGTAATAATGAATAAACTAGGCACTCATCTTTTCGTGTTTCCGACGTTGGGTCTCGTTGTACAATCATGGCTCAATCGTCGAAAATCTAGGTGGTTATGATTCCAAGCTCGGATGCAAAGAGGCCTAGGCTTTATTGCGCAGTATTACAAAGTTTTATAGATGCGCTTCACAACTATTCTTGAAGATTAAACCTTTCAAAGTTAGCAGAATAGTGATGTAAAAAAAATAAACAGCACTTCCGTTTTATTGATTTTGTTGCAATATCACGTAACACACAAAACATCACATCACAATACAAAACATACTTGAAAACATCTTCCTCACTGTTAAAGTTTACATTTTATAAGCTGACGACAATATGCGTATTTCCAACACGACGTCCAAAACTTGACTTTTTTCAAGGTCCTACTCTCTAACAACTAACTAACTAACTAACTAACTAACTAACTAACTATCGCTTACACACTCAAAGATCAGAGTTACAAAAACTTCGAAGATCATAGTGACGAAAGAAAGAATACACATAAGAATAATATCATTGCAATATAAACATACCGATGTATCAAAGTACCTCTACATTAATGAAATCAAATCTGAATGTTGTCTCAGAAATATATCAACTACTTTACAGAAACAGAATATTGCTGGTATCGAGAGGTTGAGGTGCCGTAATGGTGACGTAATTCAAGTACCATCATACACTCTCGTGGTTAACCGACGCACCCCGACTGCAAAATTATACGTCAGTTTGGTGATTCGACCTGTTGTGTTGCCATTCACGAATAGCATTCCAGGAGATGTTTTCCAACAGGATAGCACGCATCCAAACACCGCTGTTGTAATCCAAAACGCGTTACAGAGACTCGACGTATTGCCTTGGCCTGCTCAATCATCAGATATTTCTCCAATCGAGGACATACGGGACATCATCGGATGACAACTCCAGCGCCATTCACAAACAGCATTAATCGTCCCTGTATTGACCGACTAAGTTCAACAGGCACGGTACCCCATCCCACAAACTGACATCCGGCACCTTTATAACACAATGCATTCACATTTACATGCTTGCATTCAATATTCTGGCGGTTACACCGGTTACTAACGTACCAGCATTTCACATTTGCAATAGCTTATGTCGCGCTTAAATTAATTCGTTTTTAAGAACCTTCAACATCGCAGTGCGTCAGCTATCGTTGGTTGATATATTAAAAAACTAAAAACCAGCCTCGATTGCGAAAAAAGCACATGGTGTTATGTGTTAACCCAGGTTTCGGCGTAGATAACTACACCTTCTTCAGACCAACAATTAAACCCACAAGTGCCTAAGAAGACCTTTGTCAATGATTAAAAGAACACCATAGCTATACATTTATAAACGAAAAAGAAAAGGAAAACGCAAGCAGTACATATGTACAAAGTCAAAACCACTACTTAACTTAATGGTGTACTTGACTTTGTACATATGTACTGTTTGTTTTTTCCTTTTCTTTTTCGTTTATAAATGTATAGCTATGGTGTTCTTTTAATCATTGACAAAGGTCTTCTTAGGCACTTGTGGGTTTAATTGTTGGTCTGAAGAAGGTGTAGTTATCTACGCCGAAACCTGGGTTAACACTTAACACCATGTGCTTTTTTCGCAATCGAGGCGCGTTTTGAGTTTTTTTTATATATTAACTGGCTTTCTTGCAATGTTAATCACTGACATATGTCACCTAGACACATGAATTAATTAATTCTCGCTGTTGCGATTTTTCTCCCGTCAGTATATTTTAGCGCATCGCACGGAACACACGTGAGTACACTGATTCCTGAACAAACACCAGTGAAGTTGGACCTATTTACCGAAAATCTGAGAGTGGCTGAAACGGCTCAGCGTTCCTCGGGAAATGCAACGGTGAGGTACGAGTCCTCGAATCAGTCTCTCAGAAAGGCTGTACTTCAGACCTCAGTCCACGGCGGTAACAGTATAACGGGAGCGGCGACCAGGGAAGCAGGGAACGAGACTGTGTTAACGAGCGCAACGGGAATGCCTAGGAGACAACGTGGTCCCCAGAGTTGTGATGTGTGTTGCGGTAGATTCCTGGGAAGCAGCGGCGGCGCGAGTGAATGGGTGCGCGGTCAAGGCCAGCGGCTAGCGGACAGACACCCTCCGCAGCTGCCAGCCTTCGGCGGCGACCTCGACCAACTACCCAGCCGGCGCTGCTACACTTCCCTGCCTATTTTCTTTTGTCGCAAGTACCACCGACACTCAAATCGTCCACTAGAACAGTGTACCAGGTTCCACGAGAAGGAGATGGGAAAAACCGCGAGATTAAAACCGACACCTACATTTCACTTCTGAATACCTCGTATTTTTCGGTATTTTTGTATTCTCCGTTATAAATGGCGATTTTATTGTTTATTAATAACCGGGCAGAAAAAAATTAATTAGCCACGGCAGCAGTGCTGAACTTTTTGTATCTAAATTAACCTTTTTTAAAGAAAGATTAATTTTTATTCGTAAAATTCGCATTACATAGAAATACTGAAAAATTATTTAGCAAATGGGAAAAGCTATCAGTAACAACGCAAACATAAACGAGCAACAAACACGTGGCAAAAGAACTAGTATAGCAAAAAAAAAAATGGTTCAAATGGCTCTGAGCACTATGGGACTTAACTTCTGAGGGCATCAGTCCCCTAGAACTTACCTAACTAACCTAAGGACATCACACACATCCATGCCCGAGGTACTAGTATAGCATTGCTGAGACAATGAAATATCTTTTACCATATTGCGTCGCCTGCTAGATGGTACACGTGTATACAGGGTGTTCGGAAATTCCTGTTAGAGACTTATAGGACTTGTAGAGGGGAATGACTAGATAATATTTTGAATTAGAGCCCATGTCCGGGTACGTTTCGTTTCCCTGCTGCAACCATTTGAAAACATGTTGGTAACGTGACCACTTTTACAAGCAATTGATTAGGCCTGACCTTGTACATCACTTGTTTTAAAATTCCACTCACTAATACACGAACAAAAATGTGCAATTTCACGTGCACTCCTCAGCGTGATGCATTACGGCCTCTTCCCGTTCGGGTGTTCCGCGTCTCCTTGGAGACGACAGTCACGCCTGCTGACGGTCAAGATAGCCCTTTCTCGAAACCGTTGCATAATTTTGCTGAAAAGGTTATGGGATGAAGACGGAGGTTGTGGAGAACGATCTTCATAAAGAAGACGAGCAGCACTGCCACAACCGTAAGCGTCGCCATATAGAAGGATCGTGTCGCTGTATTCTGCAAACATGTACTCAACCGTGTTGCTCAACACTCACAGACACATGAATGAAGAGAGGTAGGACAGACAACAAATGACATCAGCCGATACGACGTAACCCCCCCCCCTCCCCCCTCCGCCGTGTCTACCCTGTTGCACAGCTACCTAGCAAAGATGTTTCGAACATGGGCTCACGTTCAGAATATTATGTTTGTAACGGTAATTTCCGATCAGCCTGTATGCAGTGTTTAAGACTTGCCCCATCTGGTCTGTGGCGCCGTCGCCGTCGTCGAACATTAGTTGTATTACAGAATGGAACCATCCGTAGTGGGTTGGGTATTTTCTCTGCCCGGGGACTGGGTGTTGTCCTCATAATTTCATCATAATCATCATCATCATCATTCGTCACAGTAGCTACGTTGGATTGTGTAAAAACTTTGACTGTGTATAAATTGGGCGCTGATGACCGCGCAGTTGAGCGCCCCACAAAGCAAACATCATCATCATCATCATCATCATAATCATCATCATCATCACCACCATCACCATCCCAGATGTTAAAGCAAAAAACTCCATCCAACAGCTACCGCATGTTACTGTCACAACCGGTCTTCGTTCTACAGGTGCACACAAGTATCCATGTTAAATGCTATACCCGCTTTACAAATCGAGGTACGACATTACCTCTGAATGAGATGGTGTTTTCCGGGCAAATACCGTGACAGCGATCGTACGAATACGTATGTAAATAAGTATGTAAATAAGTATGTAAATGCGGTATCAGTTTAGAAATGCTCCGTTTGCTTTGAAAGATTAAAAACGGGAGAAGCCACAACAAACTTGGGACATAACGTAAGGAGAAAATTTAAAACTTCACAGCTCATTAGTAGTTTACAACAAAATAGAACGCAGCTGCACTACTGCCTGTGTGTACACAGCACTCCTTTATCCGCTATTAGCCCTTGGAAACGGACAAATTAACAAGAAAAACAGAGTTATGATCCCCAACTACAACACGAGTTTTGAGCAGAGTTTCAAAAAATTGGAATCAATAGGAGAACATTGTTTTTCGCGTAACTCATTCGCCTATCAATTTTAGACAAAAGCAGCGAGGTTTCCTTTCATTTGCCTATTTAATTTAGTATTTTGATTCTATGGATCGTGCAGCTGAGCGAGTCAAAATTTTCCAATTTTTGCTCGATTTCTAAGTTTATTACGCGGAATAATAGGAATAAAAAAAAGGAAATCAGTTTTTCGGAAACCGGTTATTTTGAGCGGTTTCAACAGCCCAATTAAACTGCCATTGAAAAAAAAACGATATAACTGAAAACCGGTTCTTTCAGCGATAACCGCCAACCATACCACGAGAACTAGAACAACATTTCCGAGATTAGTACACAGATGGCGATGAAATTAATTATTTTTTCATAATAATACATATTACGTAATCACGTAAAGCAATTGTCAACTCGATACCCAGAAAGTTTAGTTTATAAGGTGTTTTTTAAAGTAGGCATCTTCTGTCTGCTTATTTGAAATGGGTAAATAGGAGTATCACGCAATCATAAAACAACTTTTTACGACTAACCACTGCCAGAAACTCATCGAAAATGGTGAAGCTTGGAAAGAGGTATGAACATTAATTTCCAACGCTTAAGGAACAGGCAGCTGAATTCAACATCTCTTGAAGATGATACACCTGAAAGGTCCAAAGTTGAAAGTTTGTGCCGGACAACGATTCGAACCCGGGTCTCCTGCTTACTAGGCCGACGCACTGGCCACTACGCTATCTGAACACAGTAGTCACCAGGCTGACAACTCTAGCACGCCTCCCGTCGGACCCAAATTCGCAACTAATATCATACACTACTGATGTAGTGTCCCTGCTCACTAAGCACATTACTCGCGGCATCTCTCAGATTCCCGCAAGAGTTCGGGCTTGGTACATAAAATTTTGTTAAATTTGAACTTAGACTACTTTTATGAGGCAGTAAAGATATTTGCAAAAGTGTGTGAAACTATCTTGAGTTGCAAGTGTTAAACTACGAATTTTTACCACACTTTTTAACATTTACAACGTTTATGATCAGAAAACTGTTTGTAGGCAATGTCAACGTAAAAAAATTGAATTGCATCGCATGAAAATACCGCCAGTTGTGTAGAGAATATGAAAATATTAATTGAATTATTTCAGAAGCCCAATTTGTGTTTTACCCGAAAGTATGTGCGCTCCCTTGTGAGTGATGACGTAAAACTACAGGGTGAATGTAGGCAGCACGGAAACAGTTTCATGCCAGATGATCATAATCACGACCAGTAGTAAACGATGCTCTTCTCACTATTGTAAGATCGAGAGAAGATATCCACCGAGCGACTTATATTGTTATATGAGGGCTAATTAGCCTGTAGGTATCCTCTAACGAACGCACTCGGCACAGCTCTTGTGTTCTGAGAAATGCACCGGCTGCTTATACGGGTGACATACTGTAACTAACAGCGCAGACTGCTACCAGTTTCTGGAAGTGGCCTTATTCGTGTACAGAGGGAGAACAGTCTTACAACTGACGTAGTGTGCAGCAGGTTAGAAATAATATGCCACACGTCATATATTCGCATTAGTAGAATCTTTACGCAAAAAAATTCTGAAGTAGAAACCAAGCTAGGAATTTTCAAGATCATCTAGTACCAGCTATTGCCCAAACGCTTTTATGTTCCCCCAAACCACTTTAAGACTCACGCAAATATCTATCTATCGTTCGTGGACAAATGGTTTTCCAGTATTAATTCCGTTGCACTGAGCTCTCTCTCTCTCTCTCTCTCTCTCTCTCTCTCTCACACACACACACACACACACACACACACCTAAAATAAGAGAGGGGGAGGGGGCAGAAAGTCAGCTTTGTCATCTGCTGGTGGCAGGATACAAACATAAGCGCCGATGAATCTTTTTTTCTTAAAAGGTACAGTTGTGAGGTAGTGGTGTCCTCCTATGGAGAATGTTTACGCAGTAGGACTTTGCCTCGCGATCTTCATCCCTAAGAAGTGAACATTACATTGACCCACACGGCTGAACCGTACCAGTATTTTCGTCTACAACTGAATGCAGGAAGATTATAAGCAGCATAGACTACGCATAATTGTGGGTGCAGTTTTGTACGACAGCTACATAACGGTGAGGGTGCTTACTGTACCTAAGATCCATATTGTTTGAAACTTATCACGTACATACAGAACATGACGGAAGCAGCGTGCCCACCTTGAACTTTTCTGTCCAATCTTCTTGAATTGTGGTGGCTCTTGATTGTTCAATACTCACCACTATCGTTGAGGGCTTTTGGTCACTTATGATTTAGTCGCCACCATTATCACATCATCATCAGTTACTACTACTAATATCACTATAGTTACTACACCAACTACGCTATGGTACGTAGAGTATCAGTATCATTTAACGCGTTTCATATTTAGAAGTAGAGCTTAAAAAGAACAACTGTCAGTACGCCTTGGTATCAGACTATTTCTATACATTCTTAATGTATAGCGTATGTAAAAAAAAGTATTTGTTTCTTTAAACTTTTTTGGAATGTCCACTTGCGCAAGAGTAAATATTTCCGTGACAAACAATGTCTTTTTTGTGCCATCTGCCACTGACATTTGTTCACCGTTTTGTGAGGCTAAGTAAAGCAAAGTAGAAAGTAAAATATATTTGTGTGCGCAGTTCGGGCCCGCGCAGTAGATTTTTCGTGAAAATGTCGGGATAAAATCAAAACAAGCGTAAACTGTTTCGTGTTAGTATGTACTTTAATTACCAATCTCCTTAATGCAACAGTTACACAGAGTAGTATAAAGGTTACAAAATAGACGAACCTGAAGTTTGAACGGTCGCTGTACTCTTATGCCCGATGGGCCAGTTACGTAATCACTTTGCGCCCTCTTTTTCCATTTCCGCCGGCCGGAGTGGCCGTGCGGTTCTAGGCACTACAGTCTGGAACCGAGTGACCGCTACGGTCGCAGGTTAGAATCCTGCCTCGGGCATGGATGTGTGTGATGTCCTTAGGTTAGTTAGGTTTAATTAGTTCTAAGTTCTAGGCGACTGATGACCTCAGCAGTTAAGTCCCATAGTGCTCAGAGCCATTTGATTCGAATCTGACGGTATTTTGTCGTCACACAAGGAAGTTAGAACGACGAACGAACAGAAATTTTCACGTAAAAAAGCTGTGCAAAACGAAACTTCATAATTTCTTACTTCGAGCTTCAATACCCAGATTAAGAAAAATACCCAGCGTCGTCAACTACATAATGAAACTTACTACATTTGTGTATCACAGCGCGCACTGCGTCCTACCAACATCTTTTTACTCTCTTCATGATTTAATAAAGACGTCTCGCGATTTACACAAACAAGACTGAAAAAATTCGGACAATTGGTTATGCAACGTGGGCTAATCACAATATTCTCCACGTCGCACAACTGACATGAAAGTATTACAATGTGATTTATTATGTAAAAGGATCACACAGATCACAGTTCTGTGAGTGGTGGCGGATACTGTCTCTCCTAGATATCAGTATCCTTCGATGATGACAAGCATGTATTCTATGAGATCACTGAATCGTCTAAAAAGATATTTATTTAAAACATTTCTCCCAATTTGAGTCTGTTTCCTTAACTGCGACATCCGTCGGACGATATGCCTCGTTCCTACAGACGCCCTTGTTAAATTCTTCTGGTTTTGCTATTCACAAAATACGGGTTTTTGTGACATTAAGACCGATTATTATATTTACTAGTAAACTCAGAAATAAACGCTATGAAGCAACAGCGTGAACACCATAATAATAAGACTGTGGTCACTCGTCACAACAGTGTTAGTGGAGAATTTAGAATTAAATTTTGCTATGTTTGCTGGCTACGATAAATTGACGCGGTAACAATATCGGGCCAAATGCGTAGGTTCACCACATTACACAGGGAATGAACTCGTCAAACGGACGTATATACAGGGTGACAATTATTGAACTATATGAAAAAAAGTAAATTAGTTACAAACTACGGCGTGCAGCCAATTTGTTCAACATATAAACGTTACTACGGATACTCTGATTTAGGTTATGACATGTTCGATACACCTGCCATCATTGGCGGTGATGTAACACTGACGAACAGCGAAATTCTGCTATAACCTGCTGAAGTGTTGGAACATCGATTCTCTTAATTTTTATCTAAGAAATGGAAAATTAAGGGATGCTGTTGAATTACTAGTGCGCTTCACTTGACTTTACCACATATAACAGAAATGACAATCTTTGAGCTTGATAACACAAACACTTGGACATTCAAGCTGAAATCTTTTTATGGATTAGAAATCTGTTATATGTTGCGTTCGTAATTAGAAGGTGCAGACTTTAAACCCAATCTGATCCTAGCAAGATCTCAAGTTCGATGGAAGCACAAGGCTGCTCTCTGCGATAGGATCATCAACGACGTTGAAAGCATCTTTCATGTTGATGGTTTCACTATTTCTAAGCCGGCCGCGGTGGTCTCGCGGTTCTAGGCGCGTAGTCCGGAACCGTGCGACTGCTACGGTCGCAGGTTCGAATCCTGCCTCGGGCATGAATGTGTGTGATATCCTTAGGTTAGTTAGGTTTAAGTAGTTTTAAGTTCTAGGGGACTAATGACCACAGCAGTTGAGTCCCATAGTGCTCAGAGCCATTTGAACTATTTCTCATTTATTGACTGTGTTGAACGCATCACTATTATACCGATGTGCTGGTATATGTGGTATTCTTTCGCAGACAAGCCGTGATACGTACGCATCAATTTCATACAGCTTTTTTTCTCGTTCAGCAGTATCGCTAAAAATCTGAGTAGTATGGCGAAACTTCGTTAATGGAAATATTGAGACATTTTTTCTCACTTACCACTTCGAAATATGTTTCAAACGAACATGGCGATGTGACGATAGCAGTGTGGGGACCAAATACAAGAGATCTGCTTTGACGGAAATTCTGCAAAACTTCTGAAAGGAGACAGGGGCGTTACGAAAGACCAACAACGGCTATCTTCACTCGCGATCATGTGTTCTGTAATAGTACTATCACGTTTGTCACGCATTCACTTTTCAGAAATTTTACTTTTCTCTACGACTGATACAGGTGTCGTTCTCCAGACGTGATTTTCGCTAATCTTCACAACCTGTGAGATGGAAATCCAATATCCTCCGTGATTTTTGCAAGAATGTCCTCGTGTGAATGAATTTCCTGAAAATATCGGACAGGGCGGAGAGACAGACTACAGGACCTTGAGATAATTCTACTACTTTTTCTGAGTCCATTTGGTGTCTTAAGTAAGGCAAGTTTACAGATAGTTCAACAAGCAGAGAAAATCATGCTCTTGTGATTATTTACTCATTGCCGAGTTTTTTTTCCCAGTGCTATGTTTAAGAGTAAGAGTGAAATTAAGGAATGGCTCCATTCTGTCGAAATGCAGTGACAGGTTCGACAAGAGTATATCCAAGGCCTTACAAGAATGACGGTATGACAGGATATTTATCTCTTCAAAAGGGAGACAAGTGGGCAATGCTAAATACTGGGTGGTGTTGCACGCGGTGATAACCGAAAACCACTGCACAGTTTGGTGATGAGCTAGAATTATTATTCAACATGAGACTAAATAGTTTATCGGTCATCACCATCAACTCTTTCGATATCGCCGAGCTGCGTAAGTCAACAGCACGTACTGTCAAAGCGTCAATTTCATTTTTATTTTTATTGTAGTACGAATACCATTCTACTAAAGCGGAATATTTACTTTGGCGTAAGAGAATCTGGCAAAGGCCTCGGCAACGAGACAGCTTTTCGTGACTGCCAACGTTTGTAATGCAGTTCGATCATCGACTCGAGAACCACATTTTACGTAAGTCTAAGAAAAACAGATAATGCTGTCTGAAACTAGGGTAGCACTTGTCAAGATGAATAAGTAAAACAAATCAAAACTTTCCTCAGGTAACAAACTACGGCGAATGGAATTATGAGTCACAGATCTTAAGAGTCTCTTCAAACCGTTGAAAGTTCAAAGGAAAATGTGTGTATAGGAGGGAGTATGCGGGGCTGGTGTTGTTGGAAGAGAAGAAAAGACTTTGAAAAACCTTTTCATGAAGTTAGTGGCTGTGAATAAGAGAAACATACTCACTTTGAATATCTTTAATAACGAATAGTTGTGTTCAAGTTTCGGAGTTATTGCAATTTTCTTATAAGCTTTTCAGTATACATCAAAAGCGTGTCGCACATGTCCTTCACTGGAACTGATGAACGCATGATTAATTGAAAAGACTGAAAGCAAGCCTAAACTTATTCATACACAGTGAGGTATACAACATACATTGAGAATATGTATGAAAACTATTTTGTTA
The DNA here is from genome assembly GCF_023897955.1 of Schistocerca gregaria. NCBI lineage: Eukaryota > Metazoa > Arthropoda > Insecta > Orthoptera > Acrididae > Schistocerca > Schistocerca gregaria. Next base: position 74,810,459 of record NC_064931.1, read on the forward strand.
TTTATGGCTAGAAGAGATTTAATTTGGCCTGATTCTGATATAGTTAGCACCTTTCAACGACTTGCTACTGTATAATAAAGCATGGACTTCAAAAGGCACCAGACATCCAACGGCATAACACTGCATACTATCTTGCAGTTTACAAATGTTGCAATGCTAATATCTGTGTTATTTCCGATCCCTCGTAATTTAAGCACTTAGAATGACGTACACGCCTGTGAATTCTACGTCTGTTTTAGATTTCTGTCATTGCTGTCCACAAGTCGTAGATTACGTGTATGCGACGACATACTGCTAGCGTATGTAGCGTTAATCCTATGCACTGGGACGTACTATTAGGCTTTGAGGCATTCTTACGGCCACTTGATACGCAGCACTCACTACGATATTAATATTACAAAACTGTACATTTACGACCATAAGGACACACGGGACATCAGAAACACATAGCAACAACATATTATTAACACAATAATACTAAATTTGCAATGGAAATTACGCTATTATTGAGAAAATTCTTCTGGGAACTACTTTCCAAATAAATACATCAGAAATTACTACAACACATTCTCCCACTAAATTCACAAAGGAAGCGAAATATTAGAGAAAATCAACGATTACTGAGGTCAGTGCCAGCTACAACAGAGAGACACAGAAGTAGTAGCGAGCGAGGCAGCGTAATGTAGCGGGATGCAAATGAAAGCGTACGTGCTGCTGTAACATTTCTCTCTAACTGGAAATATCCAGTCTACAAGAATTCTGCCATCCACAAATGGTCTGTCAGTCTACTGATTTTCCCAGGCAGAGGAGGATAACATTTACTTACAATCCAACTGTTAAGAAGGCACGCCTACCATAATGTTACTCCAAATAGATACGTTCAGTAGAAGTCAACATACACTTTATTAACCGATGTTTACTCTCGATTAACATCGAATGCAAGCTGTCTCTCAAGAGTTGCCAACATAATGCAACACAATTGGTGAGCAAATATTATGGGTGGAGCACGATCATAAACTATATATAATTCCTTCACGAGAGAAACAACATCATTTTGGCGATCGTGCATCAGCAAAGGGAAGACTTGAGTACCATTCCGTGAAAACTGGTTAGAAAGCAAAGTTATATCACTACAGTCAGCAGTAGAGCTTTCCAAGGCAAAGGTAATGTCTTTGAAGGAGATGGAGTGGCTGACGTAAATTGCCAGCCTGCCGAAACTGGCGACTACGGTATGGGGTTTAAACACACAAGCACAGCAGCGACTACGGTTCTAAATACAATAACAACAACATAAGAAGGCACAACACCTACTACAGAGCTTTGACAACCCACCTTCTTCTTTTGACCTCGCGGCCGGCATGGTGTTCCCGGGAAGATCTGCATGGCAAGGAAAAACATCACATCAAGACAACAGCCACATCTGTTTATAAACTTAGCTTACAGCCACTTTCCTGTCTGCCAGTCCTTGGTTTGTTAAATTCGTCCGAAATTAAACTAGTCTCAATTACGTAACTGCCAGCATTGGGCCATTCAGCACACTTGTGTGGGGATTACACATTTGGGGATGATCATAAATCTAGTCACCGTATAGTTATGCGTTTTCAGAGTAGTACAAGCCGTTTAAACAAGAAACATCGCTCAATTTTTATCCAAACAGAAGTAACGCACCAAAATGTCCACAGGGCACCGTGACCACTTCAGATCTACAGACAGAGAAACACCGTCTAGGTCACTTCTTTATTTTATTGGCTAACCTGTTCCGACCCTTTTCTAGGTCATCCTCAGATACAATAATGACGAACTACCATGAAGCGCAGATCGTCAATTGGCAAAGTATTTTAGTAGTTTTAGCTGAATCTTTCCCAACAGACGGCCTAATTTATGGCTCTGAGAATGGCATAAAAAGGGTCGCAATCGGTTTTTCTATTTATTACTATTATCTGATATAGTTCAAAGTATAATTATCTATTTAATAACAGCGAGAAATATCAAGTAGTATACCAAAATTAATAGCTCATAACACAACCAAATGTTCTACAAAAATGTAATAACTTGGGTACATACACAAGAAAGTAATACTTTTATATTTTTCAAATGTATTTTATCACACCTTTCTGATAATTAAGTTCAACATGATGAGCGTCTCATTACTAGATGACTTTGAATGATAGTTAAACGTCAGATTGTGTTAAAAATGTTATACTAATAGAATGTTTGTGAATGACTATGAGAATTACCTTTTGGAGAAGGAGCACGAATCATGAATTACATGTGCTAACAAGCATTTCAATGACATGTTGGTACATAATGTTCCAAGACAGGAAGACCATACAGAATTAAGAACAAAGTCGGAGATGCAGTTTTCCATTTGATTTACAGTTAACTTACACACTACCACCAGTCGTTCACGGTCTCGCAAACCAAAAGCTACCCATGACAGAACATGAAGGATACGATCGTCTGCACTAGTGGAGCTGATACTATTCTTTACCCTCGGTTGACGACGGAGCCGAATAGGGATGGATATAAGAGGCAGAAACATTTTCCGCATGCAAATGACCCACAAATATGGGACTTCCATCCTTATTTTCAGTTCTGAACAACTTTTCTTGATATCTCGAATGTTAAATATCAAACTCCAAAGTCTTCTCCAACGTGTGTGAGCGAGGTGTTGTCGTATGGGCCTCCTTATGCTTCTGTCCTCTAAGTATCTCAGGACAACGGTTATGTTGTGAATCTTGCATAAATGCTCAGACAATCGCAGTCGGTCTTTTCGTGTTTCCTCCCCCCTAGTCCGCTTGCTTAACTGAGTGGTAACGTGCTTGCCTCCCATGCAGCGGTCCCGGGTTCGATTCCCGGCCGGTTTGGAGATTTTCTCCACTCGTGGAGTGGATGTTGTGTTGCCCTCATCATCGGCACGCGAATCGCCCAATGTGGCGTCGACTGAAATAAGACTCGCACTCGGCGGCGGAATTTCCCCGGATGGGGCGTCCCGGCCAGCAATGCGATACGATAATTTCATTTTTTTTTTCCTCCTCCCTAGTAGGTAGAGCTTACAGCAGTTACTTCGTTCCTGACGCGATCACACAATTTTATTCCCAATATCTACGGAAAACGCTGTATTTTAGAAGGGGTCCACATTTTTTAGATGTAATTTTAGCACACTGGCAGTTTTAGTGCGCTGAAAATGCGCACCTTCCTTTCCATCAACACATTCATTTACCTCAATGGTATACACTGGACTCACATTCGCGAACAGGGGTGCACAGGTTCATCTCCAGCCATCCTACTAAAGTTTTTCGTAGTTTTTCTAAAGAATTCCGCCATAGTTCCCTGAAGACGGCAACGGACGTATTCCTAATTCAGCTAGAGCTTCTGCTATGTCTCTAATAGACTCCACTTCGACGAACATAAAGCTCTGGCTTCGCTTTCTGTCTAGTCGCCTCCCGCCTACTGCTAACTTTGGATTTCTACCGACGCTGATAGTTTCTTCTAAGGTACAAGCGATCCCAGTTTTAAAATTGCTTAACTTTTCCGAATCGAGCTTCACCGTCAGGAGAAAGAAGAGGGTGTCAGTCAATGGCCGATACACAATACAAGTCTGCCGCTATCGAAATGATCGTAGAACTGTAATTACTGCAAAAGGAGAACAGCGCAAAACTGAAAGATGTTCGAGAACGATAGCGCTGGAAAACACCGGTGTGAAGAACCTGAACTAAATTGGAAACTGAGAACGCTGCAAAACAGAAAATTGAGAGTGGATAGCGTAGGCGGGCTGCTTTGTGTAGGACGGGTCACGCACTGCCACCAATTGCGCTAAGAGCTGGTCGTGAATAGCACCGCTCGATGACACACATAATGCCCGCCACCTGGTTTCTTCGTTCATCCTACTACATCACATGACTTCGCTTCTACAGACAATATTCTACATCTACATCTACATAAATACTTCGCAATCCACCATACTGTGCTTGGCGGAGGGTACCTCATACCACAACTAGCATCTTCTCTCCCTGTTCCACTCCCAAACAGAACGAGGGAAAAATGACTGCCTATATGCCTCTGTATGAGCCCTAATCTCTTTTATCTTATCTTTGTGGTCTTTCCGCGAAATGTAAGCTGGCGGCAGTAAAATTCTACTGCAGTCAGCCTCAAATGCTGGTTCTCTAAATTTCCTCAGTAGCGATTCACGAAAAGAACGCCTCCTTTCCTCCAGAGACTCCCACCCGAGTTCCTGAAGCATTTCCGTGACACTCGCGTGATGATCAAACCTACGCGTAACAAATCTAGCAGCCTGCCTCCGAATTGCTTCTATGTCCTTCCTCAATCCGACCTGATAGGGATCCCAAACGCTCGAGCAGTACTCAAGAATAGGTCGTATTAGTGTTTTATAAGCGGTCTCCTTTACAGATGAACCACATCTTCCCAAAATGCTACCAAAGAACCGAAGACGCTATCCGCCTTCCCCACAACTGCCATTACATGCCTGTCCCACTTCATATCGCTCTGCAGTGTTACGCCCAAATCTTTAATCGACGTGACTGTGTCAAGCGCTACACTACTAATGGAGTATTCAAACATTACGGGATTCTAACGCCATATTTAATTTAATTTTCTAGGGTGGGGATAAAATGAAGAATCAGCCGATATGCCGAATATCACACGTCTACCGAGGCTATTGCTGACCAATTGATGAGAAATGCTCTTTGATTCAGTTAGCCATCCTGCTCTCGTGCAAGCACTGGCTGAGCAAGGGACGGAGCTGGCCTGTATTAAAATCCTGCACCATATAAACGAAACTTCTTTGGCTTTTGTTAGTGACAGGGAACCGACTCAAGAGCTCCCAATTCATAAAGGAGTGTAACTAGATGATCCCGTCTCTCCCAAGAGGTCCTCTGCCGCCGTGGAAATGTCAAGCAGGGACTGAACATAAACCTTTACAAGACAAAAGTTATATATGATAAATGAAGCACGACAGCAAACGTACAGCTGAAAAATGCACTACTGGACAATGTCAGAGGATACATCTGTCCTGGTCACCTTGCAAATATGAATGGAGACATAAGATCGGAAATCTTTCGACGCTTCATGCTTGGCTGCCTAGCCTCTGGAAGACATTCAGTTATTTGCAGGTCAAATACGGCAGTAAAACTGGGAAAGTCCTCCCCGCGTTGACATACAGCTGCGATATCTGGACAAATGAATATACAAGACAGAAAGTTAGAGCTGCACAGTGAGGCATGGAAAGGTCTATGTTGGGATTTTCAAGAAAAAGGCAAACAAAGTGCAAAACATATAAAATCAATTCCCGACGTCAAAGACATCCTGGAGAGAACAGCCATTATGAAATGGCAACGGGACGGCCATGTCACCAGAAGGAATAACGCTGATGGATAGTGGAACGGAGTCCAATAGACAGAGAGAGTTCACGAGAAACACCGCCAGGCCGATGGGACAAAGACCTTTCTGATGTCCCATTTTTATATTGTTAGTGATAGCTGTTTTCTCACGAACAAACAACGTCTATCAGGTATCTAGCTAAATAGTGGGATTACGAGGAATTAAAATCCAAGCTGTCTTTCCCTATTGTCTCCGTTATTTGCATCTTTCTGCATGTAGACACATATGTCCTGAGAATGGAAAAGAGCGTCCATCTGCCTTCACTAAAAGATATGCTACGCTACGGTTGGACGAAAACATAAATGTCTAACCTACTATGAGATCTATAACGAAAAGGACACCGTTAGCACTGGGATTTGGATGAAGATTATCTTTCAGAAATTACTCACGAAGTAGTGCGTTAACGTGATGGTTTTGCTGTCGGATAGGCAAGAGGAATATCACTGATTATTGTATCAACATCTTCGTTGATAATCGTCTAACCACTGGCAAGGCGAGTGTACGACAGAGTTCGTTATTAGTTTCCAGGTATATCTCTGATATATTTCACTTCATTCAACTCACTTCTAAGGATCATTCATTGCATACAGACTACCTTTTACATCCTACTTATGTCGAATAAGTCCTTCCAACTCTGACATGCTGTTTGTATGAGACACTACGACAGACGTAGAGATACATTTTTAAACTTGTTATTTCCATGCTTTTCACAAAACAATAAAAATACGAAGGGAAGTAGGAAAGTAAAGAAACTTTTTATCTTGCAAATACGACTGAAAGTAAAATCATTTCTCTACATAATCCCGCTCAAGCTCTATGCACGTAGTCCATCTCTTGAAAAGCTTCCGAAGCTATGTGGCATCGAGTACACTGTCTTCACAACATTGCCATCCTATTGAAAATGAGATTCACGCAGGTGAAAATCAATTGGAGTCACGAATGTACGATGGGCGACAGCAATTCTAACCAAGATTTTGAATGAACTGGGTTGTTTTTTCAACTGTAGGAGCAAAATCGCTGTTTTTGAAAGCTCTCTCTTCTTTGTGTTTTGATTCCGGGTTTCATATTTGACGGTAGCTGTCACTGTTCAGTGTTTAATCGCCAGGAGTGTAATGAATCAGCAGTGGACCTTTCATATCCCAAAACAATGTCAGCATCATCTTTCCTGGAGAAGACTGGCTTCTGAACATTTTTGCTGTAGGCGAAGATGGAAGTTTCTACACCATGCTCTGTAGTGTAATGATTGACCATGCCTCATTATCAGTTACTATACGACTGAGAAAATCTTCTTCGTCTTCAAAACGCCGCAAATGTGAATACGATTTCGATATTTCCAAATGTTTATATTTGAATTTGACTATCAGCACAGAACAATTGCAAATCTAGCTCGTGGGAAATGTTCAGTTCGTGGCCAGTATTATAAATTCTGGTTCAGCAATCATCACGAATCATTTGCTAAGTTGTTTCGCTGTTCCTGCCAGTTTTAGAAGTGGTTAGCCGATTCGAACTCTATCCGTTGCAGACACATCCTATTTTAAAACGATTTATCCACTCGCAGTTTTTTCGTTCACTAAGACAGCTATCACTATACAGCATGTGTAGTCTGCTAATATCTTCCCAGTTTTATTGCCTTTCTGAGAACAGAAAACGAGTCAGGCGCCTCATTTCCTCATTGGTGCATTACGGACAGCGGGGTAGTCATAGAATGCTCTGAAATTACGATGAGCAGAGCTGTTAGCTGAACCGGCACACGTAAACCACTAGAACAACAATGGAGATAACGTACCTGTTTCATTGCTGAGTCAGACCTGTAAAGCTATGGAGCATAAGAAATTACCTTTACCCATAGACTTGCCTTCGTAATTAACGCTTAGATCAACACAGTTTCCCACGATACAACTCTTCAGCGGCCTATATAATAGTACTCCGTAGTTAGTACGACCGTAATATACCATCTAAAGAAATAAACACGCTCAAAGAAAGTTTTAATTTAATGAAGACTGAATACAGAGGCAAACTGTGTGATAACAGAAAGTCTCATTAGTACACAGCGTTCCCCTCGCACTCAGCTAACCGTACAGGTGGTTAATGGCGACTTGCGATTAAGTTCTCCAAGTATCTCGCATCTGCAGTTGCATTTCGGCAGCGGCTCAGTACTAGGCTGTCATGACATAGAACCCCATCGCATTCTGTACGCGAACAGAAGGTCCGCTGAACTTGCACGACTATTTCTGCAATACAAGTAATGCCTAGGTAAAGCAACAAAGCGCCATTTTATAATCCTGTCGGCTCGGTGATTACGACACACCAGAAATACACGGTGGTGCTGTGGCGAGGTTGTCAACCTGCTGGCACGGCTGTTTTTTTACTCGCCTCAACCTCTTCTTCCCTGGATACAATTCGTAAAATGCATGGCCAGGATGTGCGTCTATGCTACGTGGTCATTCGAACTTGATCAACGGCTGTGGTAATGTTCCATAAATCAATGCAACAAAAACACGATGTGCTTAGGGTGAACAGAAATTCATAGAGCAGCGAGCACGGTTATGACGTGGAAATTCAGCACTGGCCAAATCCGGTGTGGGAAATCGCATCTAGACGAGTTTGGGTGCAAGGAGAAAACCGACATGGCCTTCATCGACAATCAACTGCATAAACCACCATCAGTCGGAGGAAGCTGTTAATCATAAATTATCGATCTGATGAGCGGCCACCGCCACACATTTTTCGATGACATCCCTTTTCACACAGCGAGGTTCTGTATCAGCTTCTGGTGAAAGAATATCAGGAAAATGAGCCAGAGAATGGTCTAACACATGGCAGCGTCCTGGCCTGGCATTGTAAAATGGGACACAAATGCCAAATCAGTGCTAAATCACACCAAACACACTGAAGTGACAGAAGTCACAATGTCGTGTCGGACCGAATTTTGTCTGGCGTAGTGCAGCGGCTCGACGTGAAACGGACTCAAAAACTTGTTTGAAGTACCTTGCAGAAATATTGAGCCATGCTGCCTCTGTAGCCGTCCAAGGTTGCGAAAGTGTTGTCGGTGCAGGATGTCGTGCACGAACTCACCTCTCGGCTACGTCCCATAAATGTTCGATAGGATTCATGTTGGGCATCGCAAACAACATGGAGACAAACGGTGACATGGCGCGTTGTCACCCATAAAAATTCCATCTTTATTTGGGTGAATCAAGTCCATGAATGGCTGCAAATGGTCTCCAAGTAGCCAAAATAACCATTTCCAGTCAAAGATCGTTGCAGTTGAACCTCAGGACCCAATCCATTCTGTGTAACACAGCCCATACTATTATGGAGACACCGCCAACTTGCACAGTGCCTTCTCGACAACTTGGGTCCATGGGTTCGTGGGGCCTGCTGCCACACTCCAAGCGAACCATGAGCTCTTGCCAACTGAAATTGCGATTCATATGACCATCTGGTGTAGGGTCCAACCGATATGGTCACGCGCCTAGGTGAGGCGCTGCAGGCGATGTCGTCTTGTTAACAAAGGCACTCACGTCGATCATCTACAGCCATAGCCCATTAACGCCAAATTTCTAAGGGATACGTTCGTCATACGCCCCACACTGATTTCTGCGGTTATTTCTGTGCTGGCGTACGCGTTCGCCAGCACACCGGTCTGCACTAGGAAACATTATATAGCAGGTGCCGAACTAGGCGCACCTATGACAAGAGAAGACCAAGACACGCCCCCAGGCTACGCGCCGATAACGCCACCTTGGCAGCGTGCATATAAGCCGCCGCCGACCGAGCTGTCTCAGTTTCTCTCAGTACCTCAGTACGTCGCTTCGGGACTCAGTTCGGTTTGCACCACAATACGTCGCACCGTGCTCTAGTCTTCCAGAGTGATAGCCGTCGTCTCATACCTTAGCTAATTGTGAGGGAACGTTAGCCACTATATATAATTGTGTTATGGACACGGACAACATTCAAGAATTAGTAAACGTTATTTGATTGCTGTTAACCACAGAACTTCAGACTGGACACCACTGAAGTTAAGAACTCAAGTGGTTCCCGTAATAAAGTGTACTCTAACCACGTGTTCATTTTGTGTTGTAGCGAGAGGAAACCGACCACCCACCTATCATACTACCCTCTCCTCATCCAGCCAGGAACCATAAAACATCACAAGAGGGCACACCCATAACAATTTGGCGCACTGTTGCTGGTCTATTAGCACCGACAACTCTACGGGAATGCCGCTGCTCTCGGTCTTTAAGTGAAGGCCGTCGGCTACTGCCTTGTCCGTGGCTACAGGCAATGCCTAACATTTGCTGTTCTCGGCACAATCTTGAGAATGTGGGTCTTGCAAGACTGAATTTTCTAACGTTCTCGAAAATGGAATCGCATGCGTCTAGCTCCAACTATCATTCTGCGTTCAAAGTCTGTTAATTTCCGTCGTGCGGCCATAATCAATGACAGCTCTGCCACTGTAAAGTTTCTGGTTAGCAGGTTAATGGGTAAATGTCTGTGCGGTGCTGAAGATCCACCCTAGACACGTTTGATCTCGGAAACACGGACGTTTGAGTAATCCCCGATAAGCCAAAATCCATACCTCTTGGACCGATCATCATCCCCATTCAAAGTAAGTTAACTTCCGACGTGCTGCCATGCTCACTACACAGCTATCTGTAACAGACGGTTCGTACATCGTGTTCACAGTTCCGTCCTACGCCGCATCTAGCCGCGGCATTCGGGCATCATTCACGGCACCTCTTTAAATGTGACAATCCTTCCCGTGACTTTCGACCATCTACCATAAGTTAGGAAGGGAAACTACAGTTAGACGTCAAAGTCGTGGCCTTAAGACGTAAAAGTCGTGGCCTTAAGGCCAGCGCATTAGCTCCGAAAGAACAAGTACGAGAAGGAAACAATTTCACTGTGTCCATGTTGAAGGAATCCCCCAGGTATTCGCCTGAAGTCAAGGAAAATCACAGAAATTCCAAATCTGGATAGCCTATTGGTGAGCATATGTGAGGAAGAAGAAGCTATCGTAGCATCACCTAGAAAACCAACAGGGTAGAGGACTTGAGAATTTACGAAATTTAGCAGACATACGTACACAGATTCAAAACTATGAATTAGTTGGTGATACCTGCGCGGCTGGCTCGGTCAGTAGAGCGTTGCCCGCAAAAGCAAAAGATCAGGTGGGAAACTCTTAAGCAGTTTTAATGCTCGATGGAAAAAAATCGACGAATATACAGATAGTTTGTTTGAAAGTGTAATTTTATCATGGATAATCAAAGTGATAAACTGCCATTTTTTTCGTAAGTACAGTGTGACTCCGTAGCTAAATGCGCTGAACCTTTTGGTGGTCCATCAGCGACGAAAGCTTCGGTTAATAAACCCCCCCCCTCCCCCTCCAACCGATGACAGTGTGGTGCTTCGCGCAACGCGATTTGTCAACAACATGGACTACGATTAATTCCATATTTTTACCAAAAGACGTATGATCCACGTAGTATCATGTGATCACGGTTAAAGTGGCAATGAGGAAATGCTTAAATTAATCTGACGCAAACCGCCTTTATGACAAGTACCACGTATTAGCCACCGCGGATAGGAACCACACCTGGAGCTGAGTTAAGGAGTCAATCGGAAGAACGCCGATAACCCTCATCGAGCACACAAAGGCATTATATTCGTATGTACTGGTAATTGTTTCCTCTGTCAAGACACATGACTTGTACATGGATACTGGCTCATTTTTCGTACATCTCGCTCTAAATAATAAAGAGATGGATACACGTGACTTTCACAATTATTTAAACGCACAACATCACACACTAAAACACAAACTGGGCAGCAGCAAATAAATCAGCGGGTTTAAAAAACTCATCTCCATCTGGATATCGTCAATATAACTCGGCCCACCTACAATGGTCGTATTACGAAAGTTGCTGCGAATGGCATAACCTAACTTTGCAAGAAGAGAACCAATCAGCCGCATTTCCAGACGTTTCACTGTGCTGAGATTTAGAGCTTTCACGTTATTACCCCTGCATTCGAAAATAGTACGAGCACTGACTTTCCATATATGCAGTCCCATAATGTTGGTTCAACTTAGTTTCAACCAGCATGAAGAGGCTCATCAGATTTTTACGTTGCAAGCCAGTTAGCTGTGAAAACTGCTTCTCGAACTTTATTTCGTTCCTGTAATTGCTGTCCAGGAATACATTCTTGCGAAAACTTGGATTAATTTTTCGTTGCTGGAGAGAGCAAAGCGGGGCTGTAAGGGGAGAAGGTAATATACAGGGTGTTTCAAAACTCGACGGCAGTATGTCGGTAATACATTCCTCATACAACGAGAAGAAAAAAAGGCTGTATCAATATGGATCATGAAATGCATCATTACAGATTTATTCGATCTTCAGTTCCTACAAACTGCACTATACGTCTGTAACACCAACTGATACACTCTGGTAACGTATCGGAAGAAATGTTCAAAGTGACCAACTCCTGCCGTAATACAGGCCTCCGTTCATGGCCTCACTGAACTCCGCACACGATCAAAAATGCCTGCTGGAGTTCGCAGTGAAAGAAGGCCTGCCACAATGCGTACATGAAGGCTAGGTTCATCGACAACAGCAGTCGAATACACGAGAGACTTTACGTGTCCTCACAGGTGACAGTCCAGGGGGTTTAATTCAGTCGAAAAGGGTGGCCAAGCAGTGAGTCCACCTTTACGTATCCAGTGCTCAGGAAAATGTGCATTCAGGTGCTTCCGGGCAGACAGACTGAAATGTCCTGGAACACCATCGTGCAAGTGGCCACTCTTCTAACTACTTACGCAATGTAGTACGCAAGAAATATGTGTATTTCTGTACAGCCAGGCTCAGTGGAAGGACGTAGGGTCCCAACAAGTAGTCACCAACAAAGGCTGCCCAGATGTTAATGCAAGATCTCGGTTGGTGAAACGATTGTATAGTTACTTTGGGATTTGGGTCCACCCACACGTCGTGGTTACGCAAATACTAGATTCCGGTCCTTGTAAATGTCGCTTCGTCTGTGAATAAAATAACAGCTACAAAGATGGGCATCATATCAGATTACTGCAGAAACCACTGGCAGAACGTCACTCTTGGAGGATAATATGCAGGACACAAGACTTGTATACAATGCCGATATTATGGATACAACAGGTTTTCACGTAAACGTCGCCAGGTGGTATTCACAGAGGCGGTGATTTATTCCTTCAAATGTCTTTCGATCAGGTAGCGTTGCTGGTAGAAGCGACGCGGCTCAACGGCACTGCCATCCGCCAAACCGTACTTTAATCCATGGCCTCGAGCTCTTAATAGGCAAAATAATTAACTATGTAGATTAAATGTGTTCTATCTCGGAAACCATTCGGAATACGGCATATTTCCATATGAAGTTCTTTTTGTTCAGAATCACTAACACTATCACCCCTCAAAGCATGTAACTTTCGTTCCCGGGTGGGAAGGCGTGCCGGTCCCCGGTGCGAATCCGCCCAGCGGATTAGTGTCGAGGTCCGGTGTGCCGGTCAGCCTGTGGATGGGTTTTAAGACGGTTTTCCATCTACCTCGGCAAATGCGGGCTGGTTCCACTTATTCCGTCTTAGTACTCGTACACCATAATTACTCTACCACGCAAACATTTGTGTTACACTCGTCAAGTGTGCGGCGTTCCCGCGGGGGTCCACTGGAGCAGATCCACACAATAACCCTGGGTTCGGTGTGGGGCAGCGGTGGGGTGGGTGCACTGCTGTGTCCTGTTGTGGGGGTGTGAACCCCTGAGGGCTACGGTGGGACGAAGCCTGTCGGCCGTTTCTAGGTCCCCGGTTTAATACACAATACACACAATGTACCTTTTCTCCTTACTCACCCTGTATAGGCTGAGCAGAGACGAATGGGGAATCATTATAGCAATCATACGCGTTGCAAGCTGGGAAACCCGCTTATAAAGCGACTTTGACAATGGGTAAATTGTTAGTCCGGTTCCCGGAACGAGCATTTCGAAAATGGCGAAGCCTGTAGGCCGTCAGAATCTATGGGAAGTGGCTACTGCACGGTGAAACGACAAGTAGACGACAAGGTATTGACATCCACGCCTCATGCCCAGACAAAAAGAGTCCCTGAGGGACCACAGAATGTTAATAGGAATGAGCCCACTGCAGCACGAATTCAGGAAACGGAACTCCACCGAGGATGCTAGAAATCACGCAGTGAATACTGCGAATTCTTCAGACAAGTATATTATAGGCATAATGATTGATATTTTTGGGGTGTTTGATTATTTGTGTTGCATAGTGTAATAGACTAGTAACGTGGGCCTTCTGGATTCCGGATGAACAGACATCTGTGCCCCAGCCGGCCAAAGGGTGAGTATGCAGATTTTTTAAAGTTATTGTTGTTATTTTTTGTTTTAATGTAGTTATCCTGTGTAGATTTCCCTCTTAAATGGCATAATTCTTCGGTATTAGTAATACATTTCAAATTATGTTAAAATATGATGTGCTTTATTCATGTGAAACATTCGATCTGTTCTTTTATACAGGTAACAAACAGAAAATAGCAAACAAATGATAAAAATAATAATAAAAAATGTCCCATCACAGTAGATATTACAGGTCGGGGGCTTGCCCACTCTAAATCAGTACAGCCAGCGATCTACGGCAGACCTGAGGCAGAGTGCAATTCTAGTGTAGGCAGAAGTGTTTCAGTGTACACTGTTGAACACGGTGCTCCGCAGCAGACGACCCCTAAATGCTCCCAATTTGAGCCAACGACATCGTCAACGGAGATCGCTGTGGGAACAGGATTATCGAGTTTGGACTGTTGATCTGTGAGAACTTGTCGCCTAGTTGGACAAGTCACGATTCTTGTTGCACAAGGTCGACGATCTCGTTCGGATGCACCGTCATCCACGCGAATGGCTGCTGGAAACACGCACCCTGCCACGGAAACAGGAAGATGATGACAGTGTGATGCTTTTGGGGACAGTCTCCTGGGACCTCGTGGGAATAATCGAAGACACTACGAGAACTACGGACAACTTGAACGTTACTGCGAACGACTTATATACCTTCGTGCTTGATGTCCTCCACGATGGCGGTGGAACCTTACAGCAAGCCAGATTCGCACTGCAGTGGTTTGTGGGACTTGATAGGGAACCCACTTTGACGTCTTGGTGACCAAATTCGCCTGATTTGAATCTTATAAAACACTTATGAGATGTTACTGGGCGCCAGTTACGCGGCCAGAAACTACTGGCCCGTTATTTACGGGATTTGTGTGACCGAGCGACGTGGCGCAGTGGCTAGCACAATGGATTCGCATTCGGGAGGACGGCGGTTCGAATCCTCGTCCAGACATACTGAATTAAAATTTCTGTGATTTTCCTAAATCGCTTCACGCAATTCCGGGACGGTCCCAGTAAAAGGGCACGGCCGATTTCCTACCCTCATCCGATGGGACCGATGACCACGTTGTGTGATCCCCTCCCCCAAATCAATCAACCAACCAAGGAATTCTGTGACCCGTGCACACATAATTTCGGAAACCTACCAAGGATTGTCGAACCCATGAGACGTAGAATTGCTGTTATACTACCTTCCAGCTGTTGACCAACACTGTATTAAGCAGGTAGTCATAATTTTTTGGCTCATCAGCGTAGTATGTATAATACAGCTGAGTGGGTAATTGACAAATTGTAAATCTGTGAGTCGGGAGTTCAATTGTCATTCGGTGCAAGGAATTTTTTCTGTCACTTATCGTATCTTCTGTCTCTGGTAATGATTTGTATGTGTGAAAAATGCCAAGACTAATCGTTGTTTGGATTGATGTGAAATTGTACGTCCCGGTACAGCTAATCTGTTCAAAAGTAGTAGGACTGGAATGGAATATCGCCTCCAATACAGCTTGTCTAATAAAGCACAATGCTGTTCAAATCAACCTTCAGGTGGATAACTGCATTACCTTACATAATACACTGAGGTGACAAGAATCATGGGACAGCGACATGCACATACACAGATGGCGGTAATATCGCGTACACAAGATATAAAAGGGCAGTGTATTGGCAGAACTGTCATTTGTACTCGGTTGATTCATGTGAAAAGGTTTCCGACGTGAGTATGGTCGCAATGAGGAAATTAACAGCTTTGAACACGGAATGGTTGTTGCAGCTAGACGCGTGTGACATTCTATTTCGGAAATCGTTAGGGGATTCAATATTCCGACATCCGTAGTATCAACAGTGTGCCTAAATACAGAATTTCAGGCATTAACTCTCATCGCGGACAACGCAGTAGCCGACAGCCTTCACTTAACGGCCGACAGCAGCGGCGTATGCGTGGAGTTGTCAGCGTTAACAGACAAGCAACAATGCGTAAAATAACCACAGTAATCAATGTTGGACGTACAACGAACGTGTCGGTTAGTACAGTACGGCGAAATTTGGCGTTAATTGGCTACGGCAGCAGACGACGACGCGAGTGCCTTTGCTAAAAGCACGAATCGCCTGCAGCGCCTCTCCTGGGCTCAGTTGGACCCTAGGCGAATGGGAAACCGTGGCCTGGTCCGATGAGTACCGATTTTATTTGGCAAGTTGATGACAGGGTTGGAGTGTGGCGCAGACCCTGTAAGGTAACAGGGGATAATATGGAACTCTTTCAAGTAATTTAAAATTTAAAGCACAGCAGCAGAGATAATATGCTGGGCGAAATAGACCGGAAAATACTTGTTTTGTGTTTTGATGGGCGTTGTAGTTCCGTTGCATAGTGTTTTGGTTTTCTTTTAATTGCAACGAATTATATAAGTATGGTGATAATTTGTAAAATTATATAATATATTTAGATTTAAGTATTTAAATATTATAAAATATTATAAACGATTGTGGCCATGTTTAGCGATTATTTTGACTACTGTGGTGTCATGTGGCCCGACTCAGTACTGTGGATATGAGCGGGAAAATCGCGGTTTTTTTTCGGTTGGCCGTTGTGGTGGCGAGTTGGGAGCGGCAAAGTGCCGTGAGTGTAAGCATGGACGCCAGGGTATGCGACGGAACAAAGTGAAAGTGTGTGGGTGTAAGACAAACAGTGTACGAATTGCACCGATTATTATTTGTGAACTTAAAAATGCATGGCCACAGCGTTAAAGTGTTTCTTTCGAATAAATAAGTTTCAATCTGAACGTGTTAGTTCAATTCACTGCTCTTCAAAAGCCAGCCAATATCTGACTCAATAATAGGGGCGCAAATGCAACCGTTTACTACCAAGCCCCTTTACAGATGAGCCACGTGAAAAATAGGTAGTAAACGAGCCCGAGTTCAGTTGCAATCCCACGAAACCGTGGATGCGAGTAGTCAACAAGGCACTGCGCAAGCTGGTGGTGTCTCCATAATGGTGTGGGCTGTATTTGCACGGAATGGGCTGGGTGCTCTGGTCCAACTGAACCGATTCTTGACTGTAAATAGCTACGTTCGGCTACCTGGAGGCCATCTGCACCCAAACAAAGATGGAATTTTTATGAGTGACAATGCGCCATGTCACCGGGCCACAAATGTTCGCAAATGGTTTAAAGAACATACTGGATAATTCGAGTGAATGATGGAGCCACCCAGATCGCCCGCCACGAATCCCGTAGAACATTTATGAGACGTAATCGAGAGGTCAGTTCGTGTACAAAATTCTACACTGACAACAATTTCGAAACTGTGGGGGGTTATAGAGGCAGCGTGGCTCAATATTTGTGCAGGGGACTTTGAACAATTTGTTGAGTCGATGTCACGTCGAGCTGCTGCGCTACGCCGGGCAAAATGAGGTCCGACACTTTAATTGGAGGAATGCCGTGACTTTTGTTACGCCAGTGTATACTATAGATCTCTTCTCTTTCGATAAAACATCTAAGTTGCGTAATAACTACCAACATAAGATCAAAAAGAAAAAAAAATGTGAACAAGCAAAAATGTGAGTTATAGTAGGCGAGGACATATAAAAAGGAGCTGACCGAGAGCTCCTCGCTGCGATAGGCCGTGAGTGTCTGCTCGTCCTGCAGCAGCACGCAGAAGTAGGGCTCCCATGCCACCAGCGGCACTCGCTCCTCCTTCAGCACGTTGGCAGGCCGGTGTCCGATCTGCGGCTCCTTGTCTGCAACACACAACACCACACTCTCATTATTACCGTCTTTTTGGTTCGTTTCTGGACAAAAAGGTATTTTGGTAGGACACACTGTACACCGTCATTCGATACTTGTTTATGTTGTTTCAAATGGCTCTGAGCACTATGGGACTTAACTTCTGAGGTCATCAGTCCCCTACAACTACTTAAACCTAACTAATCTAAGGACATCACACACATCCATGCCCGAGGCAGGATTCGAACCTGCCACCGTAGTGGTCGCGCGGTTCCAGACTGTAGCGCCTAGAACCGCTCGGCCACTCCGTCCGGCAATCTTGTTTCGTAAAACTCTATGTTGTGAGACATACAACGATTTTCAACTGAAAATCTATTAAAAACTGTGGTAAGAATTCAGATGATTAACTATAAAGTTTGAGTTTCTTCTAAACATGAAGTTTAAAATGTACCAGCTCATTCATTTTTTCATAAATTAAATAAATTCTAGAATAAGTTCTGGACCTAGTGTCTGAGGAACACAGCAAATGATTGTTAAAAATGTAGGCTCAGTCAGTGTCACCCGTTTACAGGAATCTGTTGCATAACGATCGGATTTACGATTCCAGTTTTTTGGCAGCATTCGATAAGATTGTTAATACGATAATAGCGTAAGGGGCCTGAAGATGGCAATGCTGACTTGCCGAAATTGGTTCCATTTGATATATAAAATACAAAAGGCCAAAACATACTGCTGTTGATAAAGTTTTTAGAATCAAGAAATACGTACCAGCCGATGTCCCCCAGGCCATAATGGACCGATGGAGACTGAATATTAAAACAGTCTCAATCCCTATGTATCGGTTTCGATTATACAACGATATTCAGATCAATTTAGTATCCACGGTGATATGTTGTTGCCTCTCCACAACTGCTCGATACCTGATAGGAAGCGTTATGTCATCGAAGGTTTGACAGCTACTGTACAACTGTTTGCTAAATAACTCTTCCTTATAACGCTGTAACCGCATGTTTTGCAATGAAAATAGTGTTTGACTGCCCCTATGACTTAGAAGTTTCAACGAGAAATACTTATCAGTTTTAAGACTATTCGATTGCCCAGCTCTGTTCTCCATAGTTTCACACCACTTCACCATAATATATTTCATAAAATAAATTGACCAGTTACTAAAAAAAGTCCATACAATCATTCGCAGAAGTATAACATAGTATTGTTGTTGTAGCCACGTTTGTTTTTAATTTTCACATAATGTTTCAAATATTTTGTCAACCATCCAAGTTTGTAGAAGAAATAAAAGTTCTTTACCCAAATGGTGGCTTCAGGGAGCTTGAGAAGAAAAATGAGATTCTTCGAGATTCATAAACGGTTCGTTATTCAGTACGACGAGATCTTTTTTTCTTTCGCACAATTAGATAAAAAATTCGTAATCGGCTCTCCACCCTTCAAAAGTCGATAAATGTAATTCCCTGCGGTTCCTTCGTTTGACTTTCTCTGCTGATGCACTGAAATACGGCAAACTGGTACGACTATTTGTCGTGGTGCGCTTGTTACTGCTTACGGGTTGTACCCGCGCTACAATGAAGGCGCACGCGATGTGGATAGCAAACGGAAGGGTCATTTGAATTCAAGGGGAGGACGAATACGCAACACTTTCACTTAAGTCCTACTTAGCGTTGCGATACACTTCCTGTGGTAGTGGTAGCACTGGTGGTGGTCTGACACCTACCAACGTGACAGACGCTCCGTTTCATCAATAATGGAAGGAAACCGACACTGTCTAATGAAGCACAAGTTCCACAGCATACAATGGCAGGCGGCGCTCTTGAAAATATTTCAGAGAGGAAAATGATACATCGTGACACTTTATGGCGTTTCGTAACTTCTATATCTTCATGTATAGTCCACAAGTCAGCGTGGGTACGTTTGTTCCCACTATCATTTTCTTCTTCTCAGATGACCCAAAATATGGACCACCAGGCAATTTTAATTCCGTATTTGTTTTTCTCTTCTTTTTCTCCAATGCTCTTTCATCTGTTCACTACGCTCTTTCTTTCACCTTCTGACCATGTCTTACCAGCTTTTCTCACTCTTCTACCTTGCAATCCTTGCATATTCAATATTTTTTGACAAAGCAGTCCTCTGCCAGTTGATTCTACAGCTTTTATACTTTTTTCCAAATCCTGTTTTATATCAAAGATCCATCCTGTTATTGGTATCTTATCCCATAATATCTGAAGTTCTTTTTGACGGATCTACTGTTTTGCATTCGATATAAAAATCCAAAAAGTACTATCTTCTTTTTATCGTTACTTCTGACATGTTTCCTATGTTTCGATAAATTCTATCATTACTACGTAATTTTCATTCTTTCATAGTTTTTAGTGGGCGTAATATTTTCACAATGATCCGCCTTTCTATACTTCCTAATTCATCTAAATTATTGTTTAATGCTAGACATTCACTTGGCTATAGTCATACTGGCTTCACTATTGCACTTTAATGCCTAATTACTCATTTTTAGACAGAAATTTTTTGTTGTACAAGTCTTTGGTTATACCATATGCCCTTGTCATTTTATGTATTTGTTGTACAAGTCTTTATTTATATCACATGCCCTTGACATTTAATGCATCCTTTCCTCTATAGAAGATTTGTCGAAACTATCTTCTTCGATTAACCCTCTCCCCCCCCCCCCGAAAGCCACATTTATATTTTTTTTATCGTCTCAGTTTGGCCAATATATGTTTTCAGAAATTTTGGGGCATTTTTAATGTTTCTAAAAAACGGGTTGTCTCTGAAGAAATTCTTAAGTCGGTCCTACCGGCTATTTCTTATAAATCATCTGCAAATGCGAGACAATTTATTCCGTTATTTTGGTTTCCTCTTCCCAACTTTATTGCTGAAATCTTCATTCAGTTTTTCATTCCAAATTCTCACTATTTTTTTCTAAAACACAACTGAAAAGAGTGCGACTGCTACGGTCGCAGGTTCGAATCCTGCATCGGGCATGGATGTGTGTGATGTCCTTAGGTTAGTTAGGTTTAAGTAGTTCTAAGTGCTAGGGGACTTATGACCACAGCAGTTGAGTCCCATAGTGCTCAGAGCCATTTTTTGACAACTGAAAAGAATGGATGATAGGTCATTATCTTGCCGTACACCTGTGTTTATTTCGAAGGGCTGAGATACTTCTCCCAAACATTTCACCTTAGACACTGTACCTGTAAGTGTTTCACGAATTAGTTTTGCTAATTTATGTGATGTCACCGCCAGACACCACACTTGCTAGGTGGTGGCCTTTAAATCGGTCGCGGTCCGGTAGTATACGCCGGACCCGCGTGTCACCACTATCAATGATTGCAGACCGAGCGCCGCCACACGGCAGGTCTAGAGAGACTTCCTAGCACTCGCCCCAGTTGTACAGCCGACTTTGCTAGCGATGGTTCGCTGAATAAATACACTCTCATTTGCCGAGACGATAGTTAGCATAGCCTTCAGCTACGTTAATTGCTACGATCTAGCAAGGCGCCATTATCAGTTTCTATTGATATTGTAAATCATGTATCGTCAAGACCGACGTTCACCATTAATGGATTAAAGTTAAGTATTCCACCAGCTACGTCCGTTTTTCGCAATTCTAATTTCCTTGTCATGTTCCAGACCTCACGCCAGCTTGCGTGAGCTGAGACGCGTGCATTTCGGCCTCCTTTAGTAATACGGAGTTGGCTCTCCTGCCAACCACAAAAATTTAGACTTCACACCAAACGATCGGATTATTTTATCTAGTTTGTCATTCCAGCCCTCCCCCCGCCACCCCTTCCCTGTTTCATTCGCAAATGGCGCGTGGCGGGAATGATTGTAGGTAAACCTCAGTATGAGTCTCGTCGTGATCGTTTCCTCTGTACGTGTTGCTGCGGGTCGCTAGTCTCCTGCCGTTGCAGGCTTCCTGCAGACGTCACTATCCACGATCGTTAGTATATATCATAAACAGCAACGGCCGTGTAACACTACTCCCTTGTAATACCTCAGATATTACCATTAATCTACCAACTTGGTTTTGTTAAGAACTTCGTTCAGTCCCAGGTTGGACACGAACATAATAGCAACCAGGTTTGTTGTATACTAGAGTCCAACTCCTCCGCAACGTTTTACGTCGAATGCAGTGCAATTAATTTGGCATTCGAATACCTAATATTATATTACTGCTTCGTTTCATTACGACCCGTCACAAATATATGCACATTTTTTTTTACTGTGTGCATTATTCTATTTGCTGTTATAGTAAACGATTTAGAACTAAATTAGTGAGGTGATGTGATCTTACACATCACAAGTTTGCTGTTATTATTGTTCATTCACAGATTATTATTTAAATTCAAATATACCGTTGTAAAACAGGTACGCAGCTAGCAATACACAATGTAATATACCTTGAACATAAAACTGATAGTTGAGAAAATGATACATCCACAAACACAGCCGCGCCGAGTGACCGAACGGTTTGAGGCGCCGCGCACGGATTATGCGGCCCCACCCGCCGGAGGTTCGAGTCATCCCTCGAGCATGTGTGTGTGTTATTTTTAGCATAAGTAGGTTTAAGTAGTTTGTACGACTAGGGAGCGATGACCTCAGAAGTTTGGTCCCTTACGAATTCACACTTTCTTCAACAAACATAGATTCTTCTGCATAATACAAGGAGCGTCTAATACGTTTCGTTAATAGAACAATATCTACACAGCAGTGTTTATTAAAAACGTGTGCACCCGTACGACCGTTGGAATATGCTTATAAGCGCAGCGCATAGTGTCCAGCAACGTAATGCTGCAGTGCAAGAGAGCACCGCATGAACCTAAAGTTTTCTCACAAACTGACAAAAAAAGTCGATGGAGATACGTAAAAAGCTGCAGCTGATCCCATTGTCCCAACCGAAGAACTGACTTCACATTACCTACACTCACAATTGAAACGCAAACGATTACTTCATGGAGGTAAACATCTGCAGCCTCGGGAAATTCTATCTAAAGCATGTTACTTGCAATACCGTCAAAAAAGCCATCATGCGTATCACATCATCACCTATTGGCCACTCTGAGATCACAGTCCAAAGGAAGAAGCTTACCAATCGGGTTTATCGTAAACATCGCAGCACGACTTCTACCTTAATAGAGGTAAAAGTGGACCTGAAGTTTGCCATGGACGCAGAAGAGGCACTTTCATGTGCTTCTTAGACTTCGGCAAACCCTTTCACACTGTCATGATCGACATTTTAGTTGCCAGATTTAACAACCTAAATTTCTTGCTGAGAGTATTGCAATGGTTTGGCTCATACCTATGCGTCATGTCCGGCAACATGAAGTCACAACGGAGGCAAGTAGAATTAGGTTTTCAAATTTGAATAAAACTGTGAATTAGGAATGCACAACGGTGTTGCTTCAGTGTGATGTGGGTTCCGATGTGCGGAGTGGCCTGATTATTAATGGAATGTTGCATAGCATGCGAAGCTGTTTATTGTGG
Source organism: Schistocerca gregaria (assembly GCF_023897955.1). Taxonomy (NCBI): domain Eukaryota; kingdom Metazoa; phylum Arthropoda; class Insecta; order Orthoptera; family Acrididae; genus Schistocerca; species Schistocerca gregaria. Next base: position 74,833,495 of record NC_064931.1, read on the forward strand.
TGTCAAATGAGTAGCGCTCACAGGTTTTTTTCCGAAGCTCAAACCGCTACTAATGCAAATTAGTTTCACGGCTTCTGTAGCAATGGACTGAGATCTGGTACACTCGCAACAAGCTGCTCTACTAATATACTGGTCATTGGATCCAAACGCACTTCTTCAGTTGGTCTAAAGTTTCACATTGTTTTCTATCGCCATAAGTGAGCATATTAAGGGCTGCTCACAGGTTCTCCCATAGGTTCCCCCGGGAACTAGTTGACTGCTCAATTGGAGCGACCATTTTACGAAAGAAGTATACCCTTGTGATTCTGGTGGAGTGCTGAAATGTCTACAGCGGGGTTGTTACGTACGCAGGAACTAACAACATACGATCATGAATAATTTTCTGTAAATCAATATCCTTCCGTCCGACAACACGTGATAGGCGCAAGTTCTCACAAACGGTCGTCACTGTTTTCACTTTGAAAGCACATAATCTTCTTTTTGCATTTATCAACCATCTGAACCATCTAAGTTGAAATTTGTCACTGAAAACGACACGGTTCCATTCGTCCTTAGAGTTCAAATGGCTCTGAGCACTATGCGACTTAACTTCTGAGATCAGCAGTCGCCTAGAACTTAGAACTAATTAAACCCAACTAACCTAAGGACATCACATACATCCATGCCCGAGGCAGGATTCGAACCTGCGACCGTAGCGGTCGCTCGGTTCCAGACTGTTGCGCCTAGAACCGCACGGCCACCCTGGCTGGCTCGTCCTTAGAGTGAAGTCAGTCTCTCCCCGTTCGTGCTGTTGGCGCTTTCGTTCCAGTAACTTCACGACACTGTTTTGCATTTTTTGTCCACTCTACACAGCGTGTAACTGTGTTCACTGATAGCGATGTCGCATGTAAAGGCCGCGGGAAACGTTCTACGAGTATTAATCTTCCCATGCATTTTTCTTCGAGGTAGCGTCAGCTTACGTGATCTTCAAGGCTGTCTCTTATTTCCTAACATCAGAATATTGCTTCCCATAAATGTTCATATATAATCCCAGTTATTGATCAATGATCGTTTGTCTGGAATATTGGCCAATCTGAGTGTGATTTTTAAGTAATATCCTTCATAAACAAAATCAGATGCTGACTGTTTCCACATCTTCACCTCAGATACACAACACCCACGCCGTTACGAAAAGAAAACGGCACAAAATTTAGAAGATAAAAAACGTGATGGTGCACACAACTTACCCTCGCCTCGAAAGTAAGGGTAACTGCGACGACAGGAATGACACACAGTTGGACAGATAGAAACAAAATTAAATTAAGGACTTTAAGAAATTGTCCCTACAGCAGTCCGAAACAAATTCAAGGAGAAAGACAATGTCCCCTTTCTTGTTAGTTGTTATCTTTATCGACATTGGGTTCATTTCGTTTTCTTGGCGTTGCCAAACAACTGTATCCTTTTTTAAGACATCAAAATAACTGATGCGAATGTGAGTGAAGGCTTCAGCGGACGTTGTCACAGTCAATAAAATTCTTCTGGTTATGTGACCGTGTTGTCCATGAGGAAAATTCTAAAACGTTTCGGTCACTGTTGCAAAAGGCCGTCCTCAGGATGTTTTTGTTAACGATGGGTAATTTATTTTGACAATGCGGTCACATACCCAGAAGAATTTTATTAACTGATGCGAAGTTCATCGGAATGGTGTTATAAGCTAATGGGGATTTCGTCATGTTTAAACATGCAGAATTAAGTGTGTAAACAACAGATAATAAACCAGACGTACAATTCCGCAACAACAGATTTTGCCGTGTCCAAATTTCTGAGATTTACCCGGCAAGATGTGGTCTCTACCCACAATCTATTGGTTATGAACTATAGATTAAAACTAAAGAAACTGCAAAAAGGTGGGAATTTGAGGAGATGGGACCTAGATAAACTGAAAGAAACAAAGGTTGTAGAGAGCTTCAGAGAACGATTGACAAGAATGCGCGAAAGAAATACAGTAAAAGAAGAATGGGTAGCTTTGAGAAATGAAATAGTGAAGGTAGCAGAGCGTCAAGAAGGCAAAAAGACGAGGGCTAATAGAAATCCTTGTGTAACAGAACAGATATTTTATTTAATTGATGAAAGGAGAAAATACAAAAATGCAGTAAATGAAGCAGGGAAAAAGGAATACAAACGTCTCAAAAATGAGATGGACAGAAACTGCAAAATTGCTAACCACAGATGGCTTGAAGACAAATGTAAGGATGTAGATGCGCATATCACTACGGGTAAGATAGATAATGCCTACAGGAAAATTAAAGAGACCTTTGGAGAAAAGAGAACCACTTGCATGAATATCAAGAGCTCAGGTGGAACCCAGTTCTAAGCAAAGAAGGGAAAGCAGAAATGTGGAAGGAGTATATAGAGGGTCTTTACAAGGGCGATGTTCTTGAGGATAATATTATAGAAATCGAAGAGAATGTACACTCCTGGAAATGGAAAAAAGAACACATTGACACCGGTGTGTCAGACCCACCATACTTGCTCCGGACACTGCGAGAGGGGTGTACAGGCAATGATCACACGCACGGCACAGCGGACACACCAGGAACCGCGGTGTTGACGGTCGAATGGAGCTAGCTGCGCAGCATTTGTGCACCGCCGCCGTCAGTGTCAGCCAGTTTGCCGTGGCAGACGGAGCTCCATCGCAAGTCTTCAACACTGGTAGCATGCCGCGACAGCGTGGACGTGAACCATATGTGCAGTTGACGGACTTTGAGCGAGGGCGTATAGTGGGCATGCGGGAGGCCGGGTGGACGTACCGCCGAATTGCTCAACACGTGGGGCGTGAGGTCTCCACAGTACATCGATGTTGTCGCCAGTGGTCGGCGGAAGGTACTCGTGCCCGTCGACCTGGGACCGGACCGCAGCGACGCACGGATGCACGCCAAGACCGTAGGATCCTATGCAGTGCCGTAGGGGACCGCACCGCCACTTCCCAGCAAATTAGGGACACTGTTGCTCCTGGGGTATCGGCGAGGACCATTCGCAACCGTCTCCATGAAGATGGGCTACGGTCTCGCACACCGTTAGGCCGTCTTCCGCTTACGCCCCAACATCGTGCAGCCCGCCTCCAGTGGTGTCGTGACAGGCGTGAATGGAGGGACGAATGGAGACGTGTCGTCTTCAGCGATGAGAGTCGCTTCTGCCTTGGTGCCAATGATGGTCGTATGCGTGTTTGGCGCCGTGCAGGTGAGCGCCACAATCAGGACTGCATACGATCGAGGCACACAGGGCCAACACCCGGCATCATGGTGTGGGGAGCGATCTCCTACACTGGCCGTACACCTCTGGTGATCGTCGAGGGGACACTGAATAGTGTACGGTACATCCAAACCGTCATCGAACCCATCGTTCTACCATTCCTAGACCGGCAAGGGAACTTGCTGTTCCAACAGGACAGTGCACGTCCGCATGTATCCCGTGCCACCCAATGTGCTCTAGAAGGTGTAAGTCAACTACCCTGGTTAGCAAGATCTCCGGATCTGTCCCCCATTGAGCATGTTTGGGACTGGATGAAGCGTCGTCTCACGCGGTCTGCACGTCCAGCACGAACGCTGGTCCAACTGAGGCGCCAGGTGGAAATGGCATGGCAAGCCGTTCCACAGGACTACATCCAGCATCTCTACGATCGTCTCCATGCGAGAATAGCAGCCTGCATTGCTGCGAAAGGTGGATATACACTGTACTAGTGCCGACATTGTGCATGCTCTGTTGCCTGTGTCTATGTGCCTGTGGTTCTGTCAGTGTGATCATGTGATGTATCTGACCCCAGGAATGTGTCAATAAAGTTTCCCCTTCCTGGTACAATGAATTCACGGTGTTCTTATTTCAATTTCCAGGAGTGTAGATGAAGATGAAATAGGATACTGCGTGAAGAGTTTGACAGAGCACTGAAAGAACTGAGTCGAAACAAGGCCCCCGGAGTAGACAACATTCCACTGGAACTACTGACAGCCTTGGGAGAGCCAGTCCTGACAAAACTCTATCATCTGGTGAGCAAGATGTATGAGAGAGGCGAAATACCCTCAGACGTCAAGAAGAATATAATAATTCCAATCCCAAAGAAAGCAGGTGTTGACAGAAGTGAAAATTACCGAACTATCAGTTTAATAAGCCACGGCTGCCAGATACTAACACGATTTCTTTACAGACGAATGGAAAAACTGGTAGTAGCCGACCTGGGGGAAGATCAGTTCCAGAAATGTTGGAACACGTGAGGCAATACTGACCCTCCGACTTATTTCAGAAAATAGATTAAGAAAAGGCAAACCTACGCTTCTAGCATTTGTAGACTTAGAGAAAGCTTTTGACAATGTTGACTGGAATACTGTCTTTCAAATCCTGAAGATGTCAGGAGTAAAAGACAGGGAGCGATAGGCTATTTACAATTTGTACACAAACCAGATGGCAGTTATAAGAGTCGAGGGACATGAAAGGGAAGCAGTGGTTGGGAAGGGAGTGAGACAGGGTTGTAGCCTATCCCCGATGTTATTCTATCTGTATATTGAGCAAGCAGTAAAGGAAACAAAAGAAAAATTTGGAGTAGGAATTAAAATCCATGGAGAAGAAATAAAAACTTTGAGGTTCGCCGATGACACTGTAATTGTGTCAGAGACAGCAAAGGACCTGGAAGAGCAGCTAAACGGAATGGACAGTGTCTTCAAAGGAGGATATAAGATGAAAATGAACAAATGCAAAACGAGGATAATGGAATGTAGTACAAATTAAATCGGGTGATGCTGCGAGAATTAGATTAGGAAATGAGACGCTTAAATTAGTAAATGAGTTTTGCTATTTGGGGAGCAAAATAACTGATGATGGTCGAAGTAGAGAGGATATAAAATGTAGACTGGCAATGGCAAGGAAAGCATTTCTGAAGAAGAGAAATTTATTAACATCGAGTATAAATTTAAGTGTCAGGAAGTCATTTCTGAAAGTATTTGTATAGAGTGTAGCCATGTATGGTAGTGAAACGTGGACGATAAGTAGGTTAGATAAGAAGAGAATAGAAGCTTTCGAGATGTGGTGCTACAGAAGACTGCTGAAGATTAGACGGGTAGATCACATAACTAATGTGGAGGTATTGAATAGAATTGGAGAGAAGAGAAATTTGTTGCACAACTCGGCTTGAAGAAGGGATCGGTTGGTAGGGCATATTCTGACGCGTATATGGGTCACCAATTTAGTATTGGAGAGCAGCGAGGAGGGTAAAAATCGTAGAGGGAGACCAATAGATGAATACTCTAATAAACAGATTCAGAAGGATGTAGGTTGCAGTAGGTACTGGGAGATTAAGCTTGCACAGGATAGAGTAGCATGGAGAGCTGCATCAAACCAGACTCAGGACTGAAGACCACAACAGCAACAAATCAACTCTTACGATCGTCTGTTTGTACAAACTGTTTTCATGTGTAGGTACAACTACTGTGGTACTTTAGGGTAGGATTACCAATGACGTCCCATCCGTACCCGAGTGGTGAGCGCGTCTGCCTCTGATGCGGAGCACCCGGGTTCAATTCCGTTACTGCCAGGGAGTTCTCTCGGTGTCACATGACACAGGATGATACGGCGGCCGATCGACATAGCATGGTGTTCAGGGCCTGGTGGGTGAGTTATTTTAATGATTTTACAGTACAGTCTGTCGTAGCTTCGTAATATCTTTTAATACACAAGTTTTGTGACGTACTACCTAGTATACGGTAGACTGCATTGCATCTGAGGTTGGTATTTAACGTCTCATCGTCCTCACATCATTCCGATTGGAGAAGAAAATTGTCCGTATCCCTCCCCAAACAACCACCCTGGAATCGGCTTTTAACGATGTAGAGAATCTTAGGCAAAAATGAATCTAGATGCCCGATCGGAGGTTCAGCCACCGTTCTCCCCAATACGATTCTGGTGACCCAACACCTCGCTGGGACTGGCGTACAAAATGCCCCAGAGGCCTAGATTGGTCTACGTGTTCTTTGCCGGTCTAAATGACAAGTACAATACTTTGTTGCAGTCTAGTCGATTGTTCAGTCGTTCGTTCGTCGTATAATAAGAGCTTAATTCCTGTTCGTAGACGAGTTTTTAAAAGACTGACTACTAGCATGCACTTAACTCAACAGCTGATGACACATTTCTCGCGTCATCAGCTCTACAATTTGTTATTCTGAAAATTTGGACTGAATTACTGTAAAAAGGAAACGCCAACGGCGACATACGCTAGGCGAGGTAGCACCAAAGTCGGGGCATGGCTGCACGCTTGTGCGGTTTGCCGCGATGCCAGTGAGGCAGCACTACGGTGCCCGTTCTCGCGGCAAATAAAAGAAATCGACTTGCTTCCTAACGAAGACTGATGACTCGTAATGACCGTTCAAATCGCGTAAACGTAACTGACCCAGTGACGGCAAATTGCTGCCGAAACGAGCCTTTATTACCACTGAATGTCATACGTTTATCTGCGCTATCGCTGTCACCTCGGCCGCCACATTGTACTTGTGAAATGAGAACAGACAACTGTATGAACATGATGTCCAGTTTTTGCTATGTTTCGGTGTCAGTTTACGAGCTACATTATAATGAACTTCCTCAATATAAATCCCCTCAACTAGTTAGTTGTCTTACCTGGTTAGCAGCATGTAGAGTTGTGCTCTGGGCTACTTTACATTCTACACTCCCGGAAATTGAAATAAGAACACCGTCAATTCATTGTCCCAGGAAGGGGAAACTTTATTGACACATTCCTGGGGTCAGATACATCACATGATCACACTGACAGAACCACAGGCACATAGACACAGGCAACAGAGCATGCACAATGTCGGCACTAGTACAGTGTATATCCACCTTTCGCAGCAATGCAGGCTGCTATTTTCTCATGGAGACGATCGTAGAGATGCTGGATGTAGTCCTGTGGAACGGCTTGCCATGCCATTTCCACCTGGCGCCTCAGTTGGACCAGCGTTCGTGCTGGACGTGCAGACCGCGTGAGACGACGCTTCATCCAGTCCCAAACATGCTCAATGGCGGACAGATCCGGAGATCTTACTGGCCAGGGTAGTTGACTTACACCTTCTAGAGCACGTTGGGTGGCACGGGATACATGCTGACGTGCATTGTCCTGTTGGAACAGCAAGTTCTCTTGCCGGTCTAGGAATGGTAGAACGATGGGTTCGATGACGGTTTGGATGTATCGTACACTATTCAGTGTCCCCTCGACGATCACCAGAGGAGTACGGCCAGTGTAGGAGATCGCTCCCCACACCATGATGCCGGGTGTTGGCCCTGTGTGCCTCGATCGTATGCAGTCCTGATTGTGGCGCTCACCTGCACGGCGCCAAACATGCATACGACCATCATCGGCACCAAGGCAGAAGCGACTCTCATCTGCTGGGAAGTGGCGGTGCGGTCCCCTACGGCACTGCGTAGGATCCTACGGTCTTGGCGTGCATCCGTGCGTCGCTGCGGTCCGGTCCCAGGTCGACGGGCACGTGCACCTTCCGCCGACCACTGGCGACAACATCGATGTACTGTGGAGACCTCACGCCCCACGTGTTGAGCAATTTGGCGGTACGTCCACCCGGCCTCCCGCATGCCCACTATACGCCCTCGCTCAAAGTCCGTCAACTGCACATACGGTTCACGTCCACGCTGTCGCGGCATGCTACCAGTGTTAAAGACTTGCGATGGAGCTCCGTATGCCACGGCAAACTGGCTGACACTGACGGCGGCGGTGCACAAATGCTGCGCAGCTAGCGCCATTCGACGGCCAACACCGCGGTTGCTGGTGTGTCCGCTGTGCCGTGCGTGTGATCATTGCTTGTACAGCCCTCTCGCAGTGTCCGGAGCAAGTATGGTGGGTCTGACACACCAGTGTCAATGTGTTCTTTTTTCCATTTCCAGGAGTGTACATACCGGTCACGTGATCCACTTATAGCTCGTCGCTTCTACGAATAAAATCTACTTGCTCTGTTGCCAGACAATGAAAGCAACATTGTTGTTACATCCCAGTTGCGTTCTGAGACATTTTAATATGTATGATGGTATGAATGAATGTGGAGTACGCTGCATCCTTTTCTGTTCAACAAAAATATGAGAGGTTGCGTCATAACTACACTAATAACTGAATTTTTGAAAGAGAACTTCTTCTTGAGAATGTTAATAGTTCATGTAAGAAGATTTATTCAACAGAGGTATCACCAGGATCCGAAGATCATGTCATTCATAAGGACAAGCGCATTTGTAAGGGATGTGGTAACTTCTAAACAAAGTCTGTCGGTTTTTAGCCTCTTTCTTCACTATCTCTCAAAGTTCATCTGTTAATAACAATAAAGCAGTATCAACAGTTAAGAAAATTCTAGACATTTACATCACGACCTTACATTTCACAATGTATTTTCAGAAAGATGACAGTCTACTCCTACCCCTTTGTAGCGCCGTCCAAATATTAGTTTCCCGGAAACCTCAACTTGCAGCACGTTCTTACGGTTCGTAAACTATGGAGGGCTTTACTGTTATGGGTAACTACAAGAAGAAGAAGACGCCGAATAATTTTTCTTGGTTATCAAACTGAAGAGTTTTTCTTGTTCTCGGAATAGTGTGCGCCAATTTATTGATATTACGTAAACTTCTCTTTTCTTTCCTTATTTCGATTCACCCAGCTGAGTAGTGTGAGTCGCTATATTTAGGAGAGATTTGTGACGCTGCGAGAATATTTTATAGCGCTGAATATTTAGTATAGAGAAATATGTTTCAGGTATAATGGGAGTGTGAATCAGCCCAGAAAGTACCTCGTTTATCTGTCGAGAGCCACGTAACACTAGGAACTACTAATGCAACAAGTGAGCTGGGTATCTAGCCACAGTAATGAGCTAGGCTTAACACACACACACACACACACACACACACACACACACACACACACACACACACACGAGTAGGCAACGCCCATGCTAATAGCAAACACAGGTAACGTGAGTTGCACAACAAATAATCCTTATTACTTTGGCTTTATACGCCACTCCCTTCCTTTCTCTCAACTGGAGCTAATTTATCAATTAGTTCGTAACAAGCATCACTTGTTTTTTAGACTGTGTGCGTGGCAAATACATCAGTCTCTTACCACTAAAAAGTGTCAAGACAGATACTGCTGTAACTACGTGCACTAAAACGGACACAATAATAGACTACCAAGGTTTCTCATTGGCATATGAAACAGTTAGATTATACCTGTTTCTGAAGAATATTACATTACAGGAAGGGAAAGTGGGAAAGTACTCGTCAACCCCAAGGGTTGCTTGAAAGCCGTAGTAACTCTCTGGGCAAGAGGCTGCAAGCTGAGGAAAGTTTAACCAGCAGTGGAGGACCTACAGTTTGATGGGGAATCCGGTTCTTCCTAAAAAAGCTCAAAATTTTTAATTGAACACATCACTAACAGAGCGAAAGGTTTCCTAAGTGGCATCAAATCATTAATTTTGGAATCACCTTTGGGGTGCAGATGCACAGGACATTTTAACTTCCACTGTCTATATTTTACCAATAAATCCACAAAACTTTGTCAGCATGACCAGGAAGGATTCAGGATTCACACTCATAGCAGTGAAAGTTCAGAACATAACAAAATGTAATTTTTTTACATGTGAAATTTCATCATTTTTTTACATGTGAAATTTCATCATTTTTTCACTTACTATTGACTGCATTTGTTGCTCTTGGTACACTTATCTTCGTAAGTAAAAAAGATTCTTTGATGAATTTTGCACAGCATACAAACCATTCTTACAGGTGAATGAAACTCTGAAGTTATTTAATTTATGAAAAATGAATGAGCTGTTACATTTTAAACTTTTTTAGAAAAAACTCAAATTTTATAGTTAATCATCGCAGTATTTAATAGATTTAAAAAATTCTAGAGTTTCATACATCTGTAAGTATGGCTTGTTTGCTGTGCAATGTTCATATAAGAATCTCTCTTTTTTATGAAGAAAAATGTACCTATAGCAACAAATGCAGCCAATAGTAAGTGAAAAAAATGATTAAATTTCACATGTAAAAAAATATTTTGTTTTGTTTTTGAACTTCCACAACTTCCACTGCTACAAGTGTGAGTCCTAAATCTTTCCTGGCCATGCTTACGAAGTTTTATGAATTTATCTGTATAAGTATAGACAGTGGAAATTAAAATGTCATGTGATGCTTCCCCTGCACCAAGTCGGCCCGTTTGACATTCTACGGCCATTTAGCTGCTGAAAAGGTACGGAAGACAACAGTTAATAATTGGCCTCATTTAAGACCTATTCAAAAGTTTAGGATGTTAAATGCACACTGTGAACGCCTCCACAAAAGTGTAGTGTACATTAAGTAGGAAAACACACATAACTGCTCTGAAAATGGTTCTCGTTCCATGATATTATATGGAACTAAGTACAGAAAAGTTGACTATTAGAGGGTTTGACTATGTTTGCCCATATTGGTTGTGATATGACCTAGGCTTCCTCTTACGTGAGAAACAGCCCCACGGTGCAACAGGTCTTCTGTGATTCACGCAAACCTCTCCCAGAGGTGAAAGTGACCCAGAAAATGCTGGGGTTAATCGAAGACAGAACCCCAGGCCTTTGGACACCTGTGGAGCGACCAAGAAATATAGTTTACAATGGATTAACCACTGACTACACATATTACTTCTATTGTGCAATAAAATTTTTGAATATATATCCGTAAGAGATGTAGGCATTGTTCAAAATAGGAGCGGTTCTAGGCGCTTCAGTCTCGAACCGCGCGACTGCTACGGTCGCAGGTTCGAATCCTGCCTCGGGCATGGATATGTGTGATGTCCTTAGGGTAGTTAGGTTTAAGCAGTTCTAAGTTCTAGGGGACTGATGACCTCAGATGTTAAGTCTCATAGTGCTCAGAGCACTACGAATACGAAAAAGTTTCAGTTTCATACCATGGATATACTACAACTTCTCTTTCAATTTGCCTATCGGAAATATATATTTAAGAAAAGAAATGCAATATCTTTTGTCTCAGGCGTTTTCTCCTCCACATAATAGCTTCGACACAATACTGAAGCACAATTTTCTATGCGAGATTATACTATCTGCGTTCGAAATCGACTGTTACCTGAAACATTTGTTCTATCGAGCAACACAGACTCCTGTTGAATTAATCTCCTGCATTTTTAAGCATTATGCAAGTGAAACAAAAACCTCAATATAATATTCGCAAAATTCTGATGCAAGAGTAGGAATCTACAATAGGAAACGTTGCAACTTTCCTTTTATGATAAAAATTTATATTTAAATCTGTGTAACAAATTTTAGTTCCAACAGATATTCAGTGATTACAACTTGAACGCAATTACATAAGGGAATGGGAAATACTCATCCATTTTCCTGACATCCAGGACGATGATATCTCAGCACTATATACTGCTGTAGAAAATTCAGTTACTTATCTGTAATCATAAACACTTAACATTTTTCCCTTCTGCTGAAAGTAAATTCGGAGAATAGCTTTAAGTTACTTTTTTCGCAACTATTTTATAGAAGACTATACTATGATGGTTAATGTTCTATGCAGACATAAAGTATGTGTTATATTGGGTCAACAGCGTTCTCAGATCGTTCACTGACGATGGTGTTAGTAACCGATTACAACATCTATGGTAAGCTTATGGAGGCTGTCTCGTCTTTTAAATAGTAGTGTTTCATACTAAAAAGCGAAACGAAACAGAACGAAGACGAGAAATCAGTAAAACAGATAATTATTAAATGACTTTAACTGGTTGGAAGTATCTTCGAATGTTGAACATCTGCATAGAAGACGCTAGTGCGACCAGTTCGAGAATACTGCTCAAGTGTTTGGAGTCACACATACTGCGAACGTCTTCCATTAAATTTCCGACACGCTACAATGAAGAAGAGTGGAGAAACATAATAATTCCTTCCACATACAGCTTATACAATATAATAAAATCAGAGAAATTCTGAATTATACGCGCATTCGGGAGGACGACGGTTCAAACCCGCCTGCAGCCATCCAGGTCTAGGTTTTCCGTGATTTCCCTAAACCGTTCCAGGCAAATGCCGGGATGCTTCCTTTGATAGGGGACGGCCGATTTCCTTCCTCACCCTTGGTGCAATCCGAGTTTGTGCTCCGTCTCTAATGACCTCAAATGTCGGCGAGAAGTTAAACCCAATCTTCCTTCCTTTCTTCGGAATTACACGAAGGCAACCAGCACTGTCACATACGAAATTTCTTACGTACCGTCAATAATCAATAACGGTTGTCAATACGCAGCAGAAGAAATTAGTTATGCGTCAGTGGGAAGGAATAAATACAGCTGACCCCACTCGCTAGGCTATGTTTAAATATTTACTAATGACAGAGAATACTATGATCTTAAGAATGTCATTCTGTCTCAGTAAGCGAGTCAGCACGAGGAGACCAGTTCAGCATTCTGTTGGAGGCAGCTGCCGTCTCTCCCCATATCGAGCCCACGACACACACACACACACACACACACACACACACACACACACACACCACGAAAATTAAGTATCAGTGGTACCAACGTCACCGGTTAAATAGCTGGGATTGTTTTGTTGGTCTCTTTAGCTGCTGAGGTCCGCGTGAGTCATGGAGCACGTAGGAGAAGACGAGGTCGCCAGCGGGTCTGTGGGCTGGCGGAGACAAAGGCGCGCTGACCGCTTCCTGTGCGCTGCTGGCTCCTTCCTCGGCTCCACTCCCCATGTCATCCACTCTCTGCGCTGAGCTTGGCAGTTGAACCACAACATAAACACGTGTACTGTAGAGGCTCGGAAAACGCCGAAAGGACCTAATATTACTTGCAACTCTGGCCTCTGTGGACCATTATCTCAGTACTACCGCTATGGAGAACTCTAGTCTCTGAACATAGATCTTCTGTGCTGTGCTTTGCATCGTCCGCCATGCTATAGTTGGGAAAAAGGTTCCGATCGATCTGTATCATGATTATTTCAGATACTAAATCGTGGACTTTAAGAGTAACTAAATCACGGAATTATCAAATCAGCAGGATATTGCAGTACTTACATGGAAGACACGTACGTAACCGAAATCATTACTTCACTGACGTATGCTATAAATTTTACAGTCTTTCTCTCGTGGTTTTTTCCTTGCAAATGATAACAAAAAATTTTGTGCTCCAGACATATTTTGTGCACTTTGTATCTGCACTGAGTATATCCTGCGGCCGGCCGTTGTGGCCGAGCGGTTCTAGGCGCTTCAGTCCGGAACCACGCGGCTCCTACGGTTGCAAGTTCGAATCCTGCCTCGGACAGGGATGTGTGTGATGTCCTTAGGTTCGTTAGGTTTAAGTAGTTCTAAGCCTAGGGGACTGATCACCCCAGATGCTAAGTCCCATAGTTCTCAGAGCCATCTGAACCATATATCCTGCAGCAAACTGACAAACATTCGTAATACAAATCCCGAAGTCTGTCACGTTGTACATGTATCTGTGTTGTCAAAACAAATCACATGTAGCACTCATAAATGTAGATAAATTTCCTGAAAGCTCGATACTTAAGACCTGCTAAAGGAAATATTTTGTCGCATTTTGTCTATGACATTGACTAGCAACATAAATGCTGGTAAATAATGCATAATTTCAGGTAACAAGTATATAGAAAAGTATTTCGTTTCAGATTGTGACGTAGCTGTGTTTCAGATTTTAATACCACTTCGTATTTAATAAGTTTGTTCATATGTAGTATTTATTTGGAAGTGGTATATCTGAGCAAAAGATGTCTACTTTGTTCAAGAGACGTCTCGAAATACACGCATTTTTTGGCGAAAATACTACCTACTTTATTGATTTCTGTTGCATCTCTTGTCGTTGTTTTGCACGACAATGTAATGCATCAGTAAAATGAAGGTGAAATAAAACAGTTCAATTTTCTGATCATGCTGTCAATTGCCGAAACACAGTAAATTTCAGAATTGACACAGTGCAATTATCACTTTTTTCCACTAGTCTTGAGAAAGTCCACCTTGTTCTTCTCCAGAAATCTGGAAAATGCGATGTTAGTGGATAATCGGAAAGTGTTTTCTTTTGCATGCTAGAGTGACTGACGTACTGTAATTGTGGAAGGCGCCACTTATGAGCAACTTGGCCAGCACGCATTGGCAGCTAAAGTTCCATATCCAGTTTAGTTGATTACTGTTGCCGACACACTCCATATGGCAATGAAACACCTTGGCACCATTAAACAAATACATTACGTTAATAGCTCTTCATAGAATCTTCAAGCGTGCCCCGATTCGGTTAACACCTGGTGTCTGCTGCTATGGCAACGAAGTCATTCGCGATGCTCTCCTTTCTAAAAGTTCTCGGTTCGTAGGCTGCTTGGCATTCGAATAAAATTTTGAGATTTCGACAGTTGCTTTGATAAGGGAAATGTCTAGAAATTCGAGCGAGCGGCGATGCTGAGGGCGTACGACACGAGGCGGTACTTCGAAACCTTGACATTTAATTCGAATTTTGCGCACTGGTATAATGCATATATTACGGCCGGCGGTTGACACTTGAGACAGCTTAAGTTGATGCTATATGGCGAATGTTGATTTTAGTCAATAAAAAACTAATTATTCATTTGCGGCCATTCGTTCCTTATCTCAAAGTCACGATATAAGATCCTATATCATCTGTACAATTTACATTCTAAAGTTTTAAGGTATCTTTCAGTACTACGTATAGAAATGAAAGACAAGATACAACTAGCAACGATGTCTACAATTCTAAGGAATATACATCGGAAAGGTAAGCCGAAAGCAGGATAGACGGAAGATTTATCCCTGTCAATAACATAATTACGTCTAGCGGGATCGACAGAATTGTTAATGTGAAATTTTCCGGCTCGAGTGAAATGTCAGAGGTGAATCAAAACTTTAATTTGTATCTTTCTACCAGCCGTGTATTTTAACGGAGGAACAGATTGACTGCTTCTAAGAGAAACTCCAGAAGATTGCAAGTACAATTTCTGATCTTTGCAATACTAATGTAATTACTATTTGCGAGCTACTGAACGGGATAATTCATGATTCTGATTTTAAACGTACTTTAACCACACTCTCTGAACAGATGCAACTATTGAAATTGGAGAAATACTTGTCTGCGTAAGCGATTAGCACACTTGGGGAAAAAACAGTGTTCGTTGACGGGTACCGCACACGCATCGAGCCTGCTTCCTGTCCTACCGAGCGGTATGACAATCTTCACACACTCGACTCTTATTCGGAAGGAATAGGTTCAGAGTACGATCCAGTCATCCTGTTTTACTTTTCCCCTGATTTTTTAAAATTGCTACGATGTTACGGACTGCGCCATACAGTTAGGCCTTCTTCCTTATTACTGTCCATCTGAGCAAGTAATCTACTACCGAAATTCATGGAAGTGAGCCAGACAACGTCTAACGTTCCGTTGTCCTCCTCCTAGATGCGGAAGAAGCAGAGAGTCCAAGATAGTAGCTACAATTTGTTCTCGATAATGGGGACTTCCTGAAACGCTCCGACGAAATTCTTATGGATTTAGGAAACGACATTCGTTTGAAACACAGCTCGCTATCTTTATGTACTACAGCCAAATGGTTTTGGTTGTCAGGGCGGTCAGGAAACGCTGCATCCATGTAAGACATACACTCCTGGAAATGGAAAAAAGAACACATTGACACCGGTGTGTCACACCCACCATACTTGCTCCGGACACTGCGAGAGGGCTGTACAAGCAATGATCACTCGCACGGCACAGCGGACACACCAGGAACCGCGGTGTTGGCCGTCGAATGGCGCTAGCTGCGCAGCATTTGTGCACCGCCGCCGTCAGTGTCAGCCAGTTTGCCGTGGCATACGGAGCTCCATCGCAAGTCTTTAACACTGGTAGCATGCCGCGACAGCGTGGACGTGAACCGTATGTGCAGTTGACGGACTTTGAGCGAGGGCGTATAGTGGGCATGCGGGAGGCCGGGTGGACGTACCGCCAAATTGCTCAACACGTGGGGCGTGAGGTCTCCACAGTACATCGATGTTGTCGCCAGTGGTCGGCGGAAGGTGCACGTGCCCGTCGACCTGGGACCGGACCGCAGCGACGCACGGATGCACGCCAAGACCGTAGGATCCACCGCCGACGTCAGTGTCAGCCAGTTTGCCGTGGCATACGGAGCTCCATCGCAGTCTTTAACACTGGTAGCATGCCGCTGGACTGGATGAAGCGTCGTCTCACGCGGTCTGCACGTCCAGCACGAACGCTGGTCCAACTGAGGCGCCAGGTGGAAATGGCATGGCAAGCCGTTCCACAGGACTACATCCAGCATCTCTACGATCGTCTCCATGAGAAAATAGCAGCCTTCATTGCTGCGAAAGGTGGATATACACTGTACTAGTGCCGACATTGTGCATGCTCTGTTGCCTGTGTCTATGTGCCTGTGGTTCTGTCAGTGTGATCATGTGATGTATCTGACCCCAGGAATGTGTCAATAAAGTTTCCCCTTCCTGGGACAATGAATTCACGGTGTTCTTATTTCAATTTCCAGGAGTGTATATTCCCGCACTATTGTCCGATATCTATGGTGGGCACATCGAACCGTCTGATGATATATGGGAATAGATGCAAGGTTTAGTATTAGGGACAATCCTAGTACACTGTTTCGATATATTAAGACTAATAGCACGAAACAAACATAATATCTATGATGGAAGTGTTATGGGATCACTGATAACAACACGTGAAAAATACTTGGTAAATAACGTCAGTAGTTCTGTAAGATTTCTTGAGAACTATGCCGTTGTTCATAAGAAGCTGATATTGCGAGATATGCATTGTGGAGTTCAGGAAGACTTGAAAGAATCAGTACTTGGTTCAGTGCGTGGCCGAGCGGTTCTAGGCGCTTCAGTCCGGAACTGCGCTGTTGCTGCGGTCGCAGGTCGAATCCTGTCTCTGGCATGGGTGTGTGTGATGTCCTTAGGTTAGTTAGGTTTAAGAAGTTCTAAGTTCTAGGGGACTGATGACCTCAGATGTTAAGTCCCATAGTGCTTAGAGCCATTTTTGCGTGGCAACCGAAACAGTGTGTCAACAAATGCAGCATAGTGCGCATTCCGCTCGATGCCCCTGTTTCACTCGAATGCAGCGTCAGCGATAAATCAGTGAAATCAGTGACGTGAATCTAGAGCTATGGCGTGACCACAGAAAACGACACGCAATGGAAGGTGACACGGATCTTGTAGTCGGAAAGGCAAAAATTCAAGTTGCGGTTCCCCTAACAAAAATTTGAAATGAAACACGCCTACTAAACCGGCACTTTACAAGGTATTTATGTAGCCCATTAATGGTCTGTTTGGGACCTTGTTCAGGTCAGAATGAATGAAGGCACAGTTGAAAGAACAGCTGCTGTCTTGGTGTCTTTATTCGTTGAATCGGCAGGTCACTGTTACGAAGAGTTTCGTGAAATCCCGAGGGTTCGAGAGCTGAGAGGCGGGGTGGGGGGAGTGGGTTGCTAAAATTTAGGTGTTTTTCACCTAGAGAAGGCTCATTATTATTTCCTTAGGGCCAGCTTGAACCACGTAGAATTTCACGGCATTTAGCAAAGAGTTTTGCATTCTTTTGTGTGTGGTATTCCTTTGTTCCTTGTAAATGGACATTCTTGCAATATTGTGTCGATGAGGTACATCTTTGTCTTGCTGACAGTTCTCTTTTCCTCTCAAAGAGTCGCAGCCGCCGAGTCGAGCACACGCCCCAGCAGCAGCAGTATCTGTTTCTAAGCAGAATTTGGTTTAGACTTTGTTCTCGCGTGCTTCTGTCTACGTATTTAACAGTGTTGACTGGTGCTGATTAACTTATTCTACGTTTTGCGTGTTTTTCGAGTACTAGTATCGTGTGTGCTACTTTGTTGAAAAGTGATAACCAGAAGCAGAATAGCAACAGTGCGTGCATTGTATTCATTGTTGTACAGGGGAACATATAGTAGAGACGAAGAGGGACTGCCCTGTTGTGTATGGATGTAGGAAGTATTGGCCACTGTCCGGAAACAGTTGGAAGCTATGTTACCTACTGTCGACATGCTTGTGCTACTGCCCTGGGCTGTGGTGGTGTTAAGGCACCCGAGACGAATGCTCTGGCACCTCTCATTTGTATAGCGTAGCCTGAGATCCTTGATATCGCATCGTCTTCCGAGTCGTTCAACCTGGCCGGTAGACACATCTGCCGACGGAAAGTGGAGGGGTCGCCATCTTTGGGCGAATGTAGATACTGGCTGCACGGCTGCACCCTTACGCCTTGAAAACAGGCTGAGGTATTGCCCACCGCTAAAAGTACATCTGGACTTACACCAAACGCCTCGTCTGTTGGGGTCGGGGCGACGGCTCGAAAGATCCGGGCGAGGGCAAAGGATGAGTCTGCTGCTCGTTGGAAACTCCAACGTTAAGAGGGTGGTGGAATCCGATAAGCAGTCGGCACACGGACACTGCTTTCGAACGTCAACGTACTGCTGAACGCTCAGAAACGAAGCGGCCTGTGCATACGATACGTGTGCCTCTAAGTGGTACACGCGATCGCAATGCGTTCTAACGGCAGTTGTCGGCTATAGCTGCCTCGCCAATCACACTCTTTACGAAATGGAAGGGCGTAAAAGTCCTACGGTTGCTCAATTAAAGCGCACATTTCCTCCTTTGTCCATATGCTGGCCATATTGTTTTGTCTGTAGTATACGCAAATAAAATTTTCGACAACCGTGGACATGATATAAGGCAAAAAAGAAAGTACTATATCCAGTCAATAATGAATAGGCTTATAAAAGACCCATTACAAATAGTGCGAGGCAAATTTACAACTGTTCACCATATAAGATAAAAATTATTTCACCATTCGCACCTTTTAGTAAAAGCGTAACGGCATTCTTACTTGATCACTGTTCCTATTCAGTAGCAGAATCTTTACAACTTGTGAAACACAAAGCTTGAAACAAGAGAGTGCACAATACATTACTGCAAGTAGTGCAAGCTGTGTTGTAGATAAAGCCAACGGAGCAAACTCACTCTTCACAAAAAGCACACTTATATTTACGTAAAAGTGAATATTATAGAATATTTTTTCTATTAAACTGATAAGGAAGTATCAGAGCCTATTAGAAAACACGAATATCAGCAGAAAAATATTTATATCGAGTGGTGCGTGAACCAGTATCACATCGGTTGGTACATTTTGTACTTGCGTATCTACTCATTGCGTTACACCGATCATAAATGAGTTATGACCACACATTGTATCTTACACCTCTTGGAAGCTTTAATACTAGACACGTTGTTAAGTTACATTTAATTATAACAAATTGTACCACGACTAATGCATTCTGGATGGATTCTCAATATTCCGTTGCCTTCAAACGGCATACTTTCATAATACACAAGTTACAACAGTTCTTTAACCACCAATATGACATTTCCCGTCATTTAATCACAACAGACTGTACAATTAACGACGGATTTTCGAGACATCCACAATTTGTTGGTGCTTAGAAACGGCATATATACGTAAGGGCTTCAGCTGAAAGTCAAAATGGCGTCTCGCAACTCTGTACTGAAGAGAGATGGCGTCGTCTGACAAGGTGGCGCTCTTCCATCGTATTTGATTACGTTCAAACGCACGTTCAGAAAATCTGACATGCTAGATATTGCCCTGCACGTCCAGAAAGAGTACCCAAAGTGCGTTTTCCACGCAATGACGTCAGAAAGTCGGCACACTCAGCGCTCAACGTTCGAATGCACGGTCAGTATGCCGACGGCTTGGAAATAGTGGGCAGTAGGGGAAGGCACGCTCCCGAGCTGCATGAGTCCCAGAGCATACTGCGATCTTCTGGGTTGGAGCCGAATGGAAGACTGAAAGCAGAGGTTCGGACGATTCTGTTACGCGGATGCGTTATTGTTAATCGGGCAGCAAATTGTATGACCAATGTTAATCACTGCACTACGCGCTGGATGTGGCTACTAGGTATGTATGGCGCCCACACTTTTTTTTTCTTCAGGGAATAATGTCAGGCTCATTAATTAAAGAGGGCAGCATTCGTCATGGCAGACTGGAGGAAGAAATTGTTAATATAATATTAGTTAACTGCAGTAGCGTCCATGGAAAGTTTCCAAAATTAGTCTCGATTAGAAACTGCATAATGTCCACATTATACTAAGAACGAAAAGCTGTCTGAAACTACGTGTTAATAGCAATGAAATACTAAATTCTACTTTGAATGTTACCCAAAAGACCGGTTGAACGCCGGTGGTGGAGACTTGTTTATAGCCGTGAATGTTACGATAGTCTCTAGCGAGGTTATTGCAGATTCCGAATAATTTAGGTTAAGATAATTGTTGAAGGTACATCAAACATGGTAACTGGTTGTTTATATACCCACTTGCTCAGGAGCAGTTTGAGAGACAACGTGGTGAAGCTTGCACGTAAGTTTCCTGGTCGCGCTGTGCCATTATGGGGGAATTTCAACTTATCAGCTATAGACTGGGAGCCTCAATCAATTAGGGCGACTAGTAGCAATAGGGAATCGTGTGAAATTGTTGTAAAGGCTGTATCCAAAAATTACGTTAAGCAGTTAATCACAGAATCAACTCGTGAAGGTAGCACGTTAGACGTAGTGGTTACAAACAGCTCAAAGTCTAAAAGACAAGAAAGACTGAAGGAAGCCAAAATTAGCGTAAGGAGATCCATGCGTGAAGTATTCAACGAATTCGAAAGAAAATTCAAGCTACCGATCTGACAGAAAATCCTAAAAAGTTGTAGTAAACGGATCAAAGCCATCAGTCCAGACTCCCTGCATCCATAATGGCATCGAAACGGAGAGTGACAGAGAGAAAGCCGAAATACTAAACGCCATTTTCCAAAAGTGTTTCGGTAAGGGAGATAGTGCTGCAGTTCCTCTTTTAATCGTTGCACAAACGTCATAATGACCGATAAAGGTAACGAATGAAGTGACCGCGGGATAAAAAAATCATCTGAAATCGCTTAACACAGGAAAGGCAGTTGGACCTCGTGGGATATGTATACGATTCTACACAAAGTACGCCAAAGAACTTGCTCCTCTTCCAGCACCAGTGTATCGCAGGTCGTAAATCGCTGAAGAGGCGAAGCGTTCCTAATAATTAAGAGCAATTACAGCTCATACGGTGGTTTGTCGACAGTTGATCTTCCTAGATAGTATTCACGAATGGAACAGCAAAGGGGGAAATGGTACGAGTAGTTGTTCTTCGCCAGCTTGCGGAGTACAGGCGTCGATGCAGGCGCGAGTTGCTCCTTGAGCTGCGTTTTCATTTTGACTTGGTAACAAGCATGTGTGGATTATGCCATTCATCCTGCAAACATTTACAGAGCATGTCTTACCACTCACTGTTCATTAGTAAGACCAGGCACTGTCAGTGCAGTCTCAGTAGGCCAGACTTGAAAATCAAACTGTAATGTTCGAAACTAGTCGCCTAATAAATATTGCAAATGTTGAGAGAACCATCAATTAACGCTTTAAGGAGTTTTTTAAAAAAGTAAATGTTTATCCCTTGCAGTAAGTCTTTTCATTATGCTTGCCAAACTTTCTCTCTCTTCTCGAGTTGTATCTTTCCCCGTGCATATGTTAAACAAATGTCTCATCTTTGTCACAAATGTTCATACAGCCCATTAGGAGTTAAAGCCGTCCAGTCATTATTTGCTATAACTACGGGAGCCCGTTATTGAAGTTCCTTCTCGAGATAATCCAACAACGCTAGGTTCCCATATTTTTCATAATTTTTTCGTTCTTATCTCTGCCTTATTGCCGAAAATGATGATGCCCAAATCTGACCATGAGAGTGTGGTTTCGAACAACCCACAATAGAACCCTTATTTAAAAAAAAAATCTAGACCTATGCATACATTCTTCTCCAAGTTCATTCATTTGTTATCTCCATCCCACAATAACAATTCCGCTCTCCACTTCAGTCAACAGTGGAATGGTCACATTAGATTTTGGATGGAAAAATATAACTCTGCAGCTACCTTCGACCTTTTCCATTTCAAACAAAGTATCATCACTTTCTAGTAGTTCTGGGACGTCTTTGAAGAGAGCAGAAGAATCATTTGTAAACAGAAACGTTGAAGTGTAGTGTGGATTTATCTGTCTATTAGACATTGTTACGTCTGGACGCAATGGGTTATTTGGATCATGTTCTGGAATTTCCTTCTCTCGAGCACGCTCATTTTGAAAGTTCAACGGACGTTTCATGCGATGAGGTAACAGGACGACCCGTTCATCTTTTAGTGGATTGTAGTACATGTGTTGGTGATCCTCTGCACTGAAATCCATTCTTCAGATAAAGCCAAATAACATTTGAAAAAATGCCTTAGCAATCAAAACAACTTTTCACAGCACAGCTATCCACAAGCTCCCGTCCGTTCAACGTACAATTACAGTCCTAACCAATTAGTCAGCAACCAGCACACTTGTAGTTTTCGTTACTGATTTTGACATCTATTATACCATTTTATGAAAACTGGCTCTCTTGTGTTCCACTATGCTTGGTGTCGACTGCAACGAGATGCTGGATGTTGGACAGTGATGAAGAGAGCTGTAGCTGGGCTGCGGGCATAGTGTCGTTGCTGCTTAATTCTTTTCTCGATTCGCGGAATTGTAGTAGCTTTCACGTGCTGGACTCATGTCTCACAAGTGATTATAAGGCCTTAGTGAGGCGCTTATGTTCGAGGCTCAGTACAGAATCTGACTGCTATTAATTCATCCCAATGGTGGTACAGTCAATTTATTCACACTCCTTATATATTGATCTTCGTAAATTATTTGTGATTTTTATTGGATCATATTTTGTCGGTTTTTCTTACGTTTTGGAATCTGAGTGTCACGTGTTTTCTGCGTACAGTTAATACCTGTGTAACTTCAATTACTTTTTATCATAAAGATAAGAAAACTTCCGTCTTTTGCAACTGAAATTTATTCCTGAGCACCAAGCATTGTGTGTGTGTGTGTGTGTGTGTGTGTGTGTGTGTGTGTGTGTGTGTGTGAGAGAGAGAGAGAGAGAGAGAGAGAGAGAGAGAGAGAGAGAGAGAGTTGCAACGAAATAATTACTAGCAGAAGATTTTTTTACAAACGATGCATATTTGCGTGACGCTTAAGTGAAAGGCGATAGCTAGTACTAGACGATCGTTTACAGTAGCTTGGTCTCTACCGCAGACTTTTTTACATGAAGAATCTAACAGAGTGTGAATCTACAACGTGTGGCACATTATTTCTAACCTGCTGCACACTACGTCACTTGTAAGACTGTTCTCCCTCTGTACACGAATAAGGCCACTTCCAGAAACTGGTAACAGTCGGCGCAGTTAGTTACAGTAAGTCACCCGTATAAGCAGCCGGTGCGTTTCGCAGAACACAAGTACTGTGCCGAGTGCGTTCGTTAGCGGATACCTACAGGCTAATTAGCCCTCATATAACAATATAAGTCTCTTGGTGGATGTCTTCTCTCGAGTTTACAATACTGAGAAGAACATCATTTACTAATGATCGTCTGCTGTTGCCCTTTTGGTCACTGAGAATATTTTCATTTCTGTTTATGGCCTTATGTGTGAAATATTCATGCTGTACAGTGAGCATCCCCTTTCTTTTGTTGTTATGACATAAGATTCCCATGTCTGTGTTTATCAGAGTGAAATGGTGATTTTCTTTTATGTGATGTTCAGCATATGTGGAACGGCTACGGCCACTCTTCATTGCCTTTATATGTTCTTTGCACTTTGACTTAAAATTTCTTGTAGTCATTCCAATGCATTTAAAGTTGCAGCTATTACATGTTAATTGATTATTACCTGAACTGGTGTATTTATCTGCCTTTGTCACACTTTTTAGTTTCTTTTGTATTTTCTTATTTGTCTTCAAGGCTACATTAATTAATTTTTGCTTTTGGAATATGACGCTAATTTTGTGTGTGGGCTGGCTGTGGTATGTCATTTTTTGTTGAGGGCTGTGTTTCTGGTGTGAGCGTGCCTTGTGTGTGATTGTTATTTGTTAGTGTATTTGGATTGTTTCTCTTCTGTTTGTATTTTTTAGATGCTGTGATATAGTTTGTGTACTGTGTTGCTGCTGCATCCAATGCTTTGTGTTAATGACCATGTTTGGTTCTTTTTGATCAGGGTATTCTGCATAATCTGTATCTCGTATGTGTGACGACTGCAAGCTCTTGAGAATGCAGGTGGTTTGGTCCTCCGAAATAATCACGTATGTTGCTGTTTCCTTCCTGAAAATGTTGATTCTGTGTCTGTTGTTAGATTTTATGAGTTTGAGGTCAAGGTAATGCACTGTCTCCTCTGTTTCTGTTTCCATGATGAACTGAATGTTGTGGTATATGTCATTTATTTGTTTGTGTAAACAGTTTGTATATTCTTATGGTTCGTCTAAGAGGCACATGATATCATCTACATATCTGTAATAGTATATTCCTTTGTATTTCTCTTTTCAACGTTTCTGCTTCACGTAGTTGTCTGTCTGCGAGTTCTCCACTAAAATGTGTGTACTGTAATGTACTGTGTGTGTGTGTGTGTGTGTGTGTGTGTGTGTGTGTGTAAGAATATCTAATAAAAGAAAATCGCCATCATATTGGGATAAAAAAAAGCACGGCAGTCTTATGGCATTAAAACGAATGAAAGGGAATGCTCACTCTGCAGGAAGAATATTTTACCCAAATAAAAATAAATAAATAAAACAATTAATTAATCACACACACACACACAGACAGTGTCCCACCAACTACCCTTTCTCCATCCTTAACAAACACCTCACTCCACCCTTCCAAGACACGTTAGTCAGATCCCATGATTCCTCAATCAATTCTAAGGCATGTGACCAAGAGCGATAGTTTTATACGGTGTAGGTTATGTGCAAAGAAATTTTTCTGGAAGTATCCTATACCAAACGCATTTAGCACATACAGAACAACAAATGGCTGTATGAGCAGGACACAAAAAATGAATTTAAGTAAAAAACAGAAACATATAATTGTAAACGGAAATAGCTAGATCCAAGCAAACTGTCAAAGAATCACTACAGATATCACATCAAAATACCAGTATGTAAAATAACTTTATATGTATGCCTAATATGAATTGGTAAAACTTGTCTTATACTCGAGAGTAAATTTCTGGGCGAAAGACAAAGTTTTCTTATCTTTATGATAAAACATAATCGAAGTTATTGTTATCAACCGAGGAAAATGGCTGCGAATATTAACAATACACGTATCATTGTGACTTCCACTTTTATGATGTCAGTTACAAGAATTTACAATCAAACATTGTTTAGAATCACTCTCCTTGCCGTGCACGGAACGGATGGCACAGTGGTTAGCACACTGGGCTGGCATTCGGGAGGACGACGGTCCAAATCCGCGTCTGGCCATCCAGATTTAGGTTTTACATGACTTCTCTAAGTTGCTCCAGGCAAATTCTGGGATGGTGGCCGATTTGTTTCCCGTTCCTTTCGTAATCCGAGCTTGTGCTCCGTCTCTTAGGACCACGTTGCCCACGTATCGTTAAACTCTAATCTTCTGTTCCTGCTTCCTTGCCATGTGTTTCCATATTTAAACGAATTAGGCCAATTTGCACTCAGCAGCTGGTACATGATAACTGTACGTGAAACGTGCTACTTAGAAAATGATAGGATTGTCTGATTTTCTCGCTGAAACAACTGCAGTTATCACAGCGAATACTACATACACTTCTGTGCATGTTTTTCAGCAAACAAGGTAGACTTTGGTGCTGACGCAGATGACAGAGACGCAATGCTCTGTTCTACAGAAATTATGTTTATTCGCTGCCTTATAACTGACTATTATTGTATAAACTGGGTCCACATACCCAGTTGCATTGGAACTGGCTATAAGCCACGTTGCTTGAACGTTTTTATGCTTTGTGAGATACCTGGTTGTTCATATTCACTTAAATTCGTTTTTCCTTTGCTATGGCCACTATAAATCGTTGCACTAATAAAGTAAGAGTTCACTGCCTAGTTAATTTTCTGCGAACTATTTGCGGTCAGATCGTATAACTAAAACTGATTCGGGATCAACATTTTGTATACGATACGTCATAATTTTCAAATCAGAGCATATTCATATTTGATTTCACAGACAGTCTATATTCTTACACCTAGCAGGACACTTACAATTTCTACTGCGTCCTTGGCATGGTGCAGAAGATATTCCACAGTAGTGTAAATAGCTGTCGTTGAAGCTTTTGGTAGAACACATGACATCCAGTATAAATCTACAATTTCGCAGAATCTCCGCCAGTAATGGGTAACGTATACGTATCTGCATCATTATTTCCCTTGCAGTGATAAAATAAATTACCAACAAAGCCAAAACATATAAACTGTAAAGCAAATCCAATTCGTAATTCGAGATAGATCACCGCCAACCTCCCAACCTAGCTTTCCCCGTCGGAGGTTCGAGTCCTCCCTATGGCATGGCTGTGTGTGTCGTCTTTAGCGTAAGTTAGTTTAGGTCAGATTAAGTAGTGTGTAAGCTTAGGGACCGATGACTTCAGCAGTTTGGTCCCATAAGTCCTTACCACAAATTTCCATTTTCCTCCCAAATGCTTGTACAATCGAACTAATGAATTATTGGTTAGTAGAATATGTGTTATGAACGATACTATGTAAGAATGGTTGTAAAAAAAAGAGAAAAGAACAATACTCCAAACAATCTGCCTATCAAGTTTACGTCTTAAATATTTTATTTCCTTAATTTTTTAAGTAGTACATTAAATTCAGCTGGTAACAGTAACAAGAGAATCTGGATGGATCAGCCGGCGTAGAATGAGGTGGAACTTTTAATTTATTAAATTTAGGCTTTGGTGCTGCTATGCCGAGGAGCTGCGACTAAGTGACATGACTATGAATATTGATGAACCCCAAGCAGATAGAAATATAATAATAATAATAATAATAATAATAATAATATAAACACTGTTTCTGAAAACAGAGATGCATATTTTTGACATGAGTCGCAGAAATCAGCTTCTGTTGGTTTTCATTAAAACCCAGTGAAGTCCACTAGCTGGTGAACGAGAAATTGAAGCTCCCAGCAAGTTAGTCGCAGATGAGACTCCCCAGCAATATGTCTTCTGGAGCGGACCCGTGTTGACACGGCAGCTGATAAACAGACACGGAGTCCCCGACGTTTCCCCTCCGATGTTTGATGCTGCCCCAGGCGCTGCCTTTGCCCTCTGAGACGGCTTCTTGGCTTTTTCTGTACATCTTCCGAAACGCTCTGACAATGCATTACAATTTCCTAATTTTGCGCTGAGATATCTCGAATCAGAGCTGTTGCTGCGCCAGCTTATTGAAACTACATCTCCTCACGGATTTTCAGTGGCACACCTTCCAAGAATGGTGCATCTTATAAGAAAATCGTGGTCTGGTGACCAATTAAGCAGGGAAGGAGGACGTACAGCGTATTCAAAATGTGAACTATACAGCTGTGCTGAAATTCGTGAAATAAGGCGAGGAAACGATTATGTGGAAAACACAGACTAGAATAATGGACATAATAATAGGATGTGTATTAATACATCAGAAAATAACTTTCATGGTACTAGAGGGAGCCGTAGACGACAAAAACTGTATGAGAAGGCAGACAATGGAATACACCTAACAAATACCTGAGGACGTTGGGTATGAGTGAGACGAATAAGCACAAAAGTGATGTATTGAAATAATAATCCACGTATACAGGGTAAGTCAAAAGTAGGTGAAAAACCTTAATTTTGTTCCGTTTTCTATTCCAGGTTGTTAGTACCCATGGCTGACAGACTCACACTGCAGTAGGGAAGAGAGACTGCAAGCTTAATAAGAGTTGTGCAGTCGGCGACAGAAGTGCGTCGAATGCTTGCAGAACGATTTCCACATAGACGGCCACCAACTCGTTGTAACAATTTATCGCACTGACCAGAAGTTTGCAGCAACTGGATCAGTAGCAGACAATCATCACGGAAATGCGCGGCGACGTATAGCTGGCATAACTGAAGTAAACATGCTACATACTTTGGAGTCCATCAAATCGACGAGACGTTGCAGTTTGCAAACAGGGATTCCGTAGAGGACAGTGCACCCAGTTCTACCCAAGGAACTTGGTATGTGACGATATCACCTACAAACTGTTCAAGGTTTGACTGCTCGGGAAAACAGGTACGAGTAGAACGCTATGAGATTCTGGCACAAACGTCACGGATGCAGCCGGACATTGTTAGGCAAATTATTCTCAGTGACGAAGCTACCAACTCATATCAATGGTCATGTTAATCGTCATAACACAATCTTCTGTGGTACTGAAAATCTACGCGTCGTACGTGATCATGAACGTGTATCCCGAAGGAAAATGTGTGATGTGCCGTGACCGCTGCTGGTGTACATGGCCCATTTGTCTTGAGAACCCCAACGGTGTACGCATATGACTACTTGCAAATGCTGAAAGAGTTTGCCATTGGTAACGTGCCCAAACAGCTTAGACAAGAAGGGTATTGACAGTGCACCGCCACATTCTGCCCGCTCCGTTCCTGCTGAGCTTGATCGAACGCTCCCAAACCGTAGGACTGGTCGCGACGGACCGTTGTAGTGGCTTCCCCAACTTCCCTGTGACTTCTGGCCAGGATATGGTAAAGGAGCGCGTGTATAGTACAAAAGTGAGGTACCTCGAAGAACTCGAGGACAGAATGAAATGTGTGCTTTTCGACATTCGCCCAAAAATGTGTTTTCTGGCACTAATTCGTACTGCTGAAAGTCGATTTGAGTCCATTAATCGTGCTGATAGTCAAGTTGAAACTATACATGCCGAAAACTCTGAGTAAATACTTTCTCTCAAATATTGTTCACGTAATTTTGACAATCTCCGTATATCTGCGATTTTCTGAAACGGAATGATACCGACTAACAAGGGAACGGCCTCAGACACGGCCAACCGATTCGGCTCAAATTTGGCAGGTCGCTTGTGTACAACCTAAAACGAAGGAATCTAAGAAAATCCCCCCTAAAGGTTATGACGAGCAATCGACTCAAAATTCGCGGAATCGATAGATATTTGTAAATAGAAATTGAGGTAAGACTCTTTTACAACTGCCGCTCCGATCAATCTGGAAAGCCGAGAAACAGAACTGCCTGCTTCCGGTAGTACATTGATAATGCATCTGTCTTGCAACACTTTTACAAACGAAAACACAGCGTCGGTAACTTCCCGCTTGCCATCGCCTGTGACAGGCTCCCAACTATATATTACATCCTCCATTATTCAGATTATGCACCTGAAAGATATGACACAACAAACAGTAACTAGTCACTACGTCATAAACAGACGAGCTAATTACTACAAACTACATACAGTACTCGTCATATGTTACTTACGGAGGAACACTGTATTCGTTCACAAAACGTATTTCATTCGGGGCATTAACGATGGAAAAGTCACTACATGTAACCGCGAGGTTCGCGGCCGCCTAATGACGGAAAACAACTCTTTCCGATTGACTTCTATAAGGCTCGTGCTGGACACCTTCACTCTTCCAGGTTCACAACTATGATATGACGGAGAGTAGTAGGAGGAGGACATTAGTGTTTAACGTCCCGTCGACAACGAGGTCATTAGAGACGGAGCGCAAGCTCGAGTGAGGGGAGGATGGGAAAGGAAATCGGCCGTGCCCGTTCAAAGAACCATCCCGGCATTTGCCTGAAGCGATTTAGGGAAATCACGGAAAACCTAAATCAGGACGGCCGGAGACGGGATTGAACCGTCGTCCTCCCGAATGCGAGTCCAGTGTGCTAACCACTGCGCCACCTCGCTCGGTGATATGACGAAGAGGCCACCAGGACAACATAACTCTCCCCGCGTGTATTCCGTCCCGTGCCTCGCTGTAAACAAGCGTCGCGCGGTTGGCTATCTGTGATCTCTCATGAGAAATTCGCAGCACTCTTACTCGGAGTTGTTTTCATGTGACAAGGCTTAAAAGTTTAATACTTCAGTAACACACGGCGTTTGGGAAATTAGTTTGCCTACCTTATTATCGTTCCTTATTGATTTACTTACCTTATTAACCGTCCTATCCCTATCAATTGAGATACGGAAAAAATAACGAAAAGAATAACATCAGCTAGGTTTCTTCGAGATTCGAACTCGGGTTCTCCGATTCCCAGCCAGGTACCTTGGCCGTTGCTCTATTGATGATGGCGGCGAGATGTGTTTACCATGTGGGTACAAAAGCGGCAGTTGTAAAAGTTTCTCACCTGGATTTCTGGAAAAGTTTGCGTTTGCGGGCCCCATACCTGATGACGAAAAATGCAATTATCTATCGATCCTGCCAATTTTGAGTCGATTGCTCGTCATAACATTTAGGGGCGATGTTCTGAAAAACGCGGGGGTGTTGACCCAAATTACCTTAGAGTCCTTCGTTTTAGGTTGTACACAAGCTACCTGCCCAATTTGAGCCGAATCGGTTGGCGGTGTCTGAGGCCTTCCCCTTGTAAGAATAGTAATGGAAGAACTGTCAACTGGATATCACACGTAATATGGGGGAAGGTGACGCTAAAATGCTAGCCACTAAACGTGGGCGGCGGTAAACGCGAAAGACAATTAGAAACTTGTGTGGTAGCTCACTCGTGACAAGGGCCGAGTGGACCACCCACGGCCGCCATTGTCTCTATTTGCCGCGCTCACTGTCCGGCTGCGCGTCGTTCACTCGTCTACACAGATCCCGCGATAACTCAGCCGTTAGCTCTTCGGAGTCCGAAGGGACTTCCTCAGAGCGCCACAGCAACTATCTCAGGTGTGTACGGACACACCGTCCGAGAAGTACGTCACGTATTATGAGACACATTCTCCGTCACGTTGTGTTCGATTTTATTTTCTTTTGTTCCATAGATCCACAGTGAGGATTTAGAAAATGTCGTGGGTGCAAAAGTGCATTTACCAGAGCTGCAGAATTGTCCGTCACTTCATAACAGTAGGAAACGCGTAGTTCACACAAACATCTGTAAGCTACTACCTTATGGAGAGAAATGGCGGCACTGTGAGTAGCAGGCAGGTAAACTGGGGAGAGCTACGTGTCACTTATGTGACAGGATCCGATATATGGCTCTGCTTGTAACTTAACCGTGGTGCTACCACATGTTTAACTGAAAATATACATAGGCGGATGCTGTTGGGGACAGTGGTGGCGGTCATTGACGTCGTGCCAGTTTACATGTACAAGGTGAATTAAAGGTCACAGGTTGATTCTTTGCAAACTAACTCTTAAATAATATTGTTCCGTGGATATTGTCGTAGATAATGGAAGTCAAAGAGAGGTAATTTGCCAACACAGTAATCACATGTCCGACAAGAATCTACCGTCAATAGATACAGTCATTCAGCCCAGTTAGCGCAGTGGGAAGAGTTTTGCTTTAGAATACTGGAGTTACGAGTTCGATTCCGGGTAAAGTTGCATCTTTTTTATTTTCTAATTTTGATCTGCCGAATAATGCTGTAGCATATACTGTTTATTAAATGTTTAACATAACAATTATTGGTCAAGCATGCCAGAAATATTGATGAAAGGTAATAGTCGGTTAAAAAATAAATTACCTGTCATAGCACAGAAATAATTATAAAAACTTACCAATCAGGATATGTTACACATACATACTACATTTAGATAGAGCGATCAGTTGTAATATTTTAAAAACACTAACATTGACAGCATGTCTGTCTCAAAACATATATATAATCTGTAAAGCAGGTGCTCAAATAGACCACCCTGCATCTCCAAACGTTTAGCGACTCACCGGTTTATGTCTCTCTGCATTATTCGTTTTGAAGTGGTAGTGAAAACGATTGTACTCTCCTTTCTGTGTTAGTTTCAAATAATTGCACGTCTTTTGTATAATAACTGCTGTAATTACCTTATAGCGACTAAGAAGCCAGACGTCATATCATGCAGCCTACAAACAGGAAATTTAAAAAAATAGGTCTAGATCCGGAATCGAACACGAACTCGAGTATTCTAACGTAAAAGCCTGTCCACTGCCCTAACTGGACAGCAGAGCTACATTCTACTGAATGAGGATACTTGGTGTCCATGTGCGCCAGTTTTAGTATCCTTTCCAGTGAGCTTGATAGCAATATCATTTAACCCTAACCTTTACCAGTCAGGCTTCCGTATGAACTGTAATTTCTCTCATTACCTCGACGTGGTTATTTCGTGAGACGTACTTAGAAGGAACTAATAAGTCGCCCGACGCTTCAAGGAATGTACGCTCATAGAATTTCAGCAGAATCTCTCAGAGACGCACAACCCTTCTTTTTTAGCGTCTGCTGCTCCAGTTTCTTGAGCATCTCTCTAACGCTGTCGCGCCTTCTCTATAGGATCCAGTGACGAAACGCTCCATTCTTTATTGAAGTTCTCAGTCTCTTCTATTAATTCGGCTCAGCAAGTACCTCAAACTTACAGACTGTACCCAGGAATCGGGCACTTGAGTGTTTTGTAAGCCATTTCTTTCATGGGTAAATTACATTGGAGCGCCAAAGAAAGTGGTATAGGCATGAGTATTCAAATACAGAGATATGTAAACAGGCTGAATACGGCGCTGCGGTCGGCAGCGCCTATGTAACACAACAAGTGTCTGGCGCAGTTGTTGGATCGATTACTGCTGCTAGAATGGCAAGCTATCAAGAATTACGTTAATTTGAATATGATTTTATAGTCGGCGCACGAGCGAAAGGACACAGCATCTCCAAGGTAGCGACGAAGTGGGGATTTTCCCGTACGACCATTTCACGAGTGTACCGTGAATACCAGGAATCCAGTAAAACATCAAATCTCAGACATCGCTGCGGCCGGAAAAAGATCCTACAAGAACGGGTCCAATGACGACTGAAGAGAATCGTTCAACATCAAAAAGTGCAATCCTTCCGCAAATTGGTGCAGATTTCAATGCTGGGCCATCAGCAAGTGTCAGTGTGCGAACCACTGAAAGAAACATAATCTATATGGGATTTCAGAGCCGAAGGCCCACTCGTGTACCCTTGATGACTTCACGACACAAAGCTTTACGCCTCGCCTGGATCCGTCAACACCGACATTGGACTGTAGATGACTGGAAACATGTTACCTGGTAAGACTAGTCTCGTTTAAAATTGTATTGAGCGGATGGAGGTGTACGGGTATAGAGACAACCTCACGAATCCGTGGATTCTGCATGTCAGCAGGGGATTTTTCAAGCTGGTGGAGGTTCCGTAATGGCATGTGGCGTGTGCATTTGGAGTGATATGGGACCGCCAATACGTCTAGATACACCTCTGACAGATGACACGTCCGGAAACATCCTGTCTGATCACCTGCATCCATTCATGTCCACTGTGCATTATGACGGAACATTATTGAGCATATCTGGGATGCCTTGGCACGTGCTGCTCAGAAGAGATCTCCATCCCTCGTACTCTTACGGATTTATGGACAGCCCTGCAGTATTCATGGTGTCAGTTCCCTCCAGTACTACTTCAGACATTAGTCGAGTCCATGCCCCGTCGTGTTGCGGAATTACTGCGTGCTCGCGGGACCCTACACGATATTAGCCAGGTGTACTCGTTTCTTTGGCTCTTCTGTGTACATTTCCTTAAGATTCTTCCCACGACCATCGTAAGGGACCCAGGAGTTTCACTTACCGTAATTTCTCGTTTATTCACAAGTCACGAGTACGTGTAGGTATCGATTGACGAAGTCGAAACGAGGGCACGACGGTGTCAGTGATATTACGAGGGGCGTTAAATAAGTAATGCAACACTTTTTTTCAGCCAATTGCGGTTGAAAAAATGCGTAGTTTGTTGTGAGACATCGTGAAATATTCCCGCTTCAGCCCTTATAGTTTCATGAAGTGTCGATAGGTGGCGGCGTTATAAGTAGCTTTCAAAATGGCGTCTGTAACGGAGAAGCGTTGCCAGCAGAGAGCTGTCACTGAGCTTCTTTTGGCGGAAAACCAGAGCATCACATATAGTCATAGTTGCTTACACAATGGCTACGTAGACCTGGCAGTGAACAAAAGCACGATGAGTCGTTGGGCGAAGCGTCCGTACGATATCGCGCGTGCCGGCCGATCGCACACACCTGTGACTCCTTGAAATTTGGAACTTCAGCGTGATCGTTGCAACAAAGCTGCAAACGAACGTCTGCTTCTCCATGATAACGTAAAGCCTCACACACGTCTACGCACCCGGATGGAGCTCACAAAACTTCACTGAACAGGTCTTCGTCATCCACCGTTCAGTCCGAATCTCGCACCTTCCAACTTCCATCTGTTTGGCTCAATCCAGGATGCACTCGGTAAGAAGCAGTACGTGGATGATGGGAAGTTACTAATGCAGCAAGACGTTGGCTGCGACGTGGGCGAGTAGAGTGGCGTACAAGCCCTCACAGCAAGGTGCCGTAAAACCGACGCTTTGGACAGAGATTATGTTGAAAAATAGATTTTTCTAGCCAGAATAGAGGTGAAACATATGGTGTATTGGAATCCTGAATGAAACCAACCCACTTCCAGAAACAAAATGTGTTGTATTACTTATTGAGTGCCACTCGTACTTTGGCTTCCGAGGCTTTTGTTGAAACACAGATGTTCAGATTATCTCCCTCCCAGTGGACAAACCTTCAACATAGATTTAATTGCTGTCATTAGCGGGAAGGTTTTTATTGTGAGTGGTTAGAAAAGGAGTGTTCTATGGATGTAATATGAGCGAATGTAATGGCAGTGTTCGTGTCTGACGAGGGGGTCGACATGAATTGCAGAGTATTTTGGGTTGCATAGTTGGAGATGTAAGTGTCAAAACGTTGGTGCAATCTTGGAACAGCAGTGTAACATCTACTTTTCTGACTAGCCACACTCAACAAATAACTTCAGGTTGCTTTCCTTTTTTAATTAATAGGAACTTAATTACGATAGAGGATGTTGCAACAAAACTTGACATCTGTTTCCTCACTTTATGCCTCCGGGGACCTTTACTCCTACGTATTTTACGGTTGTTACTGTTTCCAGTAGTTTATTACCAACGCCGTAATTAAACAGTACTGGATTCATTTGTCTATTTATACAATGTATGTTACATTTATTTACACTGAGGGTTAGCTGTCAGTCGCTGCTCCTATGAAAGATATATTGGCAGACTGCTAGCTATTTCCTTTCTGCTCCACTCGAAAATGGGGCGAACGGAAACCAACCATCTACTTGCCTCCGCACGAGCCCTAATTTCTCTTATCTGATCTCCGTGATCCTTCGGCAAAATGCATTTTAACGGCAGTAGTATCATTCTGCAGTCAGCTACAGATGCCGGTTCTCTAAATTCTCTCAATAGTGTTCCTCGAAAATACGTCGTGTTCCCTCCAGGGATTCCCACCCGAGTTCCCACATCGTCTCCGTAATAATAACATGATGATCGAACCTATCGGTAACAAATCTAGCAGCCCTCATCTGAATTGCTAATATGTCTTCCTTTAACCCGACCTGATGGGGATTCCACACACTCGAGTGGTATTCAGGAATGTGTTCTACACATTGTATATGAGCTGCACTTTCCTAAAATTCTCCCAGTAAACTGAAGTCGACCATTGGCCTTCCGTACTTTACGCCTAGATATTTAATCGAGGAAACAGTGTCAAGCAGCACACCACTAATGCTGCATTCCTAAGTCACACCTTCCCCTACACCACAGCATCAGCAAACAGTTCAACCTGTCCTTCAGATCATTTACGTACATAGAGAACAAGAGTAGTCTTATCACACTTGCCTGGGGCACTCCTGACGATAACCTTATCTCTGATGGACACTGGCCGTTGAGGACAAAGTACTGGATTCCGTCACTTACGAAGTTTTCGAAGCACTCACATATATGGGAAACTATTCCGTAGGCTCGTACCTTAGTTAACAGTCCAGAAACCTACGAATATGGAATCCGCCTGCTGCTCTTCGTCCTTGGTTTGTAGGATGTCATGTGACGAAAGGTCAAAGTGAGTTTCTGATTTTCCTGTCTCAAAGGAATTTATAACATTCGAACTCAGATTATGTTCAAGGATTCTGCAGCAAACCGATGTTAAGGGTACTGGTCTCTAATAATGAGGGTCCATTCTTCTTTGATCTAACATACTGAGCTCTCAAGGTTGCAGTAGAGAAACAGCTCACAAAAAACGTTCCATGACCATTGCTGGAAGGATCTTAAATGATGATAATTGCCGCAAATTTCATAATTTTACAAGAATGTAGCCTTCTGGAACGGCTCTCGACCGATATAATTATGACTCCATCCTTGCTTATAATGTGCATCGGTACACGCTAATACTTTTCTACAAGCCGTACGATTACTTCACAATCCACACAATCCATGACAGCATATCACTCGGCCAGGAACATCAGAGAGCTGCAGGGAACACATTTGAAAGTAATACCTTACACCAGTGTTCTCTAAAACGTCACTGACGGATGTCACACACATTCTCAGTGTCGATCATGTCTGGAGATCGTGCTAGCCGGAGAAATTGGAAGATATGCCGGACAGCGTGAGGGATGACGAGAGAAGTTTGTGGACTGGCGTTGTTACACTGGAAGAGGGTAAGCCCTTGCCATTCTAGGAACGGGAACATTGTATACTGTGTGATGCTCTGGATATGTCCTACACTCTTCAGTGTTTCCTGATGCTTGCGCCAGTGGAGACCATAGCTTCCCTCACAATAATAATGCGTGGACCTGGGCCCGTATCTCATTTCCTAATGCAGTTCGCTATTGTCGTTCTCCTGATCGGTGCTACACCCGAAAGTAAGCATCACTGCCACCTGGGATGAATCTAATGTCACCACTAGATCAATTTCTGCGTCATCATTCCTCCAGATGCAACACTGGAGAAGGTAGCACGCTGATGAAGGACGCGTGAAAGTATGGTGAACGACACTCTTGCTGGTGACGCGGCTTCCAGAGAGCCGTTACTTGTGCTCCTCGCTGATATTTTGCTCTTCAGCGTAGGCTTTTAATATAATAAAAACGATACTTATGATGACTGTTTTTTGAAACTGTCGCTAAATGTAACTCGCTCTTCACTTATTGTTTCGGGGCCGGCTAGAGGGTATGTAATAGTAATCTCTGTAGAAAAAAAGGTATATTGTTTATTAGGGGCTGAGAGCTGTTACATATGTATCAGTGAGATTTCTCTGAGAAGTAATATGATGAATAATCTCCTTTAGACAGAGCGAGAATATTTTTTTTTTTGCGAGTTTAGCTCTGGAGGACATAATGTTAAATGTGGCTCGGTGCAGGTCCAGCTGGCTGAGCCCCACGGCACCGTTTTTAGTTTTTCAATTTATATTACAGTTTAACTGAAAGTTGGCATTTATTATTTTCCTCCCTTTTCAACTTTTAAAAATGTTGATGAGCTAATTATGGCAACGCATGTGATTAAAGATGGAGAATTTAGTCTAACAACCATACGGAATTTAATAACACTGTAAGAGAAACGGCAGTATTTTCACAAAAATATGGCGAAAAGAGTTTCAACTCAAAAGATTTTGAAAGATGATGACAGCAGAACAAAATTGAAAAGAGTTCCCTCTAACAGCAGACATTAATCATTTATCTTTGAATTTGGTACGATCGACTGCTACAAAGATGAAGTGATACATTCAGATGGTCATTATTTCTCTTACTATGTGTGTGTGTGTGTGTGTGTGTGTGTGAGCGTAGGTTTTAGAATACCAGGTTACTTCTGCATGTAAAATGACTCCGTCACGTTTGCATTTTCGCACATGAAACAGCGAAAGAGCAACTAAGTCCGCCTCCACTGCAGCTCTATTTAATAACCAAAAGTGCAAAGAGCGATTTTTTCACGTCATTGACTGTCTGGGAAAAACTCCTAGCGTACAGGCTGTTATTTCTCAGAGAAACCTTGTGTGTGGGCGCGCGGCTCTAAAAGAACTTATAACCTCCATTTCTTAGCTCGTATGTATTACAGCGGAGAATGTCGCTGCATTTCGCATTGCTGTTTCTCTCTCTCTCTCTCTCTCTCTCTCTCTCTCTCTCTCTCTCTGAATGGCGAAGCGAATACCGTCGTAGGGACTAGGTTACACAGAAGCTGTGAAGAATCCGGTATTTCTAACACTGCAATACTCATGAAGAATTCAATATATCCACAGCAACAACAGCCGAGGGAGTTATTTCTGAAGAAGCTCTATGTCATTGTTATCTACAAACAAAAATATTCTCCCTTTTCATACGTCCCAGTTCCCTTGGCAATAACATCTAAGTAAGCCGACGTAATATCGTTGCGTGTTGTCGCGAAGTTCTTTGAGGCTAACATAGCAACATTCACAGTTCTGTTTTTCTGTCTGTGACTTTATAGAAAAAGCCTGATTTATAACAAATGGCGTGCTAAAAGACATTTCATGATGAGCACTTCCAATACTACCTTCTAGTTTGAGGTTGGCGGACGTCTTTAGCCGTAGTTCCCTACACGATAACATAAAATTAACGATTACCATCTAAATTGTAAGTGAAAAACTTTTCTATAGATGTGTATGCTTTCTAACGATTCTGTACTGTTGCAAGCATTACGCACAAATGTTTGTGACCTTTCTTTTTACGGAAAAAACTCGTGAAATTAATATCAACTGCAAATTTATTTCGTCACGACTCAACATTTCCAGCTCGTTCGTGTTGCTGCTGTTTTCCTAAAGAACTTGCAACTGTGCACTGGATGCACATCAGTAGTGTATCATTAACAAGAATTCGGATTTGCAGAAAAAGTTCTTTTTTACGTACAATGTCGATGGCGGTTATTAATTTTAAGTTGGCGATATGTAAATAGCTATACATAATGATGTTGGCAACACCAAATCTGGCAGAGCAATATTAAAGATATTTACCATCAATTGGCTAGTGCGAGTTCTCGGTTGTAAATGTGAATTTTATGACTCTACCCATATCATAACTACATATGGCTAAATCAAAAACTGATGTTTGACACTTCATAAATGAGAATTCCCGCTGCAGAAAGAACTGAGAATTTTTCTGATCTCCTCAACGGCGTAATTTTTCCTTCTTGTTGTCTCTAAAGTTATTTTTCGTTTCTGAGACTGCCCAGTCAGTCATTCGCAGCTCATTGGGAGTTACACTCGCTGTTAGCTCAGCCTCTAGCTTAGACTCAGCCAGTACCTAACGACCAGAGAAGTGTAAATAGCGGACTTGTACTTCACCAGCAGTGAGGCTAACGTGGACTATTACAGAGAGCTTGTACAACACCTGGACTATCTTAAGTAACTTGTTGTCCTTATGAATAAAGAACCCTGATAATACATGCAGGCATCATGTGTTACAGAAGAGGATACCGGCCACCAAACAACGTCCTCTCCTTGCTTCCCATGGTACAAGCCATCAGTGACAACGAGACGACACAAAAAAGGAAACCTTCACACATGCAATAGATAGCTTCCAATTCGATATTTAGCTAACTCTTGTTGCACTTACAGTAGTGAAGCGACGTGAAGTTCTTTACTCGTTTGCCCGAGAAAAGATGTGGATAAATAGGATAGTGCAATATGAAAACTTTATAACTAAATATGCTGCTCACCTATTGTAGGAAAAGCTCACAATACGAAAATAGAGTATGTCTTTAACGTAGAGATACGGCAAAATCGAACCAGAAGTGCCGCGATCTTCTATCCTCATCTCTAGACAGCAGACAACTCTAATTTACCGCAGTTATTCTCTCATTAAGTCACATTACTATATGCATGTACTTCTGGAAAGGAAACATCACAGCGAGGTATACACGTTTGAAAAATGCAGTAGTTACGTATATAAACAATCAAAAGGGAACCAAACCAGGACAGGTCACTGACTGTGTGTCCAGTGACTCCGTCAAAATAAGACATAGCGAGATTCATGTAAGGCACATTCCATTAACTAACATTTTAATGAAGGTAATACAGAATATGTCGATATATGTGAGGACGACAGAAAAATAAATCAGTTGTGTCTGGTATAACAAGGAATTTCAAAACCTGTTTCTGTAACCCAGTCCCAGTCATGGGAGGACCGCTGTACAGTTCACCAAGTACATCATAACCCTTTCACATTTTGCCATGTGAGAACAATAAATAGACTCGCTATAACACCCTGTGTTGCCCCTCACCACTGATTGAAGGCTAGCTACAGCCAGACTAGTGAATTACCTTACCGTGAGAAGGCTGTCACAACACAAACGGCTGCGTTTGGAGTGGTACCGTGACCGGCTAGCATGGACTGCTTACGAATTACGTCGCATTGCGTTCAGAGACCTATCGAGACTCTGTACTGCCCTGGACGACCCTGGTCGGCGAGAGTGGTGGCGATCTGGGAAGAAGACCCATTCTTCCAATGTTTTCGAGAAGCACAACAGTGTTACTCTTGCCACGGACTCCTGCACTCACCTAGCATGCGACAGTATCGTTGTGCCCCTTTCCAAAAGGCCAAAACGTGTCCAAACATAGCATGTGTCTCTATGAACTGCGTGCCTGATGATACTCCCGTGGCCAGTAATAACCATAGCTCTGTCGGGAATCAAACTTGTGGGACCAGGTCGGGTGTCAACTCCATCCCAGAGCTGTTATCTAGGACACCGAGGACCAGTTACAACAGTTGTGGGCCAGCTTGCCGTAGGAGAGGATACACTGGCTTTAGGAAAATCTTCCCAGTCCAGATGAATCAGTGCATACGTCCAAGGCAGAAGAGGTGTAACGTCATACTGATACGTGGGCTCATGCTGTCAAGTTCTTTGTAAATTTGACTATTTTCTAATCAATGCAATCACTTTTCAACCTGTAAAGTTTCATTTTGTTTCCTCTTCCATTTCTGATGCTTTGCCTTTTTTGTTAAGCAGTATATATTTTGGAGACAAGAGCAACTGTACTACTTAAAATGATGTGTAACATTATTATTGTTTAATAATACCTTGGGTTGGTTATACTTTTTCTTAAGGAGAAAATTTAAAAATTTAAGTGATATCTGTTGAACGGTATAGGTGGTGAAATAATTTTACTATTCTACTGGGGCATAGAGATTAAAAAAATCAAAGATAGGGCAAGTTAAAATGGGAAAAAAATTCAATAAGTGGGAACTAACTTTTGACAGTCTCATATGGAACAGTATTTCCTAAAGCAGTCGTGGCAATGAACCTCTGAGCAAAAGGTTTGAGCAACCTCTGCCGGTTTTGACGTGTTCCTTGCTTCCACCACCCCTGTAAGTTTCAACTTTTTCACTGCCACCACTCCTCATATCAGATTGCAATATATGCATCGGTGAGTATGTATTCTACATGTGTGGTGGTGAGTGGTGGAAGTGTCATATGACCTTTGAATAATAATAATAATAATAATAATAATAATAATAATAATACATCATACCACAAGCTATAGTTCGCCTAACAGCACAATTGCTCCATTTTATTGAAGTCAATAAGGTACTGTGATAGAGCTTGAGATTCAAGATAGGGGTTTGTTCTCTTAGTAAACAAGAACAAGAGTACATGGTAACATATTATTTTGGTGATTCATTAGATGCTTTATACTCAGTCTGTATTTGAATATACATTCATACAATGCAATTACAAAAAAAATCACAGATTAACAGAACTATATATACAGTACAATTACAGACAGTTAAGATCTCTTTCTTTCTCTTATTCTCAAGGCCATCGGTAGGGAAAAAACTTATTTCCAACCACAGAAGTCTGTTTAGGATTTTCCCCAATTGAGAGGTCTAGGTCTATATCTTGTATTTTATGGATTTTTCATACCATTCTGCAAGCGTAGTGCTACACGATATCGCACCAATCTGCCCCCACAAATGTGTGGTTACTGCAGAAACAACCCCATTCTTCACGAAGGCAAAGTCACAACGGATCGTGACACTGCACTTTATTTTGGGATGTCATGGATCATTAATGATACTGGAAATCACCCATTCTCAAACACGCTGACACGCAATGAGAAACAGTACCGCATCGTGACATCCAGTAGAATTTTCTATCGGTGCATGTGGCATCACATACGGGTGCCTTCGATTGTTTTTGTTGTTGTTAGGGTGGGCTGAGGGCTGCTCCTGGCTGACTTGATATTACTACAATAAACTGGTCCCGATCTGCTGGCAGTCCGTTCCATCGCCTTTTATGGATCAGGTACGGGGTCTGGCGCCCGTAATGAGGTGCTGCGCTCGCAAAATACGTCTTGTGCTATTACTCTTAATTTTTAAGCTAATGAAGTCCTGAAATGTACCTTGTTTTTAACAGAAAGAGGCAACAGCGAGAATTAAATGAATTTCCATCAACTCTCCACAACTAATTGTGGGCAGGCCATCCAATTAACAAATAATTTCTAAAAGCTTTTGCGCAAAGTTAAATGGATAATACGAAAATTACGTCCCTAGGCTTGGCTCTGAAAGAGGGGAATTTGCAAAACAAACGTTTCACTCTGATTAACGCTTTATGACTGGAGTAATATGTTGGTGATTATTTTGATCTGACTGCTAATGTCTTCCAGGATATACACTGAAAGCCTAAAACTTAATGACTGTGAAAGCATCGAACAGAAACTACGATTAAGCTCAGTATTCACATTTATGAGATAAACATATAAATGAATAATGGATACCTCTGAAAATCAGCTCTGCCCAAATTTCTATAAAGATTAAAAGGAAAGCAGTGCCACTCCTGTGAAGTTATTACTTCTTTCCCTCCTAAGAATTCACTTTCTCCCAATGTTCAGTGATAACAGACCACTATTATTAAATCCCGTAATGTTCGATCGGAACAGTGACTGGAAGCTGGTGGCTAAAATCCAGAAGACCACAGATTCATTACCGGTGCAAAGGAGATGAGACAGGCGATCGTTCTGGATTCCACAAGTTCGAAATCAGTTTAACTACTCTGCAGGTGCTGACAATTATACTCACCGTAAGTAAGACTGATGCACCGAACTTCACTGTGTAGATGTGCAGACCCCTTCGCGAAGATGGAATCGTCAGCACCTGAGCAGGACTCCAAGATGAGGCTACCTCTACCACGCCGCTACGCCAAGTCGATCTGGAAACTTTGGTGTCCTACCAGCAAGAGCTTCTGTGAGGTCGGCCGAATCCTGTCCTACCGGCCAGTTCCTCTCATGCGACGCTCACTTACGCCCTGCGTATTTCTTGCCGCCAAAACGGGTTCAGTCACCAATGAAAGAATTACAAACCACTGCAGTGCAACCACGAGGATTCCTTCCAATAGAGAATCCCACCAAAAATAGCACGTCTTTTCCAGCCTACAATGACAACATGAAACTCTCCCCTACTACCAAAAGGGATTCATTTCAACGCTGTGATTTAATGTCAAACTTCTTTAAGCCAACTGCACGTTCTCCCGCCAACGTCCATAGCGTCGCAACAAGGTTCAAGAAGATCAGAGAGGACTGCTACGAGGCTAGAGTTTATTTCCGGTGGCTTGTTCTTTCTACAAGTGGAAGATACTAATCTTCTAAAGAAGTCAGAAAAACATTGATAAGTCGGTCTCGACTGCAGCACACAGCGCCGTACAGCCCAAGGCCGGACCTTAAACACCAGCAGTCCTTGTGAGAGGACATTGCCGCCCCCTGCAGGTTCGTACCCGACCTCACGTCTCAGAATCTTACACCACTCAGGCTGAGGTCATGTACACCGGTCGCCGACCTGCCAGGCCGAAGCGTTTCCTAATTCCTCGAATCCTCTGCACATCTGCACGCACCCTGGACACATTAATCCATTAAAAACCGTCACCGAGTTATTAAGGAGAGACATGTAAATTACAGAGGGCACTCTACTGCCAGTAATCATGTTTTATGACATCGGTACATTTTCTATATCGAATTTCCCTGTTGTCAGCCTCGGAATGATAAGTATATTCTAATTATTAATGAAACCGGAACGCAAAATGCTTGCAGCATTTCGCCGACATTTATGAAAACAAATCTTGGTAAATAAAGTGATACAAAGGAGTAAAACTTGCCGGCCGGAGTGGCCGAGCGGTTCTAGGTGCTACAGTCTGGAACCGCGCCAACGCTACGGTCGCAGGTTCGAATCCTGCCCCGGGCACGGATGTGTGTGATGTCCTTAGCTTAGTTAGTTTTAAGTAGTTCTAAGTTCTAGGGGACTGATGACCTCAGCAGTTAAGGCCCATAGCGCTCAGAGCCATTTTTTTGAATACAATTTATTCGTAGTTCCAATTTACGACGGCCCCATTGGGCATGACGTAAATTAAGGAGTGGGTGAGTTTAAGGTTACATA
This sequence comes from Schistocerca gregaria, assembly GCF_023897955.1. NCBI lineage: Eukaryota > Metazoa > Arthropoda > Insecta > Orthoptera > Acrididae > Schistocerca > Schistocerca gregaria. Next base: position 74,877,894 of record NC_064931.1, read on the forward strand.
AAGCCCTTACGTAAATGTCACTCTTCCGATGGATATCAGGCTTTGCGGAGGCGGACAGCAGACTCGTAAAAGTGGACTTTCGTGGAAGCGTGCGTCTTTCTGACATGACGGGCACCTAGCGGCGCAGTTGGCCTCTAAATCTTCACTGAACTTCGACCACAAGTGGCCGACAAGGTCACAGAACAATACTACATCATTTATCCATGTCATATTCATAGCCAGGGCGTAATTCTCATGGTACTTCTTCTCTACATTCTACTTTCTTTTACCCAGTGACAGCATTGAAGTAACAGCTTGTATGCATTTATCCAAGGACACACAAATTTTCTCACACTATTTTTGGCTTTGTAACATAGTGTAATCGCAGTAACAGAGTCTGAGAGCACCCCTCATAATGAACTAGATCGTGCTTCAGCTCTAAAGAACTGTTCTCCAAATAGTGTTTCTGAATAGACAGGAATACCTGAAAAGCTTTTGGTACACGAAATATATTGGACAAAAAATGGTAGATCACCAGGCAAAGGAAACTAGGCAGGCTCGAGTTTAACGTCTTGTCAGTGAGGTCATTAGAACCAGAAGTGTTGTTCTTTCCAGGTACACCATAATAATCATGTTGTAACATATAGATTTAGGTGTTCTTGTCCACACGGCACAGACGTAAGATTACAGTTTCTGTACTAGTTCGTTAGCTTACTGATAGATAAAGCAAGAACAAATAATGTGTTGTAATACGGTGTAAGGTCGCATATAATGGATGACATTGCTTCACACCTTCGTGGTAGCATTCAGTGAGATCACTGATGAGGTTGTGAGTGATATTTTGGCAGTCCACAAGAAGGACAACCTCTAACTATACAACAACAGTTTTAGTTGCTAGTCTGGTTGCAGTAAGTTATCCACAGGAATAACAGACATATTTACACTACTGCTACACCAAGAAGAAATGCAGATGATAAACGGGTATTCATTGGACAGATATATTATACTAGAACCGACATGTGAGCACATTTTCACGCAATTTGGGTCCATAGATCCTGAGAAATCAGTAGCCAGAACAACCACCTCTGGCCGTAATAACGGCCTTCATACGCCTGGGCATTGAGTCAAACAGAGCTTGAATGGCGTGTACAGGTACAGTTGCCCATGCAACTTCAACACGATATCACAGTTAATCAAGAGTAGTGACTGGCGTATTGTGACGAGCCAGTTGCTCGGCCACCATTGACCTGACGTTTTCAATTGGTTAGAGATCTGGAGAATGTGCTGGCCAGGGCAGTAGTCCAACATTTTCTGTATCCAGAAAGGCCCGTACAGGACCTGTAACATGCGGTCGTGCATTATTCTGCTGAGATGTAGGGTTTCGCACGGATAGAATGAAAGGTAGAGCCACGGGTTGCAACACATCTGAAATGTAACGTCCAATGTTAAAAGTGCCGTCAATGCGAACAAGAGGTGACCGAGAAGTGTAACCAATGGCACCCCATACCATCACGCCAGGTGATACGCCAGTATGGCGATGACGAATACACGCTTCCAATGTGCGTTCACCGCGGTGTCGCCAAACACGGATGCGACCATCATGATGCTGTAAACAGAACCTGGATTCATCCATTCGTGCACCAAGGTTCGTCGTTGAGTACACCATCGCAGGCGCTCCTGTCTGTGATACAGCGTCAAGGGTAACCACAGCCATGGTCTCCGAGCTGATAGTCCATGCTGCTGCAAACGTCGTCGAACTGTTCGTGCAGATGGTTGTTGTCTTGCAAACGTCCCATCTGTTGACTCAGGGATGGAGACGTGGCTGCACGATCCGTTGCAGCCATGCGGATAAGATTCCTGTCATCTGGACTGCTAGTGATACAAGGCCGTTGGGATCCAGCACGGCGTTCCGTATTACCCTCCTGAACCCACCGATTCCATATTCTGCTAACAGTCATTGGATCTCGGCCAACGCGAGCAGCAATGTTGCGATACGATAAACCACAATCAAGATAGGCTACAATCCGGCCTTTATCTATGTCGGAAACGTGATGGTATGCATTTCTCCTTCTTACACAAGGCATCACAACAACGTTTTACCAGGCAACGCCGGTCAACCGCCGTTTGTGTAGAGAAATCGATTGGAAGCTTTCCTCATGCCAGCAAAATGGTTCAAATGGCTCTGAGCACTATGGGACTCAACATCTTAGGTCATAAGTCACTTAGAACAACTTAACCCTAACCGCGGCCGGCCCTCATGTCAGCACGTTGTAGGTGTCGCCACCGGCGCCAACCTTGTGTGAATGCTCTGAAAACCTAATCATTTGCATATCACAGCATCTTCTTCCTGTCGGTTAAATTTCGCGTCTGTAGCACGTCATCTTCGTGGTGTAGCAATTGTAATGGCCAGTAGTGTAGTATCCTGGAAGTCCGTAACTAACCTGGACAAGACATCTAGTATTATCCACAGACTGAGCTCCACTACAACGAGCTTTGTTGCCAATGGAAATGAAAATGTCGTATGACTAGGGCCTCTCGTCGGGTAGACCGTTCGCCTGGTGCAAGTCTTTCGATTTGACGCCACTTTGGCGACTTGCGTGTCAATGGGGATGAAATGATCATAAGGTCAACACAACACCCAGTCCCTGAGCGGAGAAAATCTTCGACCCAGCCGGGAATCGAACCCGGGCCGGTACTTATGACAGTCCGTCGCGCTGAACACTCGGCTACCAGGGGCGGACTTTGTTGCCAATGAAACTGAATCAAAGCTCGTCAATGGTAGTAACAAGAGGCACAAGGAAAAGTCGGTTGAAAATGGCTCTGAGCACTATGGCACTTAACAGCTGACGTCATAAGTGCCCTAGAACTTAGAACTACTTAAACGTAACTAACTTAAGGACATCACACACATCCATGCCCGAGGCAGGATTCGAACCTGCGACCGGATCGGTCGCGCGGTTCCAAGACTGAAGCGCCTAGAGACGCTCGGTCACACCGGCCGGCGAAAAAGTCGGAGATTATCGTCCGACTACTTTTGATCATTTTTCAGGTGGCGCGTACGTCTCGGTTACATAACCAGTCTGAGATCACGGTAACTGGATTTTTTGCACACAAACACGATTCTGGTATTTTCTACACTTAAATGATTGTAGTTTAACGTTCCATAGATGTATCTTGTGCAAACGCACCGACTGACATGCTCAGCAGAAAATCGAGAGTCGTAAAGGAACAAAATTCAACTGCGTATGGGCAGTACAGAGTGTTAATGCAATGATAGACATACTATGCTCATGCATGATGGATGGATGGAGGATGGAGAGGTTTGTATAGGGGCACGACGGCAAGGTCTTTAGCGCCCGCGCAAAAACAGATTGAGAGGGGTGTGAGGAAAATAGCCACAACAGGAAGATAAAACAGAACGTAAAACACAGGTAACAAAGGTTGGAAAACTGTGTGCGTACCCACACAGAAGCATCAGTCAGTAGTAAAACATGAACGGCAAAGGAAGAAAGTGGTAGAAGGAGCTAAAACAATACAGCAGGTGGATGTAGCTGGCTGACCTCAAGGAAAAAAGGGAGGAGCCGGCCATTCTGCAACACACTAAAAGTTCCAGCCTAAAAGTTTAGGCGAGAGGCCAGACAAATCACAAAAGTTTAAAACCCTAGATACACTTCTCTCATCATCAGCTAAAACATAGGGCAGATCCCCACCAATTTTTGCTTCTGCCCTTGCATCACGGTATAAAATGCATTCCGTTAAAATGTGGCGGATAGAGATGTGCACATCACAAAAAGGGGGATCCTCCCGTCGTTAGAGAAAGCAATGTGTGAGAGGACAGTGCCCAATCCGAAGACGCAAGGGGCTCACTTCAATCGGCCAGGAGGAACGCCACGGCCGAGTTGTTGACTTCACCAACCGCAGCTTATTGTCCGTCACCGCCAGCCATTCTTCCTCCCACAACTACATGCATTTCCTGTGGAGTGCAGAAATAACAGACTGCAAGGGAAGAGGACACTGTGCCACATCCTGCTCTCTGCAGGCCTCCTTGGCAGCCCGACCGGCCTGTTCATTGCCCCATATTCCGACATGACCAGGCACCCAGCAGAATGACGCCTGCTTACTCCGCCGCTGGAGCAAGTACAGTTGGTTATATATCAGCTGGATCAACTCCTCAGCTGGGTACAGATTCTGCAGCGATTGTAAGGCACTAAGGGAATTGGAGCAAACGGGAAATCGATTGCCCCGAATACTATGCATCTGCTCCAGTGCCTTCAGGATTGCGTGGAGCTCCGCTGCGAAAACGGTATATTCGTCAGGCAGGCGAATCTTGGTACCATGATGCGATGTCGTCAGTCATACGAGCACACCGCCGCCTAAGAGATCGATCCGCCAGATGCGATTCTCTCGATAAACGGAACAAAAGAACGGCTGTGCTAGCCAAAGAGTACACAGCCAGTCGCAATATTTATGCTCGCCCCGAGGCGCCGCTAGGCCATTTCATGTGCAGCAGGAGACTAGTGCAGCTGTGCCAGTCTACAGTACGTAGCCACGCTCAGTGGTCAGCCAGCGCCGATGATAGTCATCGTCTGAAGCTCAGTCATTGCTGCCATCAAGTCTTTGTAGCTCCGTTCCAAGTTAGTCTTCAAATTCACCGGATTCGACATTCAAGATTACGAGAGATTAATTCGTCACTACAAGATTTGTGACTTGTAAATTATGTCATTCTACAGATGCTTAGTCTAGTCGCGTCTTCTATAATTGTCAACCAACTGATCATGGACTACAGCAAAGTTAAGTAATAAATACTTTCTTATTTTGTACTCCTGCTAATTAATTGTGTTTTCCTGTTGTAGCTACCAAGCCGTCTTGGCATAGTAGAACCCACGTTTCCACCTCCTTGGCTACCTCATATTTGCCACCTCATGTTGATGGACTCGATTATGGCGGAAGATCGAGAGTCATTACATGATCAGGGAACACTACAGAACAGCCAAGGGTATTCCCTTGTTTGGAGCCATTAGTGTAAATGACTGTGAAACCGTGATGCGCATCTAAAATGTGAAAAAACAGAGATTGGAATGTAAAGTCTGGAGTACTATCTTTCTTAATATTAGTAAAATCTAAAATAAGTCTGGATCTCTGGAAGAGCCAAGGTGGAAATCGTCTATAACCTCGACGTAAAACATTAAGACCAGCCATATCCATCTCGTAAAGGCAATCCTGTGCGCGAATCCCATAGGGCCACGTTGCTTGTCGCCGGTTATGAAAAAGCCGTGCTAACGAAAGCTGAGCAACGGAATGGCGTTTATAGTGTGGCCATTGTTTTATACGCCTGGCGCAGTGTAAGTAGCCTTCGCTTTACGTGAAGTGGCGGTTCACCAGCCTCTGTACAGAGGCTTGGTATGGGTCTTGTTCTGAATGCCCCAGTGGCCAACCGAATCCCTTCATGGTGCACCACGTCCAACATATTTAAAAGTGCCCAGTAAAACTGAAGCAGACAAGTCCAGCCTGCTCCCCATGTACTGTGGCTAAGATGTTTTAAAATACTTAAATCATTAAGTGACCGTTGTTTCAGGTCCCTAAGATGTGGTAATCACGGAAGCTTAGAGTCAAATATGAGGACCAGAAACCTCACTGTGTCTTTAAAAGTAAGGACAGTGTCTCTCATCCTCAACTCAGGAAAGGATAAAACCGAACGAGTACGTTGAAAAAGAACACACGCGGACTTCTCGGTGGAAAACTTAAAACCACTCTTCAGCGGCCATTCATCCAGACGACTAAGAGTGAGTTGCAACTGACGAGTTGTCGTTGCGAGGCTTGAAGAAGAGCAAAACACAAAAGTCATCCACAAACAAAGAACACTAGACAGTACTTTTCACTATGGACGTAATGCTATTAATAACTAAGGCAAAGACAGTTGCATTTGAAACGCTACCTTGAGGGACATCGTTCTCCTGCTCAAAGCGATCAGACAGGACGTCACCGACTCGGTATCTAAAATATCGTGGCGAGAGGAAGGACAGAATAAAAATGGGAAGACAACCAAGAAACTCCCATTCGTGAAGCTGCTCAAGGATGAGACGCCTCCAAGTAGTATCGTAGGCCTTCTCGATGTGAAAAAAACACACCTACAAGTTGATGCCGGAGTAGGAAAGCCTGTTGTATAGCCGCCTCCAGGAGGGCAAGGTTATAAAAGGTGGAGCGAAACCTCCTGAACCGACACTGAAAGCGACTAACGAGTTGCTGGGATTCTAAGATCCAGACAGGGCGACGGTTGACCATCCGCTCTAAGGTCTTCCCCATGTAACTAGTGAGGGCAACACCAAGCTACTACTTGGGAATGTGCGGTCTTTCCCAGGTTTTACAAGAGGAATTAAAACTGCCTCACGCCACGCGTCAGGAAAGTGACCTGACGCCCAAATGGCACTAAAAAGTGCGAAGAGGGTATCACCTTGTGAGGTGCCGCAGCATACTGTAATGGATCTTGTCGTGACCAGGGGATGTGTCACGAGCCACAGACAATGCAGAATCCAGCTCCCACATGGAGAATGGGCAGTTGTAAACTTCATTAGAGGTGGACTCGAAGTCCAAACTATACCTCTCAGCAACCGTTCTATGGCGCTGGAAACCTGGATCCTGACTGGGAGTTTTAGTAACTGTGGCAAAATACACCGCCATAGTCTAGGCAATGTCTTGCGGATCAGTTTGTAGAGTGGTGTTGTTCAGTGCAGCAGCCATGGGGCACCTCCCTCCTCTCCCAGAAATTCGCCTGATGGTCTCCTACACAATGGAACTTTTGGTGGAACGATTAATGGTGTTCAGGAACTGTTACCACGACAGCTTCTTGCTCTCTCGAATAATTCGGCGACACTTTGTCCTCGCCACCCGAAAGGCTCCAAGATTCTCGGCAATTGGCAGACACTGGAACCTACACAGAGCCGCACGCCTGGTCCTGATTGCAGAGTGGCATCTGACACTCCACCAAGGGAGCGGACTGTGAAACGGGTGCTGCAGCGGCGTGGTGGACCATTTTGGTAATGTGATCCACCCATGCCTCGACATTCACACAGTGTTCGAACTGGGCCAACTGACTATAAAGTGTCCAGTCGGCTCTACTGAGAACCCGTCGCGGTGGTGTCCTTTCGTAGTCCACGCCATCTGGCAGGTGAATCCAGATCGTGAAGTGATCACTTCCGTGCAAGTCATCGACCACTTCCCATTGAGCACTGTGGGCAAGAGCTGGAGAGCAAAGCGAGAGATCAGCTGCAGAGAACGATCCAGTCGCTGTGCAGAAGTGAGTGCTCTGTACCGCATTTAGCATGTATGCACATGACAGGAGAATCCTCTCAATTGCTCTGTCCCTAAGGCAGGTAGTTGCAGAGCCTCACAGCACACAGTGGGCATTGAAATCACCAGAGGATGAAGGGATGGGGAAGCTGTGTAATACGGTCGGTGAGGGCTTCTTCATCAAGTGTATCATGTGGGAGCAAGTAAAGGGAGCATATTGTCAATGGATGACGCACGGTCATGCATGAATAGTGTGGCATCTTTACAAGGTTTTGCACTGTGATAAAATTATAATTTAACAAATTCGTACTGCATACTTATCACACACCAGAACATCAGAGTGCGAGAATAAATATTTACAGGTGTAGTGTTACTTAAGCTGCTTCGTCAGTTATTCCATGTGGTCAACAGTCTCTATAAATTCCATAAAGGTTGGTCTGAGTGACCTCACACTACGCAACTGAGGGTACATAGCTACGGTACAATTGGTAGTCATCACAGACTTACTTTCTCTCAAAATTAGGCAACGGAGAGAACAGAGTGAGTCGACAGAATCATGATTACAAGTGTCCGCATGTTTTATAGGATTTACTTGTGCTCAGGACACTGCCAGTCATGTTTCTGTGAAGTGGACTGCCCAGGGAGCCACTAATCCCATTCATCGTCCTACTATCCTAAGAAATCAAAGTTAGGGATAACCGAGTTGCGGAATTGGCGCTTCGTTAAAACATAGGGTGGTATTCGGAAGGAGCAAGGCTTAAATCCCCACTAACAGAATTTTTCCGAGGATTCCCTAAATTACTTCAGCCGATTTCTGGAACGGTTTCTTCAACAGGCTACAAACTACACAATTCTCCAGCTGATTTTGAAGCGAACAGAACGGGAACGCTTAATCTTCATCAGTAGGAGACACATAACGTCATGTTAGCAGCCAGCTGTTCTGTTATGTCAACAGTTATTTAAAATGTTTCGTGAAGTATATACGAAGATAGAAGTTCAATAAGAAATGTGAAAGTATTACTTGCGTAAATGTATCGTTGTACTGTTTCAAAAGCCATGTCTTACAATTAAATATCGGAAGTAGCAAGGAATGTGTATACTTCGTTATCCCCTATGCAGACGATTGCTACATCAGCACTAGACGTGAAATGAAGCGAAAGACATCTGACACCACCTTCGATCAACCATAGTTGTATATCGCCATGAAACGTAGGAATAGGAAAAATAGGTATTTATTCAACATAACAGAATCAACACTCGATAGCAGCGTACACCCATACAAAAATAAAGACGAAATCGACTCTGCTATAAATGGTGAGTGATGGAAGAATAGTGTGAGAGCCAGACGCGTCGTGGTGAAATTTGAACAATTATATTTAGACTTCATCTGAAACTCTACATTTCAAATACATACGTACTAATTAGGACAACAGTTCATTCTGAAGCCAGTGGCAGCTATCAACCACACATTCGTCTTTATCTCGTCCTATTCAATGAAACGTTTTTGCTTCATTTACGTATTTTTTTAATCGTTTCAGTGTTTGCAATGAGGCTCTTAAATACAGTTAAACACCTACGCTCCCTCTACCAGCAATTACAGAAAACAGGAAAAACAACAACAACAACCAGTTATCTCACTCTCTCGCCAACACTAACGAGAACATAAACAGCTAAACAGTGTCTGTAGTTACTGTAAATGTTGACCGGTTTTCTATAGCTATTATGTAAACCAATAGCTGTAAACCGTGACCCGCTGTACAAAGCTGAAGGGCAAGTTTTTGGAGTTAAAATCGCCAAATAATGAAAAACTAAAATCTGCAGGAAATGTAAATAATTTCTCGGGCAAAAGAAGACACCGAAATCATAGCGAGCGCAATAAATGAGAAAATATGAAGCCCGCCATTTGACAAAAAAGGCTCTCACAGATAGCTTTCCTGAGTTCCTGCTTCACCGGGCTGCTACCACCACTGTCAGTCCTAATCCGCTCATTCTCTTGCTTCTTGTTCTTTAGGCCTGCTACTCTTTACGTGCGCTTGCTCTCTGCAGGGGTAAAAACTCGAGCGACAGCCCTTCTCCAATACAGTAATGCTTGAAGTCTTTCTTTATTGAGGACGAGAAGAGAATAAGGCACAGAAAATCGTGTCCCTCTACTTAGATATTTTTCAAGTAGAGATTTTATTGTCTGCTTAAAAGTTTTAGTCTGAAATTGAGCGCGTATACCATAGCAGAGACGACTGCTCTAAACGAGCGCATTTTTTTTTTAATTTGTGGTAAAGTCTTGAGGTCCCTTACGCACTACTTAATCTAACTTAAGCTAAAGACAACACACAAACCCATGCCCTAGGAGGACTCGAACCACCTACGGGGCGAGAGCCGCGCGGGCCGTGGCAAAGCGCCTCAGAGAGCTCGGCTACCCTCGCGGCCGCGCGGTGTTTTAATTGGCAGTTTACGCAACGGCAGTTGTTATGCTAACGATTCGGCGAGACACGAAACCTAGCGCGATGCTGTTCATGTATGCGAATCATCGACTTCCACTGAGTTCTCATACAAATCAACCTCGATACACTAACATACGTCATAATCAAGTTATTACAGTTTTCTCCTCCACGAAGTCAAATAGCGAGTATTTATCACACGAGTATTGTAAACCATATTCGTGAATCCCCAACAGTGGTGGAGTGATGTTCTGTTGCCTTCCTGCCGCCTATACACAGTGACAAAGTGAAACTGAGCACCCACGACAAAATTTAGCACGTTGTTCACGGGTACTTTCTGAGTATATATGCAGTGGATCGTTACAGAGTAATTCGATTTGGTTTGATTTCTTATCCTCATTAGCCTTTGCATATGTAGTGTATTGAAAATGTGTGAATAACAGCGCAAATGTCGACGGTACCAGCTGTGTGTTTTGTTTGAAACAAATCGCTTCACTCACTCGCGACGTGAGAACAATAATAACACCGAGCGAGGTGGCGCAGTAGTTAGCACACTGGACTCGCATTTGGGAGGACGACGGTTCAAACCCGTGTCCGGCTATCCTGATTAAGTTTTTCCATGATTTCCCTAAATCGCTTCAGGCAAATACCGGGATGATTCCTTTGAAAGGGCACGGTCGACTTCCTTCCCCATCCTTCCCTAATCCGATGGGACCGATGACCTCGCTGTTTGGTCCCTTCCCCGAAATCAACCAACCAACACTAACATCCACCTCACTCTTTGCCGACGCCTTTGCATCCAGAACTGCTCGAGTCTGCCTTTCTGCCTGTGGAGTGTTTTTCCGTCACTGTTAGTTGTCTGTTAACTGTGATTCACAACAGTATGGACAGGGTTACTGATAAAGAGTTGGCCAATATGACCATCGCACATAGGTTCACTGAATGCAATGCAAGGGCAGTTCAACGACGCCATTCCGAGCTGTTCCCGTACCAACAGCAACCACATCACAGTACTTCTGCACCTGTATCTGGGCACCTACGATAAACTGTTTCGTGTTATGCGTTTTGATGATATGCTTTTCCGCTGTTATGAAGGTATTCTCACTGAAACGTAGATGACTGGGGCAATAAACCGATTAAATCATAATGACTACCGACCTACTATCGATATAAACCCTTCCTGGCGGTAGTAGCGTCACCAGGCGAGGAATGACTTCCTAGTCAGACACACACACAGTGAATCTAGTATGAGTGAGAGCGCTGTCCGTGTGAAGAATAGGGAAGGGGCGCGATCTGCCTGAGTTTGACCGAGGGAAGATTGTGATGGGCTGGAGGCTCGGCAGGAACTTTACGGAAACTGTAGGAGTTGTCGAGTGTTCGAGGACTGCTGTTCTGAGCGTCTTCAACACGTAGCGAAACCAAAGCGACGCTACGTCCAGGCGTCATGGGGTCGGGAGGCCACTGCTCATTATAGAAGTTGGACGTCGTAGGCTGAGCAGACTGGTAAAACAGGACAGGCGGCGAACTATGGAGGGACTAACATCGGACTTTAATGCTGGTCAGAGTACAAGTGTGTCTGAACACACAGCGCACCGGTCACTCGTAACTATGGGCCACCGCAGTCGACGACCCATGCATGTGCCAATGTTAACACCAAGACATCGAAAACTGCGGTTGAAATTGGCACGTGACCATCGGCGCTGGTCGTTGGCGCAGTGGCAGAACGTTGCATGATTTGATTAATCCCGATACCCCATCATGCCGATGGGGGGGTGCGAATCCGCCGTCTTCCAGGGTAACAGCTCCTTAACCCCCATACTGCGGGACGGAGACGAGCTGGCGGCGGCTCCGTTATGCTCTGAGGAAAATTCACGTGGGCATCTACGGGTCCAGTGGAGCTCTTCCAAGGCACCATGACAGCCAACGAGTGTCGTACACTGGTTACAGACTACATACACCTCTTCATTACGATCATGTTTCCCGACGGCAGTGGCATTTTTCAACAAGATAATGTGCGTTTGTCACAAGACCAGGAGTGTGATGGAGTGGTTCGAGGAACACGGTGGCGAGTTCCAATTCTACATCTACATCTACATCCATACTCCGCAAGCCACCTGACAGTGTGTGCTGGTCCCCCAACTCGCCAGATGTGAACCTGATCGAACACATCTGGGATGTCACTGAACGTGGCGTCAGAGCTCATCGCCCCCTCCCCGAAATTTACGGGAATTAGGTGACTTGTGTGTGTGCAGATGTGATGCCAACTTCCTCCAGCGACCTATCAAGTCCTCAGTGATTCCATGACACGACGCGTCGCCGCTGTTATCCGTGCGAAAGGTGGCCATAATGTTCTGGCTGATCAGTGTATGCAACAAGCTGCCAAATATCACGTGTCTCTTATACCGAAATACTCAGAAAATATCTCACAACATCAAAAATTTTGTCGATGGAGTTAATTTTCCTCCTGCATACAAAGACCTAAACGTATAACACGGTGATAGAGAACACTATAAAAAGACATTTTAAAAATTCTGCTAAGGTCGTGTTGTTTCAGTGACTACACAAATGACTGGAAGGAAGAGTAAAATTTGTGGGTCCGACATGTAGAGTAGCCAAATTGTTTGTTAGAACCTGAGCGTTGTGAACCATTTTCATATGAGTTTTTAGGGTGTCTCATTTCCTTCTTCTTTCTCGCCGTCCCTAAAGAGAGCTTCATAGACAGATCGTATAATCCTTAGCTTGCTTCTTTGTCCCTTCCATGGTGTGATCTGTCAGACTTGGGTTCCCTTGAGTAGCAAAAGACCAATGATGTTTACGGCATTCGACGTCCCATATTTTTTCTAACACGCAACCACAATATTGGCTGCTAATGGCAACAAGGGGCGGGGCTGGAGGTATCCAATGGTGACCACAGCATGAGGCTACGTAGCGTATTTGAGCTGCTTCGTCGACGATTACTCGCTATAACGCTAGTGGTGTAGATACAAAGCAGAGCAGTGGCAACGAAAAACTAAACAAACATTGCATTGTATCTACAACAACAGTAGCCGCAGTTGACATTTCGTCCGAAAGGAGCCCAAAGAATGCCGCACAGTGAGAAAGAAGTGGCAGATGAAATTTTAGCGTTTCTGCAAGATGAGTCAGTGGAATGTGTGCTGTCGTATACGCTCGACCGAGCGGACAATGTGCATTAGGAGTAGAATGATGACGATACGTGATTAATAAGTGCAAGCGGTAATGAAACAGGTGTTGAGCCACGTAGTTCATCATCCTTGTCGGACGGGAAGCCACAAATTCTGTCTCCAGTGAAACTTACTAAAGACCAATGTGCATGAGGAGTAGAATGATGACGATACGTGATTAAAAAGTGCAAGCGGTGATGAAACAGGTGTTGAGCCACGTAGTTCATCATCCTTGTCGGACGGGAAGCCACAAATTCTGTCTCCAGTGAAACTTACTAAAGACCAATGTGCATGAGGAGTAGAATGACGACGATACGTGATTAATAAGTGCAAGCGGTGATGAAACAGGTGTTGAGCCACGTAGTTCATCATCCTTGTCGGACGGGAAGCCACAAATTCTGTCTCCAGTGAAACTTACTAAAGACCAATGTGCATGAGGAGTAGAATGATGACGATACGTGATTAATAAGTGCAAGCGGTGATGAAACAGTTGTTGAGCCACGTAGTTCATCATCCTTGTCGGACGGGAAGCCACAAATTCTGTCTCCAGTGAAACTTACTAAAGACCAATGTGCATGAGGAGTAGAATGATGACGATACGTGATTAATAAGTGCAAGCGGTGATGAAACAGGTGTTGAGCCACGTAGTTCATCATCCTTGTCGGACGGGAAGCCACAAATTCTGTCTCCAGTGAAACTTACTAAAGACCAATGTGCATGAGGAGTAGAATGATGACGATACGTGATTAATAAGTGCAAGCGGTGATGAAACAGGTGTTGAGCCACGTAGTTCATCATCCTTGTCGGACGGGAAGCCACAAATTCTGTCTCCAGTGAAACTTACTAAAGACCAATGTGCATGAGGAGTAGAATGATGACGATACGTGATTAATAAGTGCAAGCGGTGATGAAACAGGTGTTGAGCCACGTAGTTCATCATCCTTGTCGGACGGGAAGCCACAAATTCTGTCTCCAGTGAAACTTACTAAAGACCAATGTGCATGAGGAGTAGAATGATGACGATACGTGATTAATAAGTGCAAGCGGTAATGAAACAGGTGTTGAGCCACGTAGTTCATCATCCTTGTCGGACGGGAAGCCACAAATTCTGTCTCCAGTGAAACTTACTAAAGACCAATATTTGTTCACGGAGTGGGTACTTAACATATTACGTACATGGAAGATCAATCGCAGCACAGTAAAAAAAAATTATGAACAGTCCGTAGCTATATGACAGTGTAGTGAATAAGAAAAACTACGGATATTCACGGGAGGGCAAGGTGCACTTGTTACAAAAACTGGTGTTTGCGCGTTTCAAAGATACTCGACACAGTTTACAGGAAGTGCATGATACTTCCCTCGTACGTTATGCACATCAAATTGCGCGCTAAACAGATTACAGTGATTTGAAGGGAAGCAGTGGATGGTTGCATATTTCAAGCAGTCCTACAGAACTGGAAGATGTAAGATATCGAAAATTCAAACAAAGCGCGAACTTGACGATGCACAGAAATCTGAGGAATCGGCCCAAACATTTGTAGATGAGATAAACAATGTTACCCCTTCATGCAGTAAGGAATTTGTTTTCAACTCCGACCAATCGGTATTTGAAGAGGAAATGTATATGAAAGGAACCCTGGAAATTAGAGGTACCAAGACAGTTGTATCACGATCAACTGACATCAATGCTTTAACGCATTTGTATATGACTATGCTGATTGTTAATCGGGATGGTAAATTGGCTGGAAAGTTATTTTTGTGCTGAGAGAAGTTGGAGCTACTCTGCCCCCTACGATTCTTTCTCGTGTGCGTCATCTTGCAAGGGCAGTAGGGAATATTTACATCCATGCCTCTAAAACATATTATCACACTACGTGCAGCTACGCCTTAAAGGATAGCCAGTTTCACAATAAGCTGTTTTGCATTTGGTTGCATGTCATCACATTCCATCAGTTCTCATCACCTAGTTACACCAATACGATTCTATTAGCATTCTTTAAGAGTGGATACCTAGCTGAACGTCCTGCGCGATTTGGAACTCCCAAGAAGTTCACCTTCGATATTGATGGTGCGAACCTTTGCGATCACTGTGGTGGCCCATTTTTGATTAAGTGTTCATGGCGTAAGATAATGGTTTGTTTCGAACATTTGTTGAATGTCGATGATGTTCATTTTTTTAAAGCGTAATACATACAAACACTTAGAAGGTTGATCTCTGCACCTACCGGACACTCATTTTCTGTCGCCCTCTTGATGCACATGGTGAGTTATTAGCAGCTAATATTTTTCCTGTCATAATTGTTAACACAACGCTTTCAAACGAGCCTTACTGAAGTGTTTCCTTGTCAGACGATCACCGGACTATCGCGCCTTTAGAGACCATGCTACAGAGGCAGTCTGCTATTAATTAAAGCAACCGTTTCAACGTTCACCGGTATTGAAAGCATATAGAATTTTAGCTGTAATGGTTAAAGTGAAGCGGGGCATTCGAAAACGTCGACACATGGTGATAGTGACCTGAGTACCAGCTGATACGGGACTACAGACAATACATGAAGGGAGGCTCAGTGTGCCTAGTTTCTCTTTGCAGATTTAAACTTGGCGTTTCTCACAGAGTACTCTGTACTGAGACCATCAGTAATGCTTACTCTCCCAACGAAAGGAGCGAGTGATACGATTGTGACAAATATTCTCTTTCCTCAGAAAGATCCTAAAGAATGAAAGGCAGAGATGTCTCATTCAACAACATCAAAATTGAGAGCGAGTTAAGTCTCATTTTTCACAGCTGTCAAAGAATATTGCACTAAGAGTGTGTGCACAGGAGCTGACAAAAAGCTCTGACGATTTGAAGTTGGTTGCACCAGTGTTTACTACAGGCGGGTGGGGGTCGGACAGGAAATGACGGCCGTTAGTAATATTACTTTAGACGCAGTGGCACTGTGAAATGCTATGCATCTAGCTTTTATTGTGCAGCCTTATTTAAAACCAGACAACTTCGCGAGAATGAAAAGTTGATTTTGAAAATAGTTCTCCCGTGGACGTCAGGCAATGTTCTTATGGAAGCACAGTTATTCCACCACCACGACTGCAGCAGGGAGGCTATAACCACATGCACGCAACAGCAGGACGAAGGGCCTTGCACATTGGTTCTCAGCCTTCATCAGCTCAGTGCGAGGGACTCTAGGTATGTCGAATCGTTCGGTAAGGATGAAAAGAAAAACAAAGGAAGATCAGTTTTTAATATCTCGTGTCCCATCGAGATCAAGGTCGTTAGAGACGGAGCACATGCTCGGGTTAAGGAAGGCTGGGGAAGGAAATCGGCCGTCCCCGGCATTTGCCTTAAGTGATTTAGGGAAATCACGGAAAATATAAATCAGGATCGGAGACTATCTGGAAAAGATGGATGCTGATACTGATCTGATAACTGATGGAGCACTATTTCGAATATCTAGCTGCGTCTGCAAACAAAACAGACCCGAAGAAGGAAACAGCGAGTATGTCGCTAACAAATATCATGTAACAGCCAGCTCGCTTTATTTGTTCGCGGGAACTAGAAGGTTTATGCTGTGTTGTTTGGCTTCTGGAAACCGTTCGGTATAGTTCCGCACTTCGCCCAATGAACAAAATACATGGGTGCGGAATATCATACCGGTTTTGTGATTGCACTGATGAGGTTCTAGCAAATACAATACAATATGGCATTCTTGCCGGATAGAAATGCTCAGCCATAAAAGTAACTTCACGTGCAAAACGACAGATTGTTATAAGACTATTAACTATTCACTAACTATAGAGTACATACAGGCTCTAAAAAACTACGTGTACGCATCTGTAGAGGTATTAGAGTAGATAAAAAGGAAACACTTTTGCTTTGCGACACAAAATAGTTTGACGTCATTACTCATGAAGTAATGAGTGCTTTCGACAGGGGATGTCAAACTGATTCCATTTTTTAGGTTTCCAGAAGGCTTCCGACATCGTTCCTCACAAGCGTCTTCTAACAAAACTGCGTGCCTACGGAATATTGCCTCAGTTGTGAGACTGGATTCGTTATTTATCAGAAAGGTCACAGTGCGTAGTAATAGAAGGAAAGTCATGGAATAAAACAGAACTAACATCCAGCGTTCTCCAAGGAAGTGTTATAGGCTCTCTATTGTTCCTGATCTATATTAACGACATAGGGAACAATCTGAGTAGCCCTATTAGTTTGTTTGCAGATGATTCTGTCATTTACCGTCTTGTAAAGTCATCAGATGACCAAAACAAATTGCAAAATGTTTTAGATAAGATATCTGTATGGTGCGAAAAGTGGAAATTGACCTTGAATAAAGAAAATTGTGAAGTTATTCACATGAATACTAAAAGAAATCCGCTAAATTTCAATTACGCGAAAAGTCACACAAATCTGAAGGCCCCAAATTCAACTAGATACCTAGGGACTGTAATTACAAATAACCTAAACTGGAAGGATCACATAGATAATGTTGTGGGTAGAGCAAACCGAAGACTCCGATTCACTGGCAGAACACTCAGAAGGTGCAGCAAGTCTAGTAAAGAGACTGCTAGCATCACGCTTGTCCGCCCTATACTGCAGTATTGCTGTGAGGCGTAGGATCCGCATCAGGGGGGACTGGCGGATACATCGAAAAGTTCAAAGAAGAGCAGCTCGTGTTGTATTAATGAGAAATGGGAGAGATAGTGCCACAGACACGATACGTGAATTGGAGTGACAGTCATTAAAACAAAGGCGTTTTTCGCTGCGACGGGATCATCTCACGAAATTCCAGTCACCAGTCTTCCCCTCCGATTGAGAAAACATTCCATTGGCACTCACCTACATAGGGAGAAATGATCATCACGATAAAATTAGAGAAATCAGGGCTCGCACAAAAAGATTTAAGTGCTCATTTTTCCCACGCGCCGTTCGAGAGTGGAACGGTAGAGACACAGGTTGAAGGTGGTTCACTGAACCCTCTGTCAGCCACTTTATTGTGAATAGCAGAGTAATCACGTAGATGTAGACGCTGGAGTTCCCTTAGGCGAACGTTCACAGTTGTTTTGATTGCGCCGTATGCACAACGTGGACATTGGAATTGGATTTTCAACACAGTAACATCTAATTGCCAGGAAGGGTATGGTATCATTACTGCTAACGGTGTCGACGTCCCTGGATAATCATCGTTATATTGTGTATATGTGAACGGGGAAGGAACGATGTAACAGTCGAGCAGCAAGGCGTCTGAATACGGAATGACTCCCAGGGAGGAGGTAACCAAATCATATCACGTTTCAAAGCCTTGACAGCCTTCTTCATGAAACAGAATCCCTTAGACAAGAGCGATGGGACGCTCGTAGACAACGCACAGTGCGAACTATTCCGTTAGAGGAAGATGTGTTTTATTGAAGTACGACGCCAACAACAGCAAACGATCCACAGACAAGGAACCAAGTTCCTCCGACGCCAATGGTTGGACGGACGAGGCTGCCTTCGTAAAGGAAGGGATATTCAGCAATCACAACAGCCATGTCTGGGAGCTAAAAAATCGTAAGGCCATCGGCACACGGGACGGGGCAGCTAACGTTGACGTGCACGCAGACGAGAGAGAGCGCCGTCTGCACACGGCACTAGCTGCTGTTCTCTCACCGTTCTCCAGTGGCAGATGTCAGCAAACCGTACAGTTTGTTCACAAAAATGGATGCGCATACAATTCCTACGAAAGTGCGTATTTCTTTTCTCGACCATGTGCTATTCAATACGGATATCACCTTATAAAAGTTCACCACATCAAACAAACTCACTCCTGAAATAGAGCGCACGTGTATTTATATAACATCAAATTTTACAGAAATTGTTTCTATTAATTTCATAAGAAAGTTCCACAACCTTTTAGAAAACGCGAAGATGAAAAAGAAAATTTGTACACATCAGGGAGCGAATCTTTGTCTGATCCATCTTCAGTAACCAACGTGGCGCTCCATTGCTGAAACTCTTACGTTATGTTACAGTCTTCTAAAGGCTTTAATCGCCGAAATATTATTGACAGTTAACTATAGCCAATCCTAATAAGAATGACAAGTTTTCATAAATTTTCATTGGGTCGTTACCTTAAAACAGCTCACTCTCCTAACACAAATTATAACGCGAAAATAATTAAAATTCTTTAAACACCAATATGACGCTTCCCGTCATTTTATTACAACAAATCGTACCGAGAACGATCCGTTCTCGAGACATTCACTATGCTGGTGCTTAGGAACAGCATATATTCATAGGGTGTAACGTACAACATAAATCCACCGAATATGAGCTTGTACTGTACACGACAAATATAGTACGGCTTCTGCCTGTGACATGGGGAGCGTTGTTTCGTATTGGCTCTGCTCTACGTTGCAGGTTGCCGAAATATCATAGAACTAATTTTGTGTTTCACCTCAAGAATTTGCTCCTCAACGCGAAATAGCAGGAAATGAAGTGACAAAGCTCACAGAGCACCATGTCAACATTAGCTAACTCGTCCCCTGTGCCGACGACTTAGGCTAATCGTGTTTCCCAGCAGCAACAGATATTTCCCATAAATGAGTGGAGTGTTGATTGCGTCTTATCTTCTGCGTAACACGCTGGGAGGAGGAAATTGCCGCATCTTCCTTCGTAAAGTATTACCAAACTAGTGCTCAGGCAATGATTACAGTACCACTATTACGGGCCCCACCACCTTCGCCGTTAATGTCAGAGAATATTTGACAATTGTTGGATTGGGTGGCGTGGGCCAGTAACGAGGTCACTAAGTTCTCTCGGCTGCACTTATATGGATTTTATGGATTTCCCTCTCTTTGGAGGGGGGGAGGGGTGGCGGGGCATGAGAGGGGAAGGAGGTGAAGCGTTCGGTGTACGAAACACCGAAAGATACTCCATAGAAGTCGGTTGTCCGTTTCCATTATTCATGACACACCTGGCTGTTTTGAGAGTGTTGACAATGATTAGTATGCAGATGCCAGTTATGTATCAATATAAACGGAAGACATTGGCGCGTGAGATACTGTGAATGGTTTGTCCGACAGATGGAGACGTTAAGCTAAGGCCGTTATTCAAGATAAGTAATCTATGTGCTATAACATGTTACACCACATACCTCATATACTCATCCACAAAAAATATACAGTTATCAGCGAGACACCGATACACTACCGGACAACTACACTCATAAACCGCAAGTAAAAAAAAAAAGGTTAAAATGGCTCTGAGCACTATGGGACTTAACTTCTGAGGTCATCAGTCCCCTTGAACTTAGAACTACTTAAACCTAACTAACCTAAGGACATCATCACAAACATCCATGCCCGAGGCAGGATTCTAACCTGCGACCGTAGCGGTCGCCCGGCTCCAGACTGTAGCGCCTAGAACCGCCGGCCACCCCGGCCTGCAAACGGAAGTAACCCATTCACATTATTTTAGTATGAACCACGAGTGTACCCGAAAATGATTAGGTAGACGTGGAGTCGGCAGAAACGTATAACGTCCGTTGTTGCTAAAAATTTCTTTTCCATCGAGATACTATCGTTTGAAGATCGATTCCCATACTAGACGTTTCGAGCGTAATAACCTGACGTCGATTAGTACAGTTGGGATGCCGACCGAATAAAAACACGCGTACAATATTGTCACCAAAACTCAGTAAACATCTGTCAAACCGTCACTTGTAACTGGCAGTGTGGGGAAGTGGCGCAGTTGCGCGCTCGGCGTGGCACGGGGAGGATGCGAGCGGTAACGACCGCTTTGGGCGTCGACGGTAAACCCACCGGCAGACCAAGGTCGCACACAAATTAGCCTGCGCGCTGCTACCAGTCTCACCGTTTGCACTTGCGTGCGACTTTTTGCGATAGTAACACTCACTGGAAACCGCTCTAACCTATGCAATTAACGCAGCACATAAGACAACGGAAATCACTGTCCAACCACAATACTATCGAGAATATCAGTTTTACAGTTCAAAAAACTTGACAAATGAGAAAGGATCAACTTCAACTTTTTTCATTGTAAAATGAGAATTTAATATGTTCGTGAGACACTGGGAAAGTTGAGGTAGGGTCTGTCTTCTTTCTTCAGCGTACTATGTTCGTAATGCTATGGCACTTGTGAACAACGAAATCATCTGACAGATTTTTCTCGATTAGCATTAAAAGTGTTCCAGTCCCGGATCACTACTAACTGTGTCACACAATACTAGTTCACAGACTAACGATAAATTGGTTCCTAGACAATGGCGTATAGTATGGTGATTCGAAACTAAACGAGTAGCTGGCCAAATACTGATAAAGTGATGTGGATGGAAGGACTAGCATTTAAAACCACGGTCCTCCCGAATGCGACTTCCGTGTCTTAATCGCTGCACCATCCCAGTCAGTCCTTCACACTCAGTTCGAATAATTATAGACCCTGACATAAATACTAGTAGAACGCAACGTCTAGCGGCTCGTTGGTTCAGAGTTAGTGTGTCACACTATAGATCAAAATTTTCGGATTTTACTGTCTTGTTGATCGTGGAATCTTTTTTTTCATCTTGAGCAACGCTTAGCGTATAACACAAAAGATTAAATTGCACCACTGTTCAGATCACATGTTGTTATCCTGCAGGTGGCTGGATGAGCGAGTTCTTGGATGAAGGTGGTCATCAACACATTATTTACTCTGAACAGTAAAGTCCATAATAAAGCTGCTGGATGTGGTAGCTAATATTTATTGTAAGATTATACGCAGCAATCTCACGTCTAATGGAAGTTATTATTCCAACATGTGACGGCTTTGCCGAACGCTTATTTTGAACAAATAATCTGTCTGCATTGATGTCTCTGTTTACCAACATGGATGAACAAGTTACCTACAAACACAGAGAAACTGCAAGGCGAAGCTGCTGACTGTGCTTGAGACGGTTTAGAAAAAAAAATCGTGAAAGTCTCCGATATTAACTTCGGAAAAACAGTACAGATTTGAATCATAAACGGTACATCAGCATTGGAGCAACAGCCCTTTCGACGATGAATTCAACAAAAGTTTTACTAGTTCGTCAGATGTTACGTAAGAAGTGAGGTAAGCTATACGTTGATAAAGAAACGTGAAAAAGCACCTGGGTCACAGAATTAATTTATTCGCGATCGACTTTGACCGACTACGGTGATTATGAAGTTATAAAGTGGCCAATATGCTCGTTTGGACGACATTCATATCGCTGCGCCACCCCACACTGCTGAACAACTACCTGTCCCATTACTTTTATTCACGAAGATTTTTGGCTGACACCATATTGGAGAAAATTACCAACTTTTCGCCTGCATTAAACTGGAAATGAGTAGAAAGCAGTTTTCTCAATAGTTATGTCGCCTGAAAGTAGAGTTTTCCACCTATGCTCCCATTCCGCTGCCTTTGAGCGATCTCGTTGTTAATTTTTTTTAATTAAAACATACTTGCAAACTGATAAGGGATCTCTAGCTATTACACAGTAAGGGGAAACTACAGGACAATCACATAAGACTAAACTACTTCAATGGATCATAAATTCCCTCCGAAAGCTCGTAGAAAAGGGAAAATTGTTTTAATGATCACAGTTGCTCTGGGAGAATCGGAAATACCGTCCTTTGTTGGCAGTTGCTGCTCGTGAAGTCCTTTGCAAGGTATAATGCCACGCTTGTTCGTCTCGTGTTAGTTCGTCGTCGTCTCGTTGGTCGCGATTTGTTAAGTCTTGAGTGTGTAGTTTAGGCCGCGCGACAATAAAGAGCTAGTTAGTGATTCGTTCGCAGTTTCTCACTGGCAGAAACATGCAATACACACTTCGAGAGCGTGTTTTTCATGTGAAAACATATTGCAGGACAAACTCATTGGTTACAACACAACGTGCATTCCGGAGAGACTTCAGTGTACGCATGTTCCAATAAAGGTTACAAATTTATCGATTTTAAGGAAGCTGGAAACAACTGGCGTACTAAAACAGTGACAGTGGTAAACACAGAACGTGATGCAAGCATTGCAAGAAACAGATCATGAGAAAAGAATGCGTTACTGTCGATTGTTTCAACGTCCAGACTTTATAACTTGATTTACAGATTAGGCATGATTCCATCTGTCAGGTTACACCAATACACAAAACAGGAGATACATGTCTTTTGTGACCGAATAATCTTACAAAACTTGTGGCCCCATCGATCGCCCGACCTAACACTCCACCCCTCCCCCACACGGATTTTTTAAATTGTGGGTTATCTTAAAATCCGAATGTACAACATCAAAAAAAAATGGTTCAGATGGCTCTAAGCACTATGGGACTTAACATCTGAGGTTATCAGTCCCCTAGACTTCGAACTACTTAAACCTAACTAACCTAAGGACATCACACACATCCATGCCCGAGGCAGGATTCGAACCTGCGACCGTAGCAGTACAAGATCAGACCACGGTCAACTGCAGAACTCCGGGAAGTCATTATATATTAAATAAGCCACATTTCTCAAGGATACACTTCACAGAATCTCGCGGTACATGGTGAACGAATACAGTTGTACATCTATGCTGGTGGAAGGGACTTCCAACATTTGCTGTGTGGGCTTTGTACATATGTACGTATGTATGTATGTAATCTCCCAGTAGTCTATTATCCATTATTGGTTCAAAGGTTACTACTCATCAACGCAGATCAGATTTATCGACTGCCGCGCGGGATAGCCGCGTGGTCTCAGACGCCTTGCCACAGTTCGCGCGGCTCCCCCCGTCGGAGGTTCGAGTACTCCCTTGGGCATGGTTGTGTGTGTTGTCCGTCTCGTATGTTAGTGTAAGTTAGATTAAGTAGTGTGTAAGTCTAGGGACCTATGACCTCAGCAGTTTGGTCCCATAGAACTTACTACAAATTTCCAAATCTTTCATTCGCTCGAACTGTCCAGAACGTTCTTCAAACCAATTGCGAAAAATGGTTCCCCGGTGACATCTTTGGGAAGATGAAGTCCACCAATGGCTGCAAATTTCCAATCAATGATCAGTTCTGTTGGACGAGAGAATCCAATTCACTCAATGTAAGCACAGGCCACACCACTATGGAGCGATCACCAGCTTGCACAATGCCTTGTTGACTTATTGGGTCCATGGCCTCGTGAGATCTGCGCCTCACTCGAACCCTAACCTCAGCTCTTACCAACTGAAAATCGGGTCTCATCAGAGAAGGCCATGTTTTTCTAGTCGTCTAGGGTCAACCGACAATGTCACTAGTCAAGGAGAGGAGCTGTAGGTGATGCCGCGCTGTTAACAACGGCATTCGCGTCGGCTGGCCGCTGCTACAGCCCCTAAACACCGAATTTTGCCGCACTGTGCTAACCGCTACGCTCGTCACACGTCCCATCTTGATTTCTGTGGTTATTTCAAAAGGACTCGAACCTCCGGCAGGAGAGGCCGCGGGATCCGTGACATGGCGCCTCTAACCGCGCGGCCACTCCGCGCGGCTGTGGTTTTTTTTCACGCAGTGTCATTTATCTGTTAGCACTAACAACTCTACGCAACTGTTCCCGAAATAGATTAACCCACGCGTTTAGCTCTAACTACCATTCCGCGTTCAAAGTCTGTGCATTCCCGTCGTGCGACCATAATCACGTCGAAAACCTTTTCACATGAATCATTTGAGTACAAATAACAGCTCTGCCACTGCATTGCCCTTTTATACCTTGTGTACGCGACACTACCGCCGTCGGTATATGTCCCGTGACTTTTGTCACCTCAGAGTATACAGGCCTCAGCGCTAGGCCAGAGCTGCTACACTGAGAGAGGGGGCGTGTCTTCTGGAGAGCCTCCCATTGGTTTTTGCGGATTGCAGCGAGCCGTTGCTAATGTCTGTGGTATGGATTCGCGTGCCGACTTTGGTATGTCACCGTGATCTCTGGACGATATCACAGTCATCACGGCTGACTGCCATGCAGGGGTCTGGGTTCAGTTCCCGGCCGAGTTGGAGATTCTTTTCCGATCGGGCATTGGGTGTTATATTGTCCTCATCATCATTTCATCATCATCGACACGAAAGTCGCCGAATTGGCAATAAAAACGGTTGTAATAGGCGACCGAACAACCCCAGATGGGGTCTCCCGGTCAATAACGCCAACGAACATTTCTAATCATTTTTTATATTATCCATGTTATCGCAATCGATTTATACATTTAATAAGTGATTTACTAAATGACTAATGCTGCAGACCAAGTAAAAACATCAAAAATAAAACTTTCTGTGTAGATATAGACGTTTCATAACTAAATTGTCTGTAGTCGGTCAAAAGAGTCACGTGTGTGTGCAACTGATGGTGTGTATATTGTCCTCATCATCATTTCATCATCATCGACACGAAAGTCGCCGAATTGGCAATAAAAACGGTTGTAATAGGCGACCGAACAACCCCAGATGGGGTCTCCCGGTCAATAACGCCAACGAACATTTCTAATCATTTTTTATATTATCCATGTTATCGCAATCGATTTATACATTTAATAAGTGATTTACTAAATGACTAATGCTGCAGACCAAGTAAAAACATCAAAAATAAAACTTTCTGTGTAGATATAGACGTTTCATAACTAAATTGTCTGTAGTCGGTCAAAAGAGTCACGTGTGTGTGCAACTGATGGTGTGTCGTGAATATTTAATAGTTTCACTGTTACATTTATTTTCAGCTTGCCAACTAATAACAGGTAATTGCTACACTGGCACACTATAAACCAGTATTTCACTTCTGGATGATGACGTCGACAGCCGCCGATATTTCGACAGGACCACATCCCGCCACTTTCAAGGCATAACTGCAGTAAGCGGTGTGCATCGGAATTTAAAACCTTTCACATCGCTTACTTGGTGCAGTTATCCCTTGAAAATGGCGAGGTGTGCTCCTGTCGGAATATCGGCGCCATCAGGTTGCATTCCCATAAGTTTTCTGAACATCGTATACACCGGAAGAAACTCGAGTCTCAGTACTTCATTACCTCTCCCCACCACACACACGCGCGGTCAAGGAGCACTCACGAAGATTTCGAGCAGACTGATCAGAACGGCAAGAAGGCGTGCTGAGGAATCCGCAGAAAGTGTGCTTCTGGTGAGAGTGGCGGCTAACTGGCGATACTATCGGCTGCAGAACAGGTTCCTGCGTCCCGGTGCAGCATTCTCAGCAACCACACAAACACATCGCAGGCCACCGCGTCCAAACTCGACGGCGGCATCTGCATTTATGCTTCTTTAAATAATTTCAGTAAAATACTAGAAAGAGTTTCTTGCCCAGTCGCGTCACTGATTATCCTAATGGCAAGTTTTATTCCTTAATCTTCTGCTCGATATGACTGTTCAGGCGCCAAGTGTTAGTCCCACAGTCGTTCAAACAACGACACAGTTTTCCTGGAATGAATTTATGGAGAGGGAATGCACAATGGTTAAGACATTGTAACTGTATTCTGGCAATACGACGCTGAAGTTTCCATGTAGAGACCCTGGTAGGTTCTCGCCGAAAAACTAAATCTGGTACTTCAGAGAGACCGCCCAATTTATCTCACCCCTGTCCAGCTCGAGCTAACTGTCCGTCGTCTTAATGCCGACTTGCATTAAGCCGACTTCCACTAATTGTACTACATTATGTGTAATATAAAAACGAGACGCAATACACCACGTATACTCAACTTTTTTTACTGTCATTAAAATTCTATCGGTTCAAAGGTACAAAGAAAACATAAAACGCTGTAAAAACATCTCCAAGTAACTCACCTGTAAAATGGTTCAAATGGCTCTGAGCACGAAGGGACTTAACTGCTGAGGTCATCAGTCCCCTAGAACTTAGAACTACTTAAACCTAACTAACCTAAGGACACCACACACATCCATGCCCGAGGAGGATTCGAACCTGCAACCGTTGCGGCCACGCGGTTCCAGACTGTAGCGCCTAGAACCGCTCGGCCACCCTGGCCGACACTCATCTGTAACATGAATATTATACCACACAAACGTGTAATAGAATAAATAGTTAAGAGAAGATCCTGACGATGGTATAATAGTAGTAATACATGTTTGGGTAAACATAAAATATGCATCTAAATATTTATGATGGAAGAATAATAGAAGATTCACAAAGAAATGTGAGATTAGTATGCTGTAGTTGGCTGGGAACTCTAGGGGTTATTCAGCCGCCTAATCAGAAAGCGTTTTTGTCCTCCGCGCACAATGATATTTTCGACGCAAGTGTATCTGGTGTGTTTAGGGGACTGTAATGTTTGTGTGTATAGTTGTGTCTGTTGTATGATGATGAGAGAAGGGAGAGGGTGAAACGCAGTGGAAGCACATAGTCTACAATCATGTAATAACACCAATGGACCTCCGGGCTTAAGTGCACGTCTGACGATAGGATCACCATCAACAGAATAACATGTATTGCGGAAAAGTTTGGAAGTTAATCCAGGACATTGGCGCAAAGTCTGCAGCTTAACTCTATTTGTCCAAAAAAGGAAAATGGGCGATAAAGATGGCGAAAATATTTTTTATCACGACGATTCGATTCGGCTACCTCAGATTCGAACGCCACTGCACACACATGCGTTGACGACCTCCACTTCGGAGGCAGGCGAAGATAAAAAAAAAGTTTTCCCCCTTTCAAACCAACCTCCTGTGGGCACAGAAATGCTGTTAAAGCTGCACGAGACTGTCGGTGAGGGCTCCTTTTGGAATCGGTCAAAGTACTGAGGTGTCAGATATTTGGACATCAGTCGAAACGTGGTGCAGACGCCTATTCAGCGGCTCTGATGATTTACGACGGTACTCTGAATCCAACTCGTAGCATTAGTCAGATTACCTGTACCCATACTTTGCAGAAAGCACGCCTCCTGTCACAAGATTTTTCCATTCATGATACCTTTCCAATTGTCAGTCAATTTCTGCGGCAGAAATCGTGAACAGACATCCCACTTATAGACATTTTTGTTGAATGACGATTTTAACATGCCCTTGCCAATCCGTAGTTCTACAGATATCAATCTCAGAAACAGATGCCCATTTAACGCCAGCTATCAGACTTGCTTGATGATCTCTATAGTGGTATTTTTTGACAGTCAGTCCAGACGCTTCATAAGTGACGACGCTGGTCTTTGTTTTTTGGCTGTAAGACCGCTGGGAGGCAGTGCTAGTAAATTATTTTCGTTAAAAGCATCATTTGGTCCCTTTCTCTAGATTCCCATGTGACCCGGTACTTAGAGGAATAACAGTTCCTTCCTTTGTTGCGGATGATGTTTTATATGTTCTGTGCCATTTTACCTGCTGCGCAGATCAGACAAATGTTTGACGGGCTCTTATGGAACCACAGCAAGTTTATAATTTTCGAGTGGAACACATTTTCTCTTGGCGCATCGTCGTTTTCTTTTACTTTCCGTACCTACAGCTCACAACTTATCTACTCACAGCTTCTGCTTCATAAAATTGTACCAACATCCCAGATGTATCTGTAGCCACTTTTCACAGTTTGCTACAAAATTTGATATTTCTGCACTGCGCAAATTGACTATAACATGAGTCTTCACTCGCAGTACGCTCGATTGCCATCAACAACAAATTATGCCTCATCTTATGCAGGGACCACACGAGTGGAATGTTTCCGCAGCGGAAGAAGTACTGCGGTGAGACGCAGAGACCTGCAGCCATTTGGCCAGCTACGGAACAGAAACCGGGGAGGCAAATATCGAATTATCTGCTGTGTATCTTTAAAGAAAAAATTACGTAAATGAAGTACTGCTACATCCATTTCTTGTAGTTAATTTCTCAAATCTTTTACTTTTCATGTAATAAACTAAATGCCACTCTTTTTGAATTCGTGGATGTTCTCTGTTTTTCTCATTCGATATCCAGGACACTGTTCAATAAAAAAATTATATTTTTGCACCTTACAGTCTCCCATCACGGAAATGAAAAAACATTCGATGCAGAAAACTTGTTTCTTTTTTCGTTTTTGCTCATTGTTATTATGATAATTCGAAATTATGTAACCCACTGCATAGATTTCAAAATATTTATACTTAAAAAGAAGTTTCTGGCCAGTTTACGATTGATGCATTTCAGGTCATATATTGCTGTGTATTAAATACAGTTAAAGTATCGAAATTGTAGAGCTCAAGGGAGATCTATACTTCCTTCCAGTCTCCAGTAAATGGGTGACATAAGTTGACAGCATAATAAGAAATACAAGCAATGGCGACCTTGTAACAATTTACGTTGTGACTAAATGACAACAGAAATTGTAAGAAAAGTGAGATATTTACGCTGTACTGTTGGGAAGTGACGAAACATTTGGGCTCACAGAACACATACTACGACCTGGAGATAAAACGTTGTCACATGACAAAACATTTTCAACTACCATATATAATTAGGAGTTGTCAGTACGTTGAATGTTACAAACGTATATTGTCGAACAGATGGGATTTGTTCCGGCTAGCAATAAATTTGAAATCGGATTTTGTTGTTGATACAGCTAAATGTTGGAACACGTGAGGCAATACTATCCCTACGACTTACCTTAGAAGCTAGATTAAGGAAGGGCAAACCTACTTTTCTAGCATTTGTAGACTTAGAGAAAGCTTTTGACAATGCTGATTGGAATACTCTCTTTCAAATTCTGAAGGTAGCAGGGGTAAAATACAGGGAGCGAAAGGCTATTTACAATTTGTACAGAAACCAGATGGCGGTTATAAGAGTCGAGGGACATGAAAGGGAAGCAGTTGTTGGGAAGGGAGTGAGACAGGGTTATAGTCTCTCCCCGATGTTATTCAATCTGTATATTGAGCAAGCAGTGAAGGAAACAAAAGAAAAATTCGGAGTAGGTATTAAAATCCATGGAGAAGAAATAAAAATGTTGAGGTTCTCCGATGACATCGTAATTCTGTCAGAGACAGCAAAGGACTTGGAAGAGCATTTGAATGGAATGGACAGTGTCTTGAAAGGAGGATATAAGATGAACATCAACAAAAGCAAAACGAGGATAATGGAATGTAGTCGAGTTAAGTCGGGTGATGCTGAGGGAATTAGATTAGGAAATAGACATTTACAGTAGTAAAGGAGTTTTGCTATTTGGGGTGAAAAATAGCTGATGATGGTCGAAGTAGAGAGGATATCAAATGTAGACTGGCAATGGCAAGGAAAGCGTTTCTGAAGAAGAGAAATCAGGAAGTCGTTTCTGAAAGTATTTGTATGGAAGTGAAACGTGGGCGATAAATAGTTTGGACAAGAAGAGAATAGAAGCTTTCGAAATGTGGTGCTACAGAAGAATGCTGAAGATTAGATGGGTAGATCACATAACTAATGAGGAAGTATTGAATAGGATTGGGGAGAAGAGAAGTTTGTGGAACAACTTGATAAGAAGAAGGGATCGGTTGGTAGCACATGTTCTGAGGCATCAAAGGATCACCAATTTAGTATAGGAGGGCAGCGTGGAGGGTAAAAATCGTAGAGGGAGACCAAGAGATGAATACACTAAGCAGATTCAGAAGGATGTAGGTTGCAGTTGGTACTGGGAGATGAAGAAGCTTGCATTAGATAGAGTAGCATGGACAGCTGAATCAAACCAGTCTCAGGACTGAAGACCACAGCAGCAGCAGCAGCAGCAGCACAGATAAAGTATGCTTTGGTCAGCATACTTGCGTATGTGAGGAGAAGGAAGACTAGGGTTTACCGTCCCGTCGATATCGAGGTCTCTTTAGAAACGGTGCATGCGGGAGGAATGGTCAACAACTGGAAATATATTTACTGTGAATGGATATGAGTTTGGCACAATCCTGGATGAAAGAAAAAGAAACGCGTCAGTT
The DNA here is from genome assembly GCF_023897955.1 of Schistocerca gregaria. NCBI lineage: Eukaryota > Metazoa > Arthropoda > Insecta > Orthoptera > Acrididae > Schistocerca > Schistocerca gregaria. Next base: position 74,908,619 of record NC_064931.1, read on the forward strand.
ATAAAGGACAAAGATGGAACTGCTAACTATTTTGTAAATGGTGCTAGTAGTAAAGTGTCCTGCCGGCACAGCAAAATCTGACGTGTTACATACGGTAGAATATGAGCTGCTATGAGCACTTCCCTTTAAATGTGCAGTTTTCTTAATCTGCATGTTCTGTCTTGTTGAAAGAAATAAGTTTCCTGCATTGGCTGCTTTTTAATTTTATTTCCATTTTATTTTTATTTTGTGTACTGAGACGCTTCTGCTCTGTCGTCATTCCCAAGCAAATGTTTAACTCGTAAATTACGCATGTTTTGGGTTATAATCATACAATTTCACGCAGTTCGCGGTTGGCCAGGCTTGGGAGCTGCATGCATTTGAATGCTTCCACACGATAGTAAATGGCTTTACTGCTGAACAAAATATCATGGGTACAGTTCTAAGAGCCTGGCCAATTACAGGCTGCCCATGAAATTTTAAGACTGTAACCCAAAGCATACATAGTCAATAAGTTAAAAACACACTCGAGAATGGCTAAATAGCAGAAACCTTGTAGTACACAAAATGGAAATCAAAATGAAAAACAGCCGATGCTGGAAACATTTCTTTCACGACGTTTATCATGGCTGAGAACCCTGTTGCAACTTAAATGTTGGAGCTTGACTATTATTTTCAGTAGTTTTACCTGTAAATTCGTTTGAAACGTAATAGAACTTAATTAATCTGCTACTGCTGACTCTTTCTCACACTATTCAGTAATCAGGTTTAGAGGAGCGATTTATGAACGTCATATTTTTGTTGATATATGTATCAGTCTTTCCAGTAACACAACGAAGACTTCTTAAGTAATAGAACCCAGTGTGTCGTTCATCAGAGACAAGGATATCGTCAGGAGTGCCCTACTGAGGTGTGATCGGATCGCTGTTATTTACTACATACATAAATGATATACAGGACAGAATGGGCAGCAACCTGCGACTGTTTGCTGATGATGGTGTGGTGTACGGGAAGGTGTCGAAGTTAACTGACTGTCCGAAGATACAAGATGACTTGGACAAAATTTGTGCTTGGTGTCATAAATGGCAGCTAGCTCTAAATGAAGATAAATGTATGTTAATGAGGATGAATAGGAAAAACAAACCCGTAATGTGCCTGCTTGACACATTAACGTCATTAACTATCTGGGCGTAACGTTAGAAAGCAATCTGAAATGGAACGAGTATGTTGGGACCGTGGTAGGGAAGGGGAAGGCGAATGGTCCACTTCGGTTTATTATGAGACTTCTGGGAAAGTGTGGTTCATGTAAAAAGGAGATCGCATATAGAACGCTAATGTGACCTATTATCGAGTACTGCTCGAGTGTATGGGACCCTTACCAGGTCGGAATGAAGGAAGCCACCGAAGGAGTTCAGAATTGGGCTGCTAGACTTCTTACTGGCAGGTTCGAACAACTCGCAAGTGTTACAAAGATGCTTCGGGAACTCAAATGCGACTCCCTGGAGGGAAGACGTTCTTCTCGAGGAACAATATTGAGGTAGAGACCGGCATCTGAAGCTGACTGCAGAATTGCCGCCAACACACATTTCGTGTAAGGATCACGAATACAAGATACTAGAAATTAGGGCTCATACAGAGACGTTTTTATGGTGTACATCAAATGAATTCGCGATTATGAATAGTGACAACCATATGCTGTAGAATGGAATGACGACAAATGAAAATTTGTGCCGGACCGGGACTCTAACCCAGTTTTTCCGAAGCACTTCGTGTTAGCGCACGACGATCTCTGTCAATTAGATTTGATTTGCGCCCACTAATAATGTTTACACGATGATGTCTTTCCATGTTTTGTGTAGGCTGTCATGACTGTTGCTCTTGAAACATTCGATATGTTGGCTGTCTTGGTTAGTCCGCAGCTCGTGGTCGTGCGGTAGCGTTCTCGCTACCCGCGCCCGGGTTCCCGGGTTCGATTCCCGGTGGGGTCAGGGATTTTCTCTGCCTCGTGATGACTGGGTGTTGTGTGATGTCCTTAGGTTAGTTAGGTTTAAGTAGTTCCAAGTTCTAGAGGACTGATGACCATAGATGTTAAGTCCCATAGTGCTCAGAGCCAGCCAGCTGTCTTGGTTAATGATGCTCCAGTTAATCGGAACTCTGTTATGTCTTTCATTGCACTCAGCCTCTGAATGCAAATACGAAGTGTGCACTACTCGTAAACAACCCGCACTGATGCCTAGTCCGTACTGAACACGCACAGTCCAGTGCGACACATGCCTTACCTGCATTGTTGACTGTCAAACACAACCATCCCATTACTGCCACTGCGCACATTATGTTGCCTCTCCCCTGTATACACAAATGGGCTTCAATTGTGAGTCAAAATGATGAGTCGATATTCTGCACTGAAGAGAGCTGGCGTAAATAGCGTTCTTCCATCACATTGGTCTGCGTTCAAACGCACGTTCGGAATATCTTAAACGCCAGATATTGCCCTGCACGTTCGGAACGACTCCGAACGTACTTTTTTCACGCTATGACGTCAAAAACGCGGAACGATGCTCGAAAGCACGGTCCGTGTGCCGACGGTTTAAGTATAGTCAACGGTAAGTTGCGTTTCTCGAAATATCATTCACTGCGTAAGCACCAATTTAAAGGACACCTTCCGCTTTAGATTCGACCCATTTATCGAGGTTTTAGATACCGATTGTAAAACAATGCTGTGTTTTGACGAAGACTAGTCCAGTTTGAAAAGCACGTTCAGTGCCCACGGCAGCTATTTGCACTCTGACTATGGCGAAAGTGGAAACGTGTAACTTCCTTCCCGCTCTTCTTGTCGCCAAGTAACGAAAGAAACGTTCGCTACCGCCACCCAGACACACTTAACATATTGTGGCGCGTGCGGGTTTTTTGCGGTCGCTGTAGATCAATAACCGGCGGACCAGGACCAACATCCTACACTCGCATCCTTGTCAAATAGTTTAGGTAAGGGTATCCAGTCTCACTCAAGGCCGCAAAGCAAAGAGAAGTGTTACCAGTCTTAAAAAATTGATAATACGCTGATGCGACAAAAGTCATGGGATAGCAATATGCACAGATACAGACACCGGGAACATTACACGCAAAAGGTATAAAAGGGCAGTGCATTAGCGGAGCTGTCATTTATCCTCAGATGATACGAGTGAAAAGGTTTTGATTGCGGCCGCACGACGGGAATCAGTATATTCTGAACACGAAATGCTAATTGGAGCTAGACGCGTTGGACGTTCCATTTCGGATATCGTTTGTGAATTCAATATTCTGAGATCCACAGTGTCACGGGTGCGTCGAGAATAAAGAATTTCAGGCATTGCCTCTCACTAGGGACAGCGCTGTGGCCGATGGCCTTCACTTAATGACCAAGAGCAGCAGCGTTTGCGCAAAGTTATCAGTGCTAACAGACAAGCAACACTGCCTGAAATAACAGGAAAAATCAACGTGGGACGTACAACAAACGTATCCTTTAGGATAGCGCGGCGAAATTTGGCGTTAATAGACTACGGTAGCAGACGACCGACGAAAGTGCCTTTGCTAACAGCACGACATTGCTGCAGCGCTTCTCCTGGGCTCGTGACCGTATCGGTCGCACCCTAGACGAATGGAAAACTGCGATCCGGTCAGATGAGTCCCGATTTCATTTGGTAAGAGCTGATGGTAGGGTTCGAGTGTGGCGCAGACTCCACGAAGCCATGGACCCAACTTGTCAACAAGGCAATTTGCAAGCTGTTGGTGAAATCACAATTGTGTGGGCTATATTTACATGGAACGGACTGCGTCCTCTGCTCCAACTGAATCAGACATTGACTGGAAATGGTTATGTTCCGCTACCTGGAGACCATTCGCAACAACTCGTGGATTTCATTTTCTCAAACAACGATGTCATGTCACCTGGTCACGGACAGTTCGAGCGAATGATTTCGCCATCCAGATCGACCGACTTGAATCCCTTCGAACATTTATGAGGCATAATCGAGAGGTCGGTTCGCGCACAAAATCCTGCGCCGGCAACACTTTCGCACTTACGGACAGTGCAGTATGGCTGAATATTTCTGCAGGAGACTTTCAACGACTTGTTAAGTCCATGCCGTGTCGGGTTACTGCACTACGCCGGGTAAAAAGAGGTCTGAAACGTTATTGGGAGGACTTTTCTCACCTCAGTCTATAACAATGCCGACCGCGTTAGAAGAAGCGGTATAAGGCAAAGGAAGACAAAGTAGTATTCCGTGGACATAAAGTGCGGTGCGAGATAATGCAGCTCGGGATGTGATCTTAGTTTTCATTGAAAAGAAAGCGTATTTTCCGTAAATTTTCTCGTGCACGTACTGGTATGTTCCCTTTTATTGGTATATAACTTTGCGGCGGCTGGACTTTCTTAATGTGATGATAGTTGGCTTTCGAGAAGCTTCGCAATGCACGCTGAATGCTGTTACCGGTGCTAGTGGACAGGAGAAAGTGTCATGCCAGGAAAATATCTTACGCTACGATTAAAATAGCTTTGTGGCTGACTTTTCAGGGAGTCGTAGTTCTTCCTCGAGCTGTCCGTGCCCGGCGTGTTGCTTGTTTGTAGATAGATGCGAAGGTGGCAAACTGCACACAAGCGACACCACCCTCCCGCCACTGCCGTCTCAAGTCACGTCGCACTTCGTTAAACTGACGGTGAGTAAAAATGATGCAAGAGATCCTGTCACGATAAAGAAGGTTACATTTGTGTGCAAGTAGCGCTGCATGGAGCATAGTAAGTTGGAATGATTGTGGTTGAAGCGAATGCACTCTGGCTCGTATAAAGGTCAAAAGTTATCATGAGGTACTTGTAATTCAAAAAACGGTTTTTGAAAGTAACATAGTTGATTTCCTTCTCCATTCCCTTACCAATCCGATCTTTTGCACCGTTCCTTGTGACTGTGTCGACGAGACGTTGACCCCTAATCTTCCATTTTTTGAAAAATCGGAATCGGCCACAGACGCTCGAAAAGTGCAATCGCCAGGTTCTGGGTCCTAAGGGATGCTAATAGTAATTTTCAGTAACTTATCAGTTAAAGAGACGAGAAATCTGATGTGTTGAGGTCGGAAGAGTAACGTATTACGTTCTGGAGATCAGCGTCAAATTGCGGTTACATTCAATTTTGCGCACCCGACGTTTTATCGGTAATTCAGGTATTCCACGGCGACTGTTATAATTCTGTGTAGGAGCTCGTGAATATTGGGCGGCAGCCTTGTGCTAGAGTGTGGGGTTAATAGGTACCAGTGTTTCTCATGCATCTGAGTTCTTATGACGGGAATTTACTTTCCAAAGACATCTAGATAGTTGCAAGGAGCCAATGTGCACGTGAAATTGAGATAGTCTGTGGTGTATCGTTTCCAGTCTATTAATTTCAATTAGTAATTTAAATGCAATCAGACTGCTGCAGGAGTATACTGAGTTGACAAAAGCCATAGGATACCTACTTTTACCTGTTGTAATGCAGTAACCCAACATGGCATGGACTCGACAAGTCGTTGAATGTCGCCTGGAGAAATATTCAGCCTCGCTGCCCCTATAGACGTCCATAAGTGCGAAAGTGTTGCCGATTCAGCAGTTGGTGCACGAACTGACCTCACGATTATGTCCCATAAATGTTCGATGGGATTCAAGTCGGCCTATCTGGGTGGCCGAAGCATTCGCTCTAAATGTTCAGTATGTTCTTCAACCCAGTCGCAAACAATATTAGACCGGTGTCTTCCATAAAAATTCCGTCGTTGTTTGGGAACATGAAGTCCACGAATGGCTGCAGATTGTCTCCATGTAGCCAAACATAACCATTTCCAGCCAACGATTGGCTCAGTTGCATCTAGCTCCAACTACCATTCTGCGTTCAAAGTCTGTTAATTCGCGTCGTGCTACCATAATCACACTGGAAGCCTCCACCAGTGCGCTCCCCTTTTACACGTTGTTTATGCGATACTACCGCCATCTGTACTGTGCATATCGCTATACCAGGACTTTTGTCACCACGCTGTATGAGTTGAGGCAATATTAGTTGCAGCTGGTAGCCGGACACCTTTCCTGATGACACCATTCTCCGCGTGACGGAATCTGTGCACGCCATCTGTCTGCGTATAGAGTAAATCTATGTCCAGGTGTGAGAAAGTTCTATGTAAACGTTTGCGTAGGGCGTATCTGAGGAGAGATATTGGAACCAACAAGGTATTTACGTAGTTGGATGTGGGAATCCCAGAAATGACTCTTTATGGTGCTCCTGTATAAGTCCGGTGTGTTAGCAGACTAACGTGTTACGCCAACAAAATCAGAAGTCTGCCTCTAACGTTGTAAAAATTGGGGCACGGGGAGGACACAAAAATATTACGAGAATTGCCACTGAATTGTAAAGAAGCACGGATTTACTAAGCATTGCTCTTGCAAGACCCAGCTTGACCTTTTGTCGCACGATATTCTGCGATCGGGGATGAAGGGCAACAGACAAAATTCATATTACTCAACGTACAGAAAGCGTCTGGCACAGTGCCCCACTCCCACTGTACGCTGTAAACGAAGTCTCAAGTATGTTCCCAGATATGAGGGTGGCTGAAAGAGTTATTATGTAACAGAAGCCAGTATGTTATCCTGGACGGCAGTGTTCATTCGTGAGGAGTGTCCCGGGGAAGTGTGACAGAACCGCTTTTATTCTCAATATACAGAATCAATCTGACAGACCTAATACAGATGAGCAGGAATAACAATCATGAAATTTTCCAATACAGTATTACTGATATGCTCTGTGTCAGTCACGTCGATTAAATAACTCCACGTATCGTTGAAAAGCGATATGAAATGGAACGAGCACTTACGGTCGGTAGTAAAGAAGGCGAATAGTCGATTTAAGTTTATTGAGCGAATGCTAGGAAACTGTAGCTCATCTATAAAGAAGCTTACTTTACAAAACACTAGGAGACCCATTCTTGATTTCTGCTGGATGATTGGGGTCCCCATCAGGTCCGATGGAAGGAAGGAAGGAACGAATGTAAGATAGGAATTTAACGTCTTGTCGACAGAGCCCGAGTTCGGATTCCGAAAGGATTGGAAGGAAATCAGCCGAGCCCTTTTCAAACGGACCATCCCGCGAGAAACCTAGACCTGGATGGTCGGACGGGGATTTGAATTATCGTCCTCCAGAATGTGAATCCAGTGTGTGTCGAGGAGAATGAAGCAACTGAGAGATGTTCTGCTAGATTTGTTGCCGGCAGGGTCGACCAGCTCGCAAGTATTGCGGAAATGCACCGTGAACTTAAACTGGAATCTTTGGTTGGAGGAGGACGTTCTTTTCGCGAAACGCTATTGAGAAAACTTACAGAACTGACATTTGTACTTGATTGGAGAACAATTTCACTACCGCCGACTTATATTTCGCAGAAGAACCGCAGAGACAAGATATGAGACTAGCGCTAGTAGAGAAGCATACAGACAGTCGTTTCTCCGTCGCTTCACTTGCGAGTCGAACGGGAGGTTCAAGGTACCCTCCACTTTCGGAGTATATATGTAGATGTAGACTTAATTGAGTGCAAATAGGAACAGCCTCGGTAAGTGGTGTCCAGCCCACGGAGCGGCGACTCCGCGGCAGGCTGTGATTCGGCCGGCGTCCCGTTAGAGCGTCGTCGCAAAAAGAGCAAGACGCTGACCCGGTTCTAGCGCTGGCGGCTGGACAAAGTGGCGCCGCGTGTGTATTCATCGCTCATCAACCGGTCTCCCTGCTCCTGCCGTAACAGCACTCGCGGGGGACATAACTGCGCGGGGACCGGCTCTCTTCGTAATTAAAGGGTCTCCTATTAGCATGCCCTTAGCAGAGACTAATAGCCATCCCTGTGGGGAAGGACGGCGATTCAACTCCCCTTGCGACTACCCAGACTTAGGTTTCGGTGGTTTCCCTAAAAACGCCGCGATGGTTCCTTCCCTAATCCGATCTCGTGTTCCGTTTCTAATGACCTCGGCGTCAACAGGGCGTTAAACACTAATCTTCCTTTCAGTAGGAAAAGATCCGTATGATAAGCTGGGAAGTTAGAAGGGTCGCATCTGATCTCTACGTCGCCAATGAAGTTAATGGCTGCAGTGAGTACTGTCTGTTCTGGAGAGAACGCTCTCGTGTTCTCTTGGCTCGAACTACGACACGATAGACAAACTATCTCTACTGTGCAATAATTTTGCGAAAAATACAAAAGCAGCAACCTAAATCTGCATTTGGGAAAACTCGGTTTCGCAGTAGATAGCCCAGCCTACGAACTTCGGCAACAAGATATGCCTCCGCGGCACGAATTAGAGTTATTTAAAGACGGCTACGGCTGGTTTCCGGTATAGAGTGGCTAAAAGGCTTTATCCAGCCTGGAGATGACGGGACGGACTTTTCATAATCGTAGTGATCAGGGTCTACTACGGCGCCTAAAGGACTAGTGACTTTTGGATGATGCCAGATTCTTTCCAGATACTGCTGTGGACGCCAGACTTGATTTCCAGTATCCAGTGGCTGTGGGCCTTAGTCCAGACTGGATGCACGTTCCATAAACGTATGTGATTCTGGCCTACTAGACTGCTTTAACGACTAGTGACTTTTGCACGGAGACAGACGCTTTTCAGGACAAGTTGGAAAGAAACGTTTGAAAAGTAACAGCAGAAAGCAGCATTTTGCAGTCGGAGCAGGAAATGGATAACATTCTGCTCCAGAGGCTGACTATCTGGAAGATCTGGATGATGGAAAAATTGCTCTGAAGTGTGTGTCAGCTGTGAGTCTGGTGGGGTAGGAGGCGCGTGGAGGGCCCAGTGGGGGAGGATGTGGTGTTTTGACAGTACTGTGTACATCACGTCGGGAGTGAGTGATCCTTCATGATCCGTAGTTATATTTTCAATACGGCCAGCTCAAGAGAGTTCACAAGTGCATTCCCGTGTGAGAAGTAGAGCCCTGATTGATAATTTTCTGGTTGAGTAGTTGAGTGTGCACCGCCCTAACGTAAAATCACGGTACCAATAACTAACTAGTGGTTATATTTGATCATCAAGGTGGATTTCATGAGGTCCAAGTGAAGACAATAAATCACATATGTTGCTGTGGAGAAAAACAGTAATGTTTTTGTAGGACTTTTTTCGTACTGACTTTGAACTGCTTTGTTTGAAGACTATCGGAGGAAGTTGCCATACGCCAGCTAGAGGTGGTGTATCAACTGTTAGCAGTGTAAATTTTCCAGTCTAGTAGTTTCATATCGGAATCTTGCTGCAAATATATAGATGCAGGGCTTTAATTGTTGCCTCTAGAGCAGTGACCAGTTTAACCCCGTTTCGCGAGTCAAATTGAGGCTGGCGACCCTTATTTAGATTGGTTTTAATATCGCAGCGGTGCGGAGAACTAATCCAGACCCGCTAATAAACGTTGCCGACTAGACCTGCGGAGCAGTACGACACGTAATTTGTCCCTGCGCGCTCATCGCCGAGGGTAAGTGGATTCTGGCCGCAGCCGCAAGTCGGATGGCGCACTACGACATGGGAACTCTGCGGATGTAATAATCCAGTAGCACGTGTAGAGAAACGTCTCAAAAATAACACTCCGTCTTGCTAGATGAGACTGGTAGGTTGCTATGGTCATGTCAGCGGACTTGGTAAGTAGCGAAAATGAACGTCTGGCCGCAACACTGTATGGAAGCGGTCGTACGTATCCCTGATCCCAATACAAACCAGTGAATTTGTGTGTTTTATTAGTCATGTGGTTATAAGATCAAGCGAATCCTTTAATTAAAATCGTACATCAACAAAGCGGTGTGATACAGTACACATTTAAACATGTTTAATGTGTTATTATTTGAATCGTGATGGCGGTCACCAATGAGTGTCGCCGTAAATCGCCTTCTTGCCACATGTGGATGACTACAGTGCCATATTTAGAAGCTTTGTATAGATCTCCGATGCACGAAACATCGTAAATACGCAGTAAACTGCTAACTGCATCACACAGTTAGCGGTGTTGATTGTAATTAACAGTAGTCACATTCCTAGTGGTTTGCCTGCAACGTATAGCTTACATTAATGAGTCTATAATTTCAGAGCTGGTATGGAACACTGTTGCAGTAATTACGTCACTACGTATTTTCTATTGATAAGTGTCTCCATATGATGTGGCTGAGAGGCGAGTGTTGCAACCTGATATGAAGGGAAGAAGGGAGAGGGGGGGGGGGGCGGTGTGTGGTGATGGTGTGTAGTAACGCTGAACAAATTGAAGCTTGTAGGGGGTTTTCTAAAACATTTTGCTTAGGAAGTCAAGGCAATGAACGCTTTCGAAAATATTGTTCCACACGAGGCGAGCACCGTACATTCCATCTATTTAATTTTTTCAACCATTTTAACTTAGATTATGTTCTATATTTAATTTTCTTTTATCTCTATGCCACTGGTGCTCTTAAGCAGATTAACTTCCATTCTACAACTGATGCTTGTCCATATTCGCAGTTGCGAATACGTTTAATGTACTGGGTGTATCACTAAAGAATCATCCAATTAGGCACGTCTATATTTCTGAAACTAATAAATATATACAATGAATTTTGTTTTTTGATGAACGGGAAACTGAAAAAGTGCTTTTCATATATTTTCATAATAGGTGTTCAATATACCCCTCTTGACAACACAGAATATGTCGATGCAGTATATAAATTGTTCCCACACTGCAGCGAGCATGTCTTGAGTTAGGATGCCAGTGTGGCGGTGCCCCATCCAGTTGGTAAATTAACTTTTTCGAATTAGTTTCCAACTGTGGGAAAAGAAAGTTCTCGAGCATATCGCGATATGTGCTTCCTGTAACAGTGTTCTCGGCAAAGGAAACTGCACAAAAAACATTAAATTTTGGAGAGTCCCTGTCATGTTGTACAACTTTATGTTGTTGTTCCGTATCCCATATTCTCACATTATGACGGTTCACCTTTCCACTCAAATGGAATGTTGCCTCGTCACTAAACGGCTAATCACGGAAGAAAACTGTGATCCTCCATCTTGCCAAGAACGAAATTACAGAACTCCATTCGTTGTTGTTTGTCACCCTTACGAAGAGCTTGCAGTAGGTGAATTTTGTATGGTTTCATGTGTAAAAGTTGACGCAATACACCCCAGACGGACATCGGAGGCATTCTGAGCAGTCGAGCTGCACGCCGAACGGATTTCTGCGGACTATTTGTGAAAATATGGCGGATGCGTTCGACGTCTGTGTCAAGACACTCGGGGACGGCCCGGCGATTTGGCTTTGCACAAACAACCTGTTTCTCAGAATTATTCATGCCATCGTCCAATGATCTGTGCTGTAGCCATCCACATCATACCTAGTACGAAAGTCACGCTGAACAGTTATTACTGACCCGCACTGCGCAAAACGTGGAACACAAAACGCTTTCTGTTGTCTCGACACCATTTTCACCACTACAACTGAAGTGGACGCACACTGCTGCTACCTAGCGGGAACCATATAAAACTCGACAGTTTGCTCTTTCCAACAGTACGTTGATTACGCACATAACACAAGTAACATAATAGTCATGATTTTTTTAATCGGATGGTTCTTTTTGATACAGCATGTATGTCATAAAGACTGTAGTCACCGCTGTGCCTGTTCCTCTGGACATGCGCGCATGTCTAAAGGAAATTCACATCGTTAATTCGGAATAACACAGCACAGCAATAGGGTAAGAAACTTACCATTATATGGTTCTACAGATTCCGCTTACATTTATAAATTTTTTCTGTGAGGAAATGTATAACCAAATCATAATATTATTCAAAATTAAAAATGTTACATAGTATTTTAAGCAACACAAGTGGGCTATCTCCAACATACATTAACTCACTAAAAGTACGTGTACACGTCCGACCTTCGCCTTTATGACGACTTGAACTCTTCTGGAAACACTTTCAATGAGATGTCTGAATACTTACAAAGGAGTGGCAGCTCATTCTTCCTCAAGAACCTAAATCAGAGAGGGTCGTGATGTCAAACTCGTTCAAAAGGTCTTCCATTGTGTTTATATCGGCATTCCTGGCAAGGTAGTCCGTTTCAGCAATGATATTTTCCACAAGATCTTCTTTATGGAATAGTGTATTTTCAAGTTAACACGAACAATCATCGTCTCCAAACCGTGTTTTGCTAAGTGCAATATGGGGCCACGTCCTAAAAACGGAAGACACCCATATACCGAACAGCATCTCTTCTGTGCATCACGGTTACCACTAAACATGACGGCAGGTAAGGTTCTCCAGGCATTCCCCAAACCCAAACCGTTCCACTGGACTGTCACAGGGTGTAGCGTGAATCATCACTCGTTTCCATTTATCATCACTCGTTTCCATTTATCATTCATGCGATGTTTCAGGACAACACTCCTCAGCGCTCGAAGGTCCCTGTCGATCAGTGTATGAGGTCTGGCTGGTCTTGATTTAGCTGTGGTTTTTCCTTCACAGCCACGTCTTACGCAGCTTTATGAGGGTTCAAATGCCCGTGATGGGTTTGTGATAAAGGTGACAGCCAGTGGCTAGTCCACGTTCGAAACTCACTGACCTCTCCTGACTGACACACTCTGCTGTTACTGCTCCTCTGCTTATCTCTCGTGAAATCTCGTTCTCAGTCCGCATTACCTACAATTTAACATTGACTCCGAACCACGCCGCAACAACACGTATTTTTTCAATCAGCTAGTACTCCAGCCTTTTTTAAAAAACTAAAATTATTTCGAAACTTCCTGGCAGTTTACGTGTCGGACGAGGACTCTAGGCAGGACCCTTGCTTTTCGCAGGCAGTGTTATCCATTGAGGTCCCTAGTTGTGACGGATGACCAATCTTCGCCATTTTGTTTCTGCCAGCCAGCCAAGTTCGCTCTCCTACTTTGCAACTCTACAGTAGTTTTCCTGCGCGGTCTTTCTGAACTAGCACTCCTGTAGGCTACAGTATCAGGAACAATGCCTTTCCCGTAGCATAGTGGTTGTTTCCAGAATTCATTTTTACTCTGTATAGAGGTCTTCCCGGCTTTCTCGCTAAAGGCAAGGGTCTGTGATCGACTACTCTCCCGAAACCCTGTTTTGTTCTTCCAAGAAGTTTCAGAACGGTGTACTCCCTGCTGCAGGGTAAAGGAATGGATATAAAACTAATTTCGTTCTGCTGGACGAATGATACGCGTCAGTCAGCCAACTGCGACTCAGTCTCAATATTTAGCGACTGCAGTCTCAGTGAGTGTTAACCGTTCGTGAACGTCATGTCGCTTGCGACTTTCCGCAAAAAATGCAGTAGGCAGCTCGGAAGAAAGCCTGCGGAGGGAAAGGCGGGGAACGGAAAACAGCTCTCCTCGCTGCCTTCCGCCCACGGTCTGTCTTACTGTCAGTCCAAAAAATATTGCCATACTATTCGGCTTTATTGTCAGCATTGTTCTGTTTCGTTGTTCGCCGTTTGTGGTTTCCTATTTCTTTTATTTACCAGGTATAAAAGTATGAAACCGGAATTTGGCTGCAATAATTACACGTATGTTGTTTGAAGCAGATAAATAATATTTTATTCAAAATAATCTCCATTGCTATTTATACATTGCTCCCACCTCTCCGGCAGGTTGTGAATGCCACGCAAAAGAAAAAAAAAAAAACCTGTTATTTTGAAGTGAACCAGTCAGCAAGCCATTATCGTACGTTTTTCAGCGAGAGCATGTCCCACTTTTGCAAACAGACAATAATCGGATGGAGCCAAGTCTGGAGAATAAGCCGCATGTCCTAGTATTTTCCAACTGAATACCTCGATCGTTTCCCTGACCCGTTTCGCTGTGTGTAATGGGGCATTACCATGGAGCAATATGACTATGTTGCCTTTTTCCATATTCCGGTCGTTTTTCACGTAATGATCGATTTAAATCGATCATTTGCTATTGGTAGCGATCACTGTTAACGGTTTCAAAAATGGCTCTGAGCACTATGGGACTCAACTGCTGTGGTCATTAGTCCCCTAGAACTTAGAACTACTTAAACCTAACTAACCTAAGGACATCACACACATCCATGCCCGAGGCAGGATTCGAACCTGCGACCGTAGCAGTCGCACGGTTTAACGGTTTCACCATGTTTTAGCAGCTCATAGTAGATGACACCCTTCTGATCCCACCAAAGACTTTGTTTCCAAAGCGATTTGGTCTTGCAATGGACGTCGATAGTTTGGATGGTTTCACTCATGATTTACGACGCTTGGGATTCTCAAAATACATCCGTTTTTCATCACCTGTCACTATTCGATGGAAAAACGACTTTCTTTTCTATCTGGCGAGCAGAATTTCACAAGAGGTCTTTCGATTTGCTTTCTGTCTGTCGTTCAGTTCATGCGGAACCCATTTTACCACCTTCTGCACCTTTCCCATAGCTTTCAACCGAAGAGAAACAGCTTTCCGCGTCACATTCCATTGTTTACGAGTTCCTATTGAGTTTGAGTATCATATTCATCAAATAAAGCCTGCAATTCGTTGTCTTCGAACTTTTTCGGTGGTTTCTCGTGCTCGTTGTTTCTCACGTCAAAATCACCACTTTTGAATTTTTTGAACCACTCGAAACACTGTGTCTTCCCAAGAGCATGTCCGCCGCAAGCTTCGACAAGCATTCTACGCGATTCTGCAGCTATTTTCTTCAAATTATGACAGAAAACCAATGCTGCCCGCAAATAGTAGTTCGCAGGCACAGAACTCGACATGTTTACGGGTTTGAAACAGACAGCCGGCCGAAGTGGCCGAGCGGTTCTAGGCGCTACAGTCTGGAACCGCGAGATCGCTACGGTCGCAGGTTCGAATCCTGCATCGGGCATGGATGTGTGTGATGTCCTTAGGTTAGTTATGTTTAAGTAGTTCTAAGTTCTAGGGGACTGATGACCTCAGAAGTTAAGTCCCATAGTGCTCAGAGCCATTTTGAACTATTTTGAAACAGATAACGATGTATGGAACGTGGGTTAGCGTGTGTTGACATTCGTCGTCAGCCGGTACAGGAAGCAGGAGGCTCTGCAGACGCGGTCTCACGGGTCCTACACTGACGGTTAGCACCATCTATAGGTTTCATACATCTACACCTCGTATTTCACGCAGCACCAATGCCAAAGAGATAGATTATAGTGAAACTTGTATGCATACAACACATCCAATTCTAAGAAAGATGTTTTAATAAAAGAAGACGAAACTTGTGCTGTGACGAAAAAACAAAATGGCAGTAGTTCCTGCTGATACCGAGTATACAAAGGGCAAGAACTTGGCCGACGTAATTCCATTCATGTAGATACTTCTAGAATGTTGTGTAGTACTCTAGTACGTCACAATACATACCGGACACGCTGCCACATTCCTGTCGAGTGCATTCTTTCCAACGGGCAATACATGGTTTTTGTTTGGTTAGGCAATTTGCTGGTCCTTGTGGATATAATAATCTGGTGGTGCGGGACGTGCATTACCAGTCACCCTGTGCCTACTCCTTGTTGCCTGATATGTTCAGTACATTCCATATCTATTTGGCACATATAAAATATGGGTTCGATTCCCGGTGTTCCTTAAAAAGTTCCCTTGCTGAGAAGGATTGAACAGAGTCATCTTAAGCTCCTGGGTGTATATGAAGAATTACAGGACAGGTAAGTAAAAACTCAGATTTCGAAGGCCATGTTTAATGGCTGGGAGAGCAATGCGCTGACAACATGCAGGTCGTAGTCGGCTCGGGCAGAGGACAAAACGGCGGTCGATTCAGTATCATGCACGACCAGAGCACCACGGTGTTTGCGATAGTTCTGTGTGGTTCATGTTAACAGACCGCATCGATTTTCCAACCGTTCTAAAGCTTTTCGAAGCAAGCAGTCTCCCGTACCGGTCATTTGGAAAATTGGAAATTTGTGGTAATTTCTATGGGACCAAACTGCTGAGGTCATCGGTCCCTAGTTTACACATTAATTAATCTAACTTAAACTAACTTACGCTACGGACAACACACACACACCCATGCCCAAGGAAAGACTCGAGCCTCGAGCCGCGCGAACCGTGGCAAAGCGTCTGAGACCGGACGGTTACCCCGCGCGGCGCGTACCGGTCATTCGGCAACAACTTCGGTTATGAAGCCACCAACCATCAGCATGTGCTGGACTCAATCAAGATTTAACTATTAAAAAAAATTAAAAAGACGCGTACGCTATACTGGTTTACATCTTCAAGTTAACAGCAGCAAACCGCTGCAGAGAGCTGCACCAGTGATGCCATAATGTGTCTTTCCATTGCAACGGAATTTCTGCATTTGGTTCCATGGAAACAGAACGAATGAAACATTACTTTGACCAATTTCATACCGGTACCGGACACATTACTAAGAATGAAGAAGTTTCCCAGTCTCCACGTCTTTCGACGTACCACTACGAAGAGCAGATAACAGTTATGTCATTCGTTACGCTGTAGGCTTGTATCCCAGTACATGTCTGTCTTGTTTAAGGTATTCAGTTTCCTAGCGAACGGCGACGCAAGCTACACACCGAGCCGTGGTAAGGCACTAGACTTCTTATTTAGAGGACGACGGAGCAAATTCTCTTCCAGACACCCAGATTTATATTTTCCGTGATTTCACTAAATTGCTTAACGCGAATTCCACGATGGTTGCTTCCAAAGGTCACAGCGCTCTTTCTTCCCCGTCCTTTCGCAATGCGAGCTAGTTTCCAGTCTCTAATAAACTCTTCGTCGATAAGCCTTTAAAACCTAATGTTCTTCCGTTCTAGCTAAACACGACAACTGTGCAAATAACTGAAGCTGTATCTTTCCAATCCGTGCAGTGGTAGAGCTTTTTCTTTCTTCAGAAGGCCTCTGTCTAGTTTAATAAACGCAACTCAAAGTCTGTGTTTGAGTGACGACAGATTCAAGCTACACTGCACACAACAGCAGGAGCCTAAGACATCAGTTAACAAGTTTCCTTCCCAGTCATCGTGTCTCGTGTTTTCCGGTAATTTCCTGTAGCGAGCGATAACAGCCAAATGAGTGCTGCATGTGTCCCATAGGGGCGAGATGTTGTACTGATTAAGGAATAAGTTTAGCATTCTGTAGAAGTGGTTTTAAAATGTCAAGCCATCAATACTAATTTAAAGCTTTCTGTAGCTTCCCTTTTCCATTTCAGGCTGTAATGTCGCGTCCAGTTCCTTCTACTATACGCTTCCAATTGAGCAAATGCCTCGCACCTAATGAACTCGCGTACACATTATAGTCAAGAACTACATTCCGAGTAAGCTACTCAAGTCTTCCGCGGAGATGGAATAATCTTCATCCTAAATAAAAATCTTGCCACTGACATCGCTGGTATTCTCTGCCAAAAGAAAAAGTTGCTCCAAGGCGTAGAACGGTGCTAGCCAAACAAGGAATAGTAAGCTGCGTGCTTCTGCCTATCTGTTAGGCACACATCTGGAATTCTTTGATTTGCTTAACAAATTAGAATGCCAATTGTGTGTGCCACTCGCAGAAAATGCTCTCTCGACGAATGATCACAGAGATCACGAACGCCAGATTTGGTAGCTCCGCACGCAGAGGAATGTCATCGTCGCTCATCTTGCAGCTCAGGTACGCAGTTGGAAGCGCTTCGTTTCTACATCTAGACTATGCGACTCACTGAAATGCGTCGCAGAGAGAACTTTTTATTATACCATGTGTTCACGATCCTTCCCGTTCTATTTACCGATGGAGAATGGGAAGACTGATTGCTTGTAAGACTGTGTGTGAGCTATTAATTGCAGAAATGAGTCTTCATGACTCAATATGGGATTTTCCGGTCTGCCTTGATCTGACTACTTAATTACCCCAAACTAGTTTCAGAGATAACTTGCCATCAGTACTAGGTTTTTAATTCTTTACTTCCAACATTCCTAACATGTCGCTTCTTTGATAACCTGTTGTTCCTTCCTCAAACAGCATTTAATATATTGGCTTCGATTAACTGGACAACTGCCTCGAGAACACAAAATGTTTGTGACCTTAGGAACAGAAAGCCGATCAGAAGACATGGTGGCCAAGCTGTTACAATAACTCACAACTACAGACGACTGTTTATCTGCATTTATATGCGTAAACATGTTTTCACAGCAGGCATCTAGTATATTAAGACAAATACAAGACTTTTGTTCGAGGAATCCATGACAGGTTATCAAAATAGCAACGTGTAAGGAACGTAAGAAGTAAAATAATAAAAGCCCATGATGATGGTGCGTTATCGCCGAAACTTGTTTGGGGTGAGTGAACGAAGTATTTGCCTCAGTGCAGACCCACAAACATTATAGTGTTTTTCTGCAGACACTCATCAAGGAGAAGTGTACAACGATTACCTAAGGGATACATCCGTAGGCAACTGAAAAATATTCATAGTGTCTGCCACGAAAAATGGTTCTACAAGTTTTTAAACAGGTTCTCTCGAGGTGAACGGCGTATTTCTTCCATTATTTGATACTCAATGTTTTTAACATTTCTGCCCCATAACCAGTTTATTGTAGATATTTCCCGATTATGCTTAGCTTTTGGTCACTATGGAAACTTGTAAATAAGAAGACAGGTGCGTAAAGCAGTGTGCCAGCCAATGTGCTCTGTCCCACGCCACACGCGTCAGGCATTTCCTAACTTGCTACCTGCCAACGCTAGGGTACGAGCCAAGTTGGGTCACGGTTTCTGCTTCTGAACGTCTGCAGAACAATTTATATCCTCGGAAAACAATCGCTGTCGCTTCCTAACGTAGTTGTCGCCATGTCTGCGTTGATCAACACTATAGTGGTTAAATCCGTTGACGATGTCTACAGACAGACGGTGCAGGCTGGAGTGTCACGTGTTACTCTGAGCAGTGGTCCGCTACCCACCTTCGCACGCAGCAGCGTTATTATACGTCGATATATTTATAATTGAGCATCTACGAGGTCCACCGTGTTGAGAAAGTCATAATACTTGTGCCGAGCGTCAAAATGTGTGCTGCTACTGTCACTGTCACGGAAGGGCTCCAGACGCCGAACTTTGTCCGCCACGCTAGCATTAAGAAGCACGAAGACACGCGATTCCCTGCGCGCAGACGTTGCCCCTCAGTCCTAAATTAGCTCTCCGCAGGTGTGACAAGCCTACTCTGGTCACGCAAGGCCATGTCGTTCACGTCAATGAAGCATTACGTTGTTCAGATGTAAATCGCGTTATACATCTTCGGGACTTGCTCAGCAGTCACGAGAACATCAGTATTCTGCGAACGACGGATTTGAACCGCGTTACGTCGCGCCTTCCACTATCTAGGTCGCGGTGCTGTGTTTCAGATCGCATCATTGTATGCGTTCTGCTTGAAGCATATCGACTTAACGCAGCTCTTATGTTGCAAATGTCGCATCGAAACATAGCAGTACTTAGATGCTTCCCTAGACACTAGTACGAAGCTCACTATAATGATACAAGTGGTGGGCATGCGAGTGTTTGATCTGGCTCTGAACACTATGGGACTTAACTTCTAAGGTCACCAGTCTCCTAGAACGTAGAACTACTTAAACCTAACTAACCTAAGGACACCACACACATCCATGCCCGAGGCAGGATTCGAACCTTAGACCGTAACGATCGTGCGGTTCCAGACTGTAGCGCCTAGAACCGCTCGGCCACCCGGGCTGGCTTAACGCATACGTAATGTTGAATACAAGACGATTGTGTGCAAAATACATACACACACACACACACACACACACAAACACACACACACACACACACACACACACACACACACACAAACACACACAAACACACACACACACACAAACACACACACACACACACACACACACACACACAGCTATATAATGTTTTTTTCTTATAGCAACATGTGTATTAAAATAAGGAAATATCAGTAAACAAACTGTAAAAATAATAAGTCGAAATTGAGTTGGTAGCTGATCACTTACAAATAACTTATGTCCCGTTCAGCCCGTCCGTACGTTAACATTGCTTCCCAGTCAATTTCATTACTTACGAAACCAGACGACAAGCTAAACCATTTGCACACGGGTTACTTTGTAGCCTAAAGTGTAAGCCAGGTCTATCTTCGTCAACGACTGTCCTCCTGTCAGGGTACAAAATAGACGCACTAATACTGGCACGCTAGACGCACCGCAAATTTGTGTGGTCTCCTGACGAAAGAGGTTCTCACTAATTACACTATTGTTCTGAAGCGTTTCATGCCCTTGATTGCAATGATGTTCTTTTGTAATTTACACATCTTCACGCAGAAATACATATACAGGTATGGAGAGGGGTGGGGAGGTGACTTGCGACAATGCTAGCAGCTATGTGATCTCGGACTGCCTATTACTGCCTCAGAAAGTGCTCTGTGTTAACTGATGTTTTGCGTTTGCTAGTTCTGCACTGAAAGTATTGCTGCAACTTTTAAATTTTCGTCCTACTGTGCATGTGTGCATGTGTGCATGTGTGCATTTACTGTCATGTTGAAAACTCATGACTTAACCCATAAAAAGAAAAAGTGCATCGAGGTTTTACACAACGAAGACCTAAACAACATTGAAATTGTGAATAGATTAACCAGTTCGAGGCCAGTTGTAAATGGAAATCTGCAGAAGCTGACGGCCAAAGAAAATATGGAAAATTTACCACAAATAGGGCGTTCATGAACTTCATCGTCCCAGGAGGACTGAATACTTCGTCTACTAAGACGGAAAAATAGGAGTGCTGTTTTAGTTTAGCATGGCAAGAGGCAACGGGAGTTGATTCCACCTCTACAATGTTTGGAAAGAAGACTGTGTTTATTGGGAATAAAGGCTAGAGTTGCCAAGAAGAAGCCATTTTTAACTGTTGCTACGAGGAAAATGTGTCTGGAATGGGCCACACTACACGTCAAGTGGACAAAAGAGCAGTGGAGAATTGTGGTATCTTTCAGATGAAAGCCGATTTTTCGTGATAAGTGACAGACCACAGATCGTCAGGTGTGAAACAAATGACAGTATGGATCCTAACTACCTTGTGCGAACCATGAAACATACTCCATCGGTAATGGTACGAGGAGCAATGACTTATTAGGATGTTAGAAAGCTGTACTTTGTTCAGTGAACTGTGGCCAGTATGAAGTTGCCATTCGACGTCCTCTGATGTTCACTCCACATAACTCTTTTCTGGATGTGCAGTGGGTTTTCCGACAGGATCTGGCTCCATGACACAGATAAAAAGGTGACATTTGTTCTTTTTTTTAAATTTTTGTAATACAATTTTCCAGATTACTACTGTTACACACCATCCAAATCTATCACTTCAATAGCGTATCAGATAACTTCTGTGGCCAAGAAATTCGCCAGACTTTAATCCAGTTGAGAATTTGTGGCGACTGGTTGGGAAAGGGGTTCAGAAAAAGAAGTCTGTAACAAAACAGGAGCTGTTGGAGGCGACTGTGAAGCGTGGCACCACGAAATTGACATCAGTGCCATTAGAAAACTGATCGACTCCGTGCCTGACAGAGTGAACAGGTCAGAGATAATGGGGCCCCAGGTGACAGCCGCGGCTTGCGCCCGCGCGAGGCGCAGCAGCCGCGGTAAGCAGTAGAGAGCCTCTATAGCGAGAGAGTGGCCAACCGGACGATACGGCGGCCATTTATCTGTCGAATGGCCAGTAGTCGAGTAGTGGAGTACACACTCACCGAATCAAAAGCACAAGACAATATGGCGAAATCATTCGTTAAATGCCTTTGTTTTATAATAATTTTCACACAGCCAATTTACAGGTCTGTTTTCAAAATTAACTAAGTATATTGCAAGTTGTTTTATATGTAGTAAAAATCAAAAACGACTTACTTCGCATAGATAAGAGTACTTGGTTGGTTTCCACAAGGCTCCTGTTTGATTTATGTCAGCCCTGTTGACTGCGACTGCCCACTGCTTTCGTCTTTCTTCATTGCGTGAAAATGCCAACATGCGAAATCGACCTTCGCCTGTATTGGAACAACCAAATGCAGCACAACCTGTCATCGTTTACTTACGTCTGCAGAACGAATTACAGATGTTAAAAACAATACTGAAAAATTACTAACGTGTTTACTTCAAACATGTAGGCCTACCGACTTCATCACAAAACGCTTCATTATTTCAACTCGCAAACGCTAATTACGTACTAAAAACGGTATACAACTAAATCGAACATGCATGGACATCGCATAAGTCTCTCAATAATTCAAATACCTTTTAATCGTTTCCAAAAGTACTCTGAACTTCAATTCAGCTCAAAAGCACAGGGAATATAGGAAGCGCGAGAGACGTTTGGCGCCATCTTTCTGCCAAAGCTAATCAACCAATCACGGGCAACTTCACCTATGGCCACTCTCTCCCTATACAGGCTCTCTAGGTAAGCAAGGGGTGGCGCCGCCCTCTGACGAGTGTTTACCGCTAATTACCGGAGCCCGTCTACTGATAAATAGCCTCTCGCTAGTCGATGAAGCCTTCCATTATGCGTCATTGTATAGTAGAGTTTTGACCTTGCCTGATTTACGTTCGTGGATTGTATTGGTCGCAGAGTTGTTGTATATGTTTACGGGGACTTTGCGACTCTCTGGACTTGGTTTGATTATTCGTTCACTACGTAACCTCCACTGCCATTTATCTCCAGAACCACCCGCTTCGTTCCACCTGTCTCTACGTTGCTACCCGTGCGAGTAGGACCCAGTATCTTTTTACGTTTGATTGGCGGTAAAGTCGTTCTCCAAAGCAAAACAGATGGTTAGACCCGCTGTAGTTTGCTATTCTGTACCTCTAGCTACTCATATATCCATAACACATTACCTTTCTCCCAAATAAAGGGATATAATCGCGGTAAGAGGTGGCGCATGGGTGTACCTGTGTAACTTGTTGATGACCTGTATTGTTTAGTGACGTTATGGAATGCTACTCCGTTTCCATAGTGTTGGTGCGTTTCATTGGTGACTTAAATGTTGAGAACCCTTACGGGAAGACACGATTACACTTATATTTCAGTCTTGGGTGTTCACGATTCCTGTTATCACTGCAGTACTTGCTTTCACTATTTCACAAAAATGCTACATATTTACATTAATTCAGTTATAACTGATTGTGGAAAACATTTTCGTGGGTTTTTCACGAGACACATCGAAATACTGGGGTAGGACCCACTTAATTCCTCGACATTCTGTGTCCAGAGAGTGTTGTAGAAATTCCATCTGAGCTCCCACCACTCGTGAGAGTAGAGTGGTTCAGCTCTCGATGGCGGGTTGGTTTTCCGGAAATAGTGTAACATAGGCAATTTCAAAATTGAAAACTATAACTGCAGTGATAAGGGTTTAGAGCCATTTTCATTGAATTATCCATGTGTCTGCAACAGAAAGCCGCAAATTGTACAACTCAGCTTGCAGGGGTTTCCCCTTTCCCTTCATTTCGGTTCCCTTCATCTTTTGGATCTCCAGCTCTTGTCTTTCTTTCCGTGTTTGCAGTTAAATTATTGGATATAGGTTCCGGCTTTTATGCAAAAACACTGTTTTTTCTTGTTGCCCAAACGTGTTTCGGCACATCTGTGCCATCATCAGTGGGTTTTGTTTATTGATAACTGTAAAAAGTGAACATATTTTAGGTTGTAACTGATCTAACAAAGTGAGGCCTAAAGAAAGTTTTTGTTCGTTTTCTTCGTACCGTGAGTTTACATCATATGGTTTTGCAGGACTATCTGTATGGTTTCAAGTGCTGATAGTTTGCCATCTGAAAGCCAAACGATATAATATGAGTTTCATCGGCGAGTTAACACATACTTTGATTTTTTAAAACCGTGATTTTGGTGTGGAAAAATGTTTTACATATATATTCGTTATTACTCACGTTTTTTTTTGTGACTGATCCTTCTTTTGCGTTCTGAGGGCACTGCACATACATATTTATGTACTTGGTGTAATTGCGTTTTTACTTGAATTTATCTGTGGGTGTCTTATGTGTTCTGAGTTATCTCTGTGTTGTGTTGTCTGTCCTGTATCCTATTTAAAATTCCTGTTTCTTCAATATGTTGAGCCAGCCGGTGTGGCCGAGCGGTTCTAAGCGCTTCAGTCTGGAACCGCGCGACCGCTCCGGTCGCAGGTTCGAATCCTGCCTCGGTCATGGATGTTGGTGATGTCCTTAGGTTAGCTAGCTATAAGTAGTTCTAAGTTATAGGGGACTGATGACCTCAGATGTTAAGTCCCATAGTGCTCAGAGCCGTTTGAACCATTATCAATATGTTGCCTATTCTGTGGACAATTTTGTCATTGTAGTTGACAAGGGAACCTCAGCATCGCACCGCCCTCAGATTTAGTTATAAGTTGGCACAGTGGATAGACATTGAAAAACTGAACACAGATCAATCGAGAAAACAGGAAGAAGTTGTGTGGAACTATGAAAAAATAAGCAAAATATACAAACTGAATAGTCCATGCGCAAGATAGGCAACATCAAGGATGGTGTGAACTCAGGAGCGCCGTGGTCACGTGGTTAGCGTGAGCAGCTGCGGAACGAGACGTTCTTGGTTCAAGTCTTCCTTCGAGTGAAAAGTTTACTTTCTTTACTTTCGCAAAGTTATGATCTGTCCGTTCGTTCATTGGCGTCTCTGGTCACTGTAGTAAGTTTAGTGTCTGTGTTTTGCGACCGCACCGCAAAACCGTGCGATTAGTAGACGAAAGGACGTGCCTCTCCACTGGGAACCGAAAACATTTGATCGCAAGGTCATAGGTCAACCGTTTCCTCCACAGGAAAACACGTCTGATATATTCTGTACGACACTGGTGACGGCATGTGCGTCACATAACAGGAATATGATGGCGAATGGGTAAAAATATTCTTCTACCTTGCCCGATTTAGGATATCTTGTGGATGAGATAATCACTCCCAAAAAAGTGATGAAAACATAACGGACGGACACATAATAATTGTCTGAAAACAAAAATTTTTCGCCAGTGGTCAGACTTGAACGAAGGATCACTGGTTCCATAGCTGCTCACGCTAACCACGTGGCCACGGCTGTCCTCAGCTCAAACAATCCTTGATGTTGCCTATCTTGCGCATGGACTACTCAGTTTGTATATTTTGCTTATTTTTTCATAGTTCCACACAACTTCTTCCTGTTTTCTTGATTGATCTGCGTTCAGTTTTTCAAGGCATATCCACTGTGCAACTTATAACTAAATCTGAGGGGGGGGGGGGGGGGGGGCGTGCGATGGGGAGGTTCCCTTGTGAGTATGTACCATTTAGCCCTCAAAGAACATGACTTCCAGAAAACGTTTGACCAGTGGCAGAAGCGCTGCGACCGGTGTGTACGTGCGGATGCGAACTTCTTCGAGGGTGATGGCGGCCATTAGTCCAAAAGTAAAGTTTTCAACAGATGGCAGCACCAGTCCCGAAAATTTTGGATAGCACCTCGTATCCTGTTACCTTTGTCACCTCAGAGTATACGTACAATATGTAAAATTTCGTCTAGCTGGTGTTACAGCTTTAATAGGTAGCACAAAGTTTTAGGAAGGAGGGGGTGGTGTGCAGCGCTGACGACGGGAGGCAGGAGGTAGAGACGTAGGTGAGCGGCCAGGCTGCGAGATGAGGTCAGTTCATAATGAGCAATATCCCTTGCCTGGCGCGCTGCGACACACATCCCACCACCGGCCTTTACTTCTTCACCGGCTCCCGCCGAGCTACTCTAAACGTTGATTTTCGTTTGTCCACAAATTCACGATATTGCTCTCTCTGCGAGAAGAAGGAACTTAGCATATTCATCTCGGCCGGAGACCTCAAAGCGTCGATCTATGAAACTGGCGGCCAACGGTTTTCTCTACAAATATACCTTTCTGTCTTCAGTTTATGATCGTCGCAAGTCGATTGCTTACCCCTGCCGTCAAGTTAGAGGGATATTCTGTCAGCTATCAGCTATACTTACTATGAAATGAAACAAACGCATAACAGAAATGTTACTCCTAACAATAGAGGAACCACTTCTCAGTATGACGACGTTTCAGTACGTTAGGTGCAGAATAAAGGGGTAGTGCGTTGTAAAGGAAAGGAGGTGGTTGCTCAACAGCAGGCAAGACCCGACGGAGGCCGGGCAGAGGGGTCACTGCCCTCTGCAGAAGCGCTCATTGTGTGGTCGCTTCCGTGGCAATTACGGAAAATTCCTCCTTTTGTGTCAAACGAATGCGATTCTGGCGCGCATCTAAGGAGCGTCTAATGGCTAAACGACAAAATTTGGCAGCGGCGCCACTTGAAAGCGGGGGGTAACGAGCCTAGCGTGTGGTAGGCCCTGACATGCCCTATTACGGGAACAGGCGCCACTCGTTACGTGGAACGCCGCCAGCACTGGCGACCCCTACCTCACCACCACACACATTTTCCACTATTCCTGCGCATACTTCACGACAAATTTCTGTTGTAAATATAAAGAGTGGCGATCGTTCGGCTACAGCGTCATATATCGTGACTAATTCACCTCCCGTACTCATCCACTTCAGGATTCTAACCGATATTCTCATCGCAAAACCTGTTATCTCGATGTTGAAAACTGGAAAACGAGTTGTTCCGTAGAAGCTTCTGTCGAATATTTCTTTCTATTTTCCTACTTAAACTTTATAATAGGATGTATTAATATTTTGAGTGCATAGTTGCCTGATAAACCGATCCAGTACACACACTGTGAAACTCATTTCCTTATTCTTCTTTACCGCTCTCGTGTAAGTGGCATTATGTTGTTTCTTACACTCGGCTCCCATGATCTTCGAAACTTGTCAAAAACTGCTCTTACCGCCGGTACATTAACTAATTAACTACGCAACTCGCAGAAAGCCTGTGGTTCTCTCTTTGCTACTCCTCACAACGCGTCAGTAAGCCATTAATGTACGAATGTAGCAACGTTGGGCTAGAGAGCACTAGTAAACTTTTAATACAAAACTTAAAAAAAGTGAACTGTTATCTCAAATATTCTGATAGGAGAATGACAAAGGAGTGTTAAAACAAAAGAAAGTATATAATAATGAGCTTAGTTGCAAGTACTGTTACTCAAATGATATTTCTAAGTTATCAATAATATTTAAGCTTTGTACGAAACATACATCAAAAAATGCAATCTGTCCATTTCGCTACACACAGTTCATCTGTGGATGAACACTTACTTACGTTTTCTTCACAATTTTTGATACGGAACAGTTTTTGGTATGGAACCAGAGCCGACACTATTTAGGTGAATGTAAATGTTTTATGAAGTTACTCATAAAAATGAAAATGCTAAGGTGAGCCAGTTCAAAGGAAACAAAAACACTCTCACATACTTGTCATTAATGATAGTCTGCATTGTTGGTACCATAGAGACCGACGGAACGAAACAGGCGTTCCTTCACTTTTGTCAATTGTGCAATTCGTGTCCACCCAAATCCAAATACAATCAGCGGCAAATAAACTGATGAGCCAAACAATTATGACTACCTGCTTAACGATGTACTGGCAAACCTTTGGGGCGCAATACAGTAGTGTTGCTACAAGAGTTCAGGTGACGTCTGTACCATTGTCATATTTCCCTCTCCCCTCTAGGGTGTTGTGCACTGCTGATGGTTTTCCCCCTCCTCCCCACATTCCTCTGATATAGGACAACTGCCCTATGAATAAAATCGCAGGAAATTTGAAATTAGCCTGATTTTGCAATGAAGCCCAGTTCTCCTACATGTAAATTACCAAGAAAATTAAGATGGCGCATTGTCCTATTGGTTGAAGATATTAGATGACTGACTGGCACAGCTCTATGACATCAGAATAACAGATGGCTGAACAGGGACTACTGGCAAAGAAACGTACCTGGTGGTACGAGAACACTCTATATGACATGAAAAGCCGAGATTGCGACCTGGAGATATGAGAACACACTACGTGGTTGCCAGGTCACTTAATTCCAAGCTGGTGGACCTAGGGAAAAAGAGTACAGCCTGCAGGGTTGTCAGATCACTAATGCTGAGTTTAAAATGGTGGGAAATTCAAAAACCATTGGTGTTCCCCCACTCCTATGACGTCGCGGTTCACTTGTAATATGTATAAACAATTCCCCCCACTCCTACGATGTCACAGTTTAAGTAATTATCACTGCACATTTGATTCACAACAACTGACTTTTCCTAATTTTAAAACTGTACAGCATGTATGGTTGTGAAATACTTGTCACTTTCATGTGTAGAAGGTTAGGATTGAGAAAGATATGCAATTGCACCTTTATTATTTCATCAAACACCACGCCAGGGAGAGCAACCTTCTGTAATCACGAAGTTTTGTCAGCTGTGTAAGGTCACACACCATACCACAGTGCTGCGCAATTCATAGCCTGGCAGTATCCCTCTCTACGCCCGCTCCGTTAGCCGTGCGGTCTAACGTACGGTTTTCCGGATTGGGAAGGAGCGCACGAATCCACCCGGCAGACTGGTGTCGAGGCCCGGTGAGCCGGCAAGTCTGTGGATGGTTTTTAGGCGGTTTTCCATCTGCCTTGGCGAATGCGGGCTATTCCCCTTATTCCACCTCAGCTACACTATGTCGGCGATTGCTACGCAAGTAAGTTCTCCACGTACGCTTACACCACCATTACTCTACCACATAGTGGTTACACTCTTCTGGTGTGAGACGTTCCCTGGGGAAGGGGGGGGGGGTCTACCTGGGGCAGAACACCACAATAACCCTGAAAGAGTGGTTCGGTGTGGGGCGGCGGAGGGGTGAAGTAGGCTGCTGTAGTCGTCGTGGGGTTGCGGACCACTGCGGCTGTGGAGGGGATGGAGGCTCTTCGTCGTTTCTGGGCCACCAGTTAACATACAATACAATACAATACAATACAATCCCTCTCTCCACAGACGAATTGTGTGGTTCAACTATTCACATTCTACACACTTTTTGTCTCTTCTAATTAAATATGTCCACCAACAGATGAAAAATGCGTCAATTGAACTGTTAAGTTTCATCTCATGTAAAATGTGTGAAGTTCTATCATCGTTACAACAATTTAGACAGTAAAGCTCCACTGTGGGTGTAGTTTTATGCTTTTGCATCTATTATGCAGTGGATGTCTGATATAGGTAGTTCTCAGAGTTTTTTCCATAAAGCTAAAAAAACGTGTCTCATTTTTGACAGTTGGCAGTTTCTTATTCATTCGCCTACCCCGAAACAGATGCCCACTTCCTGACTGCTCATGCCTCCTCCATGTACAGTTTGACAACCATACATGTTGCACAGTTGTAAAGTTAGGAGAAATCAGCTATTGAGTTTCAAGCTTGTGGTGACAACAGTTTAAAGTACGACAATGGAGGGGTGAGGATAGGCAGGGCGGGAATTGTTTCAACATAGTACACGTGACCTTAAGCTTATGGCAAATGAGCTGCAACGTCATAGGACTAGGGAACACCAATGATTTTTGAATTTCCCACCATTTATACTTATAATAAGTGATCTGACAACCATGCAGGCTCTCCTCATGTACCTACCATCTTAGGTTTAAGTGACATGGCTACCATGTAGACTGTGCTCATATCTCCAGGTGCCATCTTGGATTGCCCTCCTCGATTCAGACATCATTAAGACTCTCCTCATGTATACAGGTCGCTATCTTTCACTCTGACTTCAGGGAGCTGCAGAGCCCCAAATTGAACATTGTTATTTGAATGGTGTGCTTTGAAACACCACCAATATTGTATTCTCCCATCGGATCTGTCACAGAACATCACCAATCCTGTTTTACAGAGACGGCAAGCCTCCAATCTCCACATTCTACGATGAGGCGTTGTTGTCGAACATTCCATCACAATGGCATCCAGTGGTAATAACGTTTTGGCTCAGGAGTGTATATTCCCAATGAAGTTTATATACCATTTTTTATATCTAAAATCGTTGGAAAACTGAGGCAATTACATCTACTTTTCTAAGAACTTGTTACTGCCCAGTATTTATTAAGATTTATGCAACATTTTCTGAATAAAGTTATATGGTTATTCAGATATGAAAGTAGATTCCTGGTTTGAGTAGTGCCATAATAACTGCGAACTTTTAGCCATTATGAAGTTAGTAGTAGTGTGAGATGCAGACTGTATTATAAAGCGACAGGATTTCCCTGGACAGTCATTTTGGATAACCATATTGTATTATGACACCACAGAATTGTGCCGGTATTTCTGGTCAGCCATATTGTATTTTCAACCAATGGAATAATACACCAACTTAGGCTTCCTACCAATTTACACTTAGAAGAACTGAGATAGGTGTGCCATCTTGGATTGCATTATTTTATACGCAAGGCGATTGTGCTATTTTTTAATTACTAGGAATTTTATTTTAATTTCTCACCAATTTTTGAATTTTCCATCATTTTATACATCGGGAAATTGGCCTTTGTCATAGGGGTTTGGGGAGGAGCGGCAGAAACTGGCAACAGCACATACTGTCACAGTGGAGACAGGGAGGGGAAAATCTGGCAACAATGCAGGCTTCAATGTAACTCTCCTAGCTACACTACTCAATACAGCAGTGATCCTGCATGACACGAATTCTACAAATTCTTGGAAGATATGTGGTATCAGATGTCTATCCACTGATTATGCAATTTCTGTGAACTTCGGCCGATGGTTAGTGGGCATAGAAGTGACACTTGATGGCGTCCCAGATGTTTTCTGTCAGGTTCAGATCAAGTGAATTTGGTGGCTTAGACATCAACACAAGTTCACTATCATGATGGATAAACCTGTGTAACACGATTATGGTCATGCCATCGCCATTGGTTAAGTCAGAGCATAAAAGTATGCAGATGTTCCACAATAATATTATCGTAGACCACAGCTATCTTAGTGCCTTCAAATACTGCCACACGTCCTACGAACGCCCAGTTTAATGTCCTCCATTGTATAACAATGCCCCCAGTAGCATGCCTCTGTGGCTTGGTGCATATTTTGGGCAGACGTTTGTGCGGATGATGGCATATCTGCTCATATCCATGTACCTGTCGTAACAAGAAACGTGTTTCTTCGTAAGACGTGACATGTTTCGACTACCCTACGGTTCAATCTCGATGCCCACATCATTGGGAATACTTGGGGATCGTCTTCTGCAGAGCCCCAAGTTGAGCAATGTCAGTTGATTGGTGTGCTCCAAAACACTAGTGCTTGAACTGGCAGTGTATTCTCCCGTAAGACCTGCCACACATTGTCACCCATCCTGCTTTATAGAGAGACCAAGCCTACAACCTCCAGATTCTACGATGAGGCGTTGTCACGACGGCACCAGACAGCATTCAGTCTATGGATGGCCAGTCGTAATAATGTTTGGCACTGGTTTCACTAGTGCCGTACTAACTGAGAACTTTTAATCACTTTGTTAGTAATAGCGGGATATGCCGACTCTCTAATAAAATGACAGAATTTAGTGGGTAGCAAGTGTAACGGCCCATGTTACAGATGATGTGGAACTGTTCAGTTTCATATGAAGAGTCTTATAACTTTGAAACATCCTATGCGGTTTTGTAAAGATGTCCTATATAACTGATTTCAACAGTGTGGTGTTTATTATTATTTCACATCTCCATCTAGTTTTACACGCCAAAAACCACAATTCGTGTCCAGTGGGGATTCATAGTAAGTAGATTAGTCGCCCATCTGTTCTGTTTATGAAAGATGCTATACTGTACAAACGAGACATTTTACAACTTTACAGTGGTATTCAAAATCCGGTACCACCCTCACTGGCGTCTCACAGTTTGCAGTCTAAATGCACGTTCCGACAGACGCCGATAGGGGCCGTGGGAAGTCCTGGTGGATCCAATAGCCTTCAGAGACTCCGACTACGAGCGCCATCTGTTGCCGCGATGTACTCTGATGGGAAAAGTCACAACACGGAGGAGGAGTTGTGAGACATGAACTAAAGTTCGTAAGTGTGTTTCTACATCTGATACCGCTTCCTCTATGAGGATGCAAATCAGATTTATTTGAAACACACGCCGTAACGGTCGTGAGCGTTAGTTACCTTTGAGACTGAACGTGGTGAGTTGCGGTTAGTCAAGAATGCCTTTACGGTGACTAAGACACCATTATCAACACCTCGCTGGCTTTGGACGAGGTCGTGTAATAGGTCTACAACAAGCCAGATGTTCGTTCCGCGATACTGCAGAAAGACCAGGTAGGAATGTAGCCACTGTACGTGATTGCTGGCAGCGGTGGCCACGAGAATGTAAAATCGCAAGAAGACTAGGCTCCAGACAGCCACGTGGCACTACCGAGAGGGAAGAGCATCCTCTTCGGCGCATGGCTCTGACACATCGTACTGCATGTGCACCGGCAATCTGAGTTGCAGCTGGCACCGCAGTGAGACAAGGAACTTCGTCACTTCAAGGACAACTCCGGCCCAGACGGCCTGTAGCGTACATTCTACTGACTCCAAACCACCGCCATTGCGACTTCAGTGGTGTCGAGGAAGAGCTCATTGGAGGGCAGGGTGGAGATATGTTGTGTTTTATGGTGAAAGCTGGTTCCACCTCCGTGGCAGTGATAGCCGTGTGTTAACGCGAAGGAGGCTAGATGTGGGCCCGCAACCAACCTGTCTGCTAGGCACACTGGACCAACAACTGGAGTTACGGTCCGGGGTACGATCTCGTGTGACAGCAGGAGAATCACGTGGTAATCCCACGCACCCTGACTGCAAATTTGTACGTCAGTCTCGTGATTCGACCTGTTGTGCTGCCACTTATGAACAGCATTTCAAGGGTGTTTTCCAACAGGATAACGCTCGCTCACGTACCGCTGTTGTAACCCAACATGCTCTATGTCGACATGTTACCCTGACATCCTCGATCACCAGATCTGTCTCCAATAGAACAAGTATGAGACATCATCGGACGACAATTCCAGCGTCATCCACAACCAGCATTAACCGTGCCTGAATTGTCCAAGTGCAACAGTCACGGAACTCCATCCCACAACCTGACATCCGGCAGCTGTACAACACAATACACGCACGTTTGCATGCTTGCATTCAACGTTCTGGCTGTTACACCGGTTATTAATGTACCAGAATTTCACATTTGCAATGGCTTATCTCGCGCTTAGGTTACCCTGTGATTTAGCAATGTTAACCACTTGAATATATTACCTAGAAAAATTTATACCCGAAATTTCATTACTCTACATCAATTATTATTTTGGTGTAGCGATTTTTTACGACAGTGTAGGATAGCCAGCGGCAGCTACACAGCCCAGTCTGATTCGTTGTCTTCGGACGTAGTCAACCTTCGACAGTTTGCTCCTGCAATAGCTGCGGGAACATCACACAGCACGACGCTTCTAGTTTTCTTCTTGTAATAATGGACTTTATTGCTGTTTGTTCTTCCGTGAAATTTCTTCGCAACGCTTGGAGAAAGCTATAAGTTAAGTAAAACTTGCGCTTACTGCATTTACGTGTTAGCTTATCATTTCTGCTCCCCTACGACGACAGCTGGTGCACCATTCTGCAGCCCACCTCTCCTTACCGTTGTGTACGATGTAGTACACAACATTTTCCGTCGTGTTTATTAATCGAAATGTATGTGGGAGGTATTAATCTATTTCTCGAGTATTGCTAGAAGATGGTTTCTTAAAAATTTTAAGATCAGTTCTCTTGGTTGTGCACAAATGATATGCTTTTGTCCTCCGCTTCCAATCACTTTGACTTTCTTGAGGATATCTGTGATGCTGTGAGAGTACAGTTCTTAGTAAACAGATCAGTGTCCACTTGTGCAGTTATTTTGTAAAACTTCTGAGATTAGAGTTTAATTCCTGTCTAAGTAGAGCACATTAGAGATAGAGAGAGAAAAATAGCTCGTTTCACAGCTTCCTTTAGATAACCATTCAAAAATTGACCTCAAGTAACTTGCAGGAAACTATGGAAAATCTTAGTTTGGATGGCTGGACGTGACACTGAACACCTCTCATCTTCTTATACGGACAGTACGAAAAATGAGTGATTAGCTATGAGGAAAGAGTGGAAGCTACATTCCTATAACCTTCTTCTCCTCTCTGTCCTCACTTCTCGTGCGTAGACAGTCTATAGCGATGTACTGTTACCTTATAACCATGCCGAGGTACTCGAATGCGGCTGTATAGACAGCGTAACACATGTCTGTGCTTCAAATACTCTACCTATAGCGTCTAACAACCCACTCTTATTTCTCTTTCATAGGGGCCATGCAGAGAACATACGAAACATTTTGAGTGATTATTCAAAACATTAAACAGAACGAGGTGTCGCAGTCGTTAGGACCCTGGACTCGAGAGTAGCGGCATTCAATGCCTTGTCTGGCCATCGGGTTTAAGTTGATCTCAGATTATCTACAGCGATAAGGGCTAATGTCAAAATGGTTTCTCTGTAAAGGACACGGTTGACATCCTCCACCTCCTTGCCCTGGTCGAGTTTATGCTCCGTCTCTAACGACCGTGACGTTTCTTCCGTTTGATTTCAAACACAAGTATTCCCTTTCTGGTGTTAACAGGTTTTCCAAACGGACCTGCAGATCAAGATCAGCTTGGGTACCTGGACTTACCTACGATCCTTTGTGGCACCTCATTCGTGTTCTATGCGACCCAGTTTACCTAGGCGGTGCCAGTGCGGCCCCGACGTGAGATGAGTCTTTCCAGAGCATTTTCGAGCAGCGCGCCATTAATTCGAGGCTGTTATAGCACTAATTAAGCGAATCGTGATGAGAGAGCAGCGGTCAGTGGTTTGTTCCCGGCGCGGCCTCAGAGGCGGGATCCAGGTGAAGTCAGCCTTGACTGGGAATTAGAGGCTAGCCCGTCTCCAGTTGTGCACGCCCCACTACCTCACGTAATGGACGCGCCGCTCTCGCCGTCCTATTGTCTCGGGACGCAGCTGCAGGCGGCGAAATTTTGTGCTCCTGCTTCCCAGTGCTCCTACAACTTTGGGCTGACACAGGCCGAGCGACTTGCTCTATGAGAACTCGGTAGCATGTCACACACACAAGCGACGGGACTGTTCAACGATCACAAGTTCTGCTAAATAATTGAAGAAATGTTGGAAAGAGAGAAAATTTTAGTTGCTGGGAAATAATCAGGAAGGTAGGCCGTCTGAGTTCAGTTTTGGGTCTACTCCTATTCTTTAAATACATCTACATCTACATGACTACTCTGCAATTCACATTTAAGTGCTTGGCAGAGGGTTCATCGAACCACAATCATACTATCTCTCTACTATTCCACTCCCGAACAGCGAGCGGGAAAAACGAACACCTAAACCTTTCTGTTCGAGCTCTGATTTCTCTTATTTTATTTTGATGATCATTCCTACCTATGTAGGTTGGGCTCAACAAAATATTTTCGCATTCGGAAGAGAAAGTTGGTGACTGAAATTTCGTAAAAAGGTCTCGCCGCGACGAAAAACGTCTATGCTGTAATGACTTCCATCCCAACTCGTGTATCATACCTGCCACTCTCTCTCCCCTATAACGCGATAATACAAAACGAGCTGCCCTTTTTTGCACCCTTTCGATGTCCTCCGTCAATCCCACCTGGTAAGGATCCCACACCGCGCAGCAATATTCTAACAGAGGACGAACGAGTGTGTTGTAAGCTGTCTCTTTAGTGGACTTGTCGCATCTTCTAAGTGTCCTGCCAATGAAACGCAACCTTTGGCTCGCCTTCCCGACAATATTATCTATGTGGTCCTTCCAACTGAAGTTGTTCGTAATTTTAACACCCAGGTACTTAGTTGAATTGACAGCCTTGAGAATTGTACTATTTATCGAGTAATCGAATTCCAACGGATTTCTTTTGGAACTCATGTGGATCATCTCACACTTTTCGTTATTTAGCGTCAACTGCCACCTGACACACCATACAGCAATCTTTTCTAAATCGCTTTGCAGCTGATACTGGTCTTCGGATGACCTTACTAGACGGTAAATTACAGCATCATCTGCGAACAGTCTAAGAGAACTGCTCAGATTGTCACCCAGGTCATTTATATAGATCAGGAACAGTAGAGGTCCCAGGACGCTTCCCTGGGGAACACCTGATATCACTTCAGTTTTACTCGATGATTTGCCGTCTATTACTACGAACTGCGACCTTCCTGACAGGAAATCACGAATCCAGTCGCACAACTGAGACGATACCCCATAGCTCCGCAGCTTGATTAGAAGTCGCTTGTGAGGAACGGTGTCAAAAGCTTTCCGGAAATCTAGGAATACGGAATCAACTTGAGATCCCCTGTCAATAGCGGCAATTACTTCGTGCGAATAAAGAGCTAGCTGCGTTGCACAAGAGCGATGTTTTCTGAAGCCATGCTGATTACGTGTCAATAGATCGTTCCCTTCGAGGTGATTCATAATGTTTGAATACAGTATATGCTCCAAAACCCTACTGCAAACCGACGTCAATGATATAGGTCTGTAGTTAAATGGATTACTCCTACTACCCTTCTTGAACACTGGTGCGACCTGCGCAATTTTCCAATCTGTAGGTACAGATCTATCGGTGAGCGAGCGGTTGTATATGAGTGCTAAGTAGGGAGCTATAGTATCAGCGTAATCTGAAAGGAACCTAATCGGTATACAATCTGGACCTGAAGACTTGCCCGTATCAAGCGATTTGAGTTGCTTCGCAACCCCTAAGGTATCTACTTCTAAGAAACTCATGCTAGCAGATGTTCGTGTTTCAAATTCTGGAATATTCCATTCGTCTTCCCTGGTGAAGGAATTTCGGAAAACTGCGTTCAATAACTCCGCTTTAGCGGCACAGTCGTCGATGACAGAACCATCGGCACTGCGCAGCGAAGGTATTGACTGCGTCTTGCCGCTTGTGTACTTTACATACGAACAGAATTTCTTCGGATTTTCTACCAAATTTCGAGACAATGTTTCGTTGTGGAACCTATTAAAGGCATCTCGCATCGAAGTCCGTGCCAAATTTCGCGCGTCTGTAAATTTTAGCCCATCTTCGGGATTTCGCGTTCTTCTGAACTTCGCATGCTTTTTACGTTGCCTCTGCAACAGCGTTCGGACCTTTTTTGTGTACCACGGGGGATCCGTTCCATCTCTTACCAATTTATGAGGTATGAATATCTCAATTGCTGTTGCTACTATATCTTTGAATTTGAGCCACATCTCGTCTACATTCGCATAGTCAGTTCGGAAGGAATGGAAATTGTCTTTTAGGAAGCAACTTTCGCATAATGTACCACTGCCAAGTAACATAGCTCGATGGAACCTGCACTGTGAATAAAAAAACTGCTACATTACAGAAGGCTACTGAAAGAAATACGCAATGAGGCGTTCCATATCTCCAGCAGCGCTGTTTACAATTTCTGGATGGTCGTGCAGTACGTCTCCTCAACGGCTTCCACATACGTTCCATGGAATTCAAGTCGGAGGAACTGTTAAAAATCCTGCGTTCCAAGAGCTCCTCCGCCTGCGCTATTCGATGCAGTCGTACCTTGTCATCGAAGTGGTATCACATTTCCACAGCCTTTGAGACACGGCAGAACTGCAGCAATGTTAGGAATGCTATAGCATATATCCAAACAGTGGCCGAAGTGCTGCATATTTGGAAGAAGTGGGGCAAAATACTCGTCTGGTCAGTAAGATTCGGTTTTAGATGACATCGCTAAATCAATTTAGGTGACTGCTAATACGAAGGTATAGAAGAGGTGAAAACTGCAGAGCCATACAGAAATTACAATATGCTGATAAGGTTCTCGACGATGTTGAACGTAGTAAACGTGACACTTTTTACAGCTGTACTATTCAGAACGTAAATTTTCACTGGCAAATAAATGGGCAACATTTTCATCATTATCAATCAAATCCTCTAAGGATCACGCAGAGCCGGACTACGCTCGACTTGCAATCGCGCAGACAGTAACTAGTGGGTACTAATACTGTGTATCTCGTAAGATGCCTCTTAGTGGTAAGAACGCCGGGAGGAGCGGTGTTAAACTGACTGCCCATTCTGATTTCGTCTCTGTATGTTCTTAAATTAGGAAACTTGGGGTGACTGTTGAAAGTAAAGCTTCGCGCCAGTTGCAAGTTGGCTGCTGATGTGGTCTGTGTCCCTGGAGCAGCTCGCTCCTTCATTAAGTGTTCTCAATTCGCGTCGATTCGGGATGGCGATAATACAGCAACAAACGGCGTTTACCTTCTCCGTTTAAACAGGTGCAGTTCAGTTGCCACTTTGTAGCCCGACTACGGCACAGCACCTCATATAGCTGCAAACATTTCACGTGGGCACCAGCAAGTTCAGGACACTAGTGGTTTATGTAATGGAAACACCGCCTGCTCGTTCGAGATGTTCAGTGTTCTGCGTGCAACGCAGAAAAATCAACTGTTCGTGACAGAGGAGACTTGGCCATTTCTCATAAATCTGTCTGGTGTGTTTTTCGGCAACATTTCTGTTCTAAACCGTACAGGGTGTGCAGAATTCGTTCGCTACAAGCGCTTCACGATCATAACACACAATAGGGCGTAGCGTTTCGTGAATTTAATCTGAGACATGGAAGGTAAATATTTACATCCACGTTCAGGGTGTAGATTACGTTCCATTTAACGTGAAAGTGAACCACCATAACGAAGGAATGTGGGGAAAACAGAAATCATCATAGTCGAGCACTAGGGGGACTTTCCAAATTCTGCGATTATTAAAAGATTATTAGAAATTAGGCATTACATATCATTAGATAACGTAGGTTAAGATTTTCTGTACCTCAGGGAAAGCTCTGTTGGACAGTGCGGGTAACTGGAGCAATTCAGCTGTGACTGCTCTGGGCGTAACCCTTTGAGTTTGGCGACACCAGGACGCATTACACATAAGAAGTGTAATTACAAATTCGACGTAGTTTTAACTTTGTTTCATATAAATAATTTATAATGCTTCTCTTGAAGTAAATCAGTAACATTATTCCGGAGTTTATGTAACTACAGGGACGGTGTTATATAACTACGGTATACCTTTCTTTTTTATGTAGTACTAGCTGCATTGCCCGGCGTTGGCCGGGATGTGCAATGCTTGCCACGCAAAGTGATTGGCCCTGTGACTTGCTCACGCTCATATCGAATGCATACCGCATGGGAAACTGCAATCACTTTAAATGGAAGGGCATATTTAAATCGCTGGGTATCAACGGAATGCGAGGAGTGAATACTTCACCTGCGGCATACCCCTTGATGATGGTGACCTGTGTTACGTTCGGCAATAGGTTGTTCGCGGCCAGCCTTTTTCTAATACATATGTAACAACGACAACTAATCAATAAGAGTTTTAAATTCGTCTCGCGATTAAGTGACGTGTGATGGTACTATCCCCGAAGAGGAGTATTGCCAGTGTAATATATTCTCGCGATAGAAATTACAGTCAGTTTACCACGATATATTTAGTTTGTTAGGCACTTTGCTTTTCATTAATTTTGTTCATTGTTTCATCAGAACGTAGAAATTTGAAGATCAGTTTGGGCTCCGTAGAAATGTTGGAACACGCGAGGCAATACTGATCCTACGACTTATCTTAGAAGATAGGTTAAGGAAAGGCAAACCTACGTTTCTAGCATTTATAGACTTAGAGAAAGCTTTTGACAATGGTGACTGGAATACTCTCTTTCCAATTCTGAAGGTAGTAGGTGTAAAATACAAGGAGCGAAAGATCATTTACAATTTGTACAGGAACCAGATGGCAGTTATAAGAGTCGAGGGGCAAGAAAGGGAAGCAGTGGTTGAGAAGGGAGTGAGACATGGTTGAAGCCCATCCCATGTTATTCAGTCTTATACTCAGCAAGCAGTAAAGGAAACAAAAGAAAAATTTGGAGTAGGAATTAAAATCCAGGGACAAGAAATGAAAGCTTGAGGTTTGCCGATGACATTGCAATTCGGTCAGAGACAGCAAAGGACCTGAAAAATCAGCTGAACGGAATGGACAGTGTCTTGAATGGAGGATATAAGATGAATGTCAATAAAAGCAAAACGAGGATAATGGAATATGGTCGAATTACATCAGGTGATGCTGAGGGAATTAGATTAGGAAATGAGACACTTAAAGTAGTAAATGAGTTTTGCTATTTGGGGACCAAAATAACTGGTGACGGTGGAAGTAGAGGGGATATAAAATGTAGACTGGCTGCGGCAAGGAAAGCTTTTCTGAAGAAGAGAAATTTGTTAACATCGAGTATAGATTTAAATGTTAGGAAGTCTTTTCTGAAACTATTTGTATGGAGTGTAGCCATGTATGGAAGTGAAACATGGACGATAGACAGAGTAGACAAGAAGAGACTAGAAGCTTTCGAAATGTGGTGCTATAGAAGAATGCTGAAGATTAGATGGGTAGATCGCGTAACTAATGAGGAGGTACTAAATAGAATTCGGGAGAAGAGGAGTTTGGGGCACAACTTGACTAGAAGAAGGGATCGGTTCGTAGGACACGTTCTGAAGCGCAAGGGATCACCGACTTGGTATTGGAGGCAAGCGTGGAAGGTAAAAATTGTAGAGGGAGACCAAGAGACGGATACACTAAGCAGATTCACAAGGGTGTAGGCTGCAGTAGTTATTCGGAGATGATGACGCTTGCCCAGGACAGAGTAGGATGTGAGCTGCATCAAACCAGTTTCTGGACTGAAGACCACAACAACAACAACAACAACAACAAATATCATTTTTTCAAGTCAGGTTACGAAATTACTTAGAAACTCTATTCGCAACGTTGTATTCCTCCGACATATGGAACAGGGGAGTGCTCGACGCGCCACAGTGGCCGTGGCTAAAGCCGAAAGCTGCTCCACTTTTCCTTTTACAGTAAGCTTTCAAACGTAATACCGCCAACTTCAATACACTTAGTGATCCGCTTTTCAAATGAATGTATACAGGACAGGCGTTTCTGACACGGTCGATCGTATATGATATGCCGCAGAAAGAAATCCGGCGACGTCAAATCCAAGGACCTAGCGGGTCAATTAATAGGGCTACCTTCGTCGATCCACCGACCAGTGTAAACACGGTCTGCTACCTCCCGTGCTTCAATCGCATAATGCACTGAACAACGGTCATGCTGAAACACATACGTTGTCGAACGTCCAGGGCAACATCCCGCAGTAGTAACGTTAGTTCCTGTTCCAAAAACGTTTGATATTTGCGTCCATTCAACGTGATATCGATAATATACGGACCAATTAGTTGGTTCCCTATGATGCCACACCCTACGTCAACCAAATGAGGACGTTGATGGTCAACTTGCCGTAACCAGTGGGGACTGTCTACACTCCAGTAATCAGTGTTAACGCCGGTTAACGCTACCTTGGTGTGTGAATGTAGACTCATCGGAAAATAGTACCTCGGCAAAGAACGTGGGGGTCGTTGGCATTTGTTGACGTGCCCATTCACAAAACACTGCACCGTTGATGCAGTGACACGTGGTATTGATGATACTTACGACAATAGAGTATTGTGACAATACTACCAACGGACATACCGGAATCGCGGTGTAACTGCCGGCCGGTCATCCGTGGGTTGTGGTGCACTGCCGCAAGTACAGCTACTTCATTAGCTTGTTCTGTAACGCGTTTGGTTCAAATGATTCAAATGGCTCTGAGCACTATGGGACTTAACTGCTGTGGTCATCAGTCCCCTACAACTTACAACTACTTAAACCTAACTAACCTAAGGACATCACACACAACCATGCCCGAGGCAGGATTCGAACCTGCGACCGTAGCGGTCGCGCGTGTAACGCGTTTGCTTAGTTTCCTTTTGCTGGTCTGTAAGCCGTCATTAGACATAAAGCGTTCACAGCTCGTTTATCGTCTGCATGTTTGTCGTGCGCCCACTGGAGGATACATTGAATATTTATGAATGCTATATGAAAACTACGATCTAAACGTAAGTATCCCTTGTAAGTGCATGAAAGTTAAAGAGACACCCTTGTAAAATCGTACTGATATTCTGACAATGAAAACTTCGTATTCTTATACGTAAGTTAAATTTTAGGCCAGATTTCTATCCTTATTCTTGTAGAGGCTGTAGAATTCGGATGAATCTTGATATAACCCAGGTACTGTTAACGACGTGCAGTGAAAAGTTTCGGCACACGCTAGTTATTGAATTCGATGCCGAGACACACGTGTGATATCGGGCACGCAGCAGAGCACGGGTAAAGGCAGCGGCCGGCAGCTATTTCTGCACGGCGCCAGCCCCTGCCGCCAACACTCTTCCGCTCCTATTTACCCCTTTCCGCCCCTTCCTCCCTTCGAAATTTGATTATGTCACCCTTAGTTTGTGACAGCGACGTCCGCTAAAAGAGCCAGAAGCAGAAGTTCCGGAAGCAAGAATTTTAGCTGGAAAGCAGAAGCAGAAATTGATTTACGATGGGGCTCTCGTAGCTCTCATAAGTCGAGTGTTTCATCAAATTATATCGCTTCGTGGAATTTCTGGTTCATTTTTAAACTCTTGCGCATTTCGGATATCGTGTCTCTAAATAGAGTAGGAGTATCATACAGAACTTATATGTTCACCACAGAGGATACAATGTCTAATTCGTCAGCAAAGGCCAAGAATTCTAAATTATTGGAGTACTGTACGCGAATTATTTAACAGTATAACACTAACCAAAAAAGGAAAGAAGAACCGCTTTGAACGACTGCCAACGTAGAGGTCATTAGAGACAGGAGATATTCTAGACTAGACAAGAATCGGAAAGAAAATCGGCCGTGTTCTTTTCACAGGAACCACGCTGGCACATTCCGTAGACGATTTAGGGAAACAGTAGGGAACTTATACTTCGATGACCGGACAGAATTTTGAACTTCCGTGCTCTCTGCAAGCGGTTTCAGAGTCTGTGCTGCGTCGCTCATTAACAGCAAACTTTAATTACAAAGGTTGAACAGCAATTTAAAAACCTTTTGTTTCAAAAATGTGTCCAACATGCGACTGCTTCGGCATCCGACTATTTTAATGCTTCCGTGCGCGGAGCTATAAACGTGTCTACACTTACAGTTCGGCCAAGGATATATACCCGGCGATACAGCGCAGCACTGTGCGCTCTTGCACTGCACTCCGTTGTGATGTGAAAGATTGAAAGCTAGTGGAGAACTCGACAAATATGAAAAATGCAGAAGTCGGAATTGTTGTCCGTCACGGAGAATGAATAAAGATGTACAAGTAACGTTCTTCGATTGATGACACAGCCCTCAACCTATACCCCACCCCCATATTCCTGCCCATGATTCCTTCCATCCCGTTGTTTATCCAGAGATGATAATTA
This sequence comes from Schistocerca gregaria, assembly GCF_023897955.1. Classification (NCBI taxonomy): domain Eukaryota; kingdom Metazoa; phylum Arthropoda; class Insecta; order Orthoptera; family Acrididae; genus Schistocerca; species Schistocerca gregaria. The sequence goes on from NC_064931.1 coordinate 74,951,895, forward strand.
CGCCCCACGTAGACCACCTGCAGCAGAACTACATCATCTCCAACATAAACATCTTCAGTGACTTACAGGGAGGTTAAAATTAAAATTTCGCTACTTGCCTTCATGAAAGAAGAGTTATCGTTGGACATTGAAACTTAGGGGAGACATTTCTAAGATCACGCGGAAGAGACATAATGAATAAACCACTGAAGAAAAGGCATTTTAATTTCCACCTAAGAGGGCTACAAACGTTGTTCTGTGTGACAGGTGACAGCCATCTGCATCCACGACAGCATGGAACCTCACTGGACCACTAGTGATCCCAGTTCACCATCGTTAGCAGCACTTCTCGAACGGTGAACCATGTCATGTTCAGCTGTCGTGACTCAGCACGTGCACTGCTTAAAGGACGCCCATCTCCAGCACTGTACACCATGGCAACAGCAACTTCTTCAACAATTTGTGTCGCAATTGGTCGTCGGCCTCTAGCAAAGAGCATTTCCCATTCGCCAGTTAATTCGAATAAATGAATAAATTCACTCAAAAGTAGAATCTCACATGGAATTGATGGCATTTCCAACAGAGTACTAAAAGTTTCATCTCAACAGACGAGTAAGATTCTCAGCCACATATGTAGTAGCTCACTGAAACAGGGCAGTTTTCCAGATATCCTGAAATATGTTGCTGTTAAACTATTGCATAAAGATGGGGATGAGTAGGATGCTAGCAACTACCGCTCACTTCCGACACCTTTATCCCAAATTCTTGAAAAAGTAATGTAGTCAAGAGAAGCATCACATATTTCTCAACATGAAGTACTAAAAAAATATCAGTTTGGTTTCCAGAAAGGCTTTTCAACAGAAAATGCTATATATGCTTTCCCTGATCAAATATTAAATGCTTTGAATAAGTGAACACCACCCACTGGGATTTTTTGTGATCTCTCAAAGGCTCAAATGGCTCTGAGCACTATGGGACTTAACTTCTGAGGTCATCAGTTCCCTAGAACTTAAAACTACTTAAACCTTACTAACCTAAGGACATCACACACATCCATGTCCGAGGCAGGATTCGAACCTGCGACCGTATCGGTCGCGCGGTTCCAGATTCTCACCTAGAACCGCTCGGTCACCCCGGCCGGCGATCTCTCAAAGGCTTTTGAAAGTGTGAATCATGAAATTCTTCTAAATAAGCTTAAGTATTGTGGTATGAGTAGGACAGAGCAGCACAAATGGTGGCCGGGGTGCCCGAGCGGTTCTAGGCGCTTCAGACCGCTTCGGTCTCAGGTTCCAATCCTGCCTCGAGCATGGATGCGTGTGAGGTCCTTAGGTTTAAGTAGTTCTAAGTTCTCGGGGATTGATGACGTTAGATGTTGAGTCCCATAGTGCTCTAAGCCATTTGAACCATCTAGTTCTTTTTGCTGATGCTACAAGTAACAATGTTCCACATCATTACGAAATGTATTCATGACCTAGGGAACAAGTACTAATGTAATGTAACTTAACTACTGCACAGTAGTTGTCCATATCAACGGGCCCTGCCATCTTGATTTGGTCCTTCTAGTGGCGTGCTACGGTGTCGCAGGGCGACAGTGTCAAGCTGCACGAGGGTTACAGCCACGTACATGCAAACAAACCGAATGTTAACACATCAACTGTCGGTGCGTGAAATTTTCCGTAGGTCCTCATCCTATCAGTTGATGGGGTACAATTTCTCCTGCGTTTAAATATGAAATCACCCATGTTGACAGCTCGATTTGTTTCCATTGTGTTCCTAGAGAAATTTAGTTTGTAGAAAAGGTCACGGCTGATCTGTCCGATCAGAGGATTTCCTACGTTGCTTCGGAGCAAAGAATAATTAAATGGAAGAAAGCTGCATTTCATTGTTTCCTTTTATGTGTCTGGTGAATAAATACATCTCTGCAAGAAAGTATAAAATAGGAAGATAGCAGTGTCTAAATTCACAAGGTATTTCGTACCGAATTGATAATAGGCGGAGACACTCGCAGATCTAGTTCTGTTGGGAGCCAGTTGAGCAGGAAACCATTCCCTGGAAAAATTCTATATCCATAACGTAAAGCAAGTATCCAGAAGATGTAGAAATTATTCTTGGCCAAAGGGAAAAAGAAAACACGAAAAGCTGCAAGAAAAGACACGGAATACCAATGCAACAAGTGAAAATCACCGTGTGGAAAGGACCGTGTTTCATAATACGTCAGACAAATAATATTCTATAGGTAAATAATGTGTACTACTTCTAGTTAGTATTTTAGGATGTTAATTTTCCGTTATTGAAAGTAGAACAGTAGATTGTTAGAACTGCAGTGGTTATCAAAAATGTTTTTGACTTTTGTAAACTTTTATAGATTTTGAAAAACCTAAATTTCTTAAAAATATAAGGAAAGAAACTAAACATTCAAAGAAGCTTTTAATATGTAATCCTGGAAAAGACATTTCATGCTCTCACGAAAGGTATCACAGTTAAATGATGGCTACTTTTTACATTAAAAAAAATATTGAAAATCCAAATAAATGTTAGCATTCGAAGAAAGTGTACGGTTTATACGGCTGGCAGCCAAAGTGTCAGTTACGTAACATCATTTATTCCGAGGTGGTGATTAAAGCTTTATAACGAAACTAGCTGTTAGCCACGTCTGCGCTCACATGTCAGTAGTTTTGTTACGGTGAGCAAGTAAGGTGTTGTGCGCGCAATGTCAGCTGCCCTCACGTGCCTGCCTGTTCCGGTACGCACAGCTAGTGAAGTATGCTCCCCCTCACCATGTCCCCCCCCCCCCCCCCCCTCTCCCCACCAGTCACTGCCACGCGCTGTGTGCAGAGGGGCGTAGGCATGAGCGCGCATCTACGCATTGTAACTATACGTCATACAACGCGAACATACGCGTCAAATTTAATAATTTTTAACAGAGTTTATGCTTACGGATGTAGAAAATGATGTTCCAGCCCCTACTTCACACTCCTAGTCTTTTTTCCTATGTTCTTCTTCAGGGTACAAGCTACCTCCGTAACAAATTCCAGCGAAATCGGTTCGGCAGTTTAGTCGTGAAAACGTAACAGACGGAGTTATTTTCGCATTGGCGAGGACTATTCGGAAAGTAAGGTCCGATCGTTCGCGAAATGGAAATCACAGTGAAAATCAAAGATGTTTTATTTGCAACAGTTAGCTACACCTTCCTGCTACATCTCTACATAGCCGCCGCGCCGACTGAGGTATTTCTCGTAGCATTGTACCAACTTCACACTACACTGATCTACAGCTTGTTGTTTGTGACAAAATGTTGTCTTGGTAGAGAACAGAGATGAAAATCAGACAGAGCTGAGTCCGGGCTGTACGGTGGGTGATTAAACACTTCCCATCGAAAACGCTGCAGGAGCGTCCTCATTGCAGCGGGCGGCCGAGAATTCTCACGAAGAAGGAAATGCGCCACAGTTACGTAGTTTGAGCTGCATGAAATCAGGAGAAGTCTCTGACAGGCACTCGTACTTGGCGGGAGACACTATTCTCCCGGCATCTTTACGTCCTCTCTGCGCGCTCGGAACTGGAAACAGCGAGGTGATGCGACCGACGGGCATACTACAGACACCGTCTTACACATCTGTATAAAGTTTCATGGGATTTTCACTGTGGTTTCCACTTCGCGACCGATCGGACCTTACTTTATGAATAGCCCTCGTAATATTAGTATGGATTATATTCATTGAGGACTCTATGAGCATTATATTCATTACTTGGAACCTTATTACGTGGAACATATCAATCAATAAAAGCATTTTCACAAATATGATACAGTGCAAAACTCCGCCATAGCCGGTCCCAAGCCTGGTTGAAAAAGAAGGAGGGGGAGGAGAAACACCTCGTAAAAAAAGCTTTGGTTCACCTGTACGCGATAGTACCTCGTGATGGCCCCTTGCCAGGGATACGGTGAAGACGTCATCGGCAGTGAAGACGAAGATGAAGATCATCGGTATGGCGGAACTAGCGGAAGAGGCAACCTTGCTTTTAGGGATACTATAAAAGTTATCGTCCAAGGTTATTTGGACAAAGGGCACGACGGTTCCACAAGTTAGTGGCGGTACCCCAACAGTGTCTGTTCCACATGTTAGTGGCGGCTGATCTATGACACTCAAAAGTGGAACTCTGAGCTTAACCGGACTGAAATCTCAATTTCAGTCACAAACAAACTCCAAATAAATCAACATGGATGCAGTACCTTCAAAGAAAAATTACCTGAGTGGGTCAAATCCCACGGTTGAAAAACCGCAAGTGGCCTATTCGGATTCTGGAGAGACCACAGAAGTGTGCATGGAGGTAATGCGGAGTGCCTCAAAACCCCGTGCTAACAAAATCAAACAAAAATCGAGAATTTGGCTAATGACATTTAATGTATATTCTCTCTTAAAAATTGGAAAACTAAAAAAACATCCTGGACAAATCCAGAGAACGTAAAATCAAAATTATCGCATTTCAGGAATCACGATATACAGATGAAAATCCTTCTGATTCAGAAGGATACAGGATATACAAAGGAAAACCTGGAAAACGAGCCATGGCTAATTGTTCACAATTTGGGACTGGATTTATAGTAGATACATCAATACTTGATTCAGTCACGACTTTCAAACCTTACTCGAGTCGGCTCTCCACAACGACAATAACATCAGCTAAATTCTGGAACTAATTAGATAATACTCTCCAAAAAATCCAAAATAACCATATCAAAATCCTCATGGGCGATTTCAGTGCACAAAATGGTGAAGAATAGAAATCTCGATATTGGGTTGGTAAGTGGTCTGAACATACACAGACCAACCAGAATGCGACTCCTTGAAATCTGCAAAAACCACGACCTATTTTTCAAATCGACATTTCTCAAGAAAAGAGCCTCGAAAACCAAAACTTGGATCTCACCTAATCCATTACTAGGTGAATATCAGTTGTATCACGTAATGATCTCCAGCATAAATACAGTAGAAATCATGAAACTTAAAGTCCTTAACGGACTAGACCTAGATTGCGACCATTACCCAACAAAATTCTCCCTAGATGTCATTCCAGAAAAAAGAAAATTCAGTAAGAAATCTCCACACCGTAAATACGATGTACAAAAGATAAATGGTAATGAACAATTTACAAAAGAAACACAAAATTTAAAACCACAGAATTAACAACTGCAAGCAGGACTTTTAAAAGCAGCTGAAACTGCAGCACAGAAAACAAGAAGACGTAAATACCCGTGGTGGACAGATGAGTGTGACCATCTGATAAGTCTCAGGCAACAGGCGTGGCAAAATCGGTTGAAGACCGTGGAAGGTCACACAGATACCAGGAAAACAGTCACAAAAGCAATACGAACAGTCCGTAAACAACACGAAGACAAAAAATTGCAAGACACAGAACATGATTTCAACAAAAACAATTTCCGAAATTTCTACAGAGTATTCAAACAAAAATTAACAAAGTACTCTTCTCCATCACTTCAATTCAAAAGTGATCATGGGGAACTTGCCCATATCAACAAAGAAAACTGTGAAGTTCTTGCAAATTCTTTTCTAAATTACTGAATTGTGGAAAGCCTGCAGAAAAATTTGAGTTCCGTCATACACAACGAAACCCAGACTGTAAGCCACCAAGTTTACGGGAGATTAAAGAGATAATTCAGTCACTGAAAAATAACAAAGCATCAAGAGAAGACCAAATCATCGCACAAGTATGGAAAAATGCAAGAGAAAATCTTATTGCAAAACTTAAAGAAATTATAGACGTAATCTGGAAAACTGAAAAAATCTCCACAGGTTGGAAGACAGCAATCATATGTCCTCTGTACAAAACAGGAAGTAAAACAGACCCCAACAACTATCAAGGAATCTCTCTATTGTCAATAACGTACAAAATTCTCTCTAAAGCCCTACTAAACTGAGCAGAACCTCAGCTGGATTCAAAACCAGGCGAATACCGAGGTAAATTCAGAAAAGGTCGATCATGCGTAGAACAAATCCTTAACTTCGAAAACTCCATGAAATTTTTGCATAATACTTCAAACAAAAGCTATGTCATCACGCTTGTTGACTTTAAAAAAGTGTATGACAGCACAGACCGAGAAACCCTTTTTGAAGTGTTAGCACAATCACAAAAGAAACACTCACGGAGACCAAATCTAAAGATAAATTTATGAGAGAATTGGGCACAGAATTTGAAATAGACACAGGAGTAAGACAAGGGGATGGACTGTCCGCAGTGCTCTTCAATTGTGCTCTTGAAAAAGTTGTTAGAGAATGGAGAAAAGCAGGTGCACCAACACACAGACTGGGACCAAAACGTAAGGGCATAGAATTAGACTGTTTAGCATTTGCACTGATAGCCCAAGGCATTACCGATGCACAGATACAGCTAGAATTATTACAAGAGCAGGCAGCAAAAATAGGATTAGAAATTTTATTTAAAAAATCAAAACGTATGACTGACATCAAAGATGCACCTTCTGATCTCATAATTGGTAATAACTACATCTCTCGAGTAAAAGAATTTAAATATTTAGGTAAATGGATCGCAGAAAACTGTAATGAAAAGAAATCTGTCAGATCAAGAGTCCAGAAGATGGAGGCGGCGTTTCAGTTAGCAAAAAATGTTTAATACAAAATAAGTCTCTCGTGGAACTACAAAATACGACACTACACAACAGTAATAAAAACCCGAAGCTCTCTACGCATCTGAGACACTAAATCTTCAACGCACAACACTAAAAGGGGAATTAGAAGTTAAAGAAGGTAAAACAATGAGGAAATTCCTAGGACCAAGAACTACAGATGGTGTGCATTATCCAAGACCAATGCAGAAATATATAAAAATATCTTTAAAACAACAGAGAATGAGCATGAGAAGAATCCAATTCATGGGGAATTTAGAAATAATGGACTCAAACAGGTTAACGCACAAAATAGATACATTTTTAAAGAACAAAACTACAAGACCGAACTGGTACAAACAGACGGAAAAAGACATGAGAGAATTAGGGTCTTCAAATCTACATGGCAGAATTGAAATCAGAAAAGTCAGAAACACACGGGGTTTTGAGGAAGAAGAGAGGAATACTAAACGACATCGTGGTCTGCCCAACGAAAACTAGCCCATTCGTTGCGTATGAAGGAGTACTGGGCGAAAAGGAAGGCCAACAAATGTTCATTACGCGCGGTCCTAAGTGATCCATCTGCGAAGACAAAAGAAGAAAATACAGTGCAAACGTGAAAAAGTAAACATCTATTTCAAAGAATAAAGACGTTGCCCGATATCATGTTAAGACTTTAAATTACGATATATTTCTTTTTTCGTGATCAGATTTTGGTGAAGTAAAGCCCATACGTCGCCTCGATGCCTATGAAAACCCTACGACAATTCGTCTAGTAGTTTTGGAGATTATCGGTTTTACAATTTTATTATCAGTATACTGAAAGAGACTGAAATGATGCGTAGACTTAAGGCATACTGGCAGCACACCCTTAACAAGCAGGTGGAGCTAAGACATTACAATATATTGTCGATCTCCGATTTCCTTTTATGATCATAACGGAATATTGTTCGATTGCTCTGGTGCTGAACCTGGGCTTGTTGTTACTTGCTCTCGGTTGTGGTATACTTGGTTTTAACAATTTTTATGCGTAAGTGTTTTATAGTGTATACCGTTGTTATGTGTGCCGTGAGCCTCAGTCATTCCCAAGAAAAGTTTGAAACTTTCTCCGGTACGTGTACGGTGGCGCTCGTGCCCTCTGCGACAGACACGATAACATTGACTAGCAGTGTGGTCCTGCACGGCGAGGCAATTGAAGGGGTGCTGTCCGCCGCTTCCTGGTAAGAAGTGAGTTTTATTAACCACGACCTTTCAATGCTGCTAGCTGGGGCTTTTTGCCTTTTCTAGTTTTCTTGTTTTGCTCTTTCCATTATAAATGAACGCACTTTTAACATGTCAGTTTTTCAACTGGTCAATCTGAACTACGACGCCCTGCTCGTTGCGAGTAAAAGTACGAGGGCTATCCACAAAGTACATTACGTTTTGGAATTAAAAATAAATAAAGTATTGGATTTTTTTATTATATACAGATGAAAACCACACTTCAATACTACTTTTCTACATAGTTGCCATTTAAATTAAGGCACTTATCGTAGCGATGGACGAGCTCGGAAATTCCTTCGTCGTATCATTTGGCCGCCTGTGCCTTCAACCACGTGGTTACCTTTCCTTGAAGCTGTGCGTCGTCATCAAAACGTTGCATAGCCAACCACTTCTTCATTGCTGGGAATAAGTGGAAGTCGCTCGGTGCCAGGTCGGGACTGTACGGGGGATGAGGAAACAGCTCCCACTTAAAAGATTCGAGAACTTCACGAGTGACATTTGCCGTGTGGGCCCGGGCGTTGTCGTGAATCACCAAGATCTTTGAGCCCAACTTTCCCCTGCGCTTGTTTTGTATTGCTCTTCTGAGGTTGTGCAGAGTTTGGCAATACCTTTGAGAGTTTATTGTAGTGCCTCTTTGCAGGAAATCCACAAAAATCACACCTTTTCTGTCCCAAAAGACAGTCATTACGTGGTTGAAGGCGCAGGCGGCCGAATTTTACGACGAAGGAATTTCCAAGCTCGTCCATCGTTACGATAACTGCCTTAATTTAAATGTAGAAAAGTAGTATTGAAGTGTGGCTTTAATTTGTATATAATAAAAAAATTTCCAATACTTTATTTATTTTTAATTCCAAAACGTAATGTACTTTGTGGATAGCCCTCGTACTTTTACTCGCAACGAGCAGGGCGCCGTAGTTCAGATTGACCAGTTGGAAAACTGACATGTTAAAAGTGCGTTCATCTATAATGGAAAGAGCAAAACAAGGAAACCAGAAAAGGCAAAAAGCCCCAGCTAGCAGCATTGAAAGCCCGTGGTTAAGAAAACTCACGTCGTACCAGGAAGCGGCGGACAGCACCCCTGCAATTGCCTCGTCGTGCAGGACCACACTGCTAGTCAATGTTATCGTGTCTGTCGCAGAGGGCACGAGCGCCACCGTACACGTACCGGAGAAAGTTTCAAACTTTTCTTGGGATGACTGAGGCTCACGGCACACATAACAACAGTATACACTATAAAATACTTACGCATAAAAATTGTTAAAACCAAGTATACCACAACCGAGAGCAAGTAACAACAAGCCCAGGTTCAGCACCAGAGCAATCGAACAAATATTCCGTTATGATCATAAAAGGAAATCGGAGATCGACAATATATTGTAATGTCTTAGCTCCACCTGCTTGTTAAGGGTGTGCTGCCAGTATACCTTAAGTCTCCGCATAATGTCAGTCTCTTTCAGTATACTAATTCATTCTGAGAAGGTAGAGACGGCCTCCTTCCCCTATCAGGGCTTAAATGTTTTGCTGACATGTGAAATCAAACAGTGGAAACTCCAGGTAGGAATATCAGCAATGCAGGGAAAGATAGATTGCTACTTACGGTAAAGATGACACGTTAAGTTGCAGACACTTACGGAAAGCTTTCGGCCACAGCCTTCGTCAGCAAAAGAGGAACAGACACCACTCGTTCACACACACGACCGCCACCTACAGTAGCTCGCGGCAGAGTGCATTTCGTAATGGTTGTCATAAAGCATAGATTATTAGGATACTTATTCGTTTTTTAATGTCAATTGTGTGTTTCGTCTTGTAGATGCACACGTGAAGGTGTGATTTGACACCTGTTGGTGTGAAAGTGGATATACAGCAGAAAGCGGTTTATTCGAGGAACACGGATTACTTTAGCTGCGGCGCCTTACCACGCCTGGGCTTCTTCTCGGTGAGGATGAAGAGCTGAGAGAAGATGGCGACGCTGGGGCAGCAGTGCGAGCAGCACTGCGTGGGTCCGGCGCGCGGCCGACGCTGTCCGGGCCCGCACGCAGAGGCCGGCGCCTCCGCAGCCACTGCCGGCCCCGGCGCTCCCTGCGGCGCGGCCACCACCGCTGCTGCTGCTTTGGCCGCGGGCTCGAACAGCGCCAGGTCCAGCCCGTCCAGGTCGCTGGAGCACGTGTCGCTGAACGGCTCGAACTCGACGGACGCGCACTCGTCCTCGTCGTCGTCCTCGTCGTCGTCGTCGTCGCCCGCGTCGTCGCGCCACGAGCCGCCGCTCGCCATCGCCTGCCGTCACACGCCACACCTCACACACTCGTCCCGCGCGCTCACGTCTTCCCAAATGTAGCTGCGTGGCCGTCACTAAAACGCTCTCCCCTAATACTATTGATTTGTCTCGAATCTAACGAGGGAGGCCGCCAATTGTGAAATTCAGATTCGATTCATACTGTGCGTAATAAAAGCTCATAGCCAGAGGTGTAATGTGGCAAAGCACCAAGATGCACTTCTCAGCCGTTGTCGAGAAAATCGACAGTTAAAAGAAACCGTTGCGGTGAAATACTCTCTACAATTAATAGTTTTCTGCAGTGTCGTGGCGCAGCGGTAAGCGCTCGGGTTCGTAATCCGAAGGTCGCCGGATCGAATATCGTGCCATGCAACTTTATTATTATTATTATTATTATTATTATTATTATTATTATTTGTAATTCAAATGTATACACACACGAAAAAAATCCAATCCATCGTCCACTACCATTGTCTTCTCCGATTTTTGCTGATATGATACGATACGCACCGCATGCATTAAACCTGACGAACGATAGAAGAATTTTTCAGAATGTCAATCAGGTGTGTTTCCCAACAGATAATTTAAAAAACAATAGTTCTTGTAAAAACGCATCGTTTATCAGATGTACTCGATGTCGTGCTGTTTTCTGCTTTCCATGTTTCTATGATAACTATCACTCTGTTTCGTGCGATACTCCAGCCACTTCTGGTCACTAATTGTTAATTATGTGCGAGTGTATACCAAACTTATCAATAAATTGTATCCACTTGAATATTATTTGTGATATTGTGTTTTATTTCAAGTTTTATTTTTCCACGACAAACGACTTTCAACAACTTATATGCATAATTGTTGCAACTGATTGCCGGGATATATATATATATATATATATATATATATATATATATATATATATATATATTCGTTTGAATTACAAAAAAACAAATAATAAAAAAAGTTGCATGGCGCGAGATTCGCTCCGGCGACCTTCGGATTACGAACCCGAGCGCTTACCGCTGCGCCACGACGCTGCAGAAAACTACTAATCGTAGAGAGTATTTCACCGCAACGGTTTCTTTTAACTGTCAATTTTCTGGACAATGGCTGAGAAGTGCATCTTGGTGCTTTGCCACATTACACCTCTGGCCATGAGCTTTTATTATGCGCAGTATGAATCGAATCTGAATTTCACAATTGGCGGCCTCCCCCTGTAAGACAAGTCCGATCGATCCATTTTTCTTCTCAATGATATGTAATGGATTGTTGTATGAGCTTACTGCAGGCTCAATAATGCCCTCGTCAAGCATAGATTGTATTTCTAACACGGTCCCTATAATGTGCCGGAATTACGCCTGTAGGAATCAGCATGAGTTTCGAAAAAGACGGTCGTGTGAAACCCAGCTCGCGCTATTCGTCCACGAGACTCAGAGGGCCATAGATACGGGTTCACAGGTAGATGCCGTGTCTCTCGACTTCCGCAAGGCGTTCGATACAGTTCCCCACAGTCGTTTAATGAACAAAGTAAGAGCATATGGACTATCAGACCAATTGTGTGATTGGATTGAGGAGTTCCTAGATAACAGAACGCAGCATGTAATTCTCAATGGAAAGAAGTCTTCCGAAGTAAGAGTGATTTCAGGCGTGCCGCAGGGGAGTGTTACATGACCGTTGCTATTCACAATATACATAAATGACCTGGTGAATGACATCGGAAGTTCACTGAGGCTTTTTGCAGATGATGCTGTGGTGTATTGAGAGGTTGTAACAATGGAAAATTGTACTGAAATGCAGGAGGATCTGCAGCGCATTGACGCATGGTGCAGAGAATGGCAATTCAATCTCAATGTAAGCAAGTGTAATGTGCTGCGAATACATAGAAAGATAGTTCCCTTATCATTTAGCTACAAAATAGCATGTCAGCAACTGGAACCAGTTAATTCCATAAATTATCTGGGAGTACGCATTAGGAGTGATTTGAAATGGAATGATCATATAAAGTTGATCGTCGGTAAAGCAGATGCCAGACTGAGATTCGTTGGAAAAATCCTAAGGAAATGCAATCCGAAAACAAAGGAAGTAGGTTTCAGTACGCTTGTTCGCCACTGCTTGAATACTGCTCAGCAGTGTGGGATCCGTACCAGATAGGGTTGATAGAAGAGATAGAGAAGATCCAACGGAGAGCAGCGCGCTTCGTTACAGGATCATTTAGTAATCGCGAAAGCGTTACTGAGATGATAGATAAACTCCAGTGGAAGACTCTGCAGGAAAGACGCTCAGTAGCTCGGTACGGGCTTTTGTTAAAGTTTCAAGAACATACCTTCACCGAAGAGTCAAGCAGTATATTGCTCCCTCCTACGTATATCTCGCGAAAAGGCCATGAGGATAAGATCAGAGAGATTAGAGCCCACACAGAAGCGTACCGACAATCCTTCTTTCCACGAACAATACGAGACTGGAATAGAAGGGTAAACCGATAGAGGTACTCAGGGTACCCTCCGCCACGTATGGTCTAACACAAAATTTAGTATGCTCGAGAACACGAAACTGGTATTGAAATCCCTCGACTATTCCTGTTTTGTAAGTAAAACTGTGGAATGTACTCGTAAAATCTCAAAAAGATTCTGTCTATCAGTGTCATTACAATTCTCAATTGCTCGAATTTTATTCTGAATTAAGTCATTAGTATGAAATACGCCGTCGATATCATCCCTCTCAATACTTGCAAAGTGGTTGTTAGTGTAAAGTTCCGTCGAAAATTCCGAACTGTTGTCTAACAGGAGGTAAAACCGATTAATTTCCTCGTCACGGTTTGAGACCCAATCTTCAAATTTCAAAGCTGTTGACTTACCTTCTTTCTCTACACTTATTTCAGCATCGTGAAAGTTTAAGATTGCTTTGTATTCATTCAAAAAGTCTACTCCCAATATAATTTCCGTCGACAGTAACGGAACGATAAGAAAGTTCATAGAGAAGCTGTGGCTTTGACAAAGGAATTCTAAGTTGGTTTGTTCACATACATCTACACTCTTTCCAAAAATTGCACCTTGTAATTTAATCTTACGTAAAGGAAGTGTGGGGCAATCGTTCGATTTGTTGCCTTTGCTAAAAGCTGTTTCATTAATTACTGAAATGGGACTGCCAGAGTCAAGTACTGCCGTAAATTTTACGTCATTTACTGTAATGTGAATTACAGCATATGCAATGTTATTCTGTTTTACGTCGTGTTACTGGAGTAAGATGTCCCTAATGTCTTCCATTTTTACGTAATTACTAGCTACGGCAGCTGCGTAGTCAGTTTCATAATTACGTATTGGGGCTGCCAGCGGTGAGAGTCATTGCCTACTGTCTCTTCGTTGGCGCGTATCGTTATTGGGATTACTTTTCTGTCTGCCCATTTCCATTCGTGTTTCGAAGGTAAACAGATGTGCGTGTAAATACGCGAATTTATCCACTAGTATTCAAACACAATATTAGTGCAAATCGCTGGAAATGTGTCGACGGAAAAAATCTCAACACCGAGGAGGGTTCAAATGGTTCAAGTGGCTCTGAGCACTATGGTACTTAACTTCTGAGGTCATCAATCCCCTAGAACTTAGACCTACTTAAACCTAACTAACTTAAGGACATCACACACATCCGTGCCCCAGGCAGTATTCGAACCTGCGACCGTAGCGCCTAGAACCGCTCGGCCACTGCGGCCGGCAACGAGGAGGGGTTATGCGAAAGTTGGTAGCCGTGTTTCTACACCTGAAACACGATCGCTATTCAAATTTCGCTCCAGTGGCACGAGAATGGCGCTAGTACGCCACTACGAGCAGCCAAGGTTTGCTATAATTGCACACTGTAACGGTCGAGAGCTTGAGGTACCTTCGGGACTGGACGTGGTCAGTTGATGTTAGACAAGAATGCTTTAACGCGACAATGGCGCCATTATCCACACCTCACTGAGTTTCAACGAGGTCGTGTAGAAGTCCTACGAGAAGCTGGATGGTCCTTCTGCGATATACCAGGAATGTTGCACACAGTACACGATTGCTGGCAGCGGTAGTCACGATAACGTACGGACGCGAGAGGATCGGGCTCAGGACAGCCACGTGGCACTCTCGAGAGGGAAGAACATTGCGTTTGGCATTGGCTCTGGCGTATCGCACTGCATCTGCAGCAGCAATTTGAGCAGCAGTTGGCAGCACAGTGACACAAAGAGCTGTTACAAATCGATTACTTCGAGGACTGCTCCGAGCCAGACGTCCGGTAGCGTGCATTCCATTGACCCCCAAACCACCGCTATTTGCTACTTCAGTGGTGTCAAGCGAGAGATCATTGGAGAGCGGAGTGGAGGTCTTGTGTTTTCTGATGAAAGCTGGCTCTCTGTGTCTGATCTAGAGTTATAGCCTGGGGTGCGATTTCCCACGCGCCCTCACTGAACAGTTATACCTCGATCTGGTGGTTCGACTTGCTCAGGTGATATGCACGAACAGGAGTCCAGGGGCTGTTTTCCAATAGGACAACGCTCGTTTGTATGCTTTCATTCAACAATCTGGCGGCGACACCGGTTATTATTTTATGGCCGTGTCATATTTGCAAGGGCTTATCTCGCGCTTACATTAACCTGTGATCTTACAATGTTAATTACTTAAATATTTTAGCTAGATGAATGTATTCCCGTAACTACTTTAAATATTTTTGGTGTCATTTTTTCTTTTCCGACAGTGAGTATTAAGTGTATAAAAACGCATGAATAACCACCCGGAGCGACCTCATGTCATGTCAGGTTGAGGTGCATTGGGAGATTCGTAAGGAAATTTAACTAATCCACAAAAGAAGTGTCTCAAAAAACACATGTTCGACAGTTTTAGTACTGTCCATCATTTGTTTCTCCATGTTTGAAGAGCGCTGCCGCTCGACAACTGTGTACTGAATTTATATGTATCCGCCGTTTTATTCCATAAATCAGTTTTCGAACTTTTTCAGCTTTATCTTCAGATCGTTTCTGTTCAAAAAACGGTTCAAATGGCTCTGAGCAGTATGGGACTTAACTTCTGAGGTCATCAGTCCCCTAGAACTTAGAACTACTTAAACCTATCAAACCTAACAACATCACACTCATCCATGCCTGAGGCAGGATTCGAACCTGCGACCGTAGTGGTCGCGCGGTTCCAGGATGTAGCGCCTAGAACCGCTCGGCCACACCTGCCGGGCCAGATCATTTCTGTAGGTTACATCGTCATTTCTAGAATAATGCTGGGTGCTGCCTCTGTGACAAGAAGATGGAACACGCTTTACTGTATCGCCATGACTATTGTTTATATGTCGATATGGGTGTAAATTTCGTTTTTTACTTACTGCGACAGTACGGGCGGCTGGGAGCAGACACATAGACACTAACGAAAAAAAGCCGCCCATACTGTCGCACTAAGTAAAAGAACTAACTTTACATCCATATCGACAGATAATCAATAGAAACTGCGGTACATTAACGTGTGTTCCATCTTCTTGTCACAGAGCCAGCGCCCAGCATCATGCTATACATAATGATGTAACCTACAGAAACCATCTGACGATGGACCTGAAAATGTTCGAAAACTGGGTAATGGAGTAAAACATAATTATTCAAAAAAGTGACTGGTTGCAGCTTTATGTAACTTATTTACATTCAATTAATAGTCACAGCTCAACCTGATATATATCCGCTCCAGCTGCTAAAAGTTCTGTATTTGACTCCACGACTGGTTTAGGCTTTTACATTGAAGCCGTTCTATAGCGGAATCTGGAACTGACATTGGAAATGCTACGAAATGTTGTACATAATGGTTGAATGAATATTAAATAATTTACGTAACAGCACTGGGGTGGTACTGAGCAGAATTTGGGATAGAAGAAATTTGTAGCACGTCTTCACTAAAAGAAGGGATTGGCTGATAGGACACATTCTGAGACATCGAGGATGTAGGTTGCAGTAGTTGAGGTTTGCACCGGATGGAGCATCACGGAGAGCTGCATGAAACTAGTCTCCAGAGTGAAGAAAACAACAACTCGGCAGCACAATGTAACCCATATTTTTCTTCTTTGTTTTCCTCTCCTTGTACCGTCAATTTGTAAACCTAGAATGGTTTTATGTCGAAACTCCTACATTACTGTTATGCAAATTATTTAAATATTCTTTATATTATTATGTACAACGTTTAGTTCCATTCAATGTGAGTTTCTGATTCCACTACAAAATGGTTTCAATAAAAAGCCGAAACCGGTCGTGCAGAAAAATAAAGAACTTTCTAGTAACTGGAGCGGCTATTCATCAATACTGTTCAGCAATCTGAGCACTAATGGAGGAGATAGATAACATCTGACGAAGAGGGGCGCGTTTCGTCACGGGACCGTTTGGTTGACTCTACTACTTCAGTAGCAGACGGTACAGGAGAGTTGTCAGTCACGAAGAAGGTTACTGTTGAAAATTCGAGAGCCTTCGTTCGAAGAACAGTCTGGCAGTATGTTACTCCTACATACGCTTCGCGAAATGATCACGACGAGAAAATCACACAAATTAGAGCTCATGCGGAACCTTACCGACAGTCATTTTTACAACCCACCACTGGTGAATAGAACAGGGGAAGGGACAAAAATTAGTGGTTCCAGAAGTGCACTCCGCCACAGCGTAATGTGGCTTGCGGAGCACAGATGTACATGTCGATGAAGGCGCACACCACAATTCGACGCTTTAATTTTCATTTCCGGAGGATTTCCTCCAAGTTATACCGAGCGAGGTGGCGCAGAGGTTAGCACACAGGAGTCGCGTTCGGGAGGACGACGGTTCAAACCGCCTCCGGCCATCCTGATTTAGGTTTTACGCAATTTCCCTAAATCGCTCCAGGCAAATGCCGGGATGGTTCCTTTGAAAGGGCACGACCAATTTCCTTCCTCATCCTTGACACAATTCGAGCTTTTACTCCGTCTCTAGTGATCTCGATGTCGACGGGACGTTAAATCCCATCTTCTTTCCTTCTTCCTTCCCCCAAGAGAAACACCTCACTAACAGACCGTCGTTACGAAATTTGACAGACCAACAGTTTGACATTTTCGAAGAGTTTTCTTCACAGGGCGGAGGAATTCCTCACTGAGAACTACCACCATTCAGTGCACTGGAAAAGCTAGTGCACTTCCTCAGAACAGCTACAAACACAATTTCACTGACTCACTTCGTATGTCATCGTGCAATTGCAAGTTTTTAGAATCGTTACATCACGGATTTGCCTCATAAATTTTCTGCTGGGATTCAGTTTTCTGAATAAGGCACTAAACGTATCATGAACGACCAACATTACTACCGTCTCACTTTTACCAGAGCTGGTTAGGATGTAGACCAATTGGCATCTTGGAAGGAACTGGTTCTTTACCTTTCGTGGGCTGACACCAACGCAAACCACGCAGTTGTATGAGTAATAATGAAGAGTTAAAGCGACGTAACATTGTGATGATGAGGAGACTCGACAGAAGAGGCTGACGAAGCCAGTCTGGAGCTGTGTGCATAGAAGCCAGTCTGGAGCTGTGTGCATAGAGTACCGTGATAGCAGATAAGCTCCCTATGCCAAGCGAACATAAATGAAAGCTGCTAATGGAGAGATACCACGCGATGAAGAAAGGGACAACAAAAATATGTCGACGACTAAAACAACCACTTAAGGAATTTCATTCCGTCGCTATAGGGCGGAGCCTGCGTGTTTGATGAATTAACACTGCAAATGCCAGCAGTGTAGAATGCTCATTCAATATCACGGTATTACAATCCTGCAACAGAACGAGGGTTAGCTGTCCCTTTACCGGTCTGGCATCCCTGCACCCGGAAAAACCCTAAACAATTTTCGAATCTCACGCATAATGGTTTTAGACACAGTCCTGTAATTTAATTTGTTACATAGTGTTAACCAGTGTATAAAGGGAACACAGAGGACACTTTGAAGTATGTGAGGCTCAAAGTGGAAAAGTCATATGCTACCTATGTACTTTTAGATTTGCCTATGTAGCCTATGTGCTGGGATTTAATTTCTAGATTTATTCCCATCGGTTATCCCGGACTTGTTGATTAGATGCAATCGAGAGAGAATCACAGTGAAAAAATTAAATCCGGCGATCAGTTTTATGCTCCTATTTCTCGAAGACTAATGGTGGGGCAGTGGTTCGAAAAAAGAGAAGACTGTCGGCGTGGATCTACCATTTTCTGATGATTCAGCGAGTTCCCTGCAGACAATCTCTACACAGAACTTGACTGGCCGCCGCAGCGCGAGAACTAATGGCGCAAGACTTGCACTTGTGTGAGACCAGACACATGAATATTAGAATCAGCTCACGACTCCAACTCACGCCGTTCTGGCTTATTACAAGAAAATATCAAAATGTTGTTCCTTATCGGCACATCTTCACGCGCAGTGCAAAGTGATGCTAAATATACGGAGTGGCAAATGTCTCTATGTGCATAGCACTGTTACTAACGAAGTAACCTAGTTTCATTACTGCGTGGTTTCAAGTCGAAAAACAAATATCAAGAATTTGAAGATGAGGGTACACCAACAGCAATAAGAAAATCCTTTTCTATTGAGAAGGGAATGACGGTTGTACTCTAAACTGTCAAAAGAGTATAGAAACATTTAATCCTCTCTCTCTGTCTCAAATAATAATTAAAAGAAATCACTGCAAATGGTACATAGAGTAATTGCCTCCAGTGGCAGAGGTACTTAAGACCAACATTGAGATCGAGCATTTGGATCTTTCATTACGACAAAGTTTCATGAATGGTTAAAAATCTACACAATTCAGCTGCAATAACTTTTCTAAGTTCTTGGAGACCCTTTCTAAGGTCATCTTATTGCTTTTGAGACTTCGTCTTTCTTTTGTCAAGTTTGGACTCCGCAGGAAAAATAAGCCTTTTTCTAAGCATGGTAATCTCCTGTCAGCATTGAAGTCACCTGATAAAACTGTGATTTAGTGAACTTCTTGAAGGAAGAGTAGATGGCTAGAATTTATTACAAGCTATTTTCGTAAAGTGAAATACACTGTCGTCAAATGTTACATCACGAACACCTTGACCGAATGCTGCCAATCAGATACTCCAGTATTTCCATACCTGCGGGATATGTTGATTAAAGTTTCATTCGTTCATTACAGAAGATATCTATTGATACAGATGACGAACTGTGCGAGTATGAGATGTGTTCCTTACTGGATCTTTTCAAGTGGAGATCGCAAAAAAAGCATGTCGAGGGGAAGTTCACGTGCAGCTTATCGCCATCTCTCGGACTTTGGAAAGGTGGATTATTGGCGTGAGGATGGTGGGAGTACTGCACACACAGCTGGCTGCAGAACGGGTGCTGACTCAGGACAATAGTGGGGCAACTAGAGTAGGAACCGATTCGGTTCTGCCATAGGAATTACGCCACGAGAAGTTCGTAGGAATGTTTGACTGGCTATGGCAACAGATGAAATCTGGGCACAGATTATAGCCAGTGTCATCTTGAATCGTAGGTAACAGATTATTGGAAGCTGAATTGAGCTTTCCAGGGGCCATGCTTCGCTTAACGTCGATACAGTACCACAGAAAACAAAGACTTAGCGTAGAGTCAGACACTGAGTGGTATTCTGTGCTGTTAGGCGTAGAGTCTCGCTTGTTTTTTTGGCGGGTAGATCGACGCCATCGTGTCCGTAAACGATCTGGTAAAAAGGTGACAGGAAGCAACGATTTTTGAGACCGATACCTGACAAACTCCTGGAATCGTGGATATGAAGCAATTAGGTAAGTCCACAGGAATCGTTTGGCAATTGTTGAATGGAGCTACATGGTAGGCAGTATGTGGCAAGAATAGAAAACCCTGTTGTCATCCCAATCGTGACCAGGGTACAAAAGCGCATTTTCGAATAAAATAATGCAAGATCCCACACTGCTGTTCATGTCACAAACGCCTTGAGGAATGAACAGATACTTGACAAGCTTGCCCTCTGCCCTAATTTGTCACCCATAGAGCACGGCTGTGACGTGATGGAAAGACGTATACATTCATACCATCTCCATCCACCAGCCAGCAATAACCATGTACTGCAACAGTATGTGTTTTACCCAAAGCGGTAAATTCCTCACGTTGGCATTCGGAAGTTGTTTGCTTCCTTGGTGGAACACATACAGGACTATATTTGTGACTGTGGAGATCACACCAGGTGCTGTTCCGTGGTGTGATACTTTCCATTTCCATCAGTGTAAATAACTTGGTCTCGCAATTTCATAGTTTTGCGATTCTACTCGATGTTGGCGGTGCGTTAGAGGTGGGTCGCAAAGTACAAAAGGACTCAGAACAAAGCCCACGGAAGGGTTTTCTCAGCACAGTTGCTTTGTTGGAGAAACCTGTTTTTATACAATGCAGCACAGTCATCTTAAGAGACAAGGGGAGAAGTGGAGACTTGAAGCAAACGTGTGGAACATACATGACTCAGGACCTAGGCCTAAGTTACCGATAGCGGGTTGGAAAAAACTCAGAAACCGATTAGCTGGCCGTGATTTACTCGGACTACTTTTCCAAGTTCGCGTATGCAAAAAGCTGAGAAATTCAAAAGACTTGGACATCGCGGTAATGAATGTGTAGCTCATCAGTGAGTTTACTCTTTATTTCCAGTTACAGGATTTTATAAAACATCGAAAGCTACAACAGATCAGCTCTAGTCGCGCGACTGCTACGGTCGCAGGTTCGAATCCTGCCTCGGGCATGGGTGTGTGTGATGTCCTTAAGTTAGTTAGGTTTAACTAGTTCTAAGTTCTAGGGGACTGATGACCATAGATGTGAAGTCCCATAGTGCTCAGAGCCATTTGATCAGCTCTAGTCTCACTTATTTCAAAGCCGTTGTGAAGACAATAGTATTGAAAATGAGAGGTGAAGCCCAAAGTTGTGCTTGTTATAGAAAACTCGTAGCTTTGATGATCTTACTCAGGGTTCTGCAAGGAATCGTGAATGGATAACGAACTTTTTACGTTCTCGCTTCAATAAGGGCTTGCGTCTTATTTACTGACCATTACCTTGACATGAAGTAAAGCGTTAATACACACGACGTTAACAGTTTCTATTTGTAAAGCTGTGTTTCTGAATGTAAAGGCATTTCACGAGCCTTCATTATGACTTTCAGGATTGCACTGTCGCTGTTTTCTATCAGCCAAGCTTCCATGTCATTAATGAGTCGTCACGACGACAATTTGCCCAAAAAGGAAAAAGTGGACTATATTAAGAGCCCGCATTTTCTTTCCCTGCTAATTTAATTTATCCTGCATTCGAATAAGCCAGGAGTTCAGAATGCGGCCTGGGATGTGGTGTAGGTAGCCACGCAACCAGAGTAGGCGCAGTTGACGTGCTGCAACGTCAAACGGTCGACTCAGGGTGAGCACAACGTTTGAAAGGATACGTGGTGCAGTCGCAGTAGGCGCTAAATTACAAGTTTTGTAATCTATGTTAAGGTCGATGCAGTTTAGAGGAGTCAACGAATATCGCAGAGAAAGGATTTAGTAATATCAAAATATTTGAATTAATGTACTGTCAACCGATCACTTACGAACGCTGTATAGGCTGTACGAACATCAAACATCAATTTGTAGTCGTAACGACTGCACTGATTTTGAAGACGAATAGCGTCTCGTACACGATTCCGTGTCGGTCGAGCCTAATAGTTAGAATGAACAGTGCAAAGTCGTTAACGCATGTAACTTCATCATGGTCTGCGTCGAGTCTCCAACTACTGAAAATGGTATGGGAATTTACCTTATTTTGTGGAGTACACTATTGAGCCAAAACATTATGACCACCTATCTAATAGTTCTCTGTCCCTCTTTGGAACGAAATACATCAATTATTCTGCGTATCAGGGATGAGAAAGTTTGTTGGTAGGTTTGTGGAAGTATGTCGCATTTGATGTCTACGCACAGGTCGTGTAATTCGCGTAAATAAAGGGCCGTTGATTTGCGTACGTGGAGATGGCGCCCGATAGCGACACAGATGGGTTCAATAGGATTTACATCAAGCGAATCTGGTCGCCGAGACATCAATTTGAGTTCACGATAATGCTTTGTAAGCCACTGTAGCACTGTTCCGGCTCCCAGACAGGGACAGTTATACTGCTGAAAGATGACATCGCCGTCGGGGAAGCCCCATCAAGCACAAAGGGATGCAGGTGGTTCGCAGCTGTCAACTTGTCTTCGCTTAGTACCACAGGTCCCATGCAAGCGCAGGAGAATGACTCTCACAGCATAATACTGCTGCCACCGGCCTGCGTCCTTGGCGCGCTGCACGTTTCGAGCCGCCGTTCACCTCGATTCATGGAGACGATCATCGACATGGACCGGAGGTCGAATCCCCATGGTCCTGAGCCCACTGAAATCGTAATTAATGATGTCGTTGCATCAACATGTGAACACGTAGGGGTGGTCTGCTGCAGAGCTCAATGTTCAACAATGTACGACGAACAGTGTGCTCCGAAAAACTTGTGCGTGTACCAACCTTATGCTCTTTCGGCATAGATGCCACATATCTCCAGCTATCCTACTTTACAGAGCATGCAAGCCTCCGACCCCCACATTCTGTGAAGAGTCGTGGACATCCAACCATTTAGCGCATAGTGGCAGTTTCACTGTCCTCCTCCATCTTTCCGCAGATGCTCACGACAGTAGCACGTGAACATTCGACCAGTTTTGCCGTTTTCAAGATACACGTTCACAGCCTCTGTGTAATAGTAATCTGCTCTTTGTCAAAGTCGCTTATCTCAATAGATTTCCCCATTTGCAACCCGTACCTTCGATAGGGTGATGGCCGCCCGTGTCCGCTCCGCTTGCATACTTTTGCTACCGCGTCACGTGCCCACATCGCCACCAACGTGGCGGTGGGCAGTGGTCATAATGTTTTGACTTATCAGTGTACTTTGCATGTTGCACGGAAATACACATAGGATGCGGTGCAAAATAAATACGGTGGTTCAAATACTGAGTACAACACTTGGGTGGTAGTCTACCAATACTCAGTGAAAGCTATCCTTTATTGTATTTGGTTAGATAGCCATGTTGACGAGCCATGGAGAAAGCGCCGAGAGGCAAAAAGAAAGAGACTGTTCGGTGTAGTGATTTCATAAGGGTACACGTCAAGTTTCTTTCTTAACATCAAGTTACTACTGCGCTGGTAGGTTGCCAAATGTGGTAGTGGATACCTTAAACCAGCTTTAAAAAGACACACGAAGTCTATCAGAACAAGGTTATGTCATTACAATTGTTTGCGTAGATGGTAAGCATATTAACAAATATTGTAATTTCCATTACCGTTCCTACGGAACGTTATTATAACACTAACGTTGTAAAAGGACGAGACCGTTCTAATCACATTGAAACACGTCTTACTTCAGTATCTTTTCAACATAATTGGCGTTTCACTCTTACGTTTTCTGTCGCGTGATAATAAACAATATACTGCGCTTATTTAGTAATATAATTTTCCTGGATACATGAGAAGAATGTAAACAGGTCCTGACAGATAATTATTTAAGGATTTGATGTCACAATGAGAGCTATACCTTCTATACTCACGTCTTACAAAGTAAGAGCAATAGATAGTACAACAAATCCAACTTTCAGTTGAGATGATGTCACGAGATCGCAGAATTTGAATAAGGATGATGCGAACTGTAGCCTAGATAATTTAAAGGGTTTTACTTCCACTGGTAATATACGGCAAACGAAGATGAAACACAGTAAGCTATCTTAGGATAGAATGCGTCGCTACTGTGCGTACAGATCCCTGCCAGTATCACACTTTGTACATTACTAAGAAACGTAACTGGAAGGACATTTGTATGTATTACAGATGGTTGACTGCCTTCACTGTAGCGTATTAGACTTTCTGACTGTAATCCAAAATAGAACAATGACTTCTATGAAGCCTACGGCAAGAATCTTGACTGAAATTTGAGCTGTCTAGATGAATGCACGCTGACTCTACATAGCATGATGATAAGATGTTGGAGCTCGGATCTGCTCACTTAGAGGTAAACCTTTAGCGTATGTCTCACGCCTCGCCTCACAGCTTTAACCTACAGTTTTTAACTTCATCACGATTCTCTGTTACTAGCAGAACAAATCGCTGGCAGTTTGAATCTGTAAGTTAAAAAAAAAACATAGTGTCTTGGAGGTAACACGATTCATTTTTCCCCCGGCACGACTATATGCCAGGCCAGTGTTCATGTTCAAATTAAAAATATTTTTAATCTGAAGATGAGCACTGTCTGGTCGAAATGCTTTTGTGATTGTCTCGGGAAAAAATGGAAAGCACTTTTACGTCGCAGTCCAACGCTGCCCCACGGTTCAACTGCTAGAACTAGATCTGTGGAAAATAAAGACTGCGAGTCGAGTCACAGTCTGACCCGGAATATGGATCTGCTATATGAGCCAACGTTTCAGAACTAGCGGTCGAACCAATTCCGAAGTATCCCTGCGATCACGACAAGCTCCCTAGTCAAGCCCTCTCGATCCTGTTAGCCACAAGAGTTACCTTTTGTGGCGTTAAAGATAAGTTCTCCGTTGGACACAGTCGGATGAACAGGCAACAGTTACACTTTATTAATTACACTTTAGAGTCATATAAACAATATTTCACTTTGATGAGACACGTTGTGTCATTTACATTCACTTGGCGATTTACACTATCTCACCAAAACTGTTCGGACACATATTAGTGGACATGAATACGGGTTATGTCCACCCTTCCCCTTCATGGCGACCTGAACTCAGGTGGGGACACTTTCAATCAGGTGTCTCAATGTTTGTGGCTGCACATTCTTCCTCAAGAGCCGAAACCATAAACAGTAGTGATGTTGGACACAGTCGTCGACATCTTATCACAAAAATGTTCAATTGGGTTCATGTCAGAACTTTTGGCAAGCCAGTCCATTGCAAGAATGGTATTGCCCACAAACCTGCTTTATGGCAGACTGCATTGTCATGTTTATATAAACAACCATCGTCTCCGAACTGTTCCTCCACTGTACCAGTGCATAGTGCTGTACAATGTGTTCGTATCATACAGCATTTTAAACGCAATAAGGGGAGCACACCCTAACCACGAAAATCACTCCCACACCGGAAAACCACCTCCTCCGTACTAGACTGTTGGCACTGCACGTTCTCGATGCATTCTCCAAACCCAGTCCCTCCATTTCATAGTCACATCACCAGCAACCGACATGGGCAACTTTAGATGAGTTGAAATGTCCCTGGCTTAGGTGACATCCAATGACTACTCCATGTTCAAGTTCACTGAGCTCTTCTGACCGACCCATTCTGCTGTTACTGTTCCTACACTGACAATAGTGTACTCCCCGCCTCTTTTTACAATGGCGGGTGCGTCTCTCGGAACATATAGTGGTCAATTCCGCATTACATGAGGGTGACTGGATACCTTCGATTAGATAGTGTATGTTCGTGATGGACTGCATTCAATTCGCATCACTGTTAGGCGACGACTGCAACATGAGGCGGGGTTTAGCGGTGTGTTGTCTCACGTGTGGTCTGAAGTCATCCTGGGGCATCGTAAACAATTATTAATGGAAATTCACCTTTAGGAAACCAGCCTGCAAATAAAGTTCAAAGGACGAAATTAAAGCTGTTCTGTGGGTGTTATTCATCTACCCTACAAAACGGATAATTTAGATCGATGGCTCTTAAAAAGCAAGTTGTTGTGATCCAGTTCACGTACATTTCGTTTTTCTCTGTATTTCTTCTCAATTCATTTTTAAATGTTAGCGTTTATCGTGTCATCCTTCAACTGACATAATACAGTACCTATTAAGTGCCAAAGAATACTTTATTCCAGTGTATTCAGCGTCTTCATTTTATCTTGGTGTAATGGTTATATTGGTAAGTGCAGATATTTTGATATGTGGTATGTTACAAAAGTGAATCGGATGTTTTTTCACTGCGTCGAACAGCCTTTCCACAACGTCACGAACTTCATAAGCTGATATTTTCTGTTCGGTCGCCAAGATGACTACGCCTTTCACTATAGACTAAATGTCTCGCAGCCACGTGTTCACGCTTTAACAAGTGATCTAATGCCCAGTGGAAAATACCCTGAGGCGACAAAAGTCGTGGGACACCTCCTAATGTCGGTGTCGGACCTCCTTTAGCCCGACGTAGTGCAGTGACCCGACCTGACATGGAGTCAAAAAATGGTTAAAATGGCTCTGAGCATTATGGGACATAACATCTATGGTCATCCGTCCCCTAGATCTTAGAACTACTTAAACCTAACTAACCTAAGGACAGCACACAACACCCAGTCATCACGGGGCAGAGAAAACCCCTGACCCCGACGGGAATCGAACCCGGGAACCCGTGCGTGGGAATCGAGAACGCTACAGCACGACCACGACCACGTGACATGGACTCAACAAGTCGTTCGAAGGCCTCTGCAGAAATACAGAGGCGTCCATAATTTCGAAAGTGTCTGGTGCAGGATTTTGTACACGAACTGACCTCTCGGTTATGCTCCATAAATGTGCGATGGGATTCATGTCGGACGATCTGGAAGGCCAAATTATTTGCTCGAACTGTCCAGAATGTTCTTCAAACCAATTGCGAACAATTTTAGCCTGGTGAGATGGCGCATTTTCATTCATAAAAATTCCATCACTGTCTGGGAATATGAAGTCCACGAATGGCCGCAAATGGTCTCCAAGTAACTGGCTCAGTTTGAAAACATTATGGAGCCACCACCAGCTTCATAGTGTCTCGTTGATAACTTGGGTCCACGGTTTCGTGGGGAGTGCGCCACATTTGAAGCATGCCATCAGCTCTTACCAACTGAAATCAGGACGCGTCTGACCGGGCAACCGTTTCCATCGTCTAGGGTTCAACTGATACGGTCATGAGCCCAAGAAAGGCGTTGCAGGCGATGTCGACGTGCCGTTAGCTAACGCACAAGCGTCGATCATCTGCTCTCATAGCCGATCAACGCAAAATTTCGCCGCTCTGTCTTAACGGATACGTTCATCGTACGTCCCACATTGATTTCTGCGTTTATTTCACGCTGTGATTCTTGTCTGTTAGCACTAACAACGCTATGCAAACTCCGCTGCTCTCGATAGTTAAGCGAAGGCAGTCGGCCACTGCGTTGTCTGTGGTGAGAGATAATGCCCGAAATTTGGTATTCTCAGCACGCTCTTGACACTGATTGTAGATGTCGGAACACTGCATTTAGAAAATCGTTAAGGAATTCAGTGTCCCATTCGTTTAGCTCCAACTACCATTCCGCGTTCAGAATCTGTTAATTCCCGTCGTGCGACCATAATGACGTCGGAAACCTTTTCTCATGAGTACAAATGACAGCTCCGGAACTGCACTTCCCTTTTATACCTTGTGTACGGGATACTACCACCATCTCTATACGGTCATCAGTCCCCTAGAACTTAGAACTACTTAAACCTAACTAACCTAAGGACATCACACACATCCCTGCCCGAGTCAGGATTCGAACCTGCGACCGTAGCGGTCGCGCTGTTCCAGATTGTAACGCCTGGAACCGCTTGGCCACTCCGGCCGGCCACTTACGCAGAAACCCAATACTTTTTTAACAGCATTCGAAAGCTCTTGTACAGCCGAGTACATTGATATAACATTAGTTGATATTGGCATTGAAACTTTTCTGAATATCCTGAAAATGCGCTAAAGCTGAAAGGTAAGGAAGTCGGAATCGTGGTTCCGGTCTGCAGCGCCTAGAACCGCACGGCCACCAAGGCCGGCGAATGGCTTGCTCTTGCCACCTTTACTTGGACGTACTAAACATAAATGCGTATGACTTGTAACAGTTTCAATTATTAGTCAGTAAATGACGTAAATATTCATGAAATGTTGTTCAGTACACTGTTCTCAGTCTCCAAGAGAAATAACTGCACTTATACCTGTTACGCCGTGTATATATAAAGATTTATTTTTATTTGAATATTTATTTACTGCTAGTTACGAAGAAAATGTGAAAAATTGTCGTCTGGTAGTGAACTGTACTGGCATTTTACAAGGTAGTCTGATAGTAGATCAGTGCACTTTGTCCAAAAATTTTTCAGTGGGTATATTCCATCCCTGTAGATGCTGAAAATTGTGTAAAATAAATAAGTACGATTGTCAAGACTTTTTCACTGGACGTTTCGAAACGATATTTCATTTTAGATGTGGGAATAGGTGAAAGTGAGTGGGCGCCGATCCCGGTGAACTGAAGGGATGCTGCAACAATTCGTAGTTAAAACTCCGTCCATTGCGAGGCGCCGTGACAGCAGCGGCGTCCGCGCGGGAGGAGAGCGCGCAACAGCAACAGGTACCGGGCAGCCGCGTTGCCTCAGCCCGGCGAGGTACGCCTCTTGCGTGATATTCGAGCTCCAGTGCGTGGAATACGCAATCCAAAGAAGCTGCACAACAGCAGGCGCGCATACTGAGGCGCTGTCCGACTTACAGTAGAGCTCGTGTCGCACTAGTCTTTACCAGGAATATCCACATCGATGTGCTCAACTATCGACCAGTCTGTCGCAGGTCGGTTTGCTGTACAATAATATGACGTATTTTACCGTGAATATCGTGAACTGAGTAGTGTGATGCAGTATGTACTCATCTAACTTACGGTCTCTCAACGTAATTTTCACCATTCTTGTCCATTTGAATTAGAGCTCCTGTAATGACATGAGATACCGTACAGCCAGCATCACTGAACCTCAGCTGACGGATGATTCCCACTGAGTCAACAAGAAAGTAAAACTATCATCAACGAGAATTTTGGTTTGAACACCGCTGTGTTTTAGTAGGCATGGTCCTACAACGTATGGCATTGTCCATCTTCTACATTTGAACCAATGTTACCTGCAGTTTTAACGTGGATTTGGAACCACTGTGCATCTGGGATTTTTGCACACTGACAAACAATGCCAGAGGTGATGGAAGTAAAACGTAACAGACAAAAATCCTTGGATTGAGCGGAGATGGAATTACAAACTTATGGATATGTTGTGTGACACCCAGCAACACCACTGGACTTTTAGTCGACAGGAGAGGGGTTCAAATGTCCCAAAGTCTCATTATCATTTCGCTTTTCTGTTCTGTCCCTAAAATACTTCAACCAAAGAGGAGGAACGAGAAATCTAGAAGACCATGATCACAAACCAGGCACAGTAAAGCAGTCTTTTGTCTTCGAAGAAGGAAGGAAGGCAAGAAATTAGGATTTAACGTCCCGTCAACGACGAAGTCATTAGAGGCGCAGTACAAGTTCAGACTGAGGGAGGGTTTTGGCCGTGTCCCATCTCTTGGCTTAAGAGATTGAAAACAAACATGGATGACGATTTTCACTAATTTCTCCTCAGAGTCTTCGACTGGAAATAATTCGTGACGCACGTTACTGTCTCGAGGATTCGTCCGCTTAAGACGCAAACGTCCATTGACGGTCCAGACGAAGGAAACTCTCACTGTCGCTGTCTGGGAACCAACAAAAGTAGCGGTAATACCCCTAATCACTTCAAGCAGTCCTTCGTGATTACATGAGTTATAGTTTTAAACATTTTATACGTAACTAGTGTCCCTAAGAAGTGCTCCAGTCTCTGAAATCACATGGGCTCGGAGGGAAGTGAAGTAACGACAGAAAATGCAGCTCTCTCTCTCTCTCTCTCTCTCTCTCTCTCTCTCTCTCTCCCTTCCCTTCCCCCCTCCCACCCACTCAGTTGTCGTAACCATCTCCATTACTATAGATTCCCGCAATTCTTCACGTGAAAATAAACGTTTCGCATATTGATTTCATATGGAGATCGTAACTGGCTCTCGAAAGAAGCCGGCAGGAAGATGCTAATCTCCAGAAGGAATGAATGAATGCCATTTTGATGAGAACGTTTGCCGCCCGAAAGCCGCCAGACTGAAATGTTTCATGTGTTCTTCACTTGTCAACTTCGCGAAGCCCAGTTTACTCCCTGGGCTGGGGACGGGGAGTAACGCCTTTTCCTGGACACGATCCTCTTACGCCGACTAATCTGACGTCAAAGCAGGGCGACAGACGAGCAAAGCGGTGACAACGGTGGGAAAATTGTACTCGCTATCGTAGAGTGCGGTAAATAACAGAGGACGAACTCGAGCCGAGTCACTGCACCTTCGACAACCAAAAAAAGCTGCCTGACGTGAGCTACAGATAGCAGGCCTGTAGAGATTAGCCAGCGGAAGTGCTTTCCGAAACCGTGGCCGCGTGCTGTGTAAATTGTGGGTACCGTAAGCGTAAGGAATGCCGCCGCTGCTTCAGCCGACACCGCGCCACAAGCAACTTCCTTACATGTATTCTCCCAGCGACGCCTGTAGGAGTGTATTTTTTTACGACTGCTGCACGCAGATATTAACAGCTCTATCCCTTAATCGGAATAAAATAGAGGGAGTGAAAGTTTATCTACAACTTTTACAGGAACCATACTGCCATACTGCAGTTACAAGAGTCGGATGAGATGAGGAGATAGAGACATTGAGAAGAGAGACAGACTGGGTTGTACCCTATCATCCCTGTCATTTAGTCTGCACAAAGAGCAAGAAATATAGGAAATCTGGGGAAAATTTGGATAAGGAATTGACGTTCAGACAGAAAAAAAATAAATAAAACTTTTAAGTTTGCCGGTGAGACTGTAATTCTGTCAGAGTCGGCGAAGAACTTGGAAAATCAGTTGAGTGGAATAGGTTGGGTGTCGTAAAAGGTAGTAAGATAAAAATCAACGACATTAAGACAAGATTAATGCTGTCTATTCGAGTTAAATTAGTTGACACAGCGAGAATTAGGTCAGGAAATGTGACGGTGAAAACAGCAGATGAATGTTTCTATTTGGAAAGCAAAATAATTGCATTTTATATCCACTTTATTCCGGCAATCGTCAGACTAGAAACAAGAAGAAAAGTTTTCGTGAAAAAAATACGTTAACTTCTGCTATTAATCTGAACGTTAGGGACTGTTTATTGAATGTATTTTGTCTGGAGTGCAGAGGTATATTGAATGGAAATGTGGGCGATAAGCAGTTCAAACTGGAAGAGAACAGGAGTTTTGGAAATGTGAAGAATGGGTACTGTATCGCACCGGGGAGAAAATAAATTCACAACACATTTTGACTGAAGGAAGAAATAGTTGATATGACTGCTAATGGAGGAAAGAGGGAGACGAGAACTTGCCTATAATAAACAGATTTAAAGTCATATATGTCGCAGTAGCAAATTGCATAATATACAGCGGAGGGGAAAGTCGCATCAAATCTTCTTCGGGCTGATGACCACCACAACAAAACCCCTAAATCAGTAATTGCCTAGTTCTGATGATAAAACTGGCAGTGCGTGATCTTTCTTAAGGCAGGCGCCACGTTCGTGTTGCCTATAGTGGGGAAGTACGTTTTTCCTCCTCATCCACCCAACGGACGAAAATTTATTAGTTGCCAGGCATGCTAACAACAAGTAAACCAGCAATTAACTTTACAGGCAACACTGAAACCAAAACGAAACATTGAAAGAAACGAAGATTAAGAGTTTAAAGTCCCGGTGAAGACGAGGTTATTCGACTCGGAGTACAAGCTCGGTTTGGACATGAATGGAACTACACGGAGAGGTTTACAAAGAAGCCGTCCACGGTTTTGCTGCAAGTTATTTAGTAAAATAACGAAAATTAGAAATGTGGATGGCCTAGATGTCACATCAAGTAACAATATTCAGAAATCTTAAATTACGATTGTGGGATATTGGCAGCAACTGCAGTACGCGACAAAATGTGTTTTGTAAACTTCAATAGGCTTCCTTATAATAATAAAAAAACAACTTTTCGCATACTGTAATACGGTAACATTTTGTTGATCAAGCCGTTATACTTAAACAAGATTATATTCCAATGGCACGATTTAATGCTCTGTGTTATTTGGTTGAAAACAACGTTTTATATAGATTTAAACGGCTGCTAAGTATCTGCGTTCTATATAGCCTCAGGCAAAGTGCAACTTGTTTCCTACAAAGAAACAATTTCATTTGTTGCCACATGAGGTAAATGCTGCAATAATTTGCTATGTGACCCTTCAGTGTACAACGGAAGGAACATCTATTTAGCTCAGATATTTTATACGGATGAGTTTCATATTTACGTTGTTTCAGATGTACTGGTCAGTTCGTTGCACGTCAAATTCAAATGGTTCAAATCGCTCCGAGGACCGTACTGAAGCGCCAAGAACCGCTCGGCCACCGTGGCCGGCGCACGTCATATGCCTGACGTATTGTTGAACAGCAACGTAATAAACAGATAATTATTTCTGAGGTATGACAGAGCGCAAGGGAAAATTTTAATCCGGTAGTGTCAAGCTCTGCTTTGTGCCAACATACTCTAATCCTATACGTCAGGCAAGACGATTGTTGCAGTTCTGATAGCTTTAAAGCCTTGCCTGACTGCCGTAAGAATCTGACAGTACGTATCCCTACGTTGTTTTGACGTCCAATTTTTCGGAGGGAACGCTACGAACCGTTTAAGGCCTTTTACCAGCGAAACTATACTCAATGCATTATTGATATATGACTGTCAATACACTCGAAAGATACAGAGAGAAAATTTTCATTTTGACTTTGTAAGTGAAGTGAGAGATTTAAATGGCACTGAAATATTAGTTTCGTCACGATAATTAGTACCGGTATATGGAGCGCGAGGGGTGTGTCCACGTGATATACATCGGAATACATCAACAAACTTAAATCTGCTGGATCCCACAGCTAGTGTAAGAAGTTACTTTTCAGATCTGTATATATCTCCCGACAAGCACTGTGATATTCAGTGTGACGAAAACATCGGTAAGGATTCAGTAAGTTGCAAGTCGTAATGAATTTTGAACTTTTCACCGCGGCTGTTTAAATTGTTACTGTGGTGAGAGTGAGGGCCCCGCAGCTACAACAGAGTGAGTGATGGAGCAGTACCTGTGAGAGGGCCGGCAGGTGCGAGGCGCGCAGCGAGGAGTCGGGCGGCACACTGGCGTTGCGCCGGCGGCGGCTCGGCGCGCTGCACCTGGGCCACGGACGCGCCCGACGCTTCCCGAGCGTCGCCGAGCGCCCGAGTCGCCCACAGCACGTGAAACCTCCTACAACTTCTCCCAGTGCCCTGCCCTCGCACCTTATCGAAATAAGTTCTCTCGGACCGGTCTAGCTTGCCGCCAAAAATTCAAACCCAACTGAACTGTACCAGTGGTTATCCTTGGAATTCCTATCGCCGAGTACTCATCGTTCGGCATTCGGGATGAAGACACCGGCAAGTTGGGGTAGTGAGAATACTCGATCGCTGTGTAGCAATCCCGACGCTACAAAGTTAGAATCATTACTTATCTATTGGGTCTTTTCATTTCTACATCTACATACATACTCCGCAATCCACCGTACGGTGCGTGGCGGAGGGTACCTCGTACTAAAACAAGCATCTTCTCTCCCTGTTGCACTCCCAAACAGAACGAGGGAAAAATGACTGCCTATATGTCTCTGTACGAGCCCTAATCTCTCTTATCTTTGTGGTCTTTCCGGGAAATGTAAGTTGGCGGCACTAAAATTGTACTGCAGTCAGCCTCAAATGCTGGTTCTCTAAATTTCCTCAGTAGCGATTCACGAAAAGAACGCCTCCTTTCCTCCAGAGACTCCCACCCGAGTTCCTGAAGCATTTCCGTAACAGTCGCGTGATGATCAAACCTACCAGTAACAAATCTAGCAGCCTGCCTCTGAATTGCTTCTATGTGCTCCCTCAATCCGACCTGATAGGGATCCCAAACGCTCGAACAGTACTCAAGAATAGGTCGTATTAGTGTTTTATAAGCAGTCTCCTTTACAGATGAACCACATCTTCCCAAAATTCTACCAATGAACCGAAGACGACTATCCGCTTTCCCCGCAACTGCCAATACATGCTTGTCCCACTTCATATCGCTCTGCAATGTTACGCCCAAATATTTAATCGACGTGACTGGGTCGAGCGCTACATTACTAATGGAGTATTCAAACATTACAGGATTCTTTTTCCTATTCATCTGCATTAATTTACATTTATCTATATTTAGAGTTAGCTGCCATTCCTTACACCAATCACAAATCCTGTCCAAGTCATCTTGTATCCTCCTACTGTCACTCAACGACGACACCTTACGGTACACCACAGCAAACAGCCGCACATTGCTATCCACCCTATTTCTTCTACTCTGCGCCAGCCCATCAAGCTTCTACCAGCTTAGATTTTCGCCTTCTCACAAGATTCCCACTCACTGGGGCTCTCCCTTTATATACCTAGGAACCCAGGTCTAATTTCTGGCGTTATCCCTTTGTTTCCAGACTAACTGGAATTCTTGACAGGAGACGACGATTCCTCCCTCAGATCAATCCAACAGATACCCAATGATCTCCAGAGACTCGATGCCACACTGAGACAAGATATGGTATAAAATGGTGTATGTAGACGCGCTAGAAAGCAGAGGAGCTGAAGATGGATTTACAGGGTCGTCGTTGATGTATTCCTAAGACATAGTATTAGTATATACGTCATGTTAAAGCATAAATTTTGTGTAAGAAATTTAATTCCACAGTCTACCGAGTTGAATTATTAACTGAGAATTACAAGCAGCTGTTATGGTGGATGTGCATAAGACATAAGGGTAAAGGTTCACCGTTTTGCTGAAATCATTGTCATTATACACCAAACTGTACAGTGGTGGGAAAACAAACTGCCTTGTTGAACGAACGATCCCGGCATTGGACTAAGGAATCAAGAAAACGTTAAACCTGTAGGGCTTGAGCATTCTTCTTCAGAATACAAATGAATCCCATGTTTTAATCACAGCGAAATCTCGTATCTCCTTCTCATATTGCGTTGCGCTGTTAACCAACGCCAGTACACCGAGCGAGGTGGCGCAGTGGTTAGCACACTGGACTCGCATTCGGGAGGACGACGGTTCAATCCCGTCTCCGGCCATCCTGATTTAGGTTTTCCGTGATTTCCCTAAGTCGTTTCAGGCAAATGCCGGGATGGTTCCTTTGAAAGGGCACGGCCGATTTCCTTCCCAATCCTTCCCTAACCCGAGCTTCTGCTCCGTCTCTAATGACCTCGTTGTCGACGGGACGTTAAACACTAACCACCACCACCACCAACGCCAGTACACACAAACTAGTGAATCGAGACGTCTGTCCATTAATATCCAAACTCAACTAATGCGTTCTGACATTACAATAATATATTTCCAGGGTGGCATTTAATGAACTATATGAAAGAAATGTAAATTAGGTACAAGCTAGGGCGGGCACACACGTAATTCAACTTGCAAACGTCACTACAGATATTCGGATTTAGGTTATGATATGTTCCATATGCCTGCCATCATTGGCAATGATGTGGTGCAGACGAATAGCGAAATTCTGAATGACCCGCTGAAGTGTCGGAACATCGATGCTGTCGATGACCTGAATAGCTGTTTTCAACTCAGCAGTGGTTTCAGGGTTATTGCTGTACACCTGTTATTTAATATAGCCCCACAAAAAGAAGACGCATGTGTTCAGATCCGGAGAATATGGCGGCTAATCGAAGCCATTGTCAGTGGCCTCTGGGTACCCCAAAGCCAGAATGCGGTCCCCAAAGTGCTCCTCCAGAACATGAAACACTCTCCTGCTTCGATAGGGTCGAGCTCCGTCTTGCATGAACCACATCTTGTCGAAATCAGGGTCATTTTGGATAATGGGAATAAAATCATCTTCCAAAACCTTCACGTACCACTCGGTAGCCACCGTGCCATCGATGGATATCGCACCGATTATTCCGTGACTGGAAGCTGCACACCACACAATCAGCCGTTAAGGGTGAACAGATTTCTCGATCGCGAAATTCGGATTCTCAGCCCCCAAGTGCGCAGATTTTACTAATTAACGAACCCAACCACATGAAAGTGGACTTCATGGCTAAACCAAACCATACAACGCATACTAATTCCCATCATTCCCCGCGGCCAACCGTGCAGTTTGAACGTCCTAACAGAAACAGTTCAGAAGTTATGTCGATTTTATTTCATATAGCTCAATAATTGTCATTCTGTAACTTGTAATAAACAGCATCCCTACGGACTCGAGCGAACGAGGAAATGCAGTGGTTAGCACACTGGACTCCATTCGTAACGACGACGCTTCAGATCCGCGTCCTGACACTTAGATTTAAGTTTTACGTGATTTCCCTAAACCACTCCAGGCAAATGCCGAGAGGATTCCTTTGAAGGGGCATGGCCGATTTCCTTCCCCATCCTTGGAAACGCTCCGTGCTTGTGCTCCGTCTCTAACGACCCCGATGTCGACGGGACGTTAAATCCTAATGTTCCGTCCTTTTCAGTCCTCCTGCACCTCCCTAGATGACGTTTAGAGCTACCTGTGGCACGTGGTGTCTAGTACTTTCCATACCAAACCACACTTGTTCAAAAATACTAGCACTTTTCATTTCATAACACAAATTTTCATGGAGTACGTAGTGCCATTGTTAAATATAAAATATATAGAATGATTAATAATATGTGAGTTTACCAATCATTCTGACACTACAGGGAGCAGTTATAGGCAGGTTATTTACAACGGAACACGCCTCTGTAGTTGTGACCGTAACAGACAGCCAGGTGGTTAACCAAGTAAAAAACAAAAATCACTTTCATATCTACGCTGAAAGGCACAATACAGTGCATGGCGTAGGATACATCGCACCGATAATATCGATTTTGTTTCTTATTCCATTCGCTTACAGAGCGGGAGAAAAAGTTACCTTCTCCATACGCGCCCTAGTCTCTCGTCTTATTAGTATGGTACGTACGAAAGACATTCACATACACACTATTGTGGTGTTAGTAATCATTCCAATCTTAGGAGGCATCAGCGCTTATAAGATGTGCCAACAGCGATCGAAGGACGCCCGTAAAATGAAAAAGCAACTACCAGAATGTATTGATAACAGGATTCCCAAGGTATTCAACAGAGTGTTTAGTGGCACCTTTATCGTCATAAGCAACGAGCTAATAAAGGAGGTTTTGGACAACGGCCTTGCCGCAGTGGCTACACCGGTTCCCGTGAGATCACCGAAGTTAAGCACTGTCGGGCGTGGTCGGCACTAGGATGGGTGACCATCCCAGCCGCCATGCGCTGTTGCCATTTTTCGGGGTGCACTTAGCCTCGTGATGCCAATTGAGGAGCTACTCGATCGAATAGTAGCGGCTTCGGTCAAGAATACCACCATAACGACCGGGAGAGCGGTGTGCTGACCCCGCACCCCTTCTATCCGCATCCTCCCCTGAGGATGACACGGCGGTCGGATGGTCCCGGTAGGCCATTCGTGGCCTGACGACGGAGTGCTTTAATAAAGGAGGTTTTGCAAATAATAAAGGATAGTATGGTCAGGAGCTGTGAGGCTGTCACAAGAAATGACTTACGGAGAACAGCAAATGAGAGTATCGATAAAAGAATATGGACATCCACAGGTAAAGGTAGAGAAGCGAGAGACAGTGAACGGGTAAAAATCTTTCCCCAGAACAACTGGCGGACCAGTGTGTCTTCTTTCTCCCAACTTTTGTACAACGCACACTTTCTTGAACCATTTCCTTTATTCTTCTCATACTCATCCTTCCAATTCCCCTTTTCTGAAGAGTTTCCAAAATCTTGCTTCTTTTCACATTATAATACTCTTTAATCAGGACAAAAATTTCTCTTTGATTTTTATTAATTCTTAGTTGTTATTTACCGACAAACCATTGCAATTTTGTGTTAGTGGAATCACCTGGGATTCGAATTTCGTTGTGGAATCTGTAATTATCTCTAACCATTTTGCGACTTTCAGTCCGAAACATGTTGCCATTTCCCACGTGCTTGATAAATAACTGCTTTCATACTTTTGCGGCCGATTGCAACTAAGGCTAAAATGAAGGATTTTTTACAAACAAGCTCTATGAGAACACCTACGTAACTGAAATTTAGTATCGACCGTCCGTTTCTTTTCCACGTAACTTATCGATCCTACAAAAGTTCTCTTGCGTGTCATGACGGATCACAGACCACGAGCTAAATACTGTTCTGACACTGGCTCAACTTAGCTCTTGGGTGAAAATCCTGTCGGAAGAAGAATTAAAGCCGAATTCAGTTCACTGTTCATTCCTCAAGGGAGTAATTCACATTCGTTTACGTCACCAGTTAGATGATCTCATAGATATCGTATTTATGTAGTAATTTCAGTGTCAACACATGTCGTATTTATAGGTTGTGGTAAATCAACATGTAACATCATGTTACAGACGGTTCGTGTAGTACTGCTGTAGCAGAGAAGATCTGGGTATGTCATTTTGACGCTGGTGACGGCAGTAGCACAGTGTGGTTGATTACTGAGTGCGGTGCTACACGAATTAGGAATCACGGAATGAAGGTTATACACCCCCACACATTAAATCTCGAAGTTCGCCAGGTATCAGAGATTTTTACGTAGCAACTTTCCCTTAAAACAGATCTGACTGTTGCTAGCCGACGCGAAATAGGGACCACTCACTCACAGGAAAAGAAAACAGTAGCGAGTGCATAGGGAACAAGGACTCCTTGTACAGCGTATGCACATTAAGTAGTTATACTTCACACAGCATTGTGCCTGAATCTTAGCTCTCGAAACCGTTCATTCTCCGTGGCGAGACTCCCGATCCACACTCTCCACATCATAGTCCAGCCACTGTCACAATTCTATATCGGCTCCACTCACACACATGTTCACAAGGTCTCCTGGGAATGATCACTAACCAGTCGACAGATGTTGCCTCCACCCGAACAGGGGTACCAGAGAATAGTTGTTGCTGATAGATTTAGTGTTTCGTTCAGGGCCGCAAGCCCACATCAACTAACAATAGACCCAGCCAGTCTTAGTCATGTAAATGCAAATAAATAAGTAGCTCGTCACTGCAGCGCCATAAAACGCTTACAAAAAATGGTTCAAATGGCTCTGAGCACTATGTGACTTAACATCTATGGTCATAAGTCCCCTAGAACTTAGAACTACTTAAACCTAACTAACGTAAGGACAACACACAACACCCAGCCATCACGAGGCAGAGAAAATCCCTGACCCCGCCGGGAATCGAACCCGGGAACCCGGGCGCGGGAAGCGAGAACGCTACCGCACGACTACGAGATGCGGGCAAAAACGCTTACAGATCTAATTATTAGTTTAAAATATGCCATGTGTGATCCTAGGCAATAGGAGGCAATATGGAACAAAAAGAAATTTAGGAGGAGAAAGCATGTCAAAACATGAAATTAAGACATATCAAACACGATTAAGGAGAAAGAAAAAGCTTACCTTACAAATCTACAGCACAATACAGAAATCAGAGCCAATACAGAGGCTTACGGAAAATAATTCTTCCCATGCACTATTCGGGAGTGGAACGGAGTTGGAGGGCTCAGTTAGTGGTACAAAAAGTACCCTCCGCCACTTATCATTAGGTGGTTTGTGGAGCATGATGTAGATGTAGATGTAGATGAGAAAACAAAAACGCAGTATAAAGAACTACTCTAAAGAATAGTGAGAGCAGCTCACCAAGAGCCCTGGAATACAGTGACAGCAAACACTGAAAATTATCTATGTGGCAGTCGAGAGATGGCTTCTAAACTGGAACAACTTAACAAACAAGGAAAAGTTTCTGCACGATTACACGTAATAGACAAAGAAGCTTGGAAAAAACACTATCAGGGATTATAGTCAGAAAAAAATGATAAAACTGAACTAACGAAAATAGACCAGGACGAAGAACTATATGATGAAATATACCAAGGAGACAACATTACAGACAAGGAGATATAAGAGGTATTAAAGCGGGTGAAGAACACAACGGCAGCAAGACCCAATAATATTAAAGCAGAACATGTCAAACGTGGAGGTTTACTGCGAGAACTGAGGCTATTGCATTTATTAAATGTATGTTGAAAATTGAAGATAATAACTGACTCTTTGAGAGTGACGGAAGTAATATCGTTATTATGAAAAGTACAGAGCAACAAGTCTATTGAAGACTGGCCTTAAATTATAAGCACGAATAAATAGTTAATAACAGACTGGAAAGAATAGCTGACGCCCTCTTATTGGAGGAACAAATTGGTTTTAGATAATGACGATCACGAGACACTGTATTAGAATAGTGCAGAAGATAAATGAAAAACACGAGAATATAATCTGGAAATTCATATTTCATTTGTAGATTATGGAAAACCTTTGACTGAATCAACATGTACTCGTATATGCTGCAGAATACAATGGAAAGACGATTTTATTCGAAATATTTAATACAAATGATAAAAAGTTTGTATTTTAAATAATTAAATTTTAATTAATAGGGACAAAGAAAAAATAAAACCAATAGCAATTAACAGAGGAGTACTACGAGGATGCAGTTTCTCACCCATATTATTTTATATATTGACGACATTGTTAGACAATGGAAACAAGAAGTTGACCCGTGAATAAAATTAGTTCACAGATAAACACATTTTAAATACTGTACTCTCTGTCGATTATCAGACAATTTTACAAAAAACTGAGGATTGTTTACAATGTGCTCCACATCGTTTGGACGCAATAGGTAAATTCCATAACTTGAAAATAAGAGAAAATAAAACAAAAGGTATGGATTTTAAAGGAAAATACACAGTGCGTTCTAAAATAATTGTAAATGGAAAATCATTTGAACAGGTATCTCACTTTCAGTTATTGGAATGCAATATAAATTATGAATATGCCAGTTACATTCCCAGTAAGTTAAATAAGTTTAAAACGATATGTGGCACTATACATAGAACATAAAGCAACAAAACCAAGAAAGACACGAAGACAAAACTCTGCAAAGTAATGGCAACACCTGTGTTCACATAAGGAAGTGAGACTTGGACATTAAGTAAGAAAGACCAAAGAAGGATACAGTCAGCTGAAATGAAGTTTTTGAAGAAAGTAACAGGATGTACTTTGAAATACGAAATAAAGAAATATGAAATAAGGAAGGAATGAGTAAACAGAAAACGAGATAACAAAATGGAAGAAGAATGGGAGCCTACTGAGCCTCTGCCAGGCACTTAAATGTGATTTGCAGAATGTCCATGTAGATGTAGAAAGAATGGGGAACGAAAGAATAGTCAGACATGTAGTAGACTGTAGACATGTAGGAAAGTGAGATGAAGGAATACCAAGGAAAAGGTGGATTTTGTGAAGACGGAACACGCTATAACCCTACTGCCTGAAATGAAGAAAAAGAAGAAGGAAAATAAATATATTTACTAGATTGAAGAACTTGTTGTTCAGACTAGAAGAGAACAGAAGCTTTTGAAACGAATTGCTATAAGAGATAGCTGAATATTAGATGGGTAGATCGAGTACCTAATACAGAGGTACTAAATCGAACTGGGGAAAGACGAAATTTCTGGCGCAACTTGACTAAACGAAGGGATCGGCTGACAGGACATATCTTAAGGCACCAAGGTATCGTGAGTTTGGTGATGGAGGGTAGTGGAGCGAGAAGGAGGGGAAAGGTAAACAATGTAAAGGGAGAGCATAGGTCGAGATCGGTCAGCAGGTTCGAATCGATGTAGGGTGCAGTAGTTCTTCGGAGATGAAAAGGCTTGCACAGGATAGAGTAGCATGGAGAGTTGCATCAAACCAGTCTTCTGGCTGAAGAGCAAAACAGCAACAACGTTATTTGAAAACTACAACAGCTGCTTTGCCTCAGGCTATGTGTGTTCTTCAATAATACATCATTTCTGGGCGCGTCCTCGGGCTTGCCCAGTTCGCTAGTGTTGACGCTAACGCCGTTTTGCGGACTTCCGTGCAGCCTGGAGGTGATGGGCTAGTTTTTGGTATTCTATCACAATGGGTCGAGGTCTGTGCCTACTAGTTTGCCTAAAGGGTTTGTGACTTTCCGTGAGGGTAGGTGTTGTCCTGCTCCTTTTGGAAAGAAACTCTTGAAATCTTGGCAGGAAGCAGCAATTAGTAGGGGTGGATTATTACAACGATGGAAAAAAATCGCAGCACCAGGAAGGAGCTGTGCGGCATAAACAAAAGTTGCTAGGCGTGTTTCTGCATCTGAAACATAACGTCTATTCCAATTTCGCACCAGTCGCATAACAGTGGGCTAGTAGCGCCACTATGAGGACGAAAATCAAGTTTGCTTTAAATACACGCTGTAACGGTCGTGAGCGTTAGTTACCTTTGAGAAGAAAACCGGACTGCGAACTGCCACGTGGCACTACCGAGAGGCAAGACCATCGTGTTCGGCGTATGGCTCTGGCGCATCGCACTGCATCTGCAGTAGCAATTTGAGCAGCAGCTGATAGCACAGTGACACGACGAGCTGTTACAAGTCGGTTACTTCAAGGACAGCTCCGAGCCAGACGCCTGTAGAGTGCATTATATTGACCCCACACCACAGTCATTTACGACTTCAGTGGTGTCAATGGAAAGCTCATCGGAGTGCAGGATGGAGGTTTGTTGTGTTTTCTGATGAAAGCTGGTTGTGCCTCGGTGCCAGTGATGGCCGCGTGTTGGTTAGAAGGAGGCCAGTTGAGGGTCTGCAACTAACTTGTCCGCGTGCTAGACAAACTGTACCTACACCTGGAGTTATGGCTGGGCTGCGATTTCGTATTACAGCGGGAACACACTCGTGGTTATCAAACGCACCCTGACCGCAAATCTCTATTTCAGTATGGTAATTCGACTTGGTGTGCTGTCATTCATAAACAGCACTGCAGAGATTTTTTTCCAACAGCATAACGCTCGCTCACATATCGCTGTTGTAGCCCAACATACTCTACAGAATTTTTTTTGTAAATAAAACCGCATTTTCTTTCTGTAACTGTAGTTTATTTTTTCCAGATTTGTTTCGCCTTTTTGTTGCTGTAGGGCATCTTCAGTGGGATATGGAACCCTTTCGCCACTAGTTGTAGCTATAACTACAGGGTGTTACAAAAAGGTACGGCCAAACTTTCAGGAAACATTCCTCACACACAAATAATGAAAAGATGTTATGTGGACATGTGCCCGGAAACGCTTAAATTCCACATTAGAGCTCATTTTAGTTTCGTCAGTATGTACTGCACTCCCTCGATTCACCGCCAGTTGCCCCAATTGAAGGAAGGTAATGGTGACTTCGGTCCTTGTGTTGACATGCGACTCATTGCTCTACAGTACTAGCATCAAGCACATCAGTACGTAGCAACAACAGGTTATTGTTAATCACGAACGTGGTTTTGCAGTCAGTGCAATGTTTACAAATGCGGAGTTGGCAGATGCCCATTTAATGTATTGATTAGCACGGGGCAATAGCCGTGGCGCGATACGTTTGTATCGAGACAGATTTCCAGAACGAAGGTGTCCCGACAGGTAGACGTTCGAAGCACTTGATCGGCGTCTTAAGGAGCACGGAACATTCCAGCCTATGACTCGCGACTGGGGAAGACCTAGAACGACGATGACACCTACAACGGACGAGGCAATTCTTCGTGCAGTTGACGAGAACCCTAATGTCAGCGACAGACAAGTTGCTGCTGTACAAGGTAACGTTGACCACGTCACTGTATGGAGAGTGCTACGGGAGAACCAGTTGTTTCCGTACCATGTACAGCGTGTGCAGGCACTATCAGCAGCTGATTGGCCTCCACGGGTACACTTCTGCGAATGGTTCATCCAACAATGTGTCAATCCTCATTTCAGTGCAAATGTTCTCTTTACGGATGAGGCTTCATTCCAACGTGATCAAATTGTAAATTTTCACAATCAACATGTGTGGGCTGACGAGAATCCGCACGCAATTGTGCAATCACGTCATCAACACAGATTTTCTGTGAACGTTTAGGAAAGGTATTGTTGGTGATGTCTCGATTGGGCCCCATGTTCTTCCACCTACGCTCAATGGAGCAATTTATCGTGATTTTATACGGGATACTCTACCTGTGCTGCTAGAACATGTGCCTTTACAAGTACGACACAACATGTGGTTCATGCACGATGAAGCTCGTGCACATTTTAGTCGAAGTCTTCGTACGCTTCTCAACAACAGA
This sequence comes from Schistocerca gregaria, assembly GCF_023897955.1. NCBI lineage: Eukaryota > Metazoa > Arthropoda > Insecta > Orthoptera > Acrididae > Schistocerca > Schistocerca gregaria. The sequence goes on from NC_064931.1 coordinate 74,996,193, forward strand.
TTCGTTGACCGATGGATTGGTGGAGACGGACCAATTCCATGGCCTCCACGCTCTCCTGACCTGAAGCCTCTTGACTTTCATTTATCGGGGCATTTGAAAGCTCTTGTCTAAGCAACCCCGGTACCAAATGTAGAGACTCTTCGTGCTCGTATTGTGGACGGCTGTGATACAATACGCCATTCTCCAGGGCTGCACCAGCGCATCAGGGATTCCATGCGACGGAGAGTGGATGGATGTATCCTCGCTAACGGAGGACATTTTGAACATTCCCTGTAACAAAGTGTTTGAAGTCACGCTGGTACGTTCTGATGCTGTGTGCTTCCATTCCATAATTAATGTGATTTGAAGAGAAGTAATAAAATGAGCTCTAACATGGAAAGTAAGCGTTTCCGGACACATGTCCACATAACTTCTTTTCTTTATTTGTGCGTGAGGAATGTTTCCTGAAAGTTTAGCCGTACCTTTTTGTAACACCCTGTATTGATATAGGTATAACTAGTGGCAAAAGAGTAAGAGTGCACGACAAAAATAAGGATAAACATGGGGAACAGTGTGAAAGAAGACGTTAGAAAGATGAAATTGTGATTACGTTTCAGAAGTTAAATGGTAGTGCGACCTCCCGATCAGATGAGAGGAAATGCACATGCCAACGAACTGTAAGTAATTAGTTATTTACGTAAAAAACGCGACGTGAACTGTTTGATAATCTAAAAATAACAAAACTGTATCAGTCCAGGTGCCACTGAGGATGCCTTAGAATAAGAAAAAGGTGAAATGCGTCTGGCACAAATAAACTATAGTCGCAGCAAGAAAATGCGGTTTTATTTCTGTAATTGGTATGGAGGACGGCAACGCAAACAAACTTGTTATATTCTACAGAGTGTCGACATATTTCCTTGGCCTGCTAGATCACCCGCTTTCAGATCACCTGCTTTGTCTCTAACGGAGCACGTAGGAGGCATCATCGGATTACAACTCCAGCGTCATCAACAAACAGCATTAACCGGCCCTGTATTGCACGACCAAGTGCAACAGGCATGGCGCTACATCCCGCATCTGTGCAACACAATGCATGCACGTTTGCACGCTTACTTTCTACATTCTGGCTTTTACACCGCGTATTAATGTGCCAGCATTTCAAATTTGCAATGGCTTATCTCGCGCTTACATTAACCTGTGATCTTGCAATGTTAATCACCTAGATATGTTACCTAGACAAATGCATTCCCGAAAATTCATTACTCTACATTAATTATTTATTGGTGTTGCGACTTTGTCAGTCAGTGTAGTATGGACTGAAAATGGTCAATGAAAATGCCTGCATTCTGCTCCTGAAGCTGTCTGGCAGAAAGGCTAAATGTCAAAAATAATTTCGTGGAGCGGGTTTGGAGCTCACGAAAGTTGGAGTCGGCCGAAGGTCCTGGCGAGTGTAGGAGGACGTCTTGTGCCCTATGGCGTGAAGATAGTGTCTCTATGCATATTTCTGTTGTCGGTGGTCAGTCATCCTTAGTGATTTTTATATATACGGAACACCTGCAAGTGTCCGAAATACGTCCTTCTGATTTACTGAGCGAGCGTGTGCAAGCAGGTCCGTACCCAGATCTCGGAGCCAGTAGCTAGCTCGAGATGGTGGCGCATAAAAGAGACGGACTTGGCGACGTTTAGTTCAGTCCAGTACATAACGTTTAATTTGTTTCTGCTGTACACTGACTCTTTTTCTTTTACCAACTGACTTTCGACATGTTTCCTGTTTTATAATTGTTGAGGTACAGGCAGCTGTTTCCAGAAGCCTGCTGGTTTTAATGGAGAATCAATTCAGTTCGCCGAGTAGAGGTTGCGAAGCAAATCTGCGGAGCAGTGCGTGACGCAGTCTGGCCGCGCAGCGCTAACAGTGCGTGGGTTTTGGGCGCCGCCGCGAGTAGCACTTCGCCGACGCCGCGGAAGCTCCGAAAAGAACGTTGCAGTACCTGAAACCCAATTTGTCAGGAGTTTGCCTCCGGAAGCGCCTTCACCAACACTTTCCAGTTGCAGATCCCACGGGATAACTGCCACTCACGACGGGCACGACTGAGGAACGGGAGCAGGGAAGTAAAACAGTACAGCATCATTCGATGACTGAGGGGTTACGGGACATACCCCTCAGCACAAACAAATGGCCAACACAGTTCGGAAAAGAGTAGGCACTATTGCCATTTTCTAATGCGGTACGAAGTATACGATAATTCCAAAGTGACAAAACAGCAACACGAATATTCGCGTTTTTGTTCACAAAGGGACGCCATCTAGCCGTTCTACGGTTTTAAACCCAAAACTCAGTATTACTTAAAGAGGCGAGTACCAGAGTCAAAATGCACTGTAGGTTCTGTGGTTAATTCACTTAATTATTAATGGTGCAAATCTCAATGTGATATCTCTGGCACTTCACATGCTGCCGCAATACATCGTCATTGCTTCTACGCACAGCCACCACGTAAAGACATCATGATTGTTGTGTATGACTTCGTACACAACGGAAAGGAGGCAGTAGTGCGGCAGCTGTCATCGTAGGACAGTTGGACAGTATCAGAAGTGACTGGCGAACAAGTTCACACAGTAAACATAAAATTAACTTAGCTCGCATTTCTCCAAGTGTACGAAGACTCACTAAAAATAAGTAGCAAGAGATAAGTTTAGCTATTAGAATAGCACCAAGGATGAGGCTCTCCAAACAACAGCACAAACGAAGAAATCGAAGCCAGGACAAGGAGGCGCCTGCATAGCATCACGTAGCAAAGGGACTCCTAGTGCGAATGTGTGTGTGACCGCCGCCTATATCGTAGCGGCAGATGGCGCACGTGGTAGGGAGCCGTTCAGCAGGCATGCCCACGAGGTCCGCTGGATTCCGTTCGACTGCTGGCTACGTGTGACTGAAACTTGCCAAATCTGACGCCCGGGTGTGCCACAGGGGAGTGTCGTAGGACCGTTGCTATTCACAATATACATAAATAACCTTTTGGATGACATCGGAAGTTCACTGAGGCTTTTTACGGATGATGCTGTGGTATATCGAGAGGTTGTAACAATGGAAAATTGTACTGAAATGCAGGAGGATCTGCAGCGAATTGACGCATGGTGCAGGGAATGGCAATTCAATCTCAATGTAGACAAGTGTAATGTGCTGCGAATACATAGAAAGAAAGATCCCTTATCATTTAGCTACAATATAGCAGGTCAGCAACTGGAAGCAGTTAATTCCATAAATTATCTGGGAGTACGCATTAGGAGTGATTTAAAACGGAATGATCATATAAAGTTGATCGTCGGTAAAGCAGATGCCAGACTGAGATTCGTTGGAAAAATCCTAAGGAAATGCAATCCGAAAACAAAGGAAGTAGGTTTCAGTACGCTTGTTCGCCACTGCTTGAATACTGCTCAGCAGTGTGGGATCCGTACCAGATAGGGTTGATAGAAGAGATAGAGAAGATCCAACGGAGAGCAGCGCGCTTCGTTACAGGATCATTTTGTAATCGTGAAAGCGTTACGGAGTGACAGATAAACTCCAGTGGAAGACTCTGCAGGAGAGACACTTAGTAGCTCGGTACGAGCTTCTGTTACAGTTTCGAGAACATACACCTTCACCGAGGAGTCAAGCAGTATATTGCTCCCTCTCTCGCGAAGAGACCATGAGGGTAAAATCAGAGACATTAGAGCCCACACAGAGCCATACCGACAATCCTTCTTTCCACGAACAATACGAGACTGGAATAAAAGGGAGAACCGATAGAGGCACTCAGAGTACCCTCAGCCACACACAGTCAGGTGGCTTGCGGAGTATGGATGTAGATGTGGATACCACAACGATGATGATGATGATGATGATTGGTTTCTGTGGTGCTCAACTGCTCGGTCATCAGTGCTCGTACAATGTCCCAATTTTTACACAGTCTAATGTTTCACGCAGTCCAATCGAGCGGTCACGAAAGATGATGATGAAATGATGAGGACAACACAATCACCCAGTCACCCAGTCCCGGTCAGAGAAAATCCCCAACCCGGTTGGGAACCGAACCCGGGACCCTGATACCACAACTATGACGATGGTTAAGCACCGAACTGCGTAGTGAATGAAATAAAACTTCGTAACTGACAGAGAGTTGTTTCATTCTAATTAACAGCCGCAGTCCTCAAACCGTGGTACATACTAGATGTGTTCGCTTCAGACACGATTACTGGCATAGCCCTATGTTGACAATACCAAATGCAATCCGTGAGGACAGTCAACTTCGTTAGTCCTTCGTATGTAAACGCAACAAAAAAAAGTCTGGAGAGCACACCAAATGCATTTGGGTAGCAAAACTTTTTGCAATGCAACGGTCCCGATAAGCGAGTCACACCCTCTTTCTGCGCTTATTTCCATTTGTCCGCGCATGCGCTGCAGCCACGAGCTCATCACTGTATTAAAAAAATCAAATGGCTCTGAGCACTATGGGACTTAACATCTGAGGTCATCAGTCCCCTAGAACTTAGAACTACTTAAACCTAACTAACTTAAGGACATCACACACAGCCATGCCAGAGGCAGGACTCGAACCTGCAACCGTAGCAGTCGCCTGGTTCCGGACTGAAGCGTCTAGAACTGCTAGGCCACTGCGGCCGGCATGATCACTGCCGTAGATTCTCATCAGGTAGCGTCAATAAAAGTTGCAAAGGAAGAAAGAACGATAACGAGCGCTTTTGCCACACTGCATTTTTCGAGAGCTGATTGTTGAACTGAAAATATCTCCAGCGTTTAGAAAAAGATTGTCCACTTTATTCATCATTATGTCAATAATACAGTGAGTTTCAATGAGTACTTTATGTGTCAGTGGCACCATCTGGTAAGTTCGACCATCTTCATCAGTTAGCAAAGGACGTTACTACAGCAGGAATACAGAACCCCAAGTAGGGAGGCTGCTATGTGCACTATCATCATACAGACCAATTCCCATGCCTCTCTGCATCTATAACTCACACAGTTCTGGAACACTACAATGAGCGAAGAAAATATGACCTTTGGATCACATTCCATGTCATTACTGATGGCTCATTGTCCACCTGGTTAAAAAAGCAGAAAGTTGCTCATGTGTTTATGTGCTAACCAGTGTTACGAACCAAGAAAGTTGGCTTCACTGGAGATTAGGCACTTTCGGGTTTTTCTCAGCGAGTGTTATGGATTTTAGTGAGAGTGAATAGAGGGTAACTGTTTTTCCAGGGCATTCCCTAATTACTGTAACGCACTTTTACTTTTAGACAGTTGTCTAAAGTCATAAACAGCCGTGACTCAATCCATGAAACACTCCTAATACAGTGCAGAGGTATATGGTATCACAAAATCACCCAACTGCCAATCATCATTTTAGTCGGAAGGTTCTCGCTTCGAACCCTATCATCTTTATTTCCTTACATTTAATTTGATTCAAGTGAAATATTGTTATCTCATGATAGTATTGCGTAAATTACATATAACAAATCGTGGGAGAACAAGTTCCCCCAATATGCGATAGGTATCGTAATACGCGACACTGTCGCGTATTTGGATCCCCATACTATCGTATATTAGGAATTTCGCCTTGTTACACAAAGAATCACGCACTTGCTAACAACGTTCGTTGGAAAATTAACCTAATTGTCAATTATTTTAGGTAATACCGTCACAAAGAACATCAATAAAAGAGTGCAGCAATATCCACTCATCTTTAAGCTGAAATATTGTTTTCCAAACTAAAGAAATTTTTTATCAACCTCTACGTACTGTGTCCGACTCAACTATGGCGTCCTACTCGCTGTGTCGTCGTCTGGCACACAGTAGACGTGTTTAAGAAACTCTCCACCTGAGTGCAACCCCTAACATGAGCACAGTTGGGGTGTATCATATTAGGGAACTATCGCATAATAGGCACCTTTCCTCTACAACAAGATGCTAGCGCTCCTTCTGACATACCGTAAAATAACGTTCAGTCACCTTAATTTAACATTGCTGCCATCGTCGATGATATACATCTGCACGTAGACAGGGTCTTTGACGCTAATCCAAATTTCTATCATGTTACAGCGTGATTAGTTGGAGCACCGATCACTTCAGAAACATATTATCAATATGTTGAAACAAGTTAATTCTTTCATCGAAACTCGTCCGTCACTGACACAATTTATTGAGCACGTATTGTAAAAGGGATTCTGCGTTAACAAGTATTACCGAAGTAAGGAAGGTTAGGATTTAACGTCCCGTCGACATCGAGCTCATTAGAGATGGAGAACAACAGCGGAATGTTACAAGGCTGGGGAAAGAAATCGGCTAGGTTCTTTCAGAGCATCCAGGCATTTTCCTGGAACGATTTGGTGCAATGACGTAAAACCCAAATCTGGATGACCAGACGCGGATTTGCACCGTCGAGTCGTTGTGCTAACCGCTGTGCCACTTCGCTCAGTCGTGTTACCGTAGGAGAGACGGATGTCCTCGTCGGGTGCTACGATGAAATTTTCTTTAAGCTAACGACGTGTTTAAGACCCGATAGATAGCACATAATGCAACGTGATACATGGCTACCAATAAACATTTCATTTTCTTTCCAATCATCACTGTATTATGATGTTAGTACAATCTGTAATATGCAGGGTGGCTACAATTAAAATTTCGCTACTTGAGCCAGTGTGTGGGTACCCAACTTTGTACAAGTTTCGTTGTTAGTAGTGTTAGTGTCATGACTCGTTGTTAGGCGCCGTTTCTTGTATGGTGACGTGGGGTTCATACGCAGCACGCCGGGGTGGCCGTGCCGTTCTAGGCGCTACAGTCTGGAACCGCGTGACCGCTACGGTCGCAAGTTCCAATCCTGCCTCGGGCATGGATGTGTGTGATGTCTTTAGGTTAGTTAGGTTTAGGTAATTCTAGGTTCTAGGGGGCTGATGACCTTAGAAGTTAAGTCCCATAGTGCTCAGAGCCATTTGAACCATTTGGTTCAAACACAAGCAGCAGTGTGCACTATGTCCGCAGAAAGTCAACGTTGTTTTATCAAAGTAAAAGCAATAGAGCTGCTCACTATCGACAAATTAAATGAGTATGGAGAGTATGGAGCGGTCGTCTTCCCGCATTGGGGTTGAATAACATGATTCGGAAGTTCGTATTGCTCAGAATTATTTGCTGTTAAGAGGTCAAGTATGTTTTCGGAAGCAGTTACATTCTGAGTGGGCTCCTGAACTAACTGTTCAAAATAATTCTTGGAGGTAGCATTTAGTATGATTTCGAAGTATCGTTTTATGCCTGCCACCGAATTCAACCATGTATTTTCGCCAGAATGTAGAGGGAAGAGTGAATTCACCACCAACTATAACTGATGTAGTAGGGTACGTATTTGAAATGAGACTCAAGTTTTTTTTTAAACTGTCCAGCAATTGTATCATCTGAGTTGGGAGATCATAAAAGGAATGAGTTATTAATTTATTCTAGCTGTTTCAATGGTGGAGTGCTACTGTTTCACAAATAGTAAAGTGGGAAAGTTTACTTCGTTTCTTGTAATCACCCAAAAAAAGTTCTACAGCACACATTTTAAATATACGTTCAAGCTGGTAACCTACTCTTAAGTACACGTAAGTATTATAGACTATAGAACACGGAATACTGAAAACTGTAACTGGATGTGTGTCTCAAAACCTGCCACAACTTTTGTGTGCAGTGAACACGCTGTCACTCCAGGACGTGTTCATGATTATTTTCGTGTGCTGGTGAACACTTGGCCCAAAGAGAGGAGCGGTGCCAGCTTGTATGGCATACGCACACATGAGCGAGCGTTTTTTAATAAAGCGAAGCCCTCTTTACATTTTTTTGGGTCATAATTGTCGCACAGAGCATCTCACAGGATTTATTGCACGGTTTTAAGGTTTGTATTGTGTTTAGTCGGTTGTTTTTGTTGGCCACGTGATCAGTATAAATTCCATCACAATCATTCTTTCGTTCTGCTTGTTTCTGAGGAGTAGCGGCTGAAATTTTTGTAACACGTTGATTTTTTTCCGATTTGTTTAGCCTGTATTTTGATCACCCACCAATCTGATTGTGTGTTAATAATACGTAAAGTATACGTTTATAGCACTATTTGCTTCGATAGTTACTCTCTTTCTCGCGCTACAGGTACACATGCGTTACTGTGGATTTTGCGCAGCCTAGCTAGTTATTTCTTCTAAGTTTTGATATATTCAGTGCTTAACATATGTATTCCATCTACATCGTACACACTCTCTTTTGCCGTAAGCGTTTTTAGGAAACATACCTTTCGTCGTATGTCGAAAAGATATAGCTGCTGTGAGGAAACTGTACGGCGAATAAGTTTTGTAGTATGGTTTGCTGACAAAATATTTGTATTTAACCTCGAATTTCTTATCGTAGTATATTGATTCGCTTCCTAATTACTGTTCTGTGTCCCCATAATAATAGTCTGAAGGTCTTGGCACGGTGATGGCTATGTCAACGGCCTGTATTTCTACGGGTCGTTGAAAATGTTAATATGTGAGGTATACATATTTGCAAAAGTCGCATTGCACTCTAAAATTTACTTTCTCGCTCCAGTTGTTTAAAAGATTGAAATGGTGGCCGCTATCGCCTAATTGCGCCGAGCCCAAATCATCTATATGTTGAACTAAGTTTTATAGTACTGTAGTTAGTTTTTCGTTAAGTGTTGGTGGTCTATACAGTCAGCAACATATTGAGGCCGACACACATCTGTAATGGAACGCTATTTTCATGTATTGATAGGAATTCATACGTGAGTGTTATGATTCCTATATATGTAACAGAAGTATAAATATACGACTTCATCTCCACTTATATTGCAGTTGATACTTATATACAGCGGTGATTGCAAAGTAAATGAAATGTTTATGGGTAATTATGTATGACGCTGCAGTATGTGTTATACACGTGTTTAGCTTCACTATCACTTCCTAAAGCTAATTTCACCACAGCACACGACGAGAACACCGGCCTGTCCGTAGGTAGCCTGCCGAGTGAGGTGGCGCAGTCGTTAGCACAGCGGACTCGCCTTCGAGAGGACGACGATCCAAATTCGCATCTGGCCATCCAGATTTAGGTTCTCCGTGATTTCACTAAACCACTCCAGGAAAGTGTCGGGATGTTTTGAAAGGGTGCGGCCGATTTCTATCCCTATCCCTCAAAAGTTCCTTGAGAAATTGCACTCAGTCTCTAACGACCTCTTTATTGACGGGACATTAAACCGTAATCTTCCTTGCTTCAGATGTATGCAGTTAACTCAGGATTCCCTTTTACACTACGTGTTTATATATATATATATATCATCGGCGGTGGCAACAGCTTCATAATTAAGGTGGTTGAATGTTAATTTACGTTAAGTCGCAGGATGTGCTAGCATCTTGATGAACATAAGAAGCCCTTTACCGTGACTATGCATTTTCGCTTCGTATAATAAGGAAGCGGGGGTTATTCTTCACGTTACTACTTCAGAATTTTTAGGAGAGTTGGTTGGATATCAAAGTGTAAGCGGTGTTGTAATACACTGCTCAAAATAATTAGGGTAACAAGGCTTTGGGCGTCAATCATATGCCATTAACCAATAACTGAGGAATGAGTATGTTACCAAATTGTACCGTATTCTTTCACAAATAAAATACACAACAAAACATCATTACAGCTTTGTTCATTTACATAACAAGAACTAAAATGTCAGACAGGTGCCGAACTCAAAGCGGAAACCATCATTCATCCCGTCATTCCAGCTTGGGAGCTTCAGTAACGTGTATGTTCTCCATGACTGTCCACTAGTGCCTGACACGTACATGGGACGATCCGCGTAAGTCTGTAAGTCTATGGAGGTCACCCTTGGTATCCGTTCACCTTCCTCCATGAGCGCCCTTGAGAGTTCTTGGAGAGACTGTGGTGGCACAGGACGACCACGAGCACGTCTGTCAGGCATGTCCCACACAGGTCGGGACTCACCGCTGGTATTTCCACCACTTCAATCTCCAGGCATACATCTACATCTACATGATTACTCTGCAATCCACATTTAAGTGCTTGGCAGAGGGTTCATCGAACCACAATCATACTATCTCCCTACCATTCCACTCCAGAACAGCGCGCGGGAAAAACGAACACCTAAACCTTTCTGTTCGAGCTCTGATTTCTCTTATTTTATTTTGATGATCATTTCTACCTATGTAGTTTGGGCTCAACAAAATATTTTCGTATACGGAAAATAAAGTTGGTGACTGAAATTTCGTAAATAGTTCTAGCCGCGACGAAAAACGTCTTTGCTTTAGGGACTTCCAGCCCAACTCGCGTATCATATCTGCCACACTCTCTCCCCTATTACGTGATAATGCAAAACGAGATGCCCTTTTTGCACCCTTTCGATGCCCTCCGTCAATCACACCTGGTAAAGATCCCACACCGCGTAGCAATATTCTAACAGAGGACGAACGAGTGTAGTGTAAGCTGTCTCTTTAGTGGACTTGTCGCATCTTCTAAGTGTCCTGCCAATAAAACGCAACTTGTGGCTCGCCTTCCCCACAATATTATCTATGTGGTCTTTCCAACTGAAGTTGTTCGTAATTTTAACACCCAGGTACTTAGTTGAATTGACAGCCTTGAGAATTGTACTATTTATCGAGTAATCGAATTCCAACAGATTTCTTTTGGAACTCATGTGGATCACCTCACACTTTTCGTTATTTAGCGTCAACTGCCAGCTGCCACACTATACAGTAATCTTTTCTAAATCGCTTTGCAACTGATACTGGTCTTCGGATGACCTTACTAGACGGTAAATTACAGCATCATCTGCGAACAACCTAAGAGAGCTGCTCAGATTGTCACCCAGGTCATTTATATAGATCAGGAACAGCAGAGGTCCCAGGACGCTTCCCTGGGGAACACTTGATATCACTTCAGTTTTACTTGATGATTTGCCGTCGTATTACTACGAACTGCGACCTTCCTGACAGGAAATCACGAATCCAGTCGCACAACTGAGACGATACCCCATAGGCCTGCAGCTTGATTAGAAGTCGCTTGTGAGGAACGGTGTCAAAGGCTTTCCGGAAATCTAGAAATACGGAATCAACTTGAGATCCCCTGTCGATAGCGGCCATTACTTCGTGCGAATAAAGAGCTAGCTGCGTTACACAAGAACGATGTTTTCTGAAACAATGCTGATTACTTATCAATAGATCGTTCCCTTCGAGGTGATTCGTAATGTTTGAATATAGTATATGCTCCAAAACCCTGCTGCAAACCGACGTCAATGATATAGGTCTGTAGTTCGATGGATTACTCCTACTACGCTTCTTAAACACTGGTGCGACCTGCGCAATTTTCCAATCTGTAGGTACAGACCTATCGGTGAGCGAGCGGTTGTATATGATTGCTGAGTAGGGTGCTATTGTATCAGCGTAATCTGAAAGGAACCTAATCGGTATACAATCTGGACCTGAAGACTTGCCCGTATCAAGCGATTTGAGTTGCTTCGCAACCCCTAAGGTATCTACTTCTAAGAAACTCATGCTAGCAGCTGTTCGTGTTTCAAATTCTGGAATATTCCATTCGTCTTCCCTGGTGAAGGAATTTCGGAAAACTGCGTCCAATAACCCCGCTTTAGCGGCACAGTCGTCGGTAACAGTACCATCGGCACTGCGCAGCGAAGGTATTGACTGCGTCTTGCCGCTTGTGTACTTTACATACGACCAGAATTTCTTCAGATTTTCTACCAAATTTCGAGACAATGTTTCGTTGTGGAACCTATTAAAGGCATCTCGCATCGAAGTACGTGCCAAATTTCGCGCGTCTGTAAATTTTAGCCCATCTTCAGGATTTCGCGTTCTTCTGAACTTCGCATGCTTTTTCCGTTGCCTCTGCAACAGCGTTCGGACCTGTTTTGTGTACCATGGGGGATCAGTTCCATCTCTTACCAATTTATGAGGTATGAATCTCTCAATTGCGGTTGCTACTATATCTTTGAATCTGAGCCACATGCCACCTACTCTTCTTGCCTGAAGCGTCTAGGCATTATCCCGCGCGAGACGAAATTCAGGACCACCACAGTATGCAGCAGTCACCACATGGTCCAGCAGGATCTGTTCGATGTTCTGCCTGGAGGTAAGGCGACCACGGACAAAAACAGGATTCGTACGACTCTCGAAGCTGATGCCTCCCCATAGTAACAGACCGTGGGTCGACTCTACCGAATTCCAGATCAATACTTGGCAGGTTTCGCACACTACGGCGTCTCTACAAACGAAAACGGTCACCACCTTGCGACAGAGAAAATCTTGAAACGTCTGTGAGTAAGACGTTTCGCCAATGACTAATTTGCTAGTTGACATTCGAATGGTAGAACTGAAGGCGAGCTGAACTATATTAACGTGTGAAGTGGGGCATTCGAAAAGAACGTCTAGGTGATAAGGTCTTTCTCGTAACTTGTTCCCTACAGTCTGATCGGCCACAGCTTTTCCACCCAACAAATGTCTGAAATAGTGCTGGAGAGAACTGACACCATGAATCCTGCAGGGCTGTCCATAAATTCGTAAGAGTACGAAGGGGTGGAGACCTCTTCTGAGCAGCACGTTGCAGGGCATCCCAGATAAGCTCAATAATCTTCACGTCTGGGGAATTGTTGGCCAACAGAAGTGTTTAAACTCAGAAGAGTGTTCCTGGAGCCTCTCTGTAGTAATTCTGGACGTGTGGTGTGTCGCATTGTCCTGCTGAAATTGCACAATGGACATGAATGGATGCAGGTGATCAGATAAGATGTTCACATACGTTTCATCTGTCAGAGCCGTATCTAGGCGTATCACTCTAACTGCACACGCCCCACACCATTACAAAGCTTCTACAAGCTTTAACAGTCCCCTTCTGACATGCAGGATCCATGGATTTAAGAGGCTGTATCCATACCCGTACACGTCCATCCGCTCGATACAATTTGAGACAAGACTCGTCCGACCTGGCAACGTGTTTCCCGTCAGCAACACTTCAATGTCGGTGTTGACAGGCCCAGCAGAGGCGTAAGGCTTTCTGTAGTGCAGTCATCAAGGGTGTACAGGTGGGCCTTCGGCTCCGAAAGCCCATATCGATGATATTTTGTTGAATGGTTCGCACGCTGACTCTTACTTATGGCCCAGCATTGAAATCTGCAGCAATTTTCGCAAGGATTACACATCTGTTACGTTAAACGATTCATAAAACTTGACAACCTGCCACTGTAGCAGCGGTAACCAATTTAACAACTCCGCCAAACACTTGTTGATGTAGGAGTTCCCAACCGCAGCGCTGTATTCTGCGTATTCCGTCTGCTCATATAAATCTCTGTATTTGAATACGCATACCTATACCAGTTTCTTTGGCACTTCAGTCTACAATGTCATATGGTATAATATTCTCGGGTAACTCATCTCCAGGAAAAGACAGTCTTTATTGCTCAAAACCGTGTTGTAAAGTTTGTTGTAAACAATCCACTGCAGTTCAAAAGCAGCAATGATGTGCATAATTAAAATACAAGAAAATTCATTACGCCACATTAGGGCTGTCTTTAGCACAAAAAGGAGTGGACATAGCTGCAATCAAAATATTTGGCCACTTACCAATAAAATAAGATGTCTGACAGCGAAGTACAATCTGAAAACAAACTGAAAAAGTTTCTTCTTGACAATTCCTTCTATTCTGTAGAATTTCTGTTACTGTAATTTGTAAAATGTATTGGGCAAACGTCTGTAAACAAAAATTAAAAAAATAAAAGGAAAAAAACTACATGTGAACGATCAGCTTGTAGCCATATTTACAAAATAATTTGTGATGTGAATATAAAATTACTCGTTCCACATAATTACGATTTATTGTGGAAGGTAGCCGCGCGCAGAGGGCCGCATGGCTTAAGGCGTCATATGACGGATTGCGCGGCCCCTCCCGCAGGAGGCTCGTGTCCTCCCTCGGGCATGGTTGTGTGTGTTGTTCCCAGTTTAAGGTAGTTTAAGTATTGAGTGATCGATGACCTCAGCAGTATGGCCCCTTAGGGATTCACACACATCTGAACATTTATTGTGGAAGTTGTTCATGGTACATGAAACAAACGAACTATCAGACTAACTAAGTAACTATCAAAATTTCCTATGAGTACAAGAACCATAGTGGTTCATCTGAGCTTGTCTGAAGCAGAAAGAGTTCGTGGCAGTGTGTGGCTTTTTCAAACAAAAAAATAATGAGAGGGGTGCTTTCAGAGTTGCTTACAATGTCAGCACAGTAGATACTACTCGGCTTTCTTTGTCTGACATTCCACTGTCAATATCAACACCTTTCATAATATTGAATTGACTCTCCAGGACATTGCTATCATACTAGAGAGAAACTGCCATTATTTTGAATACTGTGTTCGCATCGTACCATTAGTCATTCGATAGACGAATTCTCAATGAAAATCTCATTTCATGCGCTGAATGTGTATGAAATACACTGGAGCGCCAAAGAAACTGGTAGAGGTACGTGTATTCAAATACAGGGGTACACTATGTGATTAAAATTATCCGGACACTTCCAAAAACCTATGTTTTCATATTAGGTGCATTGTGCTGCCACCTACTGCCAGGTACATATCAGCGACATCAGTAGTCATGAGACATCGTGAGAGAGAAGAATGGGGCGCTCCGCGGGACTGACGTGGTCAGGTGATTGGGTGTCACTTGGGTTATACGTCTCTACGTCACATTTCCACACTTCTATACATCCCTAGCTCCACTGTTTCCGATGTGATAGTGAACTGGAAACGTGAAGGGACACGTACAGCACAAAAGCGTACAGGCGGACTTCGTCTGTTGACTGACAGAGACCGCCGACAGTTGAAGAGGTTCAAATGGTTCAAAAGGCTCTGAGCACTATGGGACTCAACTGCTGTGGTCATCAGTCCCCTAGAACTTAGAACTACTTAAACCTAACTACCCTAGGGACGTCACACACATCCATGCCCGAGGCAGGATTCGAACCTGCGACCGTAGCAGTCGCACGGTTCCGGACTGCGCGCCTAGAGCCGCGAGACCACCGCGGCCGGCAGTTGACGAGGGTCGTAACGTGTATCAGGCAGACATCTATCCAGACCATCCCACAGGAATTCCAAACAGCATCAGGATCCACTGCAAGTACTACGACAGTTAGGCAGGAGGTGAGAAAAATTATATTTCATGGTCGAGCGGCTGCTCATAAGCCGCACATCACGCCAGTTAATGCCAAACGATGCCTTACGTGGTGTAAGGAGCGTAATCATTGGACGACTGACCAGTGGAAAAACGTTGTATGGAGTGACGAATCACGGTACACAATGTGGTAATCCGATGGCAGGGTGTGGGTATAACGAATGCCCTGTGAACGTCATATGTCAGCGTGTGTAGAGCCAACAGCAAAATTCGGAGGTGGTGGTGTTGTTACGGTGTGGTCCTGTTTTTTCATGGAAGGGACTTGCACCCCTGCACTATCAGTACAGGCCTACGTTGATGTTTTAACCTTCTTGCTTTCCACTGTGAGAGTCCATACCTGAATCTTACAGAACTCCTTTGGGATGTTCTGGAAAGCCGACGTTGCCTCACCGATCGTCATCGATATTTCTCCTCAGTGCAGCACTCCGCGAAGAATGGGCTGCCATTCCCCAAGGAACCTTCCAGCACCTGATTAAACGAATGTCTGCAAGAGTGGAAGCTGTCATCAGGGCTAAGGGTGGGGCAACACCATATTGAATCCCAATATTACCGATGGAGGGCGCCACGAAATTGCAGCACTTTTCAGCCACGTGTCCGGATACTTTTGATCACATAGTGTACGTTAACGGGCAAAATAAGGCGCTGCGGTCAGCAACGCCTATATAAGACGACAAGTGTCGGGCGCAGTTGTTAGATCAGTTACCGCTCATAAATGGCAGGTTATCAAGATTGAAGTGAGTTTGAACGTGGTGTTATAGTCGGCGCACGAGCGATGGGACACAGCATCTCTCAGGTAACAATGAAGTGAAGATTTTCCCGTACGACCATTTCACGAGTGTATCGTGAATATCAGGAATCCGGTAAAACGCCAAATCTCCGACATCGGTGCGCACGGAATAAGATCCTGCAAGAACGGGACCAACGACGACTGAAGAGAATCGTTCAACGTAACAGAAGTGCTACCCTTCCGCAAATTTTCAGTGCTGGGCCATCAACAAGTGTCAGGGTGCGAACCATTCGACGAAACATCCTCGATATGGGCTTTTCTAGCCGATAGTCCAGTCATGTACCCTTGATGACTGCACGACGCGAAGCTTTACACTTCGCCTGGGCCTGTCAACACCGGCATTGGACTGCTGACAACTAGAAACATGTTGTCTGGTCGGACGAGTCGCGTTTCAAATTGTATCGAACGGATGGACGTGTACGGGTATGGAGACAACTTCATGAATCCATGGACACTGCATGTCAGCATGTAACTGTTCTAGCTGGTAGATGTTCTGTAATGATGTGGGGCGTGTGCAGTTGGAGTGGATGTGGGATCCTTGATACGTCTAAATACGACTCTGACAGGTGACACGTAGGTAAATATCCTATCTGATCACCTGCATCCATTCATGTCCATTGTGCATTCCGGCGAACTTGAGCAATTCCAAAAGGACAGTGCTACACGCCACACCTCCAAAATTACTACGAAGTGGCTCCGGGAAACTCTTCTTATTTTAAACACTTCCACTGGCCACCAGACTCCCCAGACATGAACTTTATTGAGCATTTTTGGGAAGGCTTGCTACGTGCTGTTCAGAAAGTATCTCCGCCCCCTCGTACTTTTACGGATTTATGGGCAGTCCAACAGGATTCCTGGTGTCAGTTCCCTCCAGCACTACTTCAGACATTAGTCTAGCCCATGCCACGTCGTGTTGCGGCACTTCTGCGTGCTTGCGGGGGTCCTACACGATATTAGGCAAGTGTACCAGTTTCTTTGATTTTTCAGTGTTGTGGCGCAACAAAAGTTACCGCCAGACTCCCCACACTCATTGCGAAAGAAAAATGTTATATTGACACACTTTCTTCGAAGTCAAAATTCACATTTTACAACTGCACCATGTTTAGCACGCGTGGCAAACACACAGAAGCAGAATTCGACCTTCTTGTTCCACGGTAGACAGAGAATGTCCAATATCGCTATGGCAGCAGGCTTGAGTTCTTTTACTGAGAACAGTGTAGTACCCGCCTTTTTTATCTAGGTCACTTCACAACCGTGACCTCGTTATTAGTAATCCCTAACGAAGAAGTAGATCAACAAAGAAAAGTAATATTTCAGCTCGGGAGACGATTTTTTTCTAAATTTTTGTTATTGTTGTGTGCTGCGTAATAGCGCTTTTCAATGAAGATCCTCCCATACATTCACGTAGGTAATAGACGTAATCTGCGTTGATATTTTATGTGCACAGTAAGGAGATCAGTAAGACTCGTATATACAAGTGGGAAGCAATGGACTGGAAGATGACAACGAAACTCGAGTACGCTGTGAGAATTTGGCAGATGTATATCACGATAGGATAGTATGCCAACTGTGGTTGCGTCTCATACATTAGGAGCTAAGCCAGGCGAGTGCATCAAGTTAGCTCCTGTTGGCTATTCGGGAATCACATAAATAAACCATGTATTCGCCGGCTGTCGGAGCAGCGTATCTGCTTGTAAAATAATAGCTGCATGTTCGAGTCCTGCTTCGGGCAAGCTTGTGAGTTTGTAATGTAGCGTTACTTTATGTGTTTCACATACAGGGTAAGTCGCGTAAGATTTAACATCTGTTTTATTTCGTGAATGGTTTAAGATATGGAAATGAGGTTTTCGTCAAAATATAGCACGCAGAGCTGTTCGTAATTTTGTCGCATGTTTTATCTTTTTAACATTTGTTCTAACGGAGACATAAATACTAGTAAGAAATGAAACGATATGTTAGGTTAGTGGATAATTTTGGAGCGTTTTTGCTTTGCATGTTGGTGTTCCGGTTGCTACGGGTTTATTTATCGATTGTAATTTTTTATTTGTAGTTTACTGTTGCTATTTGGGTTTACATTTTGTCATTTGGAGATAATAAGTGGAGCTGTGGACGCTACAAGATGGAGTTCCATGTGGAGAAATCGGAACATTTCCGACATACTCTTCTGTTTGAGTTCAATAGAGAGGTGAGAGCTGCGGAGGAAGCTAGAAACATTTGCATCGTGTTTGAGGATAATACCATTGGGCAGAGAACGGTAAGAAAATGGTTTTCTCGTCTTGAGGAGGATCGTTTCAACATTAGTGACTCTCTACGTCCAGGAAGACCTTTGGCTTTTGATGATGATCGTTTAAACGCATTAATCCACAATGATCCAGTTCAGTGTGCTCTATAACTGGCAAATGTGAGAAACTCTGATCATTCCAACATCGTGCGACATTTGCGTGCAATGGGAAACGTTCAAAAATCGGGTGTGTGGGTACCGCATTCTCTAATTCAAAATCACAAAAACCAGCAAAAAAAATGTGCATCTCTTCTTGCTCGTCATCAGTTGCCTCGTGAACAACACCGACCATTCGTATTCTGTATCCCTACGGTGACGAGAAATGGTGTCTTTATGTTAACACAAGGTGAAGGAAGGAACGGTTGAGCCCAAACAAAGCAGCAATTCCCCGTACAAAGACATGCGCTCATCCACAAATGATAATGTTATGTTTCTGGTGGAACAGCGACGGTGTAGTTTACTACGAATTGCTTGCTTCCCCGAGTTATAACCATCACTGCTTACACTTACTGTCAACAACTGTGACGTCTTACAGACGCAATCCAAGAGCATCGACCAGGAAGAGCGAGTGAAGTGATGCTGCTCCACGATAAAGCCCTCTCGCATTCTGCTAGATGGGAAAAAAACGCTATACAAGGATGGAGTTGGGAAGTCTTTCCGCACTCACCTTATTCACCTGGTCTTGCGACCTCAGATTTTCGCCTTTTTCGTTCTCTATAGAACAACCTTCAAGGAACTTAGTTTCCGGATGAAAATGCGCTCCGAACATGGCTCGATGAGTTATTTTCCTGAAGACCACTTTATTTCTACAGTCGCGGAAGCTACCCCAGCGTTGGCAGACTGTTGTAAATAGTGGTGTAGGAAAATATATTATTAATGACTAAAGGTTCTGTTATGTGTATTTGTTGTGTTTACGAAACTTATTCAAAAACGCTACGAACTTACGCAGAGTCAAATGGTTCAAATGGCTCTGAGCACTATGGGACTCAACTGCTGAGGTCATCAGTCCCCTATAACTTAGAACTAGTTAAACCTAGCTGACCTAAGGACACCACACACATCCATGCCCGAGGCAGGATTTGAACCTGCGACCGTAGCGGTCGCGCTGTTCCAGATTTTAACGCCTGGAACTGCTTGGCCACTCCGGCCGGCCACTTACGCAGAAACCCAATACTTTTTTAACTGCATTCGAAAGCTCTTGTACAGCCGAGTACAGTGATATAACATTAGTTGATATTGGCATTGAAACTTTTCTGAATATCCTGAAAATGCGCTAAAGCTGAAAGGTAAGGAAGTCGGAATCGACACGGCTAGGTGGAGCTATCTTGCCAGGCTGCTCCCACAAAAGCTGTTCACTGAACCATGAACACGTACACGCCAAGAGGTGGGCGAGATCGTTCGTTCTGAAGGGTAGGCTGACAAACGTTTTCCACCTTTCGGCCGGTCGGCGTTGACAGAATCGACGCGCACGTCCTACAATCTTTCTCAAACGACTTTACAGAAAATATCTGGTAAAAAAGTATCATTACATGTAACTTTGTATGTGAGGTTCATTATAATGTGACAGTCATTGCATTAATAATCATAGTTATTGGGATATTTAAGTAGAAGTACGACACTGCGCGAGATTCGAAAAATTTTGCAATGAAAAACAGGCGTCGCTATTTTTTTGCGTCTGCTACATATTACATAACATGTTGCTGAGTATGAAATTTAGCTAAAATTTTGAATTTTTGTTTACACTTGGTTGGAGGTCACTATCTGTCACAAATCTCGAGATCTGACGTGGCTCACTCATTTGCGATCGCACCGACCCAGCGATAAAGCCAGAGTGAAATGTACACAACATTCCTCATGTTTCATAAACGGTTTCAGATATCAAAATGAGATTTTGGCAAATGACAGCACAAGAGAGGAGAATATTTTATCGTACGGTTATTATGAAAAACTTCATTACCTACCCTGTTATCCCGCTAACTACAGACTTCTCCGATGAAAGAATGTAAGTTTTAAGGGTCATAGATAGCTGGTGAAACGAGAAACGCTGTGGGTTTTCGAAAAACATAAGTGAAGTGATTACACGTTTATTTTGCATCGATGGTATGCTTTTTCACAAGATGCTGACCTTACTTTTCCTCAGTTCCTCATTTAATAAACTTAATAAAGTACTATTTCAGAATTATCTTGCAATTGCATCTGCACAACATGTCTTTGAGGTGAGACTGTGTAAACTCCGCTCAGTTTTGGCACAAGAAGCAAATTTTAACATTGCAACAAGAGAAATGTGTAAGTTTTACTTAAAATTCTCCACTCGTGACTCTTCTCTGAAAGTTACTAATGGTGAACAAACCAGGCGAAAATAAATCGCTGCATTTTCGGCGGAATTATTTGTGGATTCTAACCAAAGAAGTCGTAACAGATCTTTTTCAACGGTCATCGTGCAGGTGTGCGCGTAGAGGGTCTCCTCTTATCATTTACAAAAATGTGAGTGCAGGCTTCGGTTTAGAACAGCACTTCCTGTCCAGCGCTGGGAATTTCTCCTAGAGCGCTCTGAGCGACCCCCACTGCTGCTCTCTACGCTTCCCCAGCCGACTGCGCATCCAGCGGCCATGGCATCTTGCGTGCACTACAGGTGAGCGAGTTGCTTGTTGTAACAGTTTTCATGAAAACTGATATATCTTGAGATCCATTGATGAAATTGCTACTAAATAAAGATGGATGGATGCTGTAAATCTTCCTATAGCAAATCATGTAAAAATAATACAACTATTGGTCATTATTTTACAATCAATTATTTGCTAGAAGAAGTGCGGTGTTACAACTTACTTTGTGCTTGGGGCAAGTTGTAACGTCTACCGGGCCAAGTAGTAACGACAAAAAAACAACAACAATGATACCTCTAATCATTTATTCTTTGTTTATTGTTAACAAAATTGACATCTTTTTAAAGTAGGTATTACGTAATTCTTATCATAACATCAATTTAAATGCACTTTTTAAGTAATAAACACCTAAAAATTAAGTAATTAACAGTTTTATTTAGTTAAACACTACTTATAATCATCATGGCACTTTTCAATCACAGTAGTAATTAAATTATTTATATCTAAGGTATGATTCGTAATTATCTCTTTTTAATATCTATGTAACAAAGTATTGCACATATATATGAATCAAAATTTGGTGAATTTCATTATAATTAAATTTAGTCATCATCTGAGCTACAATTAATACAAATAAAAGATATAGTGTCTCCTGTAACACATCCTACATATGCTCACATCTTACAAATGCAACACTCGACCCAATCTTCTTTATTTGAATCTCTGTAAGCGTCATAACATACCAGACAATACCACTCTTCTGATTCAGATTCTGAATTTAAACATAAAATCTTTTTTTTTTTTTAGCTCTGTCCACTCTGGTTTTATGTTTTGTTGATTTACCTTTGCCTTTCCCCTTCCCCTTTCCTTTACCTTTTCCTTTAATTTTGTCATCTTTTTCTGTTTTTTCTTCATCTTTTCCTCATATTCCATCTGTAAAGCTTTTATTTCAGGACTGTCCGTCAATACTGTAGATTTTCTTTTGCGTCTGCTATTTGTATTAGATTTTCTTGCTGGCGCCTTTGGTAGAGGTCTAATCTTCGATGGCGAAAAAGGACTGGAGCAACTCGGAGTTGGTTCGTTCGCAGTTTCGATTTGGCTTATAATTTCCGTGGTGCTGATATCTAATTTAGGGGCAGAATCTAATAGACTGGATTTTCAAGATTCAATCATAAATTTTCTGTGACATTTACATCTGGCTCTTGTGTAGGATCTGGACGATTAGTAACATGAGAGGGCGCAAAGTCGGAGTCTTGGAAAATATCAGCATTCAAAGGCCATTCACCAGAAGCTTTAAACCATTCATAATATTAGAAGGGTTTAAGGCAAGCGGTAACGACTCTTTCACAATACCTGGGATGTCATATATTGTCATCGTTTTCCCCGGATTGTTGTGCATCCATGCTGTCTGTGCCCTATGTCTAAAAGTTGCAAATTGTGGAAGCAGTGCGGGGGAAACGATAACATGATGACATTATTTTCTTTGGCTTTTTCAACAACTCCAATATTCACGTATGAGCTATGGTTATTAAGTAGCAGTTTGGCGTGTTTGATAAAATGATCCATAAAAATTATAAATTCTTTTTCGGTCGTCCATCCAGAGGAATTACCAGCTCCACTGCAATCTGGAGGTCCACCACGAATAAACATTTATGAATATTTGATCCTGGGAAAAACGAACATCGATGTGATAAAATTACCCGCAGCGTCAGAGGTACAAGCAAGTGTTACAAGAGTTCCCCTCTCAGTCGATGTGATAGCTCCTCTTTGCTTTTGGCCACGAGCAGCTACTATTTTCTTAGGTTTTTGAACCGTTGTGACCCCTGTTTCATCAATGTTCCATTTTCGAGAAGCATTAAACTGATACTTTTGGAGAAGTCGTTGATATATTGCAAAGAATGAATTAACGTTAGTCTTATTGAACGACGTCGCTCGACTGGTGTCCTTATAGCTAACTGTGGATTTCTGCGCATAAAATTTTGGAACCAGTCAGTACCAGCCATGTTATTTTGATGCCAAGAAGGAGGAATGTTTTTAGGATTAAGCTGCACACCGCGTTGGTAAGCTAGTTTCCTTACTTCTATAGGAAGTAGTCCAAAATATATTTCGGCGCAACTGAGTAGGTAGGAAGCCATCTTACCCTCTTCTTCTGCAGTAAATACTTACCTAGGCTTAACATAACCAACTCTTAAACATTCATTATTCTTCTTTTTCTTTATGTACCTATAAAGAGAGACGTGACATAATACGAATGTATTTGAATTTAAATAAGATATAGAATGTTTGCAATTACTCGATAATAATAATGCAAACCAAAATGTTACGACAGTACAATTTTATATTACCTGGCAAAAGTGAAGCGCGTGCACACTTCCGCTCATTGCGTCGGCAGGCGGGACACTGGCTATGGCAACATGATGCGGCGCGGTTTATAGGTCCAATCGAGTCAAAGAAATACGCTAATAAAGTTTAAGATCCTAGTGACAAGAGCCTGTTACTACTTACCCTTGTTACAACAAGCCCCTCGCTCCCCTACGTATGACGCGACTCGCGCTGTACATGGTGTACCAGACAAAAAATACATATAAATCGCACTAAGCAGTCCAAATGTACAGTGTCCCATACCAACATTACGAAAACTTTTTCTTGAAAATGATGAGTCTGAGTTTTGTTCAGGCGAAGTGTGTTTTAGGAAAGCCTTTTAAAAGATGAAACGGCTACAACTCACGCAGTCTGAATTCTGTTGGAAAAAGGAAGAATCAAAGTCATCTTCAAATTTTGAAATCGAAAGATATACAAAATGGGGAAGTTCTTGTGGTATGTTGTGCCGATTACAAGATATTTCCAAAAATCTTCCTGGTGTTGACGAGTAGGCAATGATGTGTAGGGTAACTAACGTGCCTGAATGTAATTTTTTAATCTCATAATGAGAAAAAAAGTTCTTTCCTTTCCAATTTAATGTAATTGTGATCGGTACCGTGAATTTCTGCATCCTCTTCAAGCCGGACAGCGCAAAGATATTCCACTAGGAGCTTGGTAGTGCATGTGAGTGAAACAACACGGATGTTCAAGTGTTTCTTCCTTTCTTAGCAAGGCTGTTTTAAATCAATACGTTTTCTTTCTTTACCCTATCAGTCATCTGTTCGGCCTCGTAAACTGACACACGGCCGGGAGAGCGGTGTGCTGACCACATGCCCCTCCATTGCCGCATCCAATGGCGGCTGTGGGCTGAGGACGACACGGCGGCCGGTCGGTATCGTTGGACCTTCATGGCCTGTTCGGGCGGAGTTCAGTTTTTAACGCCATCTGTTCAATAGCATATAGCGCTCGAAGGTGGCGCGGTGGTAAGGCACTCGACTAATATACAGGTTTTGAAAATATCAGTGAAGAAATTCACTCGTTTCTTATCATGTGAAAAATTACAGATTTCCTCAGGCTGCGCTTTATTGATGTTGGTTATTGAAAGAACGTACATGATTTCGGTATAGACATTCCATCATCAGATGTATCAGTACACAACAAAACCATCATTAACAAGCACCAGAAAACACAATATTCCTCGTATTTAACAAAAAGTTATAATTCGAAAACCTAATACAAAGATGACATGAGAGGAGGACACATCACTATCCTGTATGCTGTACATATCAAACGGTAAACATTATAAATGTACCACCTGTTACGATAAACGATTATTACATTCGTATATTACTATGAAAATTGATATTTCAGCGTAATAACACGGAAGAAAATTTATAATATATGTACAAAGCGCAGGCTAGCTAAAAAAGGAAATTATCTGTCATCGGATGTAAACAGAAAACTCTGATTAACTGTCGGGTAGGAGTACATATCCTCCAAATTTTATGTTACGTATCTCAAAGACCACGTTTATCTCTGTGAGCACAGTGAAAATAATTTTATGTAGATACGATGGAAGTCGCCTGAAACCTTAGTTTTGTATATAGAAGATAGAAATTTTCTGCTGGGACACGTGTCTTTCCAAAGTCGCTGGAATAATCCCCACTAGACTGGCTTAAGCACGAGCTGTTTTCCTGTTACACAATTTCCAATAAGCTTCTCTGTCGCCACGTGGCTAGCGCCGGCAGGGGATTTGTCACGTTTTCTCGGCCTGCTCTTAACTCCTATTCAATCAAGACATTTTTGTGTACCCGTCAAAGTATTACGAAACTAGAAACCTAACATGTTGAGAGGAATTCCAATTCAGCAACGACGCGTACAAAGGTGGAAATGGTACATTTTCAGTGCGCAGTCCACGTTATCTTTCCTCTCTGTAGAAGAAACTAGCACTCAGAATCATAAGGATGGACACAACAGACTTATTTAGACATAAACTAAAAATGTACTCAATCGTAGCCTTTCTATATAGTCTAAAAAAATCGGCGAACTTGTTATAAAAGAGGGATATTTTCACATAAAGCATTCATCAAATAGAAAAACGTAAGTAAATAAAATATATGCTGCTTCAATAAAAAATTTCCGGTTATGTGACCATATCGTCATTATATATATATGTACCACCAGCATAAATAAAAGCTACTACTAACAGTGGCCGAAGTGATAATCAGTTTCTTAACGACGACGAGGTCACATACCCGGAAGAATGGTTTCCGGAACTGACAAAGCCCGCAGATGCCTACTCTTGCACAACATACGAGTATATAGAGTGTAAACTATCCGTTTTTACGTACGAACGTTTCTGCTGCTCGTTTTTCTGTTTGTTTCAGCTACCTCAAACTACACAGCAGAAATCTGATGCAAGACTTGTAATGCCGGAAGTGGGGTGACTAACGGAAAAAGTGAGCTCAGTAGCGCGAGTTAAATGTTGATGTTAATTATAATGTAATTTTTGTATTCTGTTGATATTTTTCTGTATAGCTTCATGTGTCTACCGCCATTTGTGAACTAAAGGCAAATAAATACTACTACTGCTACTACTAATATTACTGCTGATATCGTTTTGTACGTTCTAAGCGGCTTAGATCATAATTTACATCGGAACACATCTCAAATGAAAACTTTGCAGCTAACAAAAGAAACCACAAAATTACTTTTTACGTCGATTACATAAGCACAAAGGCGTCCATACGGTAGTTTGTACGGGAGGGGACTAGGTCTGGGGGCGGTGTGGAGTTTAACATTTTGGGAGGCAAATGGCGACTTGTAGTTAGTCATAAAATGTTGCAGTTCCGACCTTGTTAGAAACCTGCGCAATAACGACTTTCAAATCATTTTCTTGAAAGAAAAACACCTGACTACACTTTTTATTCCTTTCTCTGATAGCTGCGATGGGTGGGTGGTGATGGGAGGGGGCGGGGGGGGGGGGAGGGGGGGAGGGGGGGGAGGCGGGCCCTCCTAGTCCTCGTTTATGGGCTCCCTTGCCTGAGTACCAGGACAGCATGTCGCATTCTCCGTCGATAACCTTCTTCCCATCAATCACAAAATGAAGATAACTTAAACGGGAATTTCATATGGTAGTGTCTATTCATGTTTACGCACAGCCTGACTAAGCATCCACAAGACACGGTGGGTGTCAATGTAGCTTCGTACCTGTGTAAATGATTAGCGTTTCAATTCCCTATGACAGTTATAGCGGCCGCCGAAGAGTGCTAGTGTTCTTCGTGTGAAGTGTTATTGATAGACCTGTTAGGAGATACACGGTGCCCTGAGAGGAATGGCCAGTATTCATGGATATGACAAGAACGATCATTCTAAGTCAGAAAGTCGAGTAAGCAAGGGCTCTAAAACGCATAGCGTTAGAGCTATGAGTAATTCTTCATCTTCGATACTATGAAACAAATCTCTTCTACTACACGCTCTTCGTTTTCCTTATTTAGCGAGAAGGTAGTATGGACCAAATTAAGAAATAAATGTCCGATAAATGTGGGCTCTAAAGTGTGTACTTTAAGAGCTATGAGCAATTGTTCACCTTCGCTGTTGCCTCTTCTAGTGAACATTGCTCTCGATTTATGCCTTTAGAGCCCATGTTTACTAGACGCTTTTGTTTCGAATAATCATTTTTGTCATAATTAGGGTTCGGATTTTAATGACCTAAAAACAACGAAATATACAAGCATTTATAACCTAAAACGTACATAAATACAACTTCATATGAGTCTGTTTGAAAACATCTCGTTGACGTTTTTCATACACCACGTAATACAAAATTTACTTCTGAACAAATTGTGAGTATAGTACTTACTTTTTGCAGTGTCTGAAACTACCCAGAGTTTATTTTTGAAATGCCTACATGCGTCTGAAAAAAACATGAACTACAGTGAACACGATAGCACCTATCCAATCTCTAAAATCATCTTTTTACTACTGCACACCACTTCTTTAAAGTATTCCAAGGTAGTTATCACCTCCTGTCAACCTTCATTTCCTGCAGAGTTGCACTGGATCAAAAGGTGCATTTTCAGGTTTTTCCCTTTTCAAAGATCTGCGGTTGTCATTGAGGGTAATTCTGTATTTGAAAAAACTACTCTCCACATCACAGGAGCGTACTTGAAGACGGCGAGGTCACTGCACGGCAGCTTTGGTTCATTGTCTTCAAATGTTGTGGCATTCCCAGAATGACGGTCACCTAATTCTGCATATTGTAAAATATCCAGGATTCCGTTGGAGAAAACTTTTCAACTCGTTGTTCACTTCGTCACCCACGTGAACACGAGCTCGACCCAACTCGCTCTGCACATGTTGCACAAAATCCAGGCCGTCATACAGTTGAGTACCAGCAGCTTCCAGTCGTCTGATGGCTTTTGACGCCGTTGAAAAGTTGGCGTTGATGTATACCAAGTATCCAGAAAAAGTACTCGTATGTATAAAGATCTCTTTCACGGTTTTGATAGCACCTGATTCATCGCCATAAGGCTCACAAAAGGTTGTCTTCATTTTGGTTTAGTTGGTGCAGTAGTACTCCGCAGCATTGAGCCAAGGCCCCATCGTGTAAGAACAAGCTGAGGGGGAGAGCGAAGGCGAAAATGGTTGTTCCTCGAATTAACATACATTTCCTTGCCACAGGAAATTAATTTTTCCACATCTGGGTAAACTGCTCGCACCTCTTCTGCAACTTCGCTTAACGCATATGCAAGGCAAGTGACGTACACCATACTGTGCTAGAGAATCTGAAGCCCTTCGGCTGCTTCAATCATATATGAAACACCATTTGTTAGTAGCACCACAACGTCTTTGTTCACACCATCTAGCCACGATAGTTTCATAGAACTGTCAAAATAGAAAGTGTCGAGTTGTTTACTCTCTCGAGAGCTTCAAAAAAATGGCCCCAAGCACTATGGGACTTAACTTCTGAGGTCATCAGTCCCCTAGAACTTAGAACTACTTAAACCTCAATAACCTAAGGACATCACACACATCCATGCCCGAGGCAGGATTTGAACCTGCGACCGCAGCGGTCGCGCGGTTCCAGACTATAGCGCCTAGAACCACTTGGCCACCCCGGCCGGCGCTTCACACGTCAAGTGGAACATTTCTCCAGGCCCATCATCTTTTACAACACCGATAACAACATGTTGGACTGCATGGCAACGTGAAGGCATATGTACTCATTGTCAGTGTTCTGCTCTACCATGCCTGACCACCACAAGGGTGTATCCCCGTATTATACACCAAGCACATTGTAACCTCTCCAATCTGCGTCTGCCACCCGAGAACAAGTAATGAACTCCTGGTAACACTCCATATCATGCCGCACTAGCAGAAGCTGCCGGACTACGGAATTACCGTCCCAGTTGTAGGTTGCCGTTAACGCCGCAACACAGACGGCTGAGTTCGACGTCAGTATCGAGTGCGGTTACCCCGAACACTACCAACAGCGATGTGCGATGCTCTTAATGGCTGCCATCAGCTCCAGTGGAAATGAATTTCATTTTCCTTTGGTTCATACGCCAGAGAGGAGGACTGTGAGAAGGAATGCACATTCTCATTGGACGCTCAGTATGCTACATGCCATTCAGCTCGAAACTCCAAGCGCTCAACTACAGGACGAAGGACCACAAACACAACACGTTACGGTGCCTAATACGTTGTAGGAAAACAGCTGACATTCATAAAAGCGTCCAGTCATCTCGGAATGGATAAATACAGGTCCTGTGTGTTTTTAAAGGGAATCTTATATCATCCTTCCTGCTAAATAGGGGCAAGTTTAGGTAATGATAAAGGAGGTGGCTAGCAATCGCGCACCCTTCTATCCTAAGTAGATGACAAAGACTCAGCAATGTGGAGATCTGACATCTGACGACTGTGGCAGCCAGGGGAGATTCTCGTGCTGACAAAACCAGTCTTGTACGAAGCGAGCTTTGTGAAGAGAGGCCCTGTCTTCTTGGCACGCAGTATCACCATTCACGAACCAATATTTTACCGTGGGATGTACCTAACCAGGGAACACGGCCGGATAATCCTCGGCAGAAATGCAACCTTGCGGAGTAGCTACGGGGCAAATGGAATATCACGATATGTCTGTCCACATCATCACCCATAACCTGCCATTTTTCACTCTTTTTGGCATCGAGCCGTCTGCATCGTAGGCTCGGGACGGCGTACGCCAGACCTAAACTCGGCCAGAATATGCAAACTGTGCGAAGCACGACTCACCCGACCAAATGTCTTTCTCCCGTTGCACCAAAGTTCAGGTTTTACGGCTTCGGCATCACGTTTTCCTGTCGCAGGCATTTGTATCACTGATGTGTGGTTTTGGAATGCAGCTCGACCCGAAATTCTCAACTTTTGGAGCTTCGTGCGACATTCCTGCAGTGGACTTCTGCAGCTGTCGTCCTTTTTCTTTTCGTCGCATTCCTCCCCAATGACTGTCTGTCACGATCACTCAACTCTTTCGTCCGCGTTGTGACTTAGCGGATGGTGTTTTTCCACTTTGCCCGTACGCAATACACTTGATTCCAGAAGCACCACCATATGAAGATCGACAATTTGCCCACGTTCTATTTCACTTATTTCCGACATTATCCACTCACAACTACACAGAACATTGTTCTGAGCATGACTGAAACTTAAAATGTATTGAAGGCATTGCATAGCTGGCGTTCATGGTCAAATACAACAACGCTACCTGCAGGCGTGGCTAGAATCTGCATTTATCGAGACACGAATAAATTAATGACATCAGCTACCATTGGTCATTTATTTAGATCAACAGGGAAAGTTGAAAATTTGTACTGGAAAGGGATTCGAACCCGGGTCTCCTGCTACCCCAGCACGCGTCCCGTCACATCCAAATTCTCAGCTTATCCACTCTATTAATGTAGTCCCCTTTGCCCATTATCCTCATTACTCGCGGCATTTTGCCGACTCCAGTACGAGTTCGAACGTGGTGTGCATCCGCAGAGAAGAGATCAATTGGTTCAAATGGCTCTGAGCACTATGGGACTTTAACTTCTAAGGTCATCAGTCCCCTAGAACTTAGAACTACTTAAACCTACCTCACCTAAGGACAACACACACATCCATGCCCGAGGCAGGATTCGAACCTGCGACCGTAGCGGTCACGCGGTTCCAGACTGTAGCGCCTAGAATCGCTCGGCCACCTCGGCCGACTATCTTTTATATAGGTCCGGCTTCTATGTGACAATTTCTGAACGATCCCACCAACACGTTCTTCGCATTCCTTTATTACAATTAAGTCATTTTCAAGAACTTGCAATCTTTATATGCAGATACTGATTTCACTTGGTTTAAGAGGAGAATATATAAATGTTAGCGGCGAGCGAGCTCTATAAAATTAATTTAATATTTGATTCTAGCTGCTGACATTTGGGACTGCGATTTATCCAAAATCGAGACTCCGATAAAAACAGCATAATGTCGCGTAATAAAACTAGATGCGTATACAGAGTAATACGTCTTACTGAACTGAACCAATTGGACTTTTTATGCTCACTTAAGTTTTACATCAACGAGCAAATAAACACTATTTGCATTGCTTCGCTATGCTTGTATTAAGTAAGTTACATACAGTTTAATTTCTTAGAAATTTATTGCTGTGTTAGATCCACTTTTACAGTCTCAAGTATCAAAGCAAATCGCTGCGAAGGCATACATGATAAGATTGCGTTAGTCGTACTACAGCGTAGGTCGTTCTCCAATAGTATCTGATCCCACGTTTATAAAATGTGACCCAACAGTTGGTGTAAAACTGAACTAAACAGTCGTGCGAGTAAGCAAAAAGGAGTCAGCGGACCGCTGGCTGTTGTGACAGAAAAACAATTACCAAGTAAGTTTGTTTGACTGTTTTTATTATGTGCACTCACTCATTTGTATGCCATTTCAAAGAAGAGTATGATGATAAAGTAATTGTTTTGTGTCATGTGTATTTTCGCGATACTCTGCAACATTTAAGCATAATCGAACGGTAGAAAACTTTGAGGTTATACCTGTAGTTCTGGTTTGAAACGGAAGAGATCTAACTGCCTATGTCGTACCTGTAAATAATTTGTCAACCATACCGGTACGACTTAGGCGTTGATCGAAATCACCAATTACAAATGGTTTGTTTCAGCTGATCAATATGACGAAGAGAGCGTATAGTAAGTGAAAGCTGGAGAATATGGACGAAGCTTTACTGAAATATCGAAATGGTGAAATACGATTTAATGAAGTATGTAGAAGACTTAATATAGCAAAGCCTGCACTGCGTCGTCATTTGATGGTTTAATTAAACGTCAACATTTGGAAAATCTAATGATTTGACAGCAGAGATGGGAGATGAATTAGCACAGCCTATAATTAATTAAGAGTCTAGTTTCTTCCGAGTAACTATTACTGAATTAAGGAAACTTGCCTACGAACTTACTGAGAAATATCTTTACCGCATCGCTTCAATAAAGAAGAAAAGATAGCTAGTAAAAAGGGGTGTTACAGGTTTATGAAAGATCATCCCACTTTGTCCTTGCGAATTCTCGAAGCAATATCGATGAAACGGAGGAAGGGGTCTAAGAAAGAGCGTGTTAATGAGTTGTTTTGATAAATATGAGGAAACACTAGATGAGCGTAAGTTCACTGCTGATCAAATATCGAACGTGGATGAAACCGCATTATCCACAGTTCACGAACGGTCTAAATTAATTGCCCAAAACGGTAAACACCAAGTGGGCGCAAACACAAGCGGAGAAAGGGTCTTACAACAACATGTGTATGTGCAATGAAAATGCAGTTGGACAATTCATACATCCGATGTTAATGTTTGAGCGCAGCAGATAGATCTTAAAAAGGGGAGCTACACCAAACACAGCATTTGCATGCTCGACAAATGGATGGACACAAGAACTGTTTATCGAATGGCTAGAACATTTCATGAAATGTACAAAAGGAAATAAAGGGACCAGAAACAAATTTTTCTTTTACTGGGTGGAGACAGCACAACGCCAAAAATTTAAAGGCAATTTAGCTGGCTCTTGATTACGGTACAAATATGCTATCATTTTCTGCTCATGCGACTAATCGTCCACAGCCATTGGACAGATAGTTCTTTAAAACATTAAAAAACAGCTACAATGAGGC
Organism: Schistocerca gregaria; assembly: GCF_023897955.1. NCBI lineage: Eukaryota > Metazoa > Arthropoda > Insecta > Orthoptera > Acrididae > Schistocerca > Schistocerca gregaria. The sequence goes on from NC_064931.1 coordinate 75,028,636, forward strand.
GGCATTTTCGTGGCTACGTTCAGATCTTGGCAGTGTCATAAAGCAAGCTAACATTGTAGAACTCCTGGGTAATGCAAACCGCAGATCTGCATGGACATAGCACTAAACAGTGTTAAGCTAACAGGCTTGTGGTATTGTGATAGAAATGTTATGAAAGAAGAGGACTTTGTAGATACTACTGTGCATATTGTTGATCAATTATACCAAGATTCGGTTGATGAAACTGAAGCAATGTCTTAAGAATGTGGACCCGAAAACAATACTGGAACAGCTGTCGAAATTAAATCAATAAATAAAGTCTTACTTGAACACTTCATCTAGAAACCCTTGTATAACAACAGTTATCAAGAGAAATACGAAAAGACCTAAACCAACAACGGAGTTAACACCAAGTCCTTACATAAAGGAATATCAACAGAAAAGAAAAAGCAAATAAAAAAAAGAATCCTGTGCACAAACCTATAGAAACGAGGCAGACAGATGAAAACTTTAACAAGAATAAAAAAATAAAGGACAGAGAGAATTGGTTATGTCAACTGTGTAAATAAGTTCGGGAAGGAGGCACGATTTGGTGTATCAAATGTAAAGGTTGGGTGCATGACACATGCGTAGAAAGTAAAATTAAGAAATATTTCTGTGATACGTGTGTTCAAAGCAACCAATTTTCGATAAGCCATTTCGAGCAATTTAATTTGTCGAGAATTTATATTTGTTTCCTACGAGTAATTTCAATATTTATAACTATCAAAGTAATGTCACGTTTACAGCCTGTAATTTATTGTGACTTTTTATTATACTATTCCACGGATTTATTATGTCGTCACTGACTTCGTATCGTAAGTACGACTTCGTAATATGGGGTACGGATTAGGAAGCCAGGCGCCTTAATCGTACAGAAGTGGCCGTCTGGAGTGGCCATGCGATTCTAGGCGCTACAGTCTGGAGCCGAGCGACCGCTACGGTCGTAGGTTCGAATACTGCCTCGGGCATGGATGTGTGTTATGTCCTTAGGTTAGTTAGGTGTAATTAGTACTAAGTTCTAGGCGACTGATTACCTCAGAAGTTAAGTTGCATAGTGCTCAGAGCCATTTGAACAATTTTTCGTACAGATTTGAAAAAGGTTGAAAACCCATTATGAGAAAAAAATTTGTATTTGTGTGGAAGCTGGCCGACAGCTTAAAAAAAAATAAAGATTCAATGAATGCAAAGCAAACTGCGTTATTTAAATTACCCTACCAAATACAGTAATTCTCCCGTAAGCGGTACGACTTGAGTAACCTTACCCTACATTTTTTCTGTGCCACAGGAAATCGAGAAAGAAAATAGAAAAATTTTCAATCACGTAAACCGTCAGTTGCAGTATTACTAAGTTACATGTACATCATTCACCTGTCCAATTCGTAAACACGTGCATCACTAGGAATCGATAGTTGCCAAACTTCTTTGATTGATAGCGGAGAAATTGCAGAGGAATGAGGTTTCTTGGCTAGCAGCTTCCTGATGTGAAAGCCAGTCGCATAATGTCGCACCTGGACGCGTCTAAGTGTCACAGGCCAACAAAGGACACGCACAGCCCAGAAAGAGAGCACGCGCTCGCTGCGACGCACGCTGTGCAGCCGTCCTGCATCGATTATCCTGCGCTAGAACGCTGCAGTGTAAGCGCGACTCGAGCATGCATTGATACGAGCTCATCGAACAGCTACTTCTATGCACAAATTATAACGGAGTATAAGGAAATATGCTCAAGAGCAGATGAGTACTGCCTACTGGTCAGAAGTATCCAGACACCTACTTCAAATGGTTCGAATGGCTCGGAGCACTATGGGACTTAACATCTGAGGTCATCAGTTCCCTAGAACTTAGAAGTACTTAAACCTAACTAACCTAAGGACATCACACACATCCATGTCCGAGGCAGAATTCGAACCTGCGACCGTAGCGGTCGCGCGGTTCCAGACTGTGGCGCCTACAACCGCTCGGTCACGGCGGCTGGCCCGGAACCACAAAAAGTAGTCATGTTGGAGCGAAGTCAACGTTCTAACTCCTCCTAAAAGAAATCCATTCGGTTCAGGTCAGGACTCCAAGCAGAACAGTCCATTTGAGGAACGTTACTGTCGTTAGACCACTGCCTTTAAGATGCTGCCTTATGACAGGGAGCATTGTTATGCCGATACAATCGTCGACTCTGAACTCTTCCTCCAATGTACGCAGCGCACAATGCTGTAAAATACGTTCATACCTTTCCCTACATCCCGTTTTCTTAAGCACGATAAGAGAATCACACTCTAACCACGTGAAACCGCAACATCACCTCCTCCGTACTTCACCACTGGCACGACAAATGATGGCAGTAACGTTCTCGAGGAATTTGCCAAACCTAAGCTCTTCCACCGGATTTCCACGATTCATCGGTCCCAATCACTCGTTTCCAGTCATCTACTGTCGAATGTTGTCGCTCCTTACACTTCCTCAAACGTTGCTACAGACACGTGTGACGTACGAGAAGCTGCTCGCCCATTGTACTCCATTCTTTTTAATTTCCTAAGCACAGTCACTGTGCTAGGTGGAACACGCGAGTGGTTCCTTCAGTTGATTTCGTGCGATTTTTGGTCGACGGTCCCTGTCCGCCACTACATGAGGTCTGCCCGGTCTCGGTTTAGCTATGGTTCAGCCTTCGCGTTTCCAGTTTACAATCACACCATCAACACTCGACTTGGACACCTTTAGAAGGTCTGAAACGTCCCTACGGATGTTACTAGTCCACGTCCGAAATCGCTGAGCTCCTCCTATCGACCCATTCTACTCTTACTGCTTCTCTACTGACAACACAGTACTCCCCTCAGCCTTTTATGTTGGCGGATCAGTCTCGTGTGACATCTAGTGTTCAAGTCCGCATTACATAGGGGTGTTCGGATTTTTTTTTTCACACAATATACATACGAGCAAACCCCATTGGATTCCCCAGAGATTAAGCCTGGGAATATGTGCGTGTTTTGTGGGAGGTTTCTTTGTTTTTGTCGTGTATGGTACAGGCCTTCGCTGATTGTTTGGAGTCATGAAACCTGTCCCTTAACACACGAGTGAAACTGCTGTTCATTTATGGAACACCACCTACGATCAGCTTAGAGACAGAAGTGATGACACTTTCTGCAGGACCTGGCCATCATTTTGCAGGACAATGCTCAAGCACGTACAGTGCAAGCTGTTAGTGATTTGTTTGACTGATGGGGTCGCTAAGTGCTATACCACCTACTGCACTCCCCTGACTTAAGCCCTCGTGAGTTCAACTCGATTTCTAAACTGAAGGAAACACTTCACGGCATTAGCTTCAGAACTGCTACAAATTCGTCGGGCAACAGACCGCGCCGCTCGAACTGTCAACACAGCTGGCACTGCTAAGAGTGTCCGCCCCGCTAACTCAGTAGTTGCCGAAACGGTAGCTCAGCGTGTTCGATCAGATGGTTAGCTACCCTCTGTAGTAAAAAAAACTGAGTGAACGGATCGACGAACAACCTGAACTGGTGTCATGAGACGTCTACCCCCAACATATACAACGAACAAAATAGAACAAAATGAGATCAACAAAGAATTAAAAAATAAATTAATTAAAAAAACAAGTGGTCAACGTGATGGATTGCCGTCCTACGGGTCCGGGTTCGATTCCCGGCTAGGTCGAGAATTTTCTCCGTTCAGGGACTGTGTGTTGTATTGTCTTCATCATCATTTCATCCCCATCCGGTCCGTAGGTCGCCCAATGTGACGTCGAATGTAATAACTAATAAGACTATGCACCAAGGCGGCAGGACCTTCCCCGTAAGGGGCCTCCAGGCCAATGACGCCAAAGGCTCATTTCCACTGCTAAGAGTATCCTACGACTTCCACATCGCAGGCAACGGGTTATACACAATGCTGGAGACTACTTCGAAGGTCAGTAAGACGTTGAAACACGAGCTGTAAATAAATAGTTGTCACAACCCTCGTATAATAAAAGCCACAAACATCAATTTAATATTTATAGAAAATCTGTCACCGCAGATGCCAGCATTTTTAACTCTCTACGTCATCCTAAACAACACAAAATTGCATATTTGAGTCATGCTATACCGCAAAAAATAGTATCCTATGGATCGTACAGAGCCACAAAATGAAAAAAATGTAATCTAAACAGCTACCTACAATACTGTATCTCTTTCCTGTACTCAAACCGATTTATTGTAATATATGCACCAGTACCTGTAAAGCGTTGTTAGCAATACCACTGAAGTAGAGCATTTCCTTTTACACAGTCTCTTCACACAGATTTTATTCTACTTTGTTTTATATAACATTTTAGCAACGAAGGTTTTAATCTGAATTATCCCTTTAATTTAATTAAACAGTGATATAAGCTGCCTCGCCTTGACACGCTGTATCTACATGTCACATCAACGTATTCAGCACTCTATACTCCCATCTAATTTGAACTACTTTGTTTTAATTGATAATTAATTGTAACCTCCAGCTGCCGACAGATGTTGTTTACATACCTCGATGGGGAAATCTGAAAATGCGTGCCCCGACCAGGACTCGAACCCGCGATCTCCTGCTTACATGGCAGACGCTCTATCCATCTGAGCCACCGAGGACACAGATGAATAGCGCGACTGCAGGGACTTACCCCAGCACGCTTCCCGTGAGACCCACATTCCCAACTGTCCGCAATCTACATACGTAATGTTCCTAATAGATACTTTGCCTACCCACTCGTTACACGCGCCCACTTAAGTTGACGATTCCCGTAAGTGTTCTGGCAACCTGTGCGCACTCGCACAGACGAAGGTAAATGGCCGGGTAGCGTTCTAACTATATATGAAGATAGTAACTCTCTTCATCTGTGTTGTCGGTGGCTCAGATGGATACAGCGTCTGCCATGTAAGCAGGAGATCCTGGATTCGAGTCTCGGTCGAGGCATGCATTTTCAGCTGTCCCCAGCAAGGTATGTCAACAACACCTGTCGACAGCTGAGGGTTTCAATTAATTATCATTTATTCTACAGAAGCTGCACGGTCATCAATGATATCTTTTCTTTAGAGAAGAGTTGCTATCTTCATATACTTTGTTTTAGTTTCAATTCAATACGGGCGGGTGCGCTCCAGTAATTAGTGTTTTGATAAATTACGTGGTTAATGATGAGACGACTGTGTAAGCATAAAGAACAACGAGTGTTGCCACGCTTGTTTCGAATACGATGCAGAAGTTTCGCTGGCAGGCCCTTACACATTCTTCATACAGACCCAATCTGCCCCCATATGGTTTCCATATTTTTGGAGCTCCGAAGAAAACATTCGTGGGCGTCGATTTGATTCGGACGAAGAGGTACACGCCTGGGTACAATCACGGTTCCGTATGCAACCACAAACATTTTTCCACTTAGGTACTGATCGTCTTGTCTCACAGTGGGATAAATGTATTGACAGCTACGGCAATTACTTTTGAAATAATATTTAAGTACTTTTTGCATCCGTCTCGTTTTCATTCGACTGCCCCTTATCTATAGTGATAATAAATATCTAACACCGTCGTGTCTTACTATTAGGATATACGTCAGCATTTGACATTATAAAACTAGCCTCCGTAGACGAAAAATGATAAAGTATACGAATGTACTGCGAATGAACACGAGAAAAAAGCCAACAGCACCTGAAAATTTCCTAAGATTACTGCTTCCAGAAGGCCTTGACCCGACGGAAGGGAGATGAGTGTTTAACACCCCGTCAACGACTCAATGACACGACGAGGTAATAAGATAGAAAAGACAAGCTCAGATGGAGCGACAACGTGGAAGTGGCCTTTTCACAGAAACTAAGCCAGCATTCACATGAGGTCATTCAGCGAAAGCACGCCCAACTAAAATGTCGATGCCGGCCGGGGTGGCCGAGCGGTTCTAGGCGCTACAATCTGGAACCGCGCGACCGCTACGGTAGCAGGTTCCAATCCTGCCTCGAGCATGGTTGTGTGTGATGTCCTTAGGTTAGTTAGGTTTAAGTAGTTCTAAGTCCTAGGGGACTGATGACCTCAGATGTTAAGTCCCATAGTGCTCAGAGCAATTTGAACCATCTGTTGCTAGGAGAGAATACGAAAATACTTTCACAGGTTGCGCATCAGATCCTCTGTCGAGGGTCCTCAGTAATTCACCAGTTCTGCATTCGGTTATTTCCTACTTTGGATAGTGGCATATAACTGGAAATGGTAGTAACGGAAATTTATTGCGATCTTCATCGGTGAAGCTATTTTGGGAGAGTGACTTCAGTGTTTCCCTCGCTATTTTATCCTCTTTCATCCCGACGTCATCTTGATCACCTAAAATCTGGACATATGACTTTGATACAGTGACTGTGATCAAAGGATTCGATGGACCTAAAATTTTCAGGTATTTTTGACAACTGCTGGTAAAGTCTTCCTTTCGCTTTCATTGAAAGCTTATCGCATACCTGTCCCTTCGTTTGTTTTTACTTTTTTCTTCAGAAAGGTTCATCTTCACTTAGCTACAGTGGACAAGACAGCGGTATCCCCGTAAAAGTGGGTGAATAGCAGTGTGCAGTACTGGCTGTGCATTCCGATAAACGGCTAGACGGGAAGCATTCAGACACAAGTACGAGATATTATTGCACATCTCAGGGCTGTCTCTGCGCCATTACAACTGTGATAAGTGTGGCGCAAAAAGCATCTCGCCTTATTCCCAAAGCGGAAGGGAGTCGACCTTACACGGGCTTTTTACTTTGATAGCTGCACTTTCTAAAGGCGGCGCTTTTGTAAGATCTTGCCGCACAGCGACGTCGTCATTGGTGGTCAGAGGGCATTAATCGTTCGCAAATACACTGACGAAAAACAAATCTCAACACCAAGGAGGAGTTGTGCGACATAAACGGAAGTTGGTAGGCGCGTTTCTGCATCTGAAAGATGATCTATCTTCTAATTACGTCCCTGTCACGCCAGTGTGGAGCTAATAGTGCCACTATGACAACGAAAATCAGGTTTGCTTTAAATACACGCTGTAACGGTCGTGAGCGTTAGTTACCTTTAAGATTGAACGAGGTGAGTTAATGTTAGTCAAGAATGCGCTTTAAGATGACGCCATTATCAACACCTCACTGAGTTTGAACGAGGTCGTGTAAGAATGCTACAAAAAGCTGAATGTTCCTTCTGCGACACTGCAGAAAGACGTGGCAGAAATGGAGCCACTGTACATGACTGCTGTCAGCAGTGGTCACGAGAATGTACGGTGGCAAGAAGACCGCGCTTCGGACGCCCACGTGGCACTACAGACAGGGAAGAGCATCGTGTTTGGCGTATGGCTCTGGCGAATCCTACTGCATCTGCAGCAACAGTTTTAGCAACATTGGGCACCACAGTGATAAAGCCAACTGTTAGAAATCGGTTACTTGACGGACAGCTCCGAGCTAGACTTCCTGAAGCATTCTACTGACCCCAAACCACCGCCATGTGCGACTTCACTGGTTTCAAGCGAGAGCTCAATGCATGTGATGATGATGTTTGGTTTGTGGGGCGCTCAACTGCGTGGTTATCAGCGCCCCCCAAATTCCCAACCTTTGCTCAGCCCAATCTCGCCACTTTCATGAATGATAAAAACAACACAAACACCCAGTCATTTCTAGGCAGGTGAAAATCCCTGACCCCGCCGGGAATCGAACCCGGGACCCGGTGCTCGTGAAGCGAGAACGCGACAGCGAGACCACGAGCTACGGATAGCTCATTGGAGGGCAGGTTGGAGATCTGTTGCGTTTACTGCTGAAAGCTGGTTTCACCTCGGTGCCAGTGGTGGCCGGTGTTGGTTAGGAGGTCAGTTCATAACCTAAAAACAGCCCTCCTATGTTTCCAGAATGAGATTTTCACTCTGCAGCGGAGTGTGCGCTGAAGGTAGGAGACGAGGTACTGGCGGAAATAAAGCTGTGAGAACGGGGCGTGAGTAGTGCTTGGGTAGCTCAGTTGGTAGAGCACTTGCCCGCGCAAGGCAAAGGTCCTGAGTTCGAGTCTCGGTCCGGCACACAGTTTTAATCTGCCAGGAAGTTTTAGCCCTACTATGTGCTAGACACGCTGGACCTACACCTGGAATTATGGTATGGGTGCAATTTCGTAATACAGCTCGTGGTTATCCCACGCACCCTGCCTGCAAATTTGTTCGTCAATCTGGTGATTCGACCTGTTGTACTGTCATTCATTAACAGCATCCCAAGGCGGTTTTACAACAGGATTGCGCTCGCCCACATACTGCTGTTGTAGCCCAACATACTCTACAGAGTGTCGACGTGTTGCCTTGGCCTTCAATCACAGTATCCGTCTCCAATCGAGCACATATGGGACGTCGGACGACAACTCCAGCGTAATCCACAAACAGCATTAACCGACTCCGTATTAACCGAACAAGTACAACAGGCATGGAACTCCATTCCACAAACAGATATCCCCACCTGTACAACACAGTGCACCTACATTTGCATGCCTGCATTCAGCAATCTGGCGATTACATCTGGTATTGATATACTATGATTTCACATTTGCAATGGCTTATCTCGCGCCTACATTCACCTGTGATCTTGCAATGTTAATCAGTTTAATGTTACCTACACGAATGTATTTCCGAAATTTCACTGATCTACATTTATTATTTTTTGGTGTAGCACTCCAGACATGTCGATACCGACATATTTCACAGCAGTCGTGAAACAGTATACACAGCTGAAAATCTCGGGAATATGGAGTTAGAGAGCAAGATATTAAATAAATTGTGTTCACTGGAGACATTGGGTTCGTCGATAGCCCGCCAGGCTAGTTTTATTGGTGGCCTGTTTCCTGACTTCGATTACAGCACATTATTGTATGTTTAGAATCAAGTTACTGTGAAGAGTTCAAAAATGGTTCAAATAACCTCTGAGCACTATGGGACTCAACATCTGAGGTCATCAGTCCCCTAGAACTTTGACCTACTTAAACCTAACTAACCTAAGGACATCACACACATCCATGCACGAGGCAGGATTCGAACCTGCGACCGTAGCGGTCGCGCGGTTCCAGACTGAAGCGCCTAGAACCGCTTGGCCACACTGGCCGGCGTGAACAGTTCAAATCACTATAATTGAATCAGTGTTACACAGGAGAGCGGACACTGAAGAGTCTCCTATTAACATTAGCAGCCGGCCGCGGTGATCTCGCGGTTCTAGGCGCGCAGTCCGGAACCGTGGGACTGCTACGGTCGCAGGTTCGAATCCTGCCTCGGGCATGGATGTGTGTGATGTCCTTAGGTTAGTTACGTTTAAGTAGTTCTAAGTTCTAGGGGACTGATGACCACAGCAGTTGAGCCCCATAGTGTTCAGAGCCATTTGAACATTACCAATCACACTACTTCATGGCAGGTCTCTTAACCATCTACACTGAAGAGCCAAAGAAACTGAAACACAACCCTAATATCGTGTCGGGCCCCGCGAACACCCGGAAGTCCCGTAACACGAAGTGGCATGGACTCGCCTAATGTCTGAAGTAGTGCTGGAGGGATTTGACACCATGAATCCTACAGGGCTGCCAATAAATCCGTAAGTGTACGAGGGGGTGGAGATCCCTTCTGAACAGCACATTGCAAAGCATCCCAGATATGTTGGTGAGTGTGGTGGCCAGCGGAAGTATTTAAACTCAGAAAAGTGTTCCTGGAGCCACTCTGCAACAATTCTGGACGAGTAGGGTGTCGCATTGTCCTGCTAGAATTGCCCAAGTCTGTCGGAATGCGCAACGGACATGAATGGATGGAGGTGTCACCTGTTAGAGGCGTATCTTCACGTACTGGAGGGGTCGCATATCACTCCAACTGCACGCGCCCAACACCATTACAGAGCCTCCACCAGCTTGAACAGTCCCCTGCTGACATGCAGGATCCATGAATTCATGACGTTGTCTCCATACACTTCCATCCGCTCGAAACAATTTGAAACGAGACTCGTCCGACCAGGCAACATGTTTCCAGTCATCAACAGTCCAATGGCGGTGTTGACGGGCCCAGGTGAGGCGTAAAGCTTTGTGTCGTGCAGTCATCAAGTGAACACAATTGGACCTTCCACTCCGAAAGACCATATCAAAGATGTCTCGTTAAATGGTTCGCACGCTGATACTTGTTGATGACCCAGCACTGAAATCTGCAACGATTTGCGGAAGGGTTGCACTCCTGTCATGTTGAACGATTCTTTTCAGTCGTCGTTGGTCCCCACCTTGCAGGATCTTTTTCCGGCCGCAGCGATGTCGGAGATTTGGTGTTTTGTCGGATTCCTGATATTCGCAGTACACTCGTGAAATGGTCGTACGAGTAGATCCTCACTTCATTGCTACCTCGGAGATGCTGTATCCCATCGCTCGAGCGCCGACTATAAAACCACGTTCAAACTCACTCAAATCTTGATAACCTACCATTGTAGCAGCAATAACTGATCTAACATCTGCGTCAGACACTTGTCGTCTTATACGGGCATTGCGGACCCCAGCGGCGTATTCTGCCTGTTTACATATCTCTGCATTTGAATACGTATACCCTTACCAGTTTCTTTGGCACTTCAGTGTATTTCCGGCAACCAAAGCTGTCTTCTTGAAGAACTAACTGCAATTCAATACGAATAGTAGGTCAGTAACCGCATGATGAACGTTATATGAAGGAGGGATTTGGATACGTCACACGACCTTTCAGAAGCTTGAGAATGAAAGCGATGTATTCTCCCCAAATTTAGTTGTCTTTAGTTTGCACCAGGATTTCTTGAAATGAGGATGGAAAAGCGGAAATTTTGGGAAGGACTGAACTAGAGCGTCTACGATCTTGTCCGAAGTCTCTGTACACGCGAAATACACAGTATCCTCGTTTCTCAACAAACATGCAAGGGTAGTCGTGAAGTTGTAATCATCATTAATCGTTAATTTGTACCCCGATTTACCATAAACAAAAGTATTGGGAAAGTACTTACAGAAAAAGGGCTTTGGTGTACGAAGAAAGCTAACTGCTTCTGCGAGCAATAATTAATACATGTGGTTCCGTTTACGAGCTAGTCGGCAATTTTCTTTATAAACAATGGATTTTACAAAATTCTCGTTTAACTTCACAATTACGAAAGTGCATTTTAATTTGAAAGACTCAAAAAAATTAACAAAGTATTCTGAAAAATACACTACTGGCCATTAAAATTGCTACAGCACAAAGATGACGTGCTACAGACGCGAAATTTAACCGACAGGAAGAAGATGTTGTGACATGCAAATGATTAGCTTTTCACAGTATCCATACACGGTTAGCGCCGGTGAAGACACCTACGACGTGCTGACTTGAGGAAAGCTTCCAACCGATTTCTCATACACAAACAGCAGTTGACGGCGTTGCCTGGTGAAACGTTGTTGTAATGTCTCGTGTAAGCGGGATAAATGCGTACCATCACGTTTCCGACTTTGATAAAGGTCGGACTGTAGCCTATCGCGATTGCGATTTATCGTATCGTGACGTTGCTGCTCGCGTTGGTCAAGATCCAATGACTGTTAGCAGATTATGGAATCAGTGGGTTCAGGAGGGTAATACGGAACTCCGTGCTGGATCCTAACGTCCTCGTATCTCTAGCAGTCGAGATGACAGGCATCTTATCCGCATGGCTGTAACGGATCGTGCAGCCACGTCTCGATCCCTGAGTCAAGAGATGGGGACGTTCGCAAGACAACAAGCATCTGCACGAACAGTTCGACGACGTTTGCAGCAGCATGGACTATCAGCTTGGAGACGATGACTGCTGTTACCCTTGACGCTGCATCACAGACAGGAACGCCTGTGATGGTATACTCAACAACGAACCTGGGTGCACGAATGGCAAAACGTCATTTTTTCAGATGAATCCAGGTTCTGTTTACAGCATCATGATGGTCGCATCCGTGTTTGGTGACATCGCGGTGAACGTTCATTGGAAGCGTGTATTCGCCATCGCCATACTGGAGTATCACCCGGCGTGATGGTATTGGGTGACACTGGTTACACGTCTCGGTCACCTCTTGTTCGCATTGAAGGCACTTTGAACAGTGGACGTTACATTTCAGATGTGTTACGACCCGTGGCTCTACCCTTCATTCGATCCCTGCGAAACCTTACATTTCAGCAGGATGATGCACGACCGCATGTTGCAGCTCCTGTACGGGCCTTTCCGGATACAGAAAATGTTCGACATCTGCCCTGGCCAGCACATTCTCCAGATCTCTCAGCAATTGGAAACATCTGGTCAATGGTGGCCGAGCAACTAGCTCGTCACTATACGCCAGTCACTACTCTTAATGAACTGTGGTATCGTGTTGAAGCTGCATGGGCAGCTGTACCTGTACACACCATCCAAACTCTGTTTGACTCAATGCCAAGGCGAATCAAGGCCGTTATTACGGCCAGAGGTGGTTGTTGTGGGTACTGATTTCTCAGGATCTATGGATCCAAATTGCGTGAAAACGTTATCACATGTCAGTTCTAGTATAATATATTTGTCCAATGAATAGCCGTTTATTACCTACATTTCTTCTTCGTGTAGCAATTTTAACGGCCAGCAGTGTAATTTTGATTTCGATTAAGCCTAGTACTGTTTACGTGTGTTTCATAGCGAATACACTCTGGCTACGCAACTTTACCATACAGTGACTAATTCAGTTAACGAGCTACATAATAGAAGACTGTAACATTCTTGTGCTGTTCTCCTTACGGGATACCAAAGATACGATCGCTTTAAGTAACCGGCGCGGTTAATTCGCACGCACGTACAGCGAAAGAGACGGCACAGCAGGATCAAATGCAATGAATGCATTTAACAGTATACAGGAGGAACTTCGAAACTAGGAAACTCTCAGGACAAAAGATCGTTTGTGGCACATATGGCTATCTTTAAAGCACTGAATTACAAATATTGATCTAAATTTGGAAACCCTACACAGAGCTCAAGAGCGACGATTCCTCAGCGTGTCGGAGGAAATGGAAATGTATACTCACAAAAAGCGAGACCCAATCACAGTTTCTATTTTGGCATTTATGACGACTTTGTAAGGTAATGATTTTAGGGTAGCTGGAACACGGGTGCTTCGCCTGAAAGCGGAGAAAGGGCTCTCCGGCGCGGCGCGAGGCGTTCAGCAGGCGTCTCGTGGGATCGCGGCACAACAAAACAGCGACCACATGCCGTGACGAAGCGCCGCCACGGGTATAGTCGCCGTCCGTTTTTTAAATTATGACAATTTTTGTTTAGTTTTTATAACATCTTTTAACCTTGAGGAACCACAAATTTTAATTAAGTATGGTCAAGAACAGTATTCTCGCCAAACAAAAAAATTACTATTAACTTAGCGTATGTGTATAATTTTAGTCAGATGCCGCAAATGTACTAGACGCCGCCAGGGGGCAGTAGCCATGTGGGCTTTATTAATAACTTGGGTCCTACCGAACTACTGGTTTATCCTGCGACGTAGCATGTAAATCATGATGATGGACGAGTTACTCTTGTAACGAATACAATCAGGAATGTTCTGGTACATCTGATACTTGACAATGGTATGGCAGGACATCTGTTAAGATATCAGGGAATAACTTCCATCATACTAGAGGGAGCCGCAGAGAGTAAAACCTTTAGAGGAATACAATATGTATTTCGTAGAGTTTTTGTTGATTATTTATTTTACTGTTGTCCACACAACTGATGATGGTTCGCGTTCTACCAGAACAGCTAATGTTAACATAACAAATAATGCAGTTTTTGAGTCATCAGTCTTGTCACTAGTTTGATGCAACCCGCCGCGAATTCCTCCCGTGTGACAACCTCTTCGTCTCAGAGTAGCACTTGCAACGAATGTCCTCCGTTATTTGCTGGATGTACCCCAGTCTTTGTCCTCCTCTATAGTTTTTACTATCTGCAGCTCCCTCTAGTACCACGGTAGTTATTCTCTGATGTCTTAACAAATGTCGTACAATCCTCACCCCTTTTCTTGTCAGTGTTTTCCACGTATTCCTTTCCTCGCCTATTCTGCGGAAAACCTCATTCCTTACCTTATCAGGCCACCTAATTTTCAACATTCTTCTGCAGCACCACATCAAATGCTTCTGTTCTCTTCTGCTCCGGTTTTTCCACAGTCCATGTCTCACTGCCGTACAATGTTGCGCTCCTAACATACGTTCTCAGAAACTTCTTTCTCAAACTGAGAAACATGGTTGACACTGGTAGATTTCTCTTGGCCAAGAGCGCCCTTTTTGTTAGTGTTAGTCTGCTTTTTTTGTCCTCCTTGCTCCATCCGTCATGGATTATTTCATTGCCTAGATAGCAAATTCCTTAACTTCGTCTGCTTGGTGATCACCAACTATGATGTTAAGTTTGTCGCTGTTCTTATTTCTGCTACTTATTACTTTCGCCTTTCTTCGATTTACTCTCAATCCATATCCTCTATCTATTAGACCGTTAATTCCATTCAACAGGTCCTGTAATTCTTCGTTTTCACTGAGATATAAATGTCATTAGCGAATCTTATCATTGATTTTTAATTCCGCTCTTGAACTTTTATTTCATTTTTCAGCCGCGCGGAGTGGCCGCGCGGTTAGAGGCGCCATGTCACGGATTGCGCGACCGCTCCCGCCGGAGGTTCGAGTGCTCCCTCGGGCATGGGTATGTATGTTGTTCTTAGCATAAGTGAGTTTAAGTTAGTTTAAGTAGTGTATAAATCTAGGGACCGATGACCTCAAAAGTGTGGACCCTTAGGAATTCACACACATTTGAACATTTTACTTCCCATCATTGGGCGAAATACACCCCTACATTACACTCTTTTTAATCCGAGCGCCTCGGTCTTCGTCTTTCACTCTTATTATTCCCTCTTCCTTCTTGTACAAGCTGTATATTACTCGTCTCCCCAAATAGCTAACCCAGACTTTCCTGAGAATTTCTATATTTTGCACTACTTGACATAGTCGAATGCATTTTCAAGGTCGACAAATCCTATGATAGTGTCTTGATTTTTCTTTAGTCTTGCTTCCATTATCAATTGCAACGTCAGAACTGCCTCTCTCGTGCTTTTACTTTTCCTAAAGTCAAACTGGTCGCTATGTAACAGATCCTCAGTTTTCTTTTTCATTCTTCTGGCTACTATTATTGTCAGCAACTTCGCCCGCATGAGCTGTCAACCTGAAATTTGGAAATTTGTGGTAAGTTCCTATGGGACCAAACTGCTGAGGTCATCGGTCCCTAGGCTTACACAGTACTTAACCTAACTTAAACTGACTTACGCTAAGGACAACACACACACCCAAGCCCGAGGGAGGACTCGAGCCTCCGAAGGTGACAGCCGCGCGAACCATGGCACGGCGGCCGACCGCGCGGCTACCTCGCGCGGTTGTTAAGCTGATTGTACGATAATTCTCGCACATATCAGCACTTGCAATTATACAGAATGTGCGGATGATGTTTTTCCGAAAGTCTGATGGTGTATCACTTGACTCGTACATTCTACACACCAACGTGTAGCCGGCCGCTATGCCCGAGCGGTTCTAGGCGCTTCAGTCCGGAACCGTGCGACTGCTACGGTCGCAGGTTCGAATCCTGCTTCGGGCATGGATGTGTGTGATGTCCTTAGGTTAGTTAGGTTTAAGTAGTTCTAAGTTCTAGGGGACTGATGACCTCAGACGTTAAGTCCCATAGTGCTCAGAGCCATTTGAAACATTTTTGAACCAACGTGTGTAAATAATCGTTTTGTTGCCAGTTCCCCCAGCGATTTTAGAAATTCCGATGGAAATTTATTTATTCCTTCTGCCTTACTTGATTTGACGTCTTTCAAAGCTCACCTAAATTCTGATTATAATATTGGACCCCCTCTCTCTTCCATATCGACTCCTGTTTCTTCTTCTAGCACGTCATCAGGTAAGTCCTCCCCCACACAGAGGCTCTGAAAATTCTCTTTCCACCTATCCGCTCTCTCTTCTGCGTTTAACAGCGGAATTCCCACTGCACTCTTACTGTTACCGCCCTTGCTTTTAATTCCATCGAAGGTTGTATTGACTTTTCTAGACTGGGTGTTGTGTGCTGTCCTTAGGTTAGTTAGGTTTAAGTGGTTTGAAGTTCTAGGGGACTGATGACCATAGATGTTAAGTAGTCCCATAGTGCTCAGAGCCATTTCTTTTTTTTTTTTTTTTTTTTTTAGTGTTCTACGAGTCGAGTCACTCCTTTCGACAATCTTTTCTTTCTCGACTTCTTCACATTTTTCATGTAGCCATTTTGTCTGAACTTCCCTGTATTTCCTATTTATTTCATTCCTAAGTGACTTGTATTTCTGTTTTCCTGAGTCACCCCGAACATTTATGTACTTCCTTCTTTCGTCGATCGACTGAAGCATTTCTTCTGTTACCCATGCTTTCATCGCAGCTACCTTCCTTGCACGTACGTTTTTCTCTCCATCTTATGTGACTGCCATTTTTAGAGACGGACAATATAAAGTCTGGTTATATCTGCTTCTCTTTTGTCGCCTGTGATGGACTGCTTGCTTTCCACCTTTGACTCGTTGTAACACTGATACACCCGCCATTACTGCCTTGTTTTATACTGCAAACTACATCATCTTGACTGGCCAGACACAGTTGCAATACTTCCGCTGCTGCCTCAGTTAGATGGAATTTGTGAAAATGTCCAAGCACTCGCGGAACCCAGAGAATGATGATCTTTGTCATATTAAAAATGTCGTGCGAGATGGTGAAAACCCATCCGTGATTTCACTTTTTCCGCGATCGCCTCGACTGTGATAAGGCGGTCTTCGAGCAGTGCTCCACTTCTCTCGCGATTCGCAGTTCTTCACAGAGATGCTCTGCCACTTCGCTCTTCCTCATTCATACTTGTTGGACCACACTCTAAACGTGAGCGTCACATAACCATTGTGTCACATCATACACCTCCACCAAGACAACATGGATTGTTGCAGTGTTGCTCTCCTTCAAACGCATTACCGCGCGATAATACGCTTTATCTAAAGGCTGCGCCATTCTGTTTTGTCTCATCTAACCGCGTGCGAAGTGGCGTGGGGGCTTCACGATGTACCAGGACAGCAGACGTTTATTTACAAATATAAGGGAGGGCTTTCCGTTCCGCTGCTACAACAGCTTTGGCAATTATAACATTTATTATACACTGAGATGACAAAAGTCATGCGATACCTCCTAATATCGTGTCGGGCGTAATGCAGCAACTCGATCTGGCATAGACTCAACAAGTCCTCGGAAATCCCATCAGGAATACTGAGATATGCTGCCTGTATAGCCCTCCATAACTCCGAAACTGTTACCGGTGCAGGATTTTACGGACGAACTGACCTCCCGATTATACCCCATGAACGTTCAACGAGATTGATGTCGGGCAATCTGGATGGCCAATTAATTTAGTCGAATTTTCCAGAATGTTCTTTACACAATTTGCGAAACATTGCGGCACTGGCCTCCACAAAAATTCCATCGTTGTGTGGGAACATGACGTCCATGAATGACTGTAAATGGTCGCCATGTACCCTAACATCCAGAGGACCCAGTCCATTCCGTGTAAGCACAGCCCACACCATTATGGAGCCACCGCCTTCTTGTACAGTGCCTTGTTGACAACTTGTGCCCACGGCTTCGTAGGATCTGCGCCATCTCGAACCATGCCGTCAACTCCTACCAACTGAAATCGGGACTCATCTGACCAGGCCACGGTTTTCCGGTCGTCTTGGGATTCAACCGATTCCTCTCGGAGTCCAGCCGATCAGGTCTCGAGCCCAGGATAGACGATGCAGCCGTTGTCTGTCCTGTTGCCATAGCCGCACTGTCCTAACGGATTTGTTTGTCGTGCGTTCCACACTGATTTCTGCGGCTATTTCACGCAGTGTTGCTTGTCTGTTAGCACTGACAACTATAAGCGAACGCAGCTGCTCTCGGTCGTTAAGTGAAGGCCATCAGTCACAGCGCTGTCCGTGGTGAAAGGTAACGCCTGCAATTTGGTATTCTCGGTACACTCTTGACACTATGGATCTCAGAATATTGGATTCCCTAATGATTTCCGAAACGGACGTCCCAAGCGTCTAACTCCAACTACCACTGCGCGTACAAAGTCTGTTAATTCCCGTAGTGCGGCCATAATCTAGTCGGACACCTTTTCACATGAATCACTTGAGTACAAATGACAACACCGCCAATGCACTGCCCTTTTCTACTTTGTGTACGCCATTTTCTTTGCACTTCAGTCATAAAAGTACCTTCTTTACAAAAACAAACCGGCCACAGATCCAACTAAACTGCAAATGCTTCGTTTAATACCTCAGCCACTCTTCTGCAGTACAAAGCAACATTTTACGCTTGCGATGCCCGGAGTTCATCAGCGCTGTAGCTCGTGTGGGTGTGGTGTGTCCAGATATCTTTTATTTTAATTTAAAAAATTAAAAAGAAACGCCCTCCTGGCGATCACGTGCCGCTCGCCCACGCGCTTGCACCCACGCCACCCCACCGGAAGTGCAGCAAGTAGCTGCTTTTCTCGTCCCCGCGGTATGCAGCTCGCCACAGCAAATCCGAGCTGACCACCAGCAATCTATCTTCCTAAATACACTGTGGTGACGAATGTCATAGGATAGCGATATGCACATACAGTACGGCGTACACTTGGTATAAAAGGGCAATGCATTGGCGTAACTGTCATTTCTACTCAGGTGATACATATGAAAAGGTTTCCGATGTGATTATAGCCGGACGACGGGAATTAAACTTGAATGGTAGCTGAAGCTAGACGAATAGGACATTCAATTTCGGAAATCCTCAGCGAATTCAATATTCCGAGATCTACAATGTCAGTAGTGTGCCGAGAGTGCCAACTTAACGAACGACAGCAGCGGCGTTTGCATAGAGTTGTCAGTGCTAACAGACAGGCAACACTGGGTGAAATAACCGCACAAATGAATGTGTAACGTACGGCGAACGTATACGTTAGGACAGTGCGCCGAAATTGGATGTTAATGGCCTATGGCAGCAAACGATCGACGCTAGTGCCTTTGCTAACAGAACAACATCGCCTGCAGCGCCTCTCCTGGATTCGTGACCATATGTGTTGGACTGAAACGATTATGTTCGGCTACTTGAAGGCTATTTGCAACCATTCCTGGACGTCATATTCCCAAACAATGATAAAATTTTTATGGAGGACAATGCGCCATGTCACCGGGTCACAGTTATTCGTGATTGGGTTGAAGAACATCCTGAACAATTCGCGCGAATGATTTGCCCAACCAGATCGCTCGAAGTGAATCCCATAGAGCATTTATGGGACGTAATAGAGAGATTAGTTCGCACACAAAATTCTGCGAAGGCAACAATTCCGCAGTTATGGATGGCCATAGAGGCAGCGTGGCTCAGTATTCCTGCAGGGGATTTCCAGCGTCTTGTGGGCAAAAAGGAGGCGCGACACGATATACGGGGTATCCTATGACGTTTGTCACCTCAGTGTAATTTGTAGGACAATTTGGGAACACACTGGTAACAAACAAACATTATTTTCTACTGTTTGCCTCATTTTGAGGAACATGTCGATTTCTATCGGCACAGAAGACGTCAAGAAATGTAAGTTAAGGCTTAGATTGCACGAATTTGTACCCACTATCTGCTTATTAACTGTCCTAAAAAATTTTCACAATACAGCTAATCGTATATTTTCCTTTATTCAACCAATACAGCAATTTTTTTGTAAAATTTCATCGTAACTTGTAAGCTCGAAACGTTTTGCTCTGTCGTATGTAGGGTGCTCAATAAAATTTGTTGCAATTGCCATTACGCAATGTCCAACAAACGACTCTTCGGTTTTAAAACTAAATTACATGAATACTAAGATCGACAGAAGAATGCAACAAAAGGTATGTTTACGGTAAAAGCTGAAAGAACTTCTCACAGAAATTTCGAAGTATAATTTACAAAAGCTGCTATCAGATGGCCCTGTAAACTGTATAGCTCATATCGTCATGTGTAAATACACTCATCCTTTGCAATGACATCACAATTTTTTTTGAAAGTGTCCATCGGTCGTAGTAGAGAGGTAACGTGAACGAACAATTAAAATTGTCATCATGCCTTGCAGTGTCTCAACGGAAATAGATTCAGTTGCTACACGGATCGACCATTCAAGCTCGTTCAGTGCGTTTGCGTAGTTTCTTAGACAGAGTCTTTCAATGCGTCCTACAAAATGTGAGCACAAGGAGAGAATATGGAGGCCAATCCACGCCTGCGCCAATACGTTTGGGGTTATCGGACGCACTGACTTATTTCCAAAGTATTCATCAAGAAAGCGAAACACATATTCGGTGCAATGTGGCCGGGCCACATCTTCAACGAACCACTCGGCGCCTGATCGATCCTCCAAAGTTTGTTACGTGGCGACAAACTGCTCCAAAACTGCAACATAACGTCCACTTGTAATTGACGCTCGCATGAAAAAAGGGCTGCATACCGCAGCACGAGCAGTGATTTTAGGAGAATGCAGTGCTTTCGCTTCACGAATGGGGTTTTTCGGAACTCCAAAATCGACAGCTTTGTTTATTCACGCATCCATTCAGGTCGAAGCGTAATTTATTTGTGAACCAGATGCAGCCAACATCAAGTTGTTCATTATAAACCATTTTGAGAATCTGTTTCGCAAAGTCAGCCCTTTGTCGTACAGTGGGTATGGGTATGCTTGGTGAATTCGGATTTTGTATGAAAACGTGTGGAGACTGTTTCTCAGTATTATATGCATACTGGAAATCTTCAAACTGATCTTTGCAACAATTCTTCGGCCGGACTGCCTCAGACGTCGCTGGATAAAATCAGAAAGTGTGACGACATTTTCAGGAGCTACTGCAATTGGCCTGAGGGAACGTTCCACGCTCGATCATCATCCATGTTGCCTGTACGTTGGAAATTTGCGAGGCGCGGGCAAATGGTTTTCGCATCGGGGCGTTTTTGAACATCAAATCGTGCGCGAAAACTGCTCCTTCTCGCCGTAATACCGTGTTCTAACGTGTAATACTGTAGTACCCCAAACATCCGTTGCTCAACGGAATACGTGATTTTTATACGAAGCCATCAAACACCCCTCTGGCAGTAAAAGTTTCATAAACTTGCAGAGCGGTGTTTGTTTCCTTCATATAAAAATGTACCCATTTGGCTGCAGTTATCCACAATTCAAGATAAATACGTGATTTAAACCTATTCCTCCGGTACGTTAACGTTTCACGTTTCAGCAGCGGAACTGATCGCTTTCGGCGTCGGAGTACTAATTATAAGCACTTCGTACTGCCATTACAACATTAGTAACTACTGCTTCTAAACATATGTATACAATTCTTACAACTTTCACAATAAATGTACCGTTTGATACATTCTTCTGGCGATCTTAGTTTTCATGTTACTTAATTTTAAAATCAGTCGTTTGTCATGTGCGTCCAACCCAACATCCATTAACATGTGCCATTTGCAAATCATTGTGAACTGTATGTCATAAACACTTTCCTCCCTACAACACAGTGACCGTATAAAAAGTGGGGAATACACGAACTGTTGCTCCTGTTCGATGCTGTGCAGCAGTTTGACGCGGTAATACTATATCCTTGATTGGACGACAGCCACAAATTTCTATATGGTATTGTTAGATCCAAAAAACAGTTTTTGAAAATTTGAGATAGATATTCCAAAAAAATCTGCGACTTCCTTGGAACGCCACCGACTGATGAGTGTTCGAGACTCCTGCGATAATTTATTGCTTAGCAAACCTCTCGCAATTTGTTCTATTCCCTGCTGTGCGCGTCAGCTGCTTCTCTTATCCCAATCTCACACAGATCATACAATCCAAGAGAGTGATGGAAAGAGCTACCCAGAACTCCACCCAAGTGTGCCCTCACTGTTAGTGATCTGAAATGTATGTAGACTCTGAAACAAAAGTTTCCAGTACCTCTGCTTCCATCGTATCTTTTATCCGCTACCACGTAATAATACATCATTATGAGATATCTTTTCCGGCTGTCTCATTTTTTGATGTATAATTTACACACTTTAGCTGGTAATCCTTTTCCGCGTAATTCAGGTACCATAATGATATTTTGGATAGGGACACTCCAAATTATGAAACAACTTTCTAAACTATTTCACTCCGACAACCTTAATTTATTTTAGAATTTTTTACAGTTCGGAATACCTGAACACTCCCTAAGAAGAAAATCCCGATGTTGCAATTTTTCTTTTACTCAGTTCGTAGATGGCTGAGTCAAGCGTTCTACTCCCAATCAACTGATTTTACAACTACATCAGAGATGTTTGACAGCTCTCCTAAACATTTAAGGTAAAGTAAATTGGTTCTTCGAGATGAATGCTACTGCTACGTGACACTGCCGTGAATTTATGACTCGTATACCTGTATTGGAACCACTGATAGATAACACTTACTTGCTATTCCAAGAGGCAAAAGTGTTCACTATGCCACTTTCAATTTACTTTTAAAACACACCGGTTTCAGCAGGCACGTGGAAATCAATCAGGCGCAAATAACGTAACAGAGCACAACTAAGGAACTCAACAGATGAAAGAAAAATAGGTACAAGAAAGGTAATAAATGCACAGAAGTTATTGAAAATATAAAGCAAAATGGGCAGGGGATCGTGCAACAGGTACCAGAAGTTTTAGAATTACAATGTGCAAAGGCTGCTGACCTTTTCTTGCGATAACCGAAGGTGAATTTTTGCAGGAGTGAAAACAGCAGTAACTTTGACCAGAAAAAAATTATGCGAGAGCAAAAGAGTATGTCTAATTCAACAGAGTTACAACTAGACAGACAGCAAAACACACGATACTTCCTTATCTTTGTACTCCAGATCAGAAAATCATAATGAAACAGAATGACGCCGAAAATAAGTAAAAGATGGGCGGATCTAAGAGTTTCAGAAGTGTACGAAGAAGATGCAGTCACAAAATATGTGGCTAATCAGTTCTCATGCTGGAAAAAATAACTGAACTTAGTTAGAGAAATGTACTGGTAGTTTTAAATGTGTGACGTAATAATTACAGACGAATAAAATTAACCTTAACGAGGCCAGGAGTGTACGAAAACGCATTGGCCAAAATGCTTAGTGATTTGAGTAAAAGGGAACAACAGATTCCCTGAAAAAGTGGCAGAAAATGTTCTGTAGAAGCTATTAGCACATTTAAAACATGTACAAAAGAAGTCCCCATAACGATGGGCAGTAAAGATCAAAAGCGTAACATTTTGAAAGAGGAGGCGAGAATATCAGACAAAAGAAAAAAAGGCAAGCTGTAAGGTCGTAGAAGGAACTTGGATGCATACTGTACGCAGAAAGTAATCTTGACGAAGAATGAAGTAGATGTGAATGTGAGCCCACGAAACCAAAACACCGAGCGAGGAGATGCAGTAGTTAAGAACTGGACTCGTATTCGGGAGGAGCTGGTTACAAAACCTGGTTGTTACTTAATTTTAGACTTCCCATGCTTTATCCAACCTCTCGGTTTCTTCAATTTCAACGTATGTTATAAACTTTTAGGACGGTTAATTTACAACAGAATATGCACCATCTGATCAAAAGTATCCGGACAGCCACATGCAATGCGAAACTGACTACTAGGTGTCACGCGAAGCGGATCCGCCAATACAAAAAGAGGCGGGGAGTACTGTGTTGTCAGGAGAGAAACAGTACCATATTTTACGGACTATAAGGCGCCTTCTTTCTACGAAAATTTGCCTCCAAAATTCAGGTGCGTCTTATACTCGAAATTAATATAAAAATTTCCAGTGTTTGATTTAAAATTCCCACCAGTCTTAAAAATGGTCATATATTCAATGCTGCGGGAAACCTATCTGTAAGTGGCAACATTGGATTCAACTGGCAGAAGCAGTGCACCGATACGACGAACATGAGTTGCGGCGATTCAACAGTTTCCCTCCCTCCGTCTCCCTCCCTCTCCACCGACAGAAATCCCGAACACTGTGTACCATATGATGCGTCACTGCTGTCTACGGTGCCAGTGAATCTGAATTGAAAGTAATTTGTGTTATCGGTAACTGTACATTATTTTTGTTGGGAGCTAGTTTCGTAATGGCAAAAACTGAAACATATTCATACGATGCGGGCTGTAAACTGAAAGTAATAGCATATGCAGAAGACGTTTAAACAGAGCACCTGTCCATAGGGAGAATGAGGTATAATGGTTAAACAGTTCTTCATAAGCCATACATTTCTTTTGTCAGTCTTAAGCCACGGTTGAGGTGGTGTAAAATGCAACGCCACTTTACAGTGAATGAGTGGAAATGAGTTATTTGGAGTGATGAATCGTGCTATGCCCTGTGGCAGTCTGATGGAAGGGTTTGGGTTTTGCGAATGGCTGTAGAAAGTTACCTTCCACCATATGTGGTGCAATAGAGAAGCATGGAGGAACTGTTATTGCAGTATGGAGATGTGAGTCGTGGTTATGGTGTAGCATCCTTATTGCGTTTAAGAAAACGCTAAATGCGGAAGAATATGAACACATTTTACAGAACTGTATATTTGGTACAGTAGAGGAACTGTTCGGAAAGATGATGTAGACAAAGCACCCTGACATACAGCAGCATCTGTGAGGCAATGGTTCTGAAATGGACCGGCCTGCCCAGAGTGCTCACCTCAACCAAATGGAACAATTTTGGGATTAGTAGAACGTCGATTTGGCGCCTGACCCCAGCGTCCTACATCATAACTTTCTCTGGTTTCGGCTCTTTAGTGTAGTGTCGTGCAAAGAGTGAGGTCCCACTGTGAAATTGATATCTCACGACAGATCCACAAACTAAGGACAGTCGCTGCTACACGTGGCCACGAACGAGAGACGTCGTCGAAGACGCTCTCAAGAAGTTCCGTACGCCGCCGCTGCTGGAAGTCTATTTACGCCAGAGCGCAGCGCCACTCGACCCACCCTTTAATATTTGACTATTATAGCAGCATCGTCATAGCTCAAATCCGGCAACGAGCTAGCAACATTAGTCGGAACTGGGTACCAGAGATACAGTTAACTGCATGTGACATTTGAGTCTCTCTCAGTACTGTTCAAAGTAGTTAACAGTTACTGAGTTCTGCGACAGTATCATAAATACACATTATCATTCATGTGGACACGGGCTGCCTTCAAGTGAAGTATTCGATATCAAAGCGTTTTACTAAAGTGAACTAATATTCTTTGTGCGTGTTGTAGCTCCTTCTCAACCTCCTACTGTCATCTAAGCTTGCTACGACATACATCAAACTGAAGAAGAATGAGCTGCCATTCCTAAACTGAGATTCAGATAATTCATTGAAAGTATACCCGCAGAGTTCAAGCCGTGGACACACCCCGTATTAGTATCAATTAACAGGTGTTCCGATACTTCCGATCAGATAATGTATGCAATAAGATCGCCGTAATAGCCCAGGATCAAGCGCTATTCAGTTCAAACCGAAGTAGTTTTGAGCAAAAAAGTGGTTCAAATGGTCCTGAGCACTGTGGAACTTAACTTCTGAGGTCATCAGTTCCCTAGAACTTAGAACTACTTAAACCTAACTAACCTAAGGACATCACGCACATCCATGCCCGAGGCAGGATTCGAACCTGCGACCGTAGCGGTCGCGCAGTTCCAGACTGTAGCGCCTAGAACCGCTCGGCGACCCCGGCCGGCAGTTTTGAGCATCGGTTTAGCTCTGATGTCATTTACTGGAACGGACTTCTATAAAGGCCAGAAACTTTTAGAATGAATGTTTCACTCTGCAGCGGAGTGTACGCTATTATGAAGTTCCTGGCAGATAAAAACTGTGTCCCTTCCCGGGATCGAACCTGAAACTTTGCCTTTCCCACATAATGTTCTAACCAATTGAGTTATCTCGGCACAAATCACGGGCCATCCTCACAGCTTTACTATCACGGGCCATCCTCACAGCTTTACTTCTGTAAATACCTCTTTTCTGCTTTCCAAACTTCCCAGACCCTCTCCCACTTCGGGAATAGAGACATTGCGGGGAAATGGCTTAGCCACAGCCGAGGGGATTGTTGGAATGTAAGACAGAGGTACTGTGAGGGGGCGTCGGTTGACGTGCCAGGATTGCTCAGTCGGTACAGAATTGCGTAGCTTTCGTTGATTTAAATGTACCTTTCGATACCGCAAGCATACATGGACTACTGCTTCTGTTTACTGCGGCTGTACCGCGTGTCGAGGTTCCCAACGATACATTATACTGTACAACTATCATAAAGTGACACACCGATTCACTTTTTGCCTCAGTTTCGTCCGTCCCAAGTCGTTTGATGTCTAACAATTCCTGCACGATGAAGTGAAGATACTGCCGATCGAAATCACAGGGATCCATCTTTCCATAGCCTGCCTTCGTAGCACGCATGCGCAGTGGTGCTCGACTCAGAGGTAAGCCAGTTCGAATCCAGGTGGTGGATGAAATTTTCACTGCCAGTATTTGGCCAACAAGGGTGGAGAGGTGGTGGCGTAAAGATTCTGATCACCAATCTTTGCGCCAAAGTCCTGGATTACATTCAAACCTCTCTGCAGTTTCTCATTAAATGAGGGTGATGGTGAGCTGTCTGTCAGATAGGGACAGTAAGCTCGCCAGCCCCCTTGGTACTTTTCGAGAGGAGTAGGCTATGTGCCACCATTGGGTTTCACCATCTCCCTTCTCTCATCCTATCCAACACAGACACAACACTACACTACTTACACACGTCATTACGGTCATCTACACTTAACATATACAACTACACACACAGCTCTCATTATTCACGACAAAAAGGTGCCTGCGGGAGCGAAAGATTGGAAAAACTTTTCCCGTTACACAGCTGAACCTGACCTTCTGGGTCTCCCAGCCATTCGTGCCATACGACTTTACTTTTCTGTCTTTCCAAAGTCAGTAGTACTGCCCATGTGAAAGTGATTGGCGATACGGCATATGACAGAATAATAGAAGAGGCCTACCGTGGACTACGCTCCTGTCACTCTTGATAGCAATATAAGGACCTGTCAACATTGACAATGTTGGTCTCAGTGTCATAAAAATCTGAGTTTTCGAACCACGATTTGAACTCCTTGCGGACATTGTGATCGAGGCCCTGTGACTCTATGGTAGGGTCACTGACCATGTTGCCAAAAAGTGGACACAGTTCAGGACATATTGTGGTGTCATCGCCAGATACCACACTTGCTAGGTGGTAGCCTTTAAATCGGCCGCGGTCCGTTAGCATACGTCGGACCCCCGTGTCGCCACTATCAGTGATTGCAGACCGAGCGCCGCCACACGGCAGGTCTAGTCTAGAGAGACTCCCTAGCACTCGCCCCAGTTGTACAGCCGATTTTGCTAGCGATGGTTCACTGTCTACATACGCTCTCATTTGCAGAGAAGACAGTTTAGCATAGCCTTCAGCTAAGTTATTTGCTACGACCTAGCAAGGTGCAATTACTAACAGATAATATTGTGAATCATGTACCGTCAAGAGCGACGTTCATCATTAATGGATTAAAGTTAAGTATCAAACTAGCTACGTCCGCTTTCTGATTTCTCATTCCTTGTCATGTTCTAGTCCTCACGTCAGTATAGTTCTTCCCTCTTCACGCCAGCCTGCGTGAGCTAAAACTGGTGCATTTCGGCCTCCTCTAGTAACACGGTGTTGGCTCTTCTGCGAACACAACAGTGACCACTTGCACGAAGCCAACGATCAAGAGAGAGTTCATCCAATGCGCCACAGATGCGACAGTGTGGCACTGGAACACTAGGAACTATTATTACATCATCTCATACAAACCTAATGTCCTCCCATCATCATACGACGTGTGAACACACAAGCGGCAGTCATCTCATCCTTCGCTGATCATTACCAATGGTCTTATTATGACAAACTCGTGGCGGCGAAACCTGCGGTTTCCGACGATGCTCTCCAGCTCTGCACCCACATCCTCAACAACGTGGAGGCGGCATCCTTGGTGATAGCAATCACAGCGGACGATGTGGTGGACACAAGTGCCAAAGATACGCAGAACAAATCCCCACGCCTCGACGGCATGCTTCCCCGTGGGATACATGAAGCATAGCATGCATCCGAATTTATGGGCAATCACTGGGAAGTCACTACAAAGTTATCTAATCGGTGATCATGAATATTTTACGTGGACTCCAGGACGAGGGACCACTACCACTGTGAGGCGTGCTGGCTCGTGTTCCCGTCATCATGTATTTTACACCCTGTTTTTAACATACTTCCACGTCACTATGTTCATTTAAATTACTACTGTCACTGAGTTGCTGCTTTGCCTGATCGTGAGCGGCGCTAGCTGCGCGTATCGATATATCACCTCTTGTAGTATCTTTGCTCGACTACTATTACTTCCCAGTCGTTGTCTGTCGTAAGAGAGTTCGGGTCAAGAGGTCGGACTGCCAGTCACTTGGAACGCGTCTGGAGTGCAGTCTGGACCTGTCAATCGGGGAGTTGCAATGCCGTAATAGTGCAGCCGGGTGGAGCAGCAGTGAAGTCTGCGTCGACATGGCTCGCCCGACCATTACCGCCACGCTTCACTTGAGCTGGGCCACAGTCTTGGTGGATCGTCCGTCGGTCGGTCGTCCTACTGGACGACGCGTTTTGGCATGAGTTGGCTGTGTGTGTGTGTGTGTGTGTGTGTGTGTGTGTGTGTGTGTGCATAGACTCCCGATTTGTCATCGTGCGTGCTTAGTTACTGTTGGGTATCGTTCAGGTCAATGTGCAAGTGTTTGTCAGGCTGTGTGTGTAGTTGATGTTATTTCCTTTGACACGTTATTTTTAATGTTGTCGGCGTACTGTCTCTGAGAGGTCGGTCGTCTCATCGAGCGACGTGTAACTGGTTCTCTGAGCGCTTCTGGGCCCCTTCAATTACCATCTCGTGGAACTTGGGTGGGTCCTTTCCTGGTGCAAGGATGTCGCTTGGCCAGTGGGCTTGTTTCCCATGCATGGTTGGGTGTGGCCAGTATTTCCGCCATCGTCTGTCTAGAAGTGAGTGGGACACGCACCGGCAGTGCAGTCGCGGCGGAGCATCAGTCGCTGATGGTGCAGCAGGCAAAAAAATGGCTCTGAGCACTATGGGACTTAACTCCTGAGGTCATCAGTCCCCTAGAACGTAGATCATCAGTCCCCTAGAACTTAGAACTACTTAAACCTAACTAACCTAAGGACATCACACACATCCATGCCCGAGGCAGGATTCGAACCTGCGACTGTAGCGAGTAGCAGGCAGTCGGTCGGTTGCTGCGGACCAGGGAAGTTATCTCCGCGCGGTGCAGTCGACTGGGTCTGCTAGCGGTTCCTGCGCAGTGTTGGAGCGTGTGTGGAGCTGTCCGATCGCTACTAGCTTCGTGGTTCACCGACCCAGGACGTCAAAGTTGATTAGTGGTTTCAACTACCCAAGCTACGTCCATTCATGTTGTGTGGTTCGTTTCGGTGGTTCGCTGTTGGGGAGGTTTTCCTGTGAGCAACACTGAGTGTTTCTATTGCTGAAATTTAGTCGCCATGCGGTGCAATTAACTATACTGGTTGACTACAATTCAAGTGCACCAGCGGAATTTCCTGCCTTGTGGCAATTAATGTTTTGGTTACCTGCCCTGGCCACTGACGTAAATTCAGGCAGTGTTCCTTTTGGGTGAAGTTAACTATATTACCGTATTTCAAATTCAAGTGTACCAGCGGAATTTTCTGCCTTGTGGCCGTTAGTGTTCCGGTTACCTCCCCTGGCCACTAACGTAATTTCAGGCAATGCCCTTTCCTCACCTGTTGTCGCTGTCGAACATGGTGTGTAGTTTTGACAGTTAATGCATATTTCATTGTGGATAATCACGTTAGTAGCTTTTTGTGTTTGAGTTCTCATGTACTGAAAAGTGGCAAGCAAGTCGTTTCGTCGGTCGGTCTGTGGCTGTCCCCTGGTTGGGTTCCGATGGATCAAGTGTAGTTGGGCTCACCACCTGTCTCACCTAAGTGAAGGAGACCAGACCGACCTTCCCGGAGGCTTCTGTGTGCTGTTTTCTTTATTGTCCTTCTCACCGGTGTTTAACTGTCTAATTATAATCTATCATAGCCAATGATTTAAAAAATTCTTGCTTTTACTGGATTTTATGTATTTTTTGAATTTTGGAAAATCAATTGTGGACCTTAGTCACTTAAATCCTTATTCTAAAAAAGACAAAAACATTTCGGCCTTCTGCCTTTGGAAGGTTATGGTAATTTATTTTAAAATCTTGAAAACTTTATTGTGGGCCTTCAGCCGTTTGTATTGTATCTTGTTTATGTTTGTTTATTCACCCTTGTCTTGAGGCTCTCAGCCTCCATATATATAGCCGAACCTTTAGAACTAACATGCAGTAAAAATTGCAAATAAAATATATATTCCCACCATGCTCCCAGAATGGGCGAAAGATTTTTACACGTTGTTGATGATGCACACAGCCTACAATGCAATGGAGGCATCCAAAGGTCGACAGTTTGGAAGAGCGTCCATGCACCTTTCCTTTCGTCTGACATAAGGACAGTTTGGTACCACATTGTCAAAGGCATGTTTCTCCAACGACTACACCGTATTGCTCTGACTGCATCGCCGCTTACTACAAGTTGTCTTTGTGAGGATATTGACGAGCACCACCTTACATGCGCTACGAAACACGAGATCTGGTACCTAATACGTTGTATACGAGTATTGCCCTGCTACCTCCACGCGTTGCCAGCCCTTTCTCCTACTCCTTCCACACGGTTCTCATTCGCTCGCGGCTAAGCACGTTCCTATGTTACGTGGTTCAGAGGTCAGGTGATAGTCTACCTTTCCCACAATCCCCCACACTCCACGCTTTATTTTTGGTGCCATATAAGCCATGTACTGGAAGCTCACACTACTCTCGAACGTTTACCCACATGTGGTCGGACCTTTGCGATCTATTTGCGCAACGTGAACAACAACGTCTCCGCCTCCCCCCCCCCCCCCCCCCCCGTAGTTGGTGCGTACCCAATCTCCTAGGCTAGGTTCTTGACATGTGTACAGTCATTTCCGGAACGGTGCAGCGTAGCAGCATGCCCAGGCCTACGACCTGATTGTGTGCAGGAGGAACTGCGCCCTCAGTTGCTTATTCTTTTTATTAGTTTAAATTGTAGTTCATATATTTGTCTGCAATCGATATCGCGGGCCTCAGCCCGTGCGGCTTTCCCCCTCCCCTCTAGAAACGCCAATACAGAAAGCCATTGTTGATAGTTATCTTGATCGCATTTCCTTTCGTCACATACGCCGTGGAGGGGCGGCGTTCTCGTGGCCAGGCTTTTTGTGATCAGTCCAATAAAAAAATTAAATAAAAGAAATTTAAAAAAATACAATGTTGTCAGTTTAGGTGTATGCCACACGAGAGCCCGAGTTCGAGTCCCCACCGGGTCAAAGAATTTCTTCACTAAAGGAGTGGATGTTGTTTTGTCCACATTATCATTTCATCACCATCGACATGCAAGGCGTCGAAGTGGCATCAAATGTTCTGGGGTAACATCAAGCACTGGCACATCAGCCTGAACGATACAGCAGAGAAGGCTGTGAGACGATGTCAGCCAATAGAACACTGACTAGGACGACACCACGACAGGAGTGGCACCTATACCAAGAGAATATAAGCGCCGCTCCAGCTAGCCTCGGCTTCTTCCTCTCCCGCCGCCACTCCTATCTCACCATCCTTAACGCCGATGCCCGCACCTTCTACCCCTCTGCAGGTGTGCCCCAGGGCTCTATGCCAACCCTCCCCCCCCCCCCCCCCCCCCGCCAGTACACCTCCTGCAGTATGCCGATGACACCGCCTTCCTTGCCCTCGCTCCTACTCTTCAACGGTCCCAACGCCTTCTCCAGAATCACCTTGAACTTTTTGCCACATAGTGTAACCAGTGGCTCCTGAAAATCAATCCTTCCGAGACCCAGCTAATCACCGTAGGTCGTAGCACTCACTCCTTCCGGCTCCTCCATTTCTCCCTTACCGTCTGCGCCCGGCTTGTCTGCCTCTCCCCCACCGTCACCTACCTTTGCCTCACCATTGACTGTCACCTCATCTGGATCCCTCATCTGCGCTCTATCCAATCCAAAGTCCTCAACTGCCTCTGACTCCTCAAACTCCTCTCTGGATGGACATGGGGGTTGAACCCCTCTACCATCCTCCACAGCTACAAATCCTTAATCTGTCCCATCCTCCGTTATGTCAGTCCTGCCTGGATATCTGTCCCCTCCAAAATTCTGTCCCCTCCCTCTAGATCCTTGAGCGCCATGCACTCCGCCTCACCTTGCATATATGCCTCCCATCCCCCATGCGGATCCCCTACAACCTGATTCCTTTCCGCCATCTGCTCCTTTTCCTCGAACATATATGCGTCCTCTACACCTCCCGCTGCCTCGATCCCCCACATCCCGTGGTTGCTCCTCTCCTCTCCAACCTCTGGCCTCTGCCATGCCTTAATCATTGTGTCCCCCTACCCTCCACCTCTACATCCTTTATCTCCTTTCCCAAGGTGGCTTCCGTCAACTCCCCCTCCCAGATGATGCCCTCTCTCCTTACATTTATCCCTCCTATCAACTCTGATCCTCACCTCCCCCTCCCTTTCTCTGTGCTTTTCCCGGGCTCCCTCTCCCTCCCCTTCCATCCGGTTTTTTCCCCACCTACCCTCTCTCTGCCTCCCTTCTCTCCCCCCAGTCCTTTTGCATTCCCCTCCCCTGCCTTTCCCCACTCCCTCTCGCGTCTGCCCTGCCCCCCACCCCATTATGAGTCCACTCCCTCCATCGGCTCCTCCCCCAACTTTGTTTTTCCTCTCCTTCCCCCTTTTTTCCCCCTTGTCTGTCCAGGTTCCTCCCATCTACCCTTGGCTGTGATGTGACATCTTCGTGCCAACTTTTTAGTGCAGTGTTTTAAGTGAGTGTTCAGTATTGTGCGTCTTTTCAGAAGTGTTGCGAACGGAAGTCATACTGTCACTAGGTGTTTTTATATCTCTTGCGAACAGAAACCAGACTGTCGCCGTGTTTTTTTAATTGTCTGGCTACAATTTTACCTGTCTGCTTCATGTGTATTTTATTACCATCGTCCCTTTATTTTATGTTTTACTTTCCACAATTTACCGCCATTTTACAATTTACGTCACCGTTTTTATCGCCTGCTTTTATTGTTTACTATCTTCTTCTTCTGGTTTAAAAATTATGTAGGCTGAACAGCGTCATACTAAGCTGCTGCCACCCCGCCACCTTTGGAGGGCAACTGAAACTCAATAAAGTAAAAAAAAAAAAAAAAAAAAAAAACTAACTTGGCCGCAGTAGAAGAGTCGTACTAGAAGACGAGTCGTGATCCAAACGATTTAGCCGTGACTTGTGATCTATATTAATTGCTTGCACGGAAATTGTATATATCGAAGGGCATTGATTATTTGCATACAGCCAATTGCTTGCGACACCACTTTGTAAAAAGGCAAAGTTAAGTACTGTCAATTTAATTTACTGTAATAAATTTCATTGATAAGATTTGCTTGAATTGTCGTCTAGCTATCCGAGAAAACAGCTTCCTAGACACCCTAGACACCAAATAAAGAAACTTGCGCCAAATATGGCACACGCACATGTTCATTAAACTGCTGAAGACTATGTTTAACAATCCTTATTTAATCATTATATCAGAATCACTGCAGGAAAATCGTAAGTCAAATATGATAAAAAAATGTGTGCTATAAGGATTAGTTTTGGCTCCCCTGTTTAGGGTATACACCAAATGGCTCTGAGCACTATGGGATTTAACTCAAAAAATGGCTCTGAGCACTATGGGACTCAACTGCTGAGGTCATCAGTCCCCTAGAACTTAGAACTACTTAAACCTAGCTAACCTAAGGACATCACACACATCCATGCCCGAGGCATGTATACACCAGCGACGTGCTGGCAACATCTCAAAATTTTGCCGTACATATGATGTTGCTCTAGTAAAACGAAGTAACTTTTTCCAGGAAAGATAAGAAACTCTCTCACGAGGATATGGATACTCTAAATAGATATAACCAATGGAGACATTGCCCAGTCTCAAAAAAATTATGTGTACGTATTTTACATCGACTCAAAACCTTATATCGACTTCTGCGGAGCACAGTTGAACAACAACACGCATTCTAAATATTTAGCCGTAATACTTTACCACATTCTAACATTTCGAAAAAAACGTGAAGTAAGCGGACAAAAATTTAAACCTGGAAGCAACTTTATCACAAAGCCGAGTGGAACAAGATGAAGAGCACAAGTAAAACCTTACATACCACATCGTAATGGGAAGTGTATTCTGTTACGGAAAACAGTGCTCCTGTGAGGGCTAGAAGCAATTTTGTCAGCAAGGCTAATGTCAATGGCACGCGAGAATCAACACTACTTCGCTGGATTCATGCCCTATCTAAAATAGACCAGACAACAGGCAGTGGAGCGAGAGTAGGGCATAGGATGCAAAAAATCAACTCCTAGAAACTCTCCTCTAAACAAAGTTCTTTCTCACCTACTACGAGACAGATTTAAATCTAGAAATTCTGTTTGAGGTCTCAATAACGTTCACCACCTTACTTACTGAAATCTGGAAGAATGTTGGAGAGGTAACAGAACAAGGTGTGGAGAATCAGACTGATCCACCAAATAGCCTACAGGCGTAGGGCTGCGAAGACAAATCTGGAGCCGCTTCAGCCGCATTAGAACCAGCTCTGGAAGACGTAAGGAATTCCTTTATCAATGAGATATTTCACACAGTTCATAAAGCGATTGTGACACACTGGAGAAAACAGTAGGGACGTTAATAGTGTATGCCTAATATGAAGATTTGAAATGGACTGGAGTTACTTTACAAAGGTGTTTCCCAAGGATGATGCGCCAGTTCCTTGGCATAAAGCACTGACTGAACTGTAATATTGCGAAGCGGAATAAAAAAGGAAGTTACACATTATTATGGTGGGCCAAGTAACTTTTATTGAACGTTTCGCTAGACTCCAAAGAGACACAGATACACGACACTATTTTTCAACATCGCCAACAAATCTCTGTAAAGAACGGTCGGGACGTTCTACCAAGCGCTCAGTACCTCGACAATATAAATCAGCTTCTTGGTAGCGGAGTCATTCTGTAACTGCTGTGTTAACCACCTCATCGTCAGAAAATCTGTAAATAAAACCACCCAAAGTGTTTTTATGCTTTTATTTATAAAAGCAGTAACTAATCTACAGAGAAGGAATGAAATTGAACCTACCATATGAGAAATAGCACAAATGAGTTCTGTTGGAAAAAATGGTTGTAACCTAAAAAATTGTTGTAAGCTACTCAAATGAAGTTCTTACTGATCATTTTCTATCATCCTGGGGCAGCATGTCACAGTTGGCGTTAGAAACCCTGCATACTTCCTTCCATGCATCAGATTTCTTATTTTTATTAGAATAACCTGCTTTGGAGAAATCCCAAATTGCAGCTCTTGGCTGAATTTCGTGTATAATTTGTTCAACATCAAACACAGAAACCAATTTCTCCATTTTTTTCCGGCCCAACAACATTCTGCCAGCTGAAAAACACAGACTAACAATGGACGCCGAGAGTGTCGTGTTCGACCCACGCGCCCTCGTCTGCATGTACGTATTAGACTCAGTGTAATGCGATTAGCAGGCGATTCGCTTTACAGGAGTCGTGTCAGCTGCAGAGAGCATAAGCACCCGCCCACGCGCGCTCTTCTGAACGCTCTCATTTGACTCCGTGTAAACCGTTTCAGCTCACTGCAGCCGGCTCGCAGCTTCCAGTCTTAAACGGCCCTGTAAGAGCTTCTCAGTGGCGCTTCCGCTGGTAAGGCAATGGTTTAATTGGGCACCTTCAGAAGTGCACAGCCACCGTCCTTCTGTGCCGTTGAGTGGCGGACTACCGCCACCCGTGCCACAAAAGCGCCACCTTTGATGGAACATCAATTCCAATAGCGCCCTACACACGATGCCATTCGGTGGCGCTATTGACCGCATGTTACGTCAGCTCGTGACGTATATGGCTTGCTGCTCACTATTACTTGGTAGTATGGTCATCTCGGTCACACTGTTGGCTAGAGATTCAAGTCAATACAGAACATTTCATCTGTGAAGTTGAAAAACGTCCATCGATGTAGAACATAGAGAGTAGGGTGTATGCAGATAAACTGCAGAAAATTACGGTTTGGAGGCAAACGTTCTTCAGAGAAGACGACGATTGGTGATCGCCAATCACATTTCTTCCTGCTTGTTGGGTCTGTATACGTGTCATGTAACACACAAGTACTCAAAGTGCTTTAAGATCTGTAACGATCACGAACAATACTGTGCAACACATAGCGAGTTTTTATAACATCTTCAGAAAATTCTGGAAATATATTCGAAGACCGATCAAAAAGCCTGCCGTGTTTAGCAAGAACGCAGAAAATACATTCGACAGGCCTCACGAAGACTGTATCTGAAAACACTCTGAAAAGAAATTGTCTCTGTATTAACGCAGACCGAAAGATGACATGCCGAAACCTTAATCACCAACGATTACGAGAGGAGAGTAATCACGGCCTTCATACAACCGCCTGATTTGAGGAAATTTAGTTTCACTGTCAGTTGCCTAAAATTAACCTCTTACGAAGGAATCAGTTCTCGAACACATCGATCTAGCGACCTCCTATTTGCTTCAAACGTTAACGAATACGAGTCTGTCATGGGATTCACACATGGCCAGAAACAATATCAGTTTTTGTTCTTGAAATAAAGCGAACCAAAGTCAGCTGCTTTGATGAATTTGGAATGCGGGAAACCGCCTAATAACCACATCCAGGTTAGCCGGTTCACCAGCCCCCGTCTTTAACCCACGAGGCGGATTGGATGCAAGTCGGGTTCGCCTCCCAGTGTCACGAAAGCGACGTGTTTACGCGCTCGGCTATCCAACTGGGTATCTTGTATGACAGATCTCAATTATTTGCCAGTCATCCAAAACATTCAGTGGACAACACAATTTCCACAGTTAACTGACTATACTTGACTGATTTTGAAGTACCTGCGCCGGCCAAGGTGGCCGAGCGTTTCTAGGCACTTCAGTCTGGAACCGTGCGACCTTACGGTCGTAGGTTCGAATATTGCCTCGGGCATGGATGTATGTGATGTCCTTTGGTTAGTTAGGTTTAACTAGTTCTATGTTCTAGGGGACTGATGACCTCAGATGTTAAGTCCCATAGTGCTCAGAGCCATTTGAAACATTTTTTTAAGTACATGCGCTATCAGAATAGAAATGCGGAAAACACAAGTCCGAAAACAATTTATTGGACTCACCAAAACGAAACAGTACTACAATCTCCAAAAGAACAACAGAATCGATCCCAACTGCGGATCGTCACAAAAATAAAATAAATAATAATAGAAAAGACACGACTCTTTAAGGGGGGATATCATAATACAACAATTCTACAATGCCAAGATGTTCGTCGACTTCACCAAGTCCATTTGCAAGAGATCGACCAGCTAGAAGAGGCGTCTGGCTGTGTCTGCCAGGGTGGCAGCTCCGTATACTTCCAGGCGGTGTGTCGAACTGCCCTTTCCCGGCAGTGGGCCGTCCTATGAAGCCCGTTTGGTGGATGTATCTGCCGGAACTATTTGCGATCACGTGGCTGGCGTACCAAAGTAGTTCCTGGGCTACCTGCGACCTCTGGTGAAGCTGTTCTGCAGGCTCCGTGAACTGGTAGCGGTCCCTGGCAAGGACAACACAGATGACGTAGGGTTTCCTGGCGAATATACGCCCTGAAATGGAGGCATCCCGTGTTGGTAGGACGTGACGTGGGATGCCGATGCAGTAGGCGCTACGATGTATAAAGTGGAGGGCCACAGCAAGCTTAGAGCTTCGCTTACGTAGACTGTGTGATCTCCACAGGTTTTGTTGTAGTTTTTTTTTTTTTGTTTTTCTGTAATAGAATTTTTGTCTTATTCACATACTGTAACGCCTACTTAACTTTTCACGCCAATTAAGGCCATAGAAGCACGGTCTTTTCTGAATGTACTTCTGACCAAAAAGCGATTCTGATAGCTGGAGTCCAAGGTTTTTTACGTTCTTGTGGAGATATCTCCCTAGAAACTTTCATACCATCATATATATTTCTTTATATCTAATCTACAAGTGAAATACCAGTTTTCATAAATTTAGCTTTAATATCCTTTTTAATATATGGAAATAATTTCTTACAAATTTTCATCCCCTATTCCATCCCCTTAGGGGTATAATTTCCAAAACAGTGAAACACGTACTTTTTACTTTCAACCGAGAAGTCAAACACCTATTTTCATACGTGCAGCGTTAAAAATGTTCCTGTAGTACTATAATAATGATTTATTTAAGAAAAACTTTCACCCACTGTGTTACCCTCTCATTGGTTCAATTTTCCCAAAATGCAGAAACACTTGTGTTCCTATTTCTGACTGAGAACCAAATACCTATTTCGAAGTTCTAGCTTCAAAAATGTCTTCATAGTGACTTTGTTTCAAAAAGCTTTTCATCCCTATTCCCCCCCCCCCCCCCTAGGACTGGAATTTTGAGCAGTCCCTTCTTAAACAGTGCCTATAGTTTAATATCCACACCCTCACCAAATTTCACATTTCTAGAGGTTTCGGCTGGGCGAATGAATTAGTCCAACACTATTTCACCCAATTAGGGGCTAAATTTCTGTAAATAGCAATACATATTTTTTTATTTCTGACTGAGAAGCCAAATCCAAATTTTAATAGATTTAGTTGTAAAAGATGCTTCCACAATGAAATACACATATCAAAAAAAGTTTTACATCATCCCGGTTTCCAGAACTCCTGAAGATAGACGTTGACTGAGGATACTGTATCACAGACACAGTCCCTTTGACTGTTCAGAGATGTCATAAATCCCGCCCAAAGATGTAAACAACCATGCATGAGCAGCGCCTATTAGATGGAGGGGGCCAATCATTTCCAGTCATTCATCCAGGAAGGAGGTACATGGCTCGTGTTGTCTGTAGTTCAACCATGCCTACACGGTCAATACCGCGGATCGATCACGTCCGCATTGTTACTTTGTGCCAGGAAGGGCTCTCAACAAGAGAAGTGTCCAGGGGTCTTGAAGTGAAGCAAAGCGATGTTGTTCGGACATGGATACAGAGAGACAGGAACTGTCGATGACATGCCTCTCTCACGCTGACCAAGGGCTACTGCAGTGGATTACCGCTCCCTTCGGATTATGGCTCGGAGGAACCCTGACAGAAACGCCACCATGTTGAATAATGCTTTTCGTGCAGCCACAGGAAGCCGTATTACGATTCAAACTGTGCGCAATATGCTGCACGATGCGCAATTTCACTCCCGAAGTCCATGGCGAGCTCCACCTTTGCAACCATGACACCTTGCAGCGCGGTGCAGATGGGCCCAATAACATACCGAATGGACCCCTCAGGATTGGCATCACGTTCTCTTCACCGATGAGTGTCGCATATGCTTTCAACCATACAATCGTCGGAGACGTGTTTTGAGGCAACCCGATCAGACTGAACGCCTTAGACGCACTGTCCAGCGAGTGCAGCTGGATGGAGGATCCCAGCTGTTTTGGGGTGGCATTATGTGGGGCCGACGTACGCCGTTGGTGGCCATGGAAGGCGCTGTAACGGCTGTACGATACGTGAATGCCACGTTCCGACCGATAGTGCAACCATATCAGCAGCGTATTGGCGAGGCATTCGTCTTCATACACGAAAATTCGCGCCCCTATCGTGCACATTTTGTGAATGACTTGCTTCAGGATAACGACATCGCTCGACTAGAGTGGCCAGCATGTTCTCCAGACATGAACCCCATCGACCATGCGTGGGATAGATTGAAGAGGGCTGTTTATGGACGGCGTGACCCACCAACCACTCTGAGGGATCTACGACGAATCGCCGTTGAGGAGTGAGACAATCTGGACTAACAGTGTCTTGGTGAACTTGTGGATAGTACGCCACGACGAATACGGGCATACATCTGTGCAAGATGATGTGTTGCTGGGTATTACAGGTACCGGTGTGTACAGCAATCTGGACCACCACCTCTGAGGGTCTCGCTGTATGGTGGTGAAACATGCAAAGTGTGGTTTTCATGAGCAATAAAATGGGCGGAAATTAAGTGTATGTTGATCTCTATTCCAATTTTGTGTACAGGTTTCTGAACTCTCTGAGCCGAGGTGATGCAAAACCTTTTTGATGTATGTATTTTCTTAAAGTATTTCATCTCCTGTTTCACCCCTTTAGGGGTCGAATTTCCGAGAAACATTGAAACAATTGTTTTTTTTTTTTTAATTTAACTAAGAAGTTAAATACCGATTTTCATAGATGTCTCTTTAAAAATACTTTAGTAGTTCTTTAATAATCACATATTCAAAAACATCACTTAGTGTTTCGCTCCCATAGGGGTTAAATTTCCAAAACTACTGAAACCCATTTTACTGTATTTTCGACCGAGACATCAAATCAAATTTTCACCGGTCTAGCTTAAAAATGGCCTTAATAGCGATGCATTTTCCAAAAAAAAAATATTTCATTTCATATTTCACCCTGTTAGGAGTGGTATTTCGAAAAATCCCATCTTGATTGACGCCTACATTATAGGTTTCACACCCTCTCCAAATTTCAAGTTTCTATCCTTAACGGTTAGTGCTGAGCCATGAATAGTCAGTCAGTCAGGATATTGCCTTTTATAAATATAGATAAACTGACTTTCATGTTTCCGAATATTGATATCTATCGGACTGAGAAAAATGTACACACACACATACACATTATTAACAAATGAGCCGCTGCTCCACACACAAGAGAGCATTCTTTTCGGACCAAATTGCGAAATAATGACATCAGGAGTTCATTTGATTAATGAAGGAAATGAATTGCGTGCTGCTGGCGGAATACCTTAATTATTTGAGTGAGGGAGTGTTGCAGGTGACAATGGAGGTCGTCGCCAAGGAAGCTGAGCTGCGCTGCCATGGGCGTCTCTACAGAGCAGGCTTCGGCATAACTTACCTACAACAAAAGTGGACATTGTTAGCTTTAGAAGACAAGCGCAGTTTGGGCTTGGAGACACAATATTAATATAGAACGGTTTCAGAAGGTCGTGTGTAACAGACAACACTGTATACATGGAGAAATTTGTAACACATCTATATGTGGTTTATAGATCATTTACGCAACGATACTTGACATGTCATGTTAATACAAAGATATACACAATTAAAACGTTAATAATTTTAAATATGCAGTCATATTTCTTTAGGACTTTTATCTTGAGTACAATGCTTATTGCTGGGCATTTAAAATCCGACACGACGAAAAGTAGTAAGTTACATAATTTTATGTTTTGTGCACATTTAATATAGTAGTAAGTTCAGACGATTAAATTTGCAGATGGTTCTGGTGCATAGAATAGACGAAATTTAGTTCACAGAGCAGCCACATCTTGCAGCAACAACGGCTCCAACGCAGCTAAACATGGAATCAAACTGAGCTCGAATGACAGATGAGGGTACATCATTCCATGCTGCTTACGAGGAGAACACGGCTGGTGCCATAACCCGATTTCCTAGAAACTTCGTTCAGTGGAAGAGGGGTCAAAATAAGCGAACACGTGTCTTGAAAATTGCTCGAAAACGATGGCGAAAGTTTTCGAGGAATTTTCGAATTACTTTATGTGTGTTTCACAGCGTAATATCCTCAGACTAAATGACGGTACAGTGGCTAGCACTGCAGCTTTTTAATTTTATGTCCCATGTTCGAAACCCAACTGTAATTTTCAGTTTTGTTTATCATTTATATACCCATGTCCGCAGAAGATTCCTACAAAAATTTTTTCATTATACACTCCTGGAAATGGAAAAAAGAACACATTGACACCGGTGTGTCAGACCCACCATACTTGCTCCGGACACTGCGAGAGGGCTGTACAAGCAATGATCACACGCACGGCACAGCGGACACTCCAGGAACCGCGGTGTTGGCCGTCGAATGGCGCTAGCTGCGCAGCATTTGTGCACCGCCGCCGTCAGTGTCATCCAGTTTGCCGTGGCATACTGAGCTCCATCGCAGTCTTTAACACTGGTAGCATGCCGCGACAGCGTGGACGTGAACCGTATGTGCAGTTGACGGACTTTGAGCGAGGGCGTATAGTGGGCATGCGGGAGGCCGGGTGGACGTGCCGCCGAATTGCTCAACACGTGGGGCGTGAGGTCTCCACAGTACATCGATGTTGTCGCCAGTGGTCGGCGGAAGGTGCACGTGCCCGTCGACCTGGGACCGGACCGCAGCGACGCACGGATGCACGCCAAGACCGTAGGATCCTACGCAGTGCCGTAGGGGACCGCACCGCCACTTCCCAGCAAATTAGGGACACTGTTGCTCCTGGGGTATCGGCGAGGACCATTCGCAACCGTCTCCATGAAGCTGGGCTACGGTCCCGCACACCGTTAGGCCGTCTTCCGCTCACGCCCCAACATCGAGCAGCCCGCCTCCAGTGGTGTCGCGACAGGCGTGAATGGAGGGACGAATGGAGACGTGTCGTCTTCAGCGATGAGAGTCGCTTCTGCCTTGGTGCCAATGATGGTCGTATGCGTGTTTGGCGCCGTGCAGGTGAGCGCCACAATCAGGACTGCATAAGACCGAGGCACACAGGGCCAACACCCGGCATCATGGTGTGGGGAGCGTTCTCCTACACTGGCCGTACACCTCTGGTGATCGTCGAGGGGACACTGAATAGTGCACGGTACATCCAAACCGTCATCGAACCCATCGTTCTACCATTCCTAGACCGGCAAGGGAACTTGCTGTTCCAACAGGACAATGCACGCCCGCATGTATCCCGTGCCACCCAACGTGCTCTAGAAGTTGTAAGTAAACTACCCTGGCCAGCTAGATCTCCGGATCTGTCCCCCATTGAGCATGTTTGGGACTGGATGAAGCGTCGTCTCACGCGGTCTGCACGTCCAGCACGAACGCTGGTCCAACTGAGGCGCCAGGTGGAATTGGCATGGCAAGCCTTTCCACAGGACTACATCCAGCATCTCTACGATCGTCTCCATGGGAGAATAGCAGCCTGCATTGCTGCGAAAGGTGGATATACACTGTACTAGTGCCGACATTGTGCATGCTCTGTTGCCTGTGTCTACGTGCCTGTGGTTCTGTCAGTGTGATCATGTGATGTATCTGACCCCAGGAATGTGTCAATAAAGTTTCCCCTTCCTGGGACAATGAATTGACGGTGTTCTTATTTCAATTTCCAGGAGTGTATATTGATATAAAGTTGTCCTTGTTTGTCTGTTAATCGTATGTCAGATGAATGAATTTTTAAAAAAATGAGAAAATTACTTGAAATTGTTTTCGGTGAAATTCTTGAGTCATCATCAACTGTAATCGGCCGCTTTCGGAAAAGCAGTCCTTTATGTAACTATTGCCAAAGCAGTCAGTCGTCAGCAACGTTAACGATGTTTCCTACCCGAGTTAGATTCATACGAAGAAATGTCACTGTGGCAAACCTGCCCTCACGCGTTGCCCGGAGTACCGGTGTTTCGAATGTTCCTTTGATCGGTACCATCCAAGGGAATGCACCAAGTCTTCCTGAAGAACAAACATATGACTTGTAAATAGGCTGTTTAGGTTTTTTTATTTGTAACACCACCTCTGTATGAAAATCACTGGCTGTGCTGTGTGCAGTCTGTGGCTGGTTGGCATTGTTGTAATACTCGCCATTGTAGCGTTGGGCAGTTGGCTGTTAGAGGCGCGTAGCGTTGCGCAGTTGGAGGTGAGCCGCCAGCAGTGGTAGATGTTGGGAGAGAGATGGCGGAGTTTTGAAATTTGTAAGAACGGATGTCATGAACTGCTATAAATATTATGACTATTAAGGTAAATACATTGTTTGTTCTCTATCAAAATCTTTCATTTGCTAACTATGCCTATCAGTAGTTAGTGCCTTCAGTAGTTTGAATCTTTTATTTAGTTGGCAGTAGTGGCGCTCGCTGTATTGCAATAGTTCGAGTAACGAAGATTTTTGGTGAGGTAAGTGATTTGTGAAAGGTATAGGTTAGTTTTAGTCAGGGCCACTCTTTTGTAGGGATTTTTGAAAGTCAGATTGCGTTGCGCTATAAATATTGTGTGTCAGTTTAAGCACAGTCTTGTACAATTTTTCTAAGGGGACGTTTCATACTAAAATATAAGAATTAATATAAGAATTTATATGAGTATGAAATACTAGAGTATGAGAACTTAAAAAGATTGTAACCCCTCAACATACGATACACACATATATTATACAATAAATGTATGGCACTTATTACGAAATCCTATAGTAAATTTAAAATTAATATAAAGCCCTTGTATCCCGTAATTTGACAAGAATCATTCGTGCAGTAACCTTCTATGAACAAATTCAGAGATATAGTAGCAACAGCAATTAAGAGATTCATACCTCATAAATTGGTAAGAGATGGAACTGATCCCCCATGGTACACAAAACAGGTCAGAACGCAGTTGCAGAGGCAACGGAAAAAGCATGCGAAGTTCTGAAGAACGCGAAATCTCGAAGATTGGCTAAAATTTGCAGACGCGCGAAATTTGGCACGGACTTCAGTGCGAGATGCCTTTAATAGGCTCCACAGTGAAACATTGTCTCGAAATTTGGTAGAAAATCCGAAGAA
This sequence comes from Schistocerca gregaria, assembly GCF_023897955.1. Lineage (NCBI taxonomy): Eukaryota > Metazoa > Arthropoda > Insecta > Orthoptera > Acrididae > Schistocerca > Schistocerca gregaria. The sequence goes on from NC_064931.1 coordinate 75,073,428, forward strand.
ATTCTGGTCGTACGTAAAGTACACAAGCGGCAAGACGCAGTCAACACCTTCGCTGCGCGGTGCCGATGGTACTGTTACCGACGACTGTGCCGCTAAAGGGGAGTTTTCCGAAATTCCTTCACCAGGGAAAACGAATGGAATATTCCAGAATTTGAAACACGAACAGCTGCTAGCATGAGTTTCTTAGAAGTAGATACCTTAGGGGTTGCGAAGCAACTCAAATCACTTGATACGGGCAAGTCTTCAGGTCCAGATTGTATACCGATTAGGTTCCTTTCAGATTACGCTGATACAATAGCTCCCTACTTAGCAATCATATACAATCGCTCGCTCACCGATAGATCTGTACCTACAGATTGGAAAATTGCGCAGGTCGCACCAGTGTTTAAGAAGGGTAGTAGGAGTAATCCATGGAACTACAGACCTATATCACTGACGTCGGTTTGCAGTAGGGTTTTGGAGCATATACTGTACTCAAACATTATGAATCACCTCGAAGGGAACGATCCATTGATACGTAATGAGCACGGTTTCAGAAAACATCTTTCTTGTGCAACGCACGAAGTAATAGCCGCTATTGACAGGGGATTTCAAGTTGATTCCGTATTTCTAGATTTCCGGAAAGCCTTTGACACCGTTCCTCACAAGCGACTTCTAATCAAGCTGCGGGCCTATGGGGTATCGTCTCAGTTGTGCGACTGGATTCGTGATTTCCTGTCAAGAAGGTCGCAGTTCGTAGTAATAGACGGCAAATCATCGAGTAAAACTGAAGTGATATCAGGTGTTCCCCAGGGAAGGGTCCTGGGACCTCTGCTGTTCCTGATCTATGTAAATGACCTGGGTGACAATCTGAGCAGCTCTCTTAGGTTTTTCGCAGATGATGCTGTTATTTACCGTCTAGTAAGGCCATCCGAAGGCCAGTATCAGTTGCAAAGCGATTTAGAAAAGATTACTGTATGGTGTGGCAGGTGGCAGTTGACGCTAAATAACGAAAAGTGTGAGGTGATCCACATGAGTTCCAAAAGAAACCTGTTGGAATTCGATTACTCGATAAATAGTACATTTCTCAAGGCTGTCAATTCAACTAAGTACATGCGTGTTAAAATTACGAACAACTTCAGTTGGAAAGACCACATAGAAAATATTGTGGGGAAGGCGAGCCAAAGGTTGCGTTTCATTGGCAGGACACTTAGAAGATGCGACAAGTCCACTAAAGAGACAGCTTACAACACACTCGTTCGTCCTCTGTTAGAATATTGCTGCGCGGTGTGGGAACCTTACCAGGTGGGATTGACGGAGGAGATCGAAAGGGTGCAAAAAAGGGCAGCTCGTTTTGTATTATCACGTAATAGGGCAGAGAGTGTGGCAGATATGATACGCGAATTGGGATGGAAGTCATTAAAGCAAAGACGCTTTTCGTCGCGGCGAGATGTATTTACGAAATTTCAGTCACCAACTTTCTCTTCCGAATGCGAAAATATTTTGTTGAGCCCAACCTACATAGGTAGGAATGACCATCAAAATAAAATAAGAGAAATCAGAGCTCGAACATAAAGGTTTAGGTGTTCGTTTTTCCCGCGCGCTTTTCGGAAATGGAATGGTAGAGAGATAGTATGATTGTGGTTCGATGAACCCTCTGCCAAGCACTTAAATGTGAGTTGCAGAGTAGTCATGTAGATGTAGAAGGGTAGAAAAATATATGAAACTAATAAAAATTAAATAAATAGAAACACTAGTCAGATTCGAACACGGGGCGCAAAATTAAGAATCCACGATGCTAGTCAGTGTACAAACATTTGGCCTGGGATATTCCCTTTTAAAGGCACGTAAAGTACCTAGAAAATTCCTCGAAAACGTAGACTGTCGATTTTTCAAAACGGTCGAGTATCAGCGGATAAGCGGAGACACGCGTTCGCTTATTTTGACTCCTCTTCCTCTGAGTGAAGTTCCTTGGAAACCGGGTTATGATACAGAACTGATCAACCGTAATGGCTCGGGAGTGTGGTGTGCCAGACTCTCGGCAACTCACAGCCAGACGTTTCCAGTGGCTGAGACACCCGAAGAGCGTTCTGCCCGGGGTTACAGACGAACATAATACGTATCGATCTGCGGCCGTCACTGCACGAGCAACACGCCGTCTTGCGTCAACTCGCTGATAGTTCACAAATTCAAATGGCTGCAAGCACTATGGGACAACATCTGAAGTCATCAGTCCCCCTAGACAGAATTACTTAAACCTAACTAACCTAAGGATATCACACACATCCATACCCGAGGCAGGATTCGAACCTGGGAGCCAAGGGCTACTACTGCAGTAAATGACTGCTACCTACGGCACATGGCTCGGAGGAACCCTGACAGCAACGCTACCATGTGCAATAACGCTTTTCGTGCAGCCACAGGACTTCGTGTTACGACTCAAACTGTCAGCAACAGGCTGCATGATGCGCAACTTCACTCGCGACGTCCAGCGCGAGGTCCACCCTTGCGACCACAAAACCATGCAGCGCGGTGCAGATGTGCCCAACAACATACCGAATGGACCACTCACGATTGGCATCACGTTCTCTCCACCAATGAGTGTCGCATATGCCTTCAACCACACAATCGTCGGAGACGTGTTTGGAGGCAACCCGAACAGCCTGAACGCCTTACACACACTGTCCAGCGAGTGCTGGAAGGTGGAGGTTACCTTACGTTTTGGGGTGGCATTATGTGGGGCGGACGTACGCCACTGGTGGTCATGGAAGGCGCCATAATGGCTATACGATACGTGAATGCCATCCTCCGACCGATAGTGCAACCATATCGGCAGCATATTGGCGAGGCATTCGTTTTCATGGACGACAGTTCACGCCACCATCGTACACATCTTGTGAATGACTTGCTTCAGGGTAACGACATCGCTCGACTAGAGTGGCCAGCATGTTCTCCAGACATGAACCCTATCGAACATGCCTGGGATAGATTGAAAAGGGCTGTTTGTGGACGACGTGATCCACCAACCACTCAGAGGGATCTACGACAAATCGCCGTTGAGGAGCGGGACAATCTGGATCTACAGTGCCTTGATGAACTTGTGGCTAGTACGCCACGACGAATACAGTCACGCATCAATGCAAGAGGACGTGCTAGTGGGTATTAGAGGTACCGGTGTGTACAGCAATGTGGACCACCACCTCTGAAAGTCTCGCTGTTTGGTTGTGAAACATGCAATGTGTGGTTTTCATGAGCAATAAAAAACGCAGATATTGATGTTTATATGAATCTCTACTCTAATTTTCTGTACAGGCTCCGGAACTCTCGGAACCGATGTGATGTAAAACTTTTTTTGATGTGACTATCTCCAGTTCCGCTGGAATGCCGAACGTTTACATATCCGCGCAATTAGTGCACTGAGCGTAAATCTTATGATTGCTGCAGGCCGTCTTCGTGGTATCGCAGTGTTGATGACCAGCAGTGTGCCTGTTGCCCCTTACAGTTCCATCAACAAAACAGGAACTAGTAATTTTCGATAACAGTTCCATGAGAGAAAAACAGTGGTCTGGCTAAAATATTTGAAAAATTGATTAGAAACAGTCTTCAGCGCGAAAAACTGTTTATTTGCAATGGTTATCCGTTTCGGTCAGAACGTGAATCTCTTCAGACCATTTCTAACGTGATGGTGGGCAGTGGCAGTGAACGGAGCAGGTGTTGTGACTCCGCGAACGTCAATCGCTCAGTAGCAGTTGAGCTGAGCAGCACAACACGTGTTCCGTTCACCGCCACCAACTACCATCCTGGAATAAATCCGGGTCGGCCAAGACGACAACGCGACATTTCATTTAGCTTTGCGGTGTCGCATGTTTCGGTCGGCAAAACTCTGAGTTCGGCAGAATCGTGTTGTCAGCGTTGTTTACTTAACCTTTGCTATGTGATCGTGGTATGATGGACGTTCACAGGCCTCGTGGCAATCTAGTGACCTATCGTCACAAAACTTTAAAATTAATGGGAATGACAGAAGGGATGGATGAAATGTCTCAATTCGCATAAGGGACGGGAACTGGCACATGTGTTATGAAACGACATTGCAGTACCGTGCAGAAAGAAATTTAAGATTTAGCTGACAATGAAACAGCAAAAAATTACCACAATCGACAGCGGGGATTAATTGTTCTACACAATGAGAAGCACTTCGTACTCAATTTGCAGGCATGGAGCAAGACAGGAAAGTGATGGTACGAATAGTAACATTTCTGAAGTCACACGCATTATTCGACTGTCGTTTGCAATAGGTTTCAGTGGAATTGAAAGCAGACTATGGAGAATTCAAATATTACTGCGAAGTACATTGTTTCAGTCAAGGGGCATGCCTGGAACGATTTTTTGATTTAAAACTCGCTATTGATGAACGTCTGAAGGAAAAGGAAATGCAGAAACGGAAATTACAACACCTCGAATGGATTGTTAACTTCGCATTTTATGTGGACTTGAATGCACACTGACCATAGTAGGACATTGCACGCTCAATTCTTTCTGATTTGACGAGGGTGCATTTAAAAAGAAAATCACGTTGTACAATGGGACACATTCTGACAAAGACAGTCGCCCTAAGCTCACTGGCGTTAAAGAAAATGCGTGGTTTGAAAAATTCGTTGTAGTTTTGTAAGAATTACAAGTATAGTTTTATAAGTTACATCTGTTTTCAAGCTGTTTTGCCGTTTCAGATGAAATAGTGCCTGTGCACACATGCAAGTGTAACTGACTGACCTGCAAGGCAGTTCCAGTTTTAATGACAAACAGTTTTACGTTAAAACCGTCCAGGGCGTTTACATTGCTTTTCTCAGGTACAGTCTTCATAATGAGAGTGCAGAAAGTGCTACAATATTTTGATCGACGTATATGTTTGAAAGACCTTTTTTTCGATTGTGAAACTAAATAAGCCACGATTACGTGAGAGCGAAACTCTGTGAAATTTTCTGCATCTGTACCAAATAAAGATTATAGTATGTGTTCCACGCGTCAAAAGTAATGTAATAATACTGAAAATTTGTTTTGTTTGTGATCCATGTTGTTGAGAAATGTGAAACATAAAACAAAGTCGTATGAATGTGGCGCGTTCGAAGATTTCCCCTCTTCCCGCTAATCACGCTCAGGCAGGGAGGCGTGGCGGTGGGAGAAACGTGCCAGCCGAATCTTGGGCATCCACGGCATAAATAGTCTCAAGACAGTTACATTCTAATCTAAAAAAAATGGTTCAAATGGCTCTGAGAACTATGGGACTTAACAGCTATGGTCATCAGTCCCCTAGAACGTAGAGCTACTTAAACCTAACTGACCTAAGGACATCACACAACACCCAGTCTTCACAAGGCAGAGAAAATCCCTGACCCCGCCGGGAATCGAACCCGGGCGCGGGAAGCGAGAACGCTACCGCACGACCACGATCTGCGGACATTCTAATCTAAACCTTTAACTACTGCACATAACTACTTTATGATGATTACCTGACATTGTCATCTGCATTGGAGGTTATCTCAGAATCTAAAAGTCGTTGCACTTCTTATTACAGAAGTTGATTCTCCCAGATTGTATAAAAATACACAATGGTTACTTGTTTCAGCTAAATTAAATCACCATCTTCAGATCACTTGTGTAGAAAAAGAGATATTTACGAGGGCAATCAATTTCGTCGACTATTCACATTAACTGGATACAGCTGTACTGTACATAGGGGTACAATAGTCGAAAATTATGATGTCCAACCAGCCTAAAATGCATACAATTTCAAAGTAAGCATAGCTCATAGAGACAACATTCCACAGTACCGTCTCTCATCATACAGTAACAGAGTATCGATGCAAACAGTGTACAATAGTTACATATAAAATATTTAAGACTTCTATAAAACGTTTTAATGTTGTTGACACCTGATGGGAAACTGTTATCAGGCAATCGTGTTTTGAGGCGCCACCAAATGTCAGCAGGTTTTTACAGCGTAAGATTATGCTTTAGAAATACAATGTAAAGAATTTTTTATTTTTATGTTCTTTACATATGCATAAATCCGTAAAAATAAAAGGATTACATACCTAGTTTTCCAAATGTATACGTCAAAAACGCATTTTTTGTTGGTTTGACATTAGAATTTTCCATAATTGTGGCTTTGTGTACATAATAGTTGCGTCCAGTTACTGTGAACAATCGACGAAATGGACTGGCCTGTAAAAATTTTTTTCTGTACAAATGATCTGAAGATGGCGATTTAATTTCTCTGAAGCTAGTAATCATCGTGCATTTTTAAGTGATCTTGGCGAGTAAGCTTCTGTAATAAGTAGGACAGGCGTCTTTAAATACATATTTTATTGAGGCCAAGACTGTTTCAAATCCATTTTTGAAACAGGGACTCTTTATAACGCCGCACTACACGCTAACAGACTGAGGACGTAATTTATCCACTTCTCTCGGTCAGCGTGGATTTCCAATTAACGAGTAGCGCTTACTGCGGAGACTAATTCGTCGATTGTTTGTAAACAATGCTTCGTTCATAAACAAAATCCTGAACAAAAAAACGCCCCATTACTTAGCAATTGCCGGTCGGAGTGGCCGAGCGGTTCTAGGCTGGAACCGCGCGACCGCTACGGTCGCAGGTTCAAATCCTGCCTCGGGCATGGATGTGTGTGATATCCTTAGGTTAGTTAGGTTTAATTAGTTCTAAGTTCTAGGAGACTGATGACCTCAGAAGTTAAGTCGCATAGTGCTCAGAGCCATTTTTTGAACTTAGCAATTTTCGCAGGCCCCGTCGGAGAGGTGTAACCGATTTTAAAGTCACTGCCATGCAGCTGCTGATGGAGCGAAATGTGGAAAGGCTGAAATTCGATGGACTGCAGTACTCACAGAACACTCCCTTGGCTGACCTCAGTCGCACACCCCAGCTGCCTTCTAGTGACACGTAGCTTGTGTATTACCGCTGCTACAGTGTTAATTGCTTTTCTCTTATCAGTTGCTGTTCTTTCTTGTTGGCATATAATATTATTCACACTTACAGCTCCCTTTTTTTATAATGTTTGCGTGACGGCGTAGAACGATGAAGATAGCTTCCAGTGGACATCCTCACCGCTCCTCTAACAGTTGGACGACTTTCGTCATTAACGAAGTCTATGTCCACTTTTTCGACTGCCACATACACCGTGAGAGTCTAAATGGCGTCAGGAAAAAGTTACACGATCACAACGAGTGCATAGCACAGACGGATGGGTTTCAAGCGTACAGATAACCACACACATCGTACCTGAGTTACGAGTTTGATTACATTTTACACAGTACGGGGAGGTGCTTGTGGAAGCCTCTTCTCTTGACGGAAGGGCAATGTTTTGTTGTAGTATTCCAGTAAGTTTCTCGTATGTTATGTCTTTTTAGTCCTCTTCGAAGGCACTTTACAATGCTACGTTCCATTTAACAAAATAAAGTCTATGTCAATTCAGCAGCTATAAATGTTAAAAATTACTGGCGGTTGTGAGAGTGTTCGCGAAAAATGCACCTCGATATATTTCCCCGTTCTGTATGTAGGTGGTGTTCTTGTGTCTCATGGGCACGTTGTAACACCCCACCCGTCACTTAGCTGGTTTTGGCGTGTGTTCACTCCAACTAATTGAATAACAGATCAACAGAGAGTGCAAAACTGCCGCAACATCGGATAACGCAAAAAAGTAATATGGCCCCGTGACGCCTGATTGCACTGCGGTGGCAGTGTTGACATTAATTTATTCAGAATTGATCACTTTTAATGAAAAAGGGGTGCACATTGATGTTATATTCAGCTATTGAACACCAGATGCAAATGTTGAACATAAAATTAATTATGAATGTGACTTGGGATTTCAACTACTTGATTGAAAACTGAAGGTCGGGAGTTAAAATAAATTTGTGCTAATCGACTGCATCTATCATCACATTACAAGACTCTCCTATCAGGCAGTCGTAATAAATTGCGTTTGCGTGGAGTAAAGCGCGTTAACTCAAAAGTAATTCCTCTCGACTGACCCAGGCGTAATGCGAAGTGCGAGAAGAATTCTACAATACACGGCCCATGAAACCCTCGTGGAAACTTTACCAACGTGATCCAACAAATTAATCAGTGGCCGGAGCGGGCGTAATATCACCGAATACAGCGTGGCGGAGCGGCGTCGTTGTGTGGACGTCGGCCGACCTCGTGGCTCTGCAAGGCTGCGCCCGTCTATTCACTCCTAGCTATCTTGCTCAGTACATAGCTCAACCAAAACTTTCTATCTCCAAGCTCAATCGTTCCATTTGCTGAGTCCTAAACTGCAGAGATGTTCACTCTTTCTCAGGCAAGCTGAGTAAAGAACGCCACGTCCGCACTCTAGGCAAGCTGGTAACGGAAGACCTCTACGGAGACTTCTCACAGTCCGCTCTTCGCCTCGGTTTCCCCTCCAGCAAAATCACTTACGCCAATTGCAGCGCAAGTCGCGTTAATTATGCGTCGCTTCCCAGCGCCGACCAATGCGTGCTCTGGGAAGTGAACAAATTCCCACAAAATTTCCCTTCCTCTCAACTTCTGCTGTTTAGCTCCTCCCAGGCCACCCATCAAGGTTAGCGTCTGCACAAACACCAATTTTTCCGGAATTCTGACTCCGAGGAGAGTACTTCAAATTCCTCGGTCCTACATTTCCATCGGAGGCCGGCGTATTTCATTCTGTCGCTCTTCACCTGATTTACTTCAGACTCTGCGGACTGTGACTTCAGCGTGAAGTTGCTACAGTCACGAACACGCATATTTTGACTTCTGTTGACCACTCCACCATAGCTTTGCGCGGCTTTCTCGCATGTTTCCCTGAAAACGGGATGACGGACATTTATAAACAGGCGTACAAGTTCTCCGTCTGCTTCCCGGTACACCAGCATCGTGTCGGGGTCAACCACCCATTCTGTCACTCATCTTAAGGCGGCTGGAGGCCGCGCCGCGTAACCGCTTTCTCAGAGCTTCAGTCGCCCTAAGCTGCCTATTGTCGCTCCCCTTCGCCGTTCCCCAGCCGGCCACAGTCAACTCTAAATACTTCCCCGGGGTAAACTAGCGTCCAGTAAATCGACTCGTTTCCACAAAGTTTTCATGTCGTGTGAATTATTTTAAAACTATCACCCGACATTAATTGTTCCAATACTTCCATACTATACCCTCTACGAGATGCATTGTGCCTTGTCAGTCATTTTGTTCAGCCCTACTGTTCGCTCAACGTGAGTTACGTGATGTCTAATGACTTCTTGTAAGGGGCATAGTTCTTTCCATCTTACAACGTTATAAGCCATATCGGCAGTATTCCGCACCGCCAGTTTTCTGTTAGGTTTCTACGGATCTCACGATTTTCAGATCCGATTGAAAATGTTTCTTATAGAGTGTGCCTGCATCCTCCAAATACTTGTCGGACCAGCTGTCTTATTTCTCTTTCCGTCTCTAATAATCAGATTTTCCAGTTTTTGTCTCTCTTCACATACAAGTAGTCTACTTTAGCTAAAGATCTGCGCGGATGCTGATGTTCCTGAATATCCGCAATACTACCTACACTCCGTCTACACCAGTGTGTATATCTGCGGTTGTACCTACGGATATGCGCAGTAAAAATTGCTCTGTAGTAAAAAGTTAAAGAGCAGTGTCAGTATTATGATATTCGTAACACATGAGATCATTACTCATTTTCGACGAAGTTCCCCTATATCCGCAGTATGATGGAAACGACAGATGTGTTCGTTTTCCTTAAAATTAACGTAAATTTGATAAACAGCACGTTTTTCGTCAAAGGAATGTAAATTATGAGGATCGATTTCGGCTGGCGAAACGTAGCCAGGATCAATTCTACCGTTGGATCTCGGGCGTAATGAAACGTTTCAAATCATCTGAAAAAAATGAAATCCGTGGATGCGAATACAAAACTTGCGGTTGCAATAGAGATCTCATTTGCCTTATATGCACTGACCTTCAACCACAGAATCTCATTTATTTGTTCTTTTTGATAAATAGATAGCAAAATTATTATGGTTCCAAACAGAATTCACTACAAAAATGTGTGTAAATATATTCTACTTTACGCCGTTCTACGGATCGGAGCGTGGAATGTCAGATCCCTTAATCGGGCAGGTAGGTGAGAAAATTTAAAAAGGGGAATGGGTAGGTTAAGGTTAGATATAGTGGGAATTAGTGAAGTTCAGTGGCAGGAGGAACAAGACTTCTGGTCAGGTGACTACAGGGTTATAAACACAAAATCAAATAGGGGTAATGCAGGAGTAGGTTTAATAATGAATAGGAAAATAGGAATGCGTGTAAGCTACTACAAACCGCATAGTGAACGCATTATTGTGGCCAAGATAGATACGAAGCCCACACCTGCTACAGTAGTACAAGTTTATATGACAACTAGCTCTGCAGATGACGAAGAAATTGAAGAAATGTATGATCAAATAAAGGAAGTTATTCAGATAGTGAAGGGAGACGAAAATTTAATAGTCATGGGTGACTGGAATTCGAGTGTAGGATAAGGGAAAGAAGGAAACGTAGTAGGTGACTATGGATTGTGGCTAAGAAATGAAAGAGGAAGCCGTCTGGTAGAATTTTGCACAGAGCACAACTTAATCATAGCTAACACTTGGTTGAAGAATCATGAAAGAAGGTTGTATACATGGAATAACCCTGGAGATACTAAAAGGTATCAGATAGATTATATAATGGTAAGACAGAGATTTAGGAACCAGGTTTTAAATTTTAAGACGTTTCCAGGGGCAGATGTGGACTATGACCACAATCTATTGGTTATGACCTGTAAATTAAAACTGAAGAAACTGCAAAAAGGTGGGAATTTAAGGAGATGGGACCTGGATAAACTGAAAGAACCAGAGGTTGTACAGCGTTTCAGGGAGAGCAGAAGGGAACAATTGACAGGAATGGGGGAAAGAAATACAGTAGAAGAAGAATGGGTAGCTTTGAGGGATGAAGTAGTGAAGTCAGGAGAGGATAAAGTAGGTAAAAAGACGAGGGCTAGTAGAAATCCTTGGGTAACAGAAGAAATATTGAATTTAATTGATGAAAGGAGAAAATATAAAAATGCAGTAAATGAAGCAGGCAAAAAGGAATACAAACGTCTCAAAAATGAGATCGACAGGAAGTGCAAAATGGCTAAGCAGGGATGGCTAGAGGACAAATGTAAGGATGTTGAGGCTTATCTCACTAGGGGTAAGATAGATACTGCCTACAGGAAAATTAAAGAGACCTTTGGAGAAAAGAGAACCACTTGTATGAATATCAAGAGCTCAGATGGAAACACAGTTCTAAGCAAAGAAGGGAAAGCAGAAAGGTGCAAGGAGTATATAGAGGGTCTATACAAGGGCGATGAACTTGAGGACAATATTATGGAAATGGAAGAGGATGTAGATGAAGATGAAATGGGAGATACGATACTGCGTGAAGAGTTTGACAGAGCACTGAAAGACCTGAGTCGAAACAAGGCCCCGAGAGTAGACAACATTCCATTAGAACTGCTGACGGTCTTGGGAGAGCCAGTCCTGACAAAACTCTACCATCTGGTGACCAAGATGTATGAAACAGGCGAAATACCCTCAGACTTCAAGAAGAATGTAATAATGCCAATCCCAAAGAAAGCAGGTGTTGACAGATGTGAGAATTAGCGAACAGTCACATGAATAAGCCACAGCTGCAAAATACTAACACGAATTCTTTACAGACGAATGGAAAAACTAGTAGAAGCCGACCTCGGGAAAGATCAGTTTGGATTCCGTAGAAATACTGGAACACGTGAGGCAATACTGACCTTACGACTTATCTTAGAAGAAAGATTAAGGAAAGGCAAACCTACGTTTCTAGCATTTGTAGACTTAGAGAACGCTTGTGACAATGTTGACTGGCTTACTCTTTCAAATTCTAAAGCTGGCAGGGGTAAAATACAGGGAGCGAAAGGCTATTTACAATTTGTACAGAAACCAGATGGCAGTTATAACAGACAAGGTGCATGAAAGGGAATCAGCGGTTGGGAAGGGAGTGAGGCAGGGTTGTAGCCTGTCCCCGATGTTATTCAATCTGTATATTGAGCAAGCAGTAAAGGAAACAAAAGAAAAATTCGGAGTAGGTATTAAAATCCATGGAGCAGAAATAAAAACTTTGAGGTTCGCCGATGACATTGTAATTCTGTCAGAGACGGCAAAGGACTTGGAAGAGCAGTTGAACGGAATGGACAGTGTCTTGAAAGAGGGATATAAGATGAACATCAACAAAAGCAAAACGAGGATAATGGAATATAGTCGAATTAAGTCAGGTGATGCTGAGGGAATTAGATTAGGAAACGAGACACTTAAAGTAGTAAAGTAGTTTTGCTATTTGGGAAGTAAAATAACTGATGATGGTCGAAGTAGAGAGGATATAAAATGTAGACTGGCAATGGCAAGAAAAGCGTTTCTGAAGAAGAGAAATTTATTAACATCGAGTATAAGTTTAAGTGTCAGGAAGTCATTTCTGAAAGTATTTGTATGGAGTGTAGCCATGTATGGAAGTGAAACATGGACGATAAATAGTTTGGACAAGAAGAGAATAGAAGCTTTCGAAATGTGGTGCTACAGAAGAATGCTGAAGATTAGATGGGTAGATCACAGAACTAATGAGGAGGTATTGAATAGGATTGGGGAGAAGAGGAGTTTGTGGCACAACTTGACCAGAAGAAGGGATCGGTTGGTAGGACATGTTCTGAGCATCAAGGGATCACCAATTTAGTATTGGAGGGCAGCGTGGAGGGTAAAAATCGTAGAGGGAGACCAAGAGCTGAATACACTAAGCAGATTCAGAAGGATGTAGGTTGCAGTAGGTACTGGGAGATGAAGAAGCTTGCGCAGGATAGAATAGCAAGGAGAGCTGCTTCAAACCAGTCTCAGGACTGAAGACCACAACAACAACAATTATTATGGTGGTACAAGTTATTCATTGGGTTGCAGATGACCTGTATTGATTCGTTCCGTTATCACTGCTGTGTAACTTTACTGATGTTTTTTTAATATTTTTTTTATTTATTTGGGCCTCCCATCTCCCCTTCTAGCCCTTCCATTCGCTCTCCTTCATGCGCCTTCTTCGGCAAGCTTCAATGCCCCACTTCTTTTTTTTAATGGGTTATGTAACTGAATTACATCTTGAAGACAATGTTAGAAAATTGTAATCCGAACAGATTACCGTGAAAATAACTCTCTCTATAATACTGTTAACTGCATTAACGGAATGCAAAATATTCTTCCTTTAGAATTTAAACACAAAATAGAGAGAAGCAAAAGTAAAAATTAAGAGAGGAAATTAAACTTCTTCAGTGATGCACGTCTTATGCATTAGAATAGTTTTTCTCTACTAATGCGTGTAAGCAGCACACCTCGTCTGCAATAGGCGTTCAATTCGTTGCCCTGTCCCTTTGGCCAGTAGGGAGCCTGCTGCTAAACCGGCTCTACTGCTGTTGCCCTCTGCCGGCACCTCCCCGAGGCTTTTGCACGAACGTTGGCCACCTTGCGGCACACGCCACTAGGCTGCGCTCACGTCAACCTACTGACTCCATTGGCGGCTTCGTTAAAACTGAAACCTCCCGTCCGCTAGCTGTTCCGTACTTACGTCCTTCCAGCTCGCACTGCCGTGAAGGATGTCTTTTTTTGGTAATTCACCACAATGAAAGCAATACAACAGACATCACAATATTAAATATAAACTTAAATTAATCAACGTTACATGATATTTCTTGACGTCTGCGACTATTACTAAATTTATAAGATAGTTTTTCAGATTCAGTCACATTTATTAACACGTATCTTTTGGCAAGCGGTATGGCGCCATCATCAGTTTTGCAATAAATGCGCATTAATTTTCACTGATAGATTTCTTTCTAGTGTAATTATGTCTATTTGCTTGGTGTGCCAGTGTGATTACGTACCGGAAGGTTGGAAGATTAATTTATTTCAGTGTGCACCATTATGTACGCTGCATCTTTAAATAATCTTATTTTTTTACTGACGATATTCTTATCTCGCACACAGAGCACAAGACGAAACACAATACCATCACTTCAACATTTCACGTACACTTGTTCATATTCGAAAGGATCTATACCGCAAAGATAAAACTTCATTAGCCAAGACAGTACATACACCAAGAAGAAAGAATCTTATGTATAATCATATTTATTTCGTGGCCCATGTTATGTAGTAGGATTATTTAATATTTTACAAACAACATCAACCACAGCGTTTCAGGAATACTCATGCGTTGTGCATATGGCTTGAAGAATATCTTCTCTCGGTAGAATACTTAAGAATTCGAATGTTATCTAGGATATAATTATGGATGAACCAGAAGTAGTTTATCGACTTGACACTGAAAGGCACGACTTCTCTGTCCCGTCAACTGCATAAAATTAGCTGTCTGGCTTGCCCAGAATAAACATACGCGATTGTTCATATCAGCAAAACCTTCAGAACGAGGCATTATTAATATATCATCATTGTCGTCGCTGCTACTGTCGGGTCCTCTATTCAGTTTAGTCTCATAGCAAAAACAGGGTAACGTAGCGCGCACAGACGGCTGCTACTCCGCTGAAAGGCCCTTTCCGCCCATTAAACTTGGCAGGCGAGGCACCGGTGTCCTAGCGTGCAAGTTTGCTCTTCAGAAGTTGCGCACCCGTCGACGTGCAAAGCTTGGAAGTCAGTATCGACTCGTAAAAGCGCACCAAAGCACAAACTACCCCGGCTACGACGGTACTTGGCTAACGACGTCGTTATCTGTGACCTTATCTGGCCATTTGATCTTTCGCATGCGTCTAAAACACAGTATCTCAAAAGAACTGAATGTTTTTCTTTCTTCGGTCACCGCAGTCAGACACTAACAACCGTACTCGGAGCATGTGCTCTGGGAAACCTTACTCCGATTTCGACGCTGTAATTGTCATACAGTAACATTAAAATTACGCCTATTCGTGTCCAGTCTGCGAAAACATAGCTGAGTGACGTAAGGAAACCACAAAAAAGTTGTTGGTGCTTTGAAAAAAAAAAAAAAAAAGAAAGAAAGAAAGAAAGGGGGGGGGGGTGAGAAACGCGTTTGGTCGGAAAGAAAGAGTTACGGCAGTCACAACAGACATTATTCGCAAAACTGGGACTACGGAAGTAGTGCCACAAAAAAAAGTCATAGTAACTTATATCTTAAAAAGCATGCATCGTAATCGTGCAGTAAGTTGGAGAATAGATCACACTTCGACGGCCCAGAGAACGGTGTACTGACTACATGACCCTCCATATCGGCATCCAGTAACGCCTATCGGCTGAGGATGTCACGGCGGTCGGTCGGTAGCGTTGAGCCTTCCGAGGCCTATTCGGAAGGAGAGATATGATTACTCTGTACGACCTTTTCAGAGACCGGTCGTCGCAGCAGGCCGCACTGCTGCATACTAAACTGCAGCGTTACTTAGCACTGACATCAGTCTCAACTTTTTTTATTCACTCGTCACTTACTCGCATGTCACACTGAGTTTTCTTCGTCTTCGTTCACAGCCTGTATTTCACTGACGAATCGAACAAATACAGAGGAACTCTGCAAGGATCGTTAACAGGCCGGTATAGTCCATACGAAACTGTAGCAGAAGTGCTCGGGAAACTACAGGAGAGTCCTTGAAAGAAAGAGGGCGCAGTTATCGCGATAGCCTCTTGGCTCAATGTAGAGAAACTGTATTCGCAGATCACTGTGCAACCGTTCTGCTGCCCCCATCTTACAATGGGGTGACAAAAGTCATACCTCCTAATATCGTGTCGGATCTCATTTTGCCCGACGTAACGCAGCAAAGCGACGTGGCATGCACTCAACAAGTCGTTGGAAGTTCCCTGCAGAAATACTGAGCCATGCTGCCCCTATAGCCACCCATAATTGCGAAAATGCTGCTGGTGAACGATTTTGTACACCAACAGATACTCGATTATATTCTATAAATGTTCGACGGGATTCAAGTCGGGAGATCTAGTTGGCCAAATCATTTGCTCAAATTGTCCACAACGTTCTTCAAACCAGTCCAGAACAATTGTGGCCCAGTGACATGGTACATTGCCATCCATGAAAATTCCGCCGTCCATCAAAATGTGTAGGAACATTAAGTCCAGGAATGGCTGCAAATGGTCAATGATCGGTTCAGTTGGACCAGAGGACCCAGCCCATTCCATGTAAACACTTTCCACACTATTATGGAGCCACTACCACCTTGCACAGTGCCTTCTTGACAACTTGGCTCCATGGCTTCGTGTCTGTGCCACACCCGAACCGTACCATCAGCTCTTACCAACTGAAATCGGGACTCATCCGCCCAGGCCACTGTTTTCCAGTCGTCTAGGGTCGAACCGATACGGTCACGAGCCCAGGAGAGGCTGCAGGCAGCGTCGTGCTGTTAGCAAGGCACTCGCGTTGGTCATAGCCCATTAACGCCATATTTCGCCCACTTTTCTAACGACTACTTTTGTCTTACGTCCCACATTAATCTCTGAGTTTATTTCAGACTGTGTTGCTTGTCTGTCAGCACTGACAACTATACGCACACGCCGCTGCTCTCAGTCGTTAAGTGAAGGTCAGCGGGCACTGCGTTGTCCATCGCGAAAGGCAATGCCTGAAATTTGTTATTCTCGGCACACTTCTGATACTTTGGATCTTGGAATATTGAATTCCCTAACGATTTCCGAAATGGAATGCCCCATGTGTCTAGCTCCAACTACCATTCCGCGTTCAGTCTTAATTCCCGCTGTGCGGTCATAATCACTTCGGACACTTGTTCACATGAATCACTGCCCTTCTATAACTGTATATACGTGCATGACTTTTGTCACCTCAGTGTATATCTCGCTTACAGATCGTGAGTGTGATATAAGAGAGATTACGGTGCGTACAAAAGCTCCCTCGGTCAGTACGCGATTGGAGTAGGACAACAAATCTATATTTGTAGGAAGTACCTCACGCCATGGACTATACCGCGGCTTGCGGAGTATCTATGTAGATGAAAAAATAGACTGAATCAATAACTGCAGGATTCTGATCACAGTTTGGCATCGACAACAGCCGACTGCGTGTAGTGCCATAAACGTAACTATATTTTGCTTTGGTTGTGTCTACAGCTGTGAATTAAATAGGAATATTCTATTACCAGCTACTTTTATGTCTTGTTTTGGCGACGGGTTTCGGAAGCTGTGTGTGACATTGAGCCAGTTGCTAGTTCCCCTGCAGACGAGTGATACGTCTAAAAAATGCATAGATCTTGTTCCAAAATACTATTGTAAGGACATAATTATGCCTTAAACGCAAGAGTATCCATAACTTCCAGTATGTTCCCCAGTGCTATATATAAACACCAGGCTTATTTATAGGAAATACAGGAATTCTAATCACTAACAGCTTTGTTACACACACACACACACACACACACACACACACAACGATAGTCGTCGACCGTCTGAATCGTGATACTTGACATTAACTTGCTCTCAAACAGATTAATTCATACTGTACTACCCATGATTTCAAGTAAACCCTAATAAATATAGCCTTGGGAGTCGTGCTATTAATAATAATTTTAGCCAGCCGAAGTGGCCGTGTGGCTCTAGGCGCTGCAGCCTGGAACCGCGAGACCGCTACGGTCGCAGGTTCGAATCCTGCCTCGGGCATGGATGTGTGTGATGTCCTTAGGTTGGTTAGGTTTAACTAGTTCTAAGTTCTAGGGGACTAATGACCTCAGAAGTTGAGTCCCATAGTGCTCAGAGCCATTTGAACCATTTGAACCAATAATAATTTTGTATAGCTGGTGTTAATAACTTTCATATGTACTTCAAGTGGCACAGTACAAAAACTTGTCTAACTGCAGAGTTAATTTAAGAATATCATACCTGAAGTTTTCTGTTACCGCCACTACTGAAAGTAATTTGCACAAAGAGGTTCATTTGATGCACAACATGGCAACACCATACACATACAAAATGTTGACAAGTAAAATTAAAGTGATGGGCTTTGATATGAAATAAGTTATCAAATGAGAAACATGCTTAGACGGCATCTGCCTCAGTCTTTCATTTCCTCAGCTGCAATCCACGTATCAATGTGACAAGCATATACAACGGGACGTTAGCGGATGTGTACCACAAACAAGACACGTGAAACACAGCCGCACTGACAGTCAAATAAAAAACTACGAAACTATGTTACTTTTAAAATTCTTATTCATGGAATCTACGTATGGGTCCCAAATTCAAGACAAAGAAACAAGTTTTTTGAGAAGAATTAATTTTAACAGACTGAATCACACCTGAAATAATGAAATAGGAGTAGAAGGAAGACTTCCTCAATAAAAGAGGAAATCGAAAAATATAGTCTAGAAATGATATAACCATGTCCTTGTTAAAGTACGATACCGCTTAATTATACCAAGTTCCTAGAAGATAAGTTTTAGACACTAGCACAATGTGTCTGAGAATTGATTCACCGGTTATTTTCGGTCCCCAACGCTGATTTCAGGTTGTCCCTTCGCGGGAAAGTCTCGTAGCGCAAAATAGTTTGTGCTGCTCTCACCGCATGGATGACTCAGTGCTGCTGCGAACGATTCAAAATTTTCTGGAGACAGACTTCCGCTGCGCAATTCGTAATTTACAGTAAAATTCACGCTCGAGGGAGCATTATCTCTCAGCGCTCACTGCCCTAACAGTTTTCAAGCGCCGACACCGGCTGCACATTGGGAACCAGCACAGTCCACTTCCGGCGCAAGTTTTGCGAAAGGTCTTTTGGTACGCCGTCACTGGTGACCTTTTTGCAGAGCGATGACTATTGTATAAGGATGACCACGCATCAGAATCAGCGCTCACAGACCCGACAAGTTTCAAGCACCTGTACCGGCTGCATACTGCGAACTAGCACAATACACTTCCGGTGTAAGCTTTTTCGAAAGGTCTTGTGGTAGCTCGTCACTGTTTGACATTTCTGCAGAGCGATGATAATTGTATAAGGACCACCACGCACCAGAGGACCCAACTCTCATATAACGGCGTATCAGAAAGAGGCGCACTACAGTTTCAGACAATATTACAAGTGCAGTCCAGTGAACGATCGTAGCAGTCCGTTATTGAATCTTTTGAGCTTCCCACGTTCTTGGAAATACCAGGAAACTCAAATCAATTTCAGTGTTACATCTACTGATTTTTGGACATGGGAAACCCTTGAATTTTGGTATCGTTTGAGGTACACGCCAGGACGTTTACTTAAACAACACCACACTTGTTTCCCTTCACAGTCATCGTCCACATTAGCCATATCCTAGTCTCTTGTGATCTTTACCACGACGGGACGTTAAACTCTTGCCTTCCATAGTTTTATAACCGTTTCATAGTTTTGGATCATTCGCTTTATGATCTGATTACTTCCTGTGTCCGTAAAATGGCTCTGAGAACTATGGGACTTAACTGCTGTGGTCATCGGTCCCCTAGAACTTAGAACTACTTAAATCTAGCTAACCTAAGGACATCACACACATCCATGCCCGAGGCAGGATTCGAACCTGCGACCGTAGCGGTCACGCGGCTCCAGACTGTAGCGCCTAGAACCGCACGGCCACTCCGGCCGGCTTCCAAGCTTCCGTAAAATTGTGTATGTTGATTACTCAATAGAGACTGGGCTAATTTTAAAATCGTAAATAAATATATAGTCCGTATAAGAAGGAAGGTGATGTGTACATACGAACGAACGACACGATAGCTTCCAGCCGGTTCTTTCAGCACACGGATGTGTATATCCCATGACGTGTTACTAAACAGCGTTAGTGAATATACAGTTATCCCGAATTTGATACTGCGCATGAAATGGCGCGATACCTATGGGCGAGATTTAGCAGCAGGCTGGAAATAAAAATTAGCAGCGGATGATTCCTAAAAGATACACCGGACAGGATAAGCTAAGTAAGTAAGTAATCAACCCTTTACTCCGATCATCAGAGGGCTTGCTCCACTGCCAGCCTCCGACCTGTGAACTGTCGCACCGATCGCTTATGTCAGGGACCATCAGTTTAAAATAGACTCTTAGGCAACGTGCAATTCGGCAGCATCTGAAGTGACAGAAAAAATCCCAGCACCATTCATGGACCGAATTCCTAGCAACTGCGTCAGTCGGACATTCGCCAACGCAGCCACAATTCTTTACTTGTCATGGGAGTGTTCACTACAAGTATGCACCAGCGGAAAAAACAAAATACAGGGACCGAAAGGTTATTTACAATTTGTGCAGGAACCAGACTGTAGTTATAAGAGTTGAAGGACATGTTAGGGGAACAGAGTAGGGAATGAAGCAAAGTTTTTGCCTATCCTCGATGTTGCTCAATCTACATACTGAGCAAAGGAGAAATTTGGAAAGTGAATTAAACTTCATACAGAAGAAATAAAAACTATGAAGTTTGTCGCTGACATTATAATTCTGTCAGAGACTGTTAAGGACTTTGAAGAACAGCTGAACGGAGTGCCTAATCTCTTGAAATAAATTATAAGATGAACATTAACAAAGGTGAAGCAAGTGTAATGGAGTGAGTTAGAATTAAATCAGGTGACGCAGACTAAATCTGATTACGAGATGAGAATTTGAAGTTATGAGTTTTGCTATTTGAGCAGCACGATAACTGATGTGGGCCGAAGTGGACAGAATACATACTGCGCGAAAATATTAAAGGGCTATTTGTTTGTAAGCCCATTATTTTCTCCCGTTGCGACGCCGAAGTGTGCATTTGGCTCGAAGGTGCCTACAACCTCTCTCTGTAAGCGAAAGCACAAGCGTGGCGCCGTGCTGGGCGAAGCTACCAACAGCGCAGCACGGTGCGATCCGTTACAACAACCGCCGGAGCTGAGATGTAAGAGGGGTTAATTATGTCACATTGGCACCACATTTCACCAACCACCGGAAGGCTGTCACATCTCCCCTTACCCACAACTCGAATCACCCCTTCTCTTGACACCTCTGCGACCGTTCAGATCCGACAACAGGACTACATTGTTGACAACCTTAGACACTTCTTACCCGCCCGAGACGATTCAGCCCATGTCTAAGGACATCATAGGGCTGTAACCCCACTGAACGTGATCTCATCTCTTTGGAGTGTAACGTGACCTCAATTTTAGAGAATTTGAACGTGGTCTTAAGCAACAAAAGGGTATTATGCTTTTTCATGTCTCCTTTTATGTGCGCTCCTGTGGCCTGACCACAGGGACGGGGGCATTAACAAGTGCCTGAATAAAACGGTAAATGATTCCTCTATGAGCCTCCAGGTCGACAACAGCCTCGGTACCAGCCGTGTACCTTCGTTGGGCGCTTTACAGTGTCTCTTTACAGACACCCGTCCGCTGATTTCTACCTGCCGGCAGGATAGGCAACCCTTTTGATGCCCCTCAGATTTCGCATGCTGCCAGATGACCGCTAGGTGCTAGAGCTGAAAGCGTTGTAAATCCCACAATAGTAGTAAAATGTGGTGTCAATGTGATATCATCAACACATCTTGCGAGGTGCCGGTGCTAGCAGTGTATTTAACACTAAATTCTTCTAGAATCTTCATATGGAAATGATGCTCTAAGGCCCCCCCCTCCTTTTCTAACTCCGACTTCTGCTGTTGCACATGGATTAAGAAGAAACGTGAACTGACTGTAATCGACCCTGCAAGTGGAATAGAAAAGAGTTTGGCACCTGCAATAATTTAATTTGAATAACGAAAGTTTCATTAACGTAGTGAGAAATGAAAGGATTGCTTTACCGATCCACAGAATGAAAGTTCTGTCCAGAATAACAATTTGATTTATTATGACTCAACTCAAAATAATAAACAAAACACATGAAACATTTGCAATACGTCAAACTGAATACTCAAATAAATGTTGTGAAGGTGAAGTTGTCCATAAGCTAGCTTGTGACGTTTATGACCAAGTGGTATGTGGTGCCAATTCCTTGCAACTCAAATCTTAAGAGAAACACCCAGCCAAACCAACACTAATTGCTGCTACAGTAGTGAGAACTCAGACAATGAACGCCCAAGACAGAACCACGTGAGAAAAGATGGGGACAGGCGCGTTCTGCTGAGCTCTGATTATCACAGAGCAATATTCCCTAATCTGCCGGTGCTGCGGACATACATTACCAAGCTGTCTTCTTAACAGCAAGGACACGATGTGGCGTACCGGAGGCGATGGCTGGTTACTTCGACATCCCATCGTGGTGATGATAATGTCGCGAGTATAGCCCCAAACAAATTATCCTGGTCTGGTTGTTCCAGACTAAAGACTTCCTATCAGTACAAACGCGCCTCTGAGGGAGGCTAAGAAGGCTCACCACACAATCAGTGACGGTACAGTGATAGATTTTAACAAGCGAAGTCACACAGTAACTCCGATACAGCCAAAACTGTTCAAGACGGACAACATAGGCCGCTTTTACGCAGAACGCTCAATAGCCAACTGTACTCGGAAAATTACGTTGAAGTCGAAACTTCAGCAATTTCGTCAAACAGTTACAATTAAATGAAAGTATATTAGACAGCCAACGGAAGGCAGGCTGTCCAGAGCAGCGAGAGCTCAGTCTTGTAACCTACCCCGACTGGCAAGAGCCGACTCTCTCAAGAGCACCTATACAAGCCGAACACAGAACATTCCCGCCCCCACGACCGTGGCCGTGGTTAAACGTTCCAATCAGCAACTCGAAAACCGGCGGAACATTCCACTCTTTTGCCGAAGCACTACTATTCCACCAATGGAGATGCTTGGCGCCAATTCCTGCGCCGATTTTGCTACGTCACGGAGCTATTCCCTGAGCAAGCCAATTACAGTTATGATTTTGCAGAAAACGCGGGAATTTGCCCGCCAAGACTGCCTGGGAACACAAGTCATTCCCACGCCTCGCTGGTAGCCTGTCAGAAAGCGTTTTCACTAAGTTTCTGCGAAGTAACGGATCCTCTAGCCCCAGCCGCTCCTTCAGGCTCCTGAGGGCGTGTCGCCCCCGCTCTTATGACAATGTCGGCGTCTGGACAGCATCCACTAGACTCCCTCACACCCGCCCGCATAACCCTTTCGAGATCAGCAGAACCCGCCTTTCACCGGACCATCCGGGTGACGAGAGACGCTGCGTGGGAAGTCCACGTGTGAAGGAATAGGAACTTTTCACCACATGCAATTAGAGAGGAAAATCGAATTACTCAGAGTAAGATAGAAATTTGAGGGGGGGCTCACGCCACCTCTCAGTCTTACACCTTACACGAACTCCCGAGCTCCGGCCTCTTCTATTGCACACCTCGAAATCTCGCCGTTCGAAGCGTCGCAGGGTGTCACCCTCGTGCACTGTTATAAAGGAAGGCAGTAGGCCCCTTGGGCCAAATTTCGAACTTCTACGTCACAGTGGAAGAAAATTCCTGATTTTCAGTAAGTGAATCTTCAATTTTGTTTTTCAGCTCAAAATGCATACTTGTAATAGAGAAGCATTTCCAAAAAAGAGGAATCTGTCGCAGTCTACTATAAATTTAAGTGTTAGAAAGTCTTTCCTGAAGGTATTTGTGTGGATGGAATGTGGACAACAGGCAATTAAGGCGAGAAGATCACAGCAGGTTGTGAAATGTGGTGCTACAGACGAATGCTGCTAATTAAATGGGTAGATCGACTAACAAACGAGGAGGTACTGGATAGAATTGCAGGAATCAGAAATTTATGCAAAAGTTAATTAAAAGAAGGGATCGTTTGACTGTACACATCGTGAGGGATCGAGGAATTTTCAGTTAGGTGATGGATGGGAGGGAGGGGGGGGGGGGCGGGGGACGTGAAAATTGCTGAGGAAGAGTAAGAGTAAGCACATTGGAAAGGAGTAGGCTGCGGTAGTTATGCAGACGTGAAGAGGCTTGCACCGGATAGACCAGCCTGGTCTTAGGACTGAAGAACACAGCAACAACAACGTTGTTTCCAGTGTTCTAATCGGCGTGCCAGGTGGCGCGACTGGGTGTTACGAAGTCGGCAGGTGTTAGCAGCTGTGGCACGCGCCGTGAGGAGCGTGTCGTGTGGCCACTCCTGCTAGTGACTCAGGCGCCCGGCACCCACGCTACGGCGCTCTCACGTGCTTCGTTTCACGCGTAAACCCTGCCCAGGGCGCTGCCTTACGGTCTGCTTGTTCCAGTATATCTCGGGCTATGACCCGCCAGAAGAATAGAGCCGCCTATCCTAGCTTGAGAACGTGCAACCGCAGGCCACCGTGCGCGGTACTCGCGTTACACCACAGGTGCTGCGGGTATTCGGAAGGCTTTAGGTCGACTACACGTCCGGATAATTGCGAAATCGACTTTGACGAACAGTGGATTGCAATGATCAGGAGTCAGAGCAAGAGTGTCGCAGTGACGGCGAGATTCGTCGAATCTTTCATTGCCACCATCGTCAGTACGGAGCGGTCATGGAGGTACGCGGATGAAATAGTTAGCAGAGGACGAAGTGTTAAATGTTCTTTTTCATTGGTTTCAGACAAGCCCATTTCATCAGATACGATTACGTGACAGTGATACAAACACGGCATTTGTCGTATTTCAGAATTAAATACAAAACAGCGTGAATTTCTTACAGGCCTAATCAAATTATATAAATATACCCGAAAGATTACGTCGGATAATTAGTCATAACAGTAGATCAGTGTGAGCTCGCCATTTTAGCAACAAGCAAATTTTTACTACAAAACTTATTTACATAATGAGACGTAAGAAAACTCGTCAAATTCTGAGATTCCCTATTACAAAGACAAATACAATGGGAAATATCACTAGCAACGACCGGTTTTTGGAGCTTGGAGTTACTCTCAGAGGAAAATAATCGTTAATTTTTAAAATTTTGTATACAATAATTACTAGAGGATTATTGTATTTATTACATTCTATATCTATATTATGATCTCTTCAGTGAGGCTGGAGAGGGTATAGTTTTTTTAAAAAAACGTTATTTCGAAAACGTCCTGAGCTGATAATAAAAACTTTTTATCTACTACCGGTTACGAGCATACGATGGTCCCGTATTACAAAATCTTGGAAAACGGCCCACTCGACAGCGCTCTGACTGACGAAAAGGTGTCTGATGTGATTATGTCTGTACGACGGGAATTAACAGATTGAACACGGAACTGTAATTGCAGCTAGACGCACGCGACATTCCATTTCGGAAATCGATAGAGAATTCAGTATTCCGAGATCCACAGTGTGAAGAGTAAATTTCGGGCATTAACCCCCACCACGGAGATCGCAGTGGCCCACAGCCTTCACTTAACAGCCGACAGCAGCGGCGTGCTGGTGTCAGTGCTAACAGACAAGTAACTCTGCGTAGAATAACCGCAGAAATCAATGTGAGACGTACGACGAACGTATCCGTTAGGACAGCGCGGCGAAATTTGGCGTTAATAGGCTATGACGGCAGGAAACCGACTCGAGTGCCTTTGCTAACAGTACGACATCGCCTGCAGCGCCTCTCCTGGGCGCGTGACGATATCGGTACGACCCTAGACTACTGGAAAACCGTGGTCTGGTAAGATGAGTCCCGGTTTCAGGTGGTAATCACTGACGGCACGGTTCGAGTGTGGCGCGAAACCCACGAAGCCATGGACCCAAATTTTCAACAACGCACTGTTCAAGCTGGTGGTGGCTTCATAATGGTGTGGCGTCTGTCTTCATGGAATTAACTTCGTCTTCGGGTCCAAATGAACCAATCATTGACTGGAAATGGTTAAGTTTCATAGTTGGAGACCATCTGCAGTCATTTATAGACTTCATGTTACCCAGCAACGATGGAATTTTTATGGATGACCATGTGCCATGTCACTGAGCCAAAACTTTTGGTGACTGGTTTGAATAACATTCCGTACAGCTCGAGCGTATGATTTGTCCACCCCGATCGACCGACATGAATCCCATCGAACATCCACAGGACATAATCGAGAGGTCAGTGCACAAAATCCTCCACCGGCAACACTTTCGCAATTATGGACGGCTAATGGAAGCAGCATGGCCCAAGACTCCTATTTCTGCAGGGAACTTCCGACAACTTGTTGAGTCCATGCCACGTAGAGTTACTGCACTACGCCGGGCAGAAGAAGGAGGTGTGACACGGTATTAGGAGGTGCTCTGTGACTTTTGTCACCTCACTGTAAATGGCATCATGCGTCACTGCCGTCAGTAGTGAAATACATTATACAGCCACAGACCCGGTTAATCAGTCATCGTGTGGAGTGCACTCATTTAGCACGAAAAGGTGGAATCTGATCATGACAGTATACAAAGGTTCATTAACTGTGGTAGTCCGTTTTGCAATTCACTGTATAATATACACTAATGGCCATTAAAAATGCAGATGATAAGCGGGTATTCATTGGACAAATATATTATACTAGAAGTGACATGTGATAACGTTTTCACGCAATTTGGATCCATAGATCCTGAGAAATCAGTACCCAGAACAACCACCTCTGGCCGCAATAACGGCCTTGATACGCCTGGGCATTGAGTCAAACAGAGCTTGGATGGCGTGTACAGGTACAGCTGCCCATGCAGCTTCAACACGGTACCACAGTTCATCAAGAGTAGTGACTGGCGTATCGTGACGAGCCAGTTGCTCGGCCACCATTGACCAGGCGTTTTCAATTGGTGAGAGATCTGGAGAATGTGCTGGCCAGGGCAGCAGTCGAACATTTTCTGTATCCAGAAAGGCCCGTACAGGACCTGGAACATGCGATCGTGCATTATCCTGCTGAAATGTAGGGCTTCGCAGGGATCGAATGAAGGGTAGAGCTACGGGTCGTAACACATCTGAAATGTAACGTCCACTATTCAAAGTGCCGTCAATGCGTACAAGAGGTGACCGAGACGTGTAACCAACCGCACCCCATACCATCACGCCGGATGATACGCCAGTATGGCGTTGATGAATACACGCTTCAAATGTGCGTTCACCGCGATGTCGCCATACACGGATGCGACCATCATGATGCTGTAAAGAGGACCTGGATTCATCCGAAAAAAATGACTTTTGCCATTCGTGCACTCAGGTTCGTTGTTGAGCACACCATCGCACGCGCTCCTGTCTGTGATGCAGCGTCAAGGGTAACAGCAGCCATGGTCTCCGAGCTGATAGTCCATGTTGCTGCAACCATCGTAGAAGTGTTCGTGCAGATGGTTGTTGTTTTGCTAACGTCCCCATCTGTTGACTCGGGGTCCGAGACGTGGCTGCACGATCCGTTACAGCCATGCGGATAAGATTCCTGTCATCTTGACTGATGATATGAGTCCATTGGGATCCAGCACGGCGTACCGTATTACCCTCCTGAACCCATCGATTCCATATTCTGCTAACAGTCATTGTATCTCGACCAACGCGAGCAGCAATGTCGCGATACGATAAACCGCAATCGCGATAGGATCCAATCCGACCTGTATCAAAATCGGAAACGTTATGGTACGCATTTCTCCTCCTTACACGAAGCATCACAACAACGTTTCACCAGGCAACGCCGGTCAACTGCTGTTTGTGTATGAGAAATCGGTTGGAAACTTTCCTCAAGTCAGCACGTTGTAGGTGTCGCCGCCGGCGGCTTTGAATGCTCTGAAAAGCTAATCATTTGCATATCACAGCATCTTCTTCCTGTTTGTTAAATTTCGCGTCTATAGCACGTCATCTTCGTGGTGTAGCAATTTTAATGGCCAGTAGTGTATTTGTCTGTTGAAGGGAATGAGGCATAAATAATTTTATTTTATTTGACGTCATAGCAAGAATGTTGCCAGGTAGTGTGTTTCAAATAATTTTTTGAAACATCAAGATGATTATACATCGGAAGCGGTAGTACATAATGAATTATTTCATCAGCAGCTATCTATTGTTGAGAAATATCACTTTTTCAGATATTTAAAGCGGTAGGGCGCCTCCTGCACAAAAAGAAACTAATTTTAACAAATGTCTCGTACTATTTGGAGTTGAGTAAGAAATCTTGGGAATGTCTATATCTAGCATGAAAGTCTGGCTTATAACTGAACGAGCATATCACATTATGCACGGAATGACATGACTTTCTTTAAATGAAAATTATTATTAACAGTATCGTTACAGTTTTCACCGACTGGTAGGGCTCCACTTGAGTGACTAGTTCGTATAGTCGGGTGCACGCTACTACAATTCCCAACGCAGCAACGATTACGAAAGTTCACTGTGACGGCCAAGCAGCAATCAGACGTGACACGACATTATACACGACACTAAAGAGGACTTCAGTTGTTATTCCTGAGCAATGATGGCGTGTAATATCGATAATAACGTGAAATATGACTAACTGCGTCGGACACCCTCTGCACACGTATGACTTCCATTTTTGCTGTGAGTTATATTTAAAACATATAAGGTCTGGAGTTCCTGGAGGATGTCCGTGGGGCAAAGAAACACATAGCCGCTGCTCGACAGGATATGCAATTTGTGGGGCGTTCCACGCTGCCGGCGAGCTACACAGGGGGCGCAAGCCTCTCTTTAGTACAGTCTCTCTTACAAACATCAAGTGTCACCCAACTGCGACAGGAACACATTGAAATGTACTGCTGTAGATTTTTTTGCCCCAATAAAAACGAAGCAGTAATCGAAAAAGTAATGAGCTTGCACATCGTCCCTATTTCCCCGCCCCTGTCGCACGTGGGCTCCCCACCTTTGAGGTGGGGGAGCTGTATGGATTGGCATTTTCAACTAAGAGAAGAGTATGACTCTTACTTCCACAGGACACTTGACAGCTTATAGCTTCCTCCTATGGTACAGCCCAATTTAAAAATTCATGACGTCTCGGGAAATCGTTTGGATTCAGCTTGAAAACTTATTGATCATCGGAAATCCTGTTGACGAGGACCCTATGTGATAGCCGCATAATGCGATACATAATCAAAATGCCATTTTGTGTACAAAAGTCACGTGCACTTCATTATCTATCAAAAGAAGCTGTCTCTTGTGTGATGCCCTCGTCCTGAACGGAAGTTTCAGATGTCCTGCTCTTGCCGTTTTTCCCAACAGTTTATGCATCTAAGCTGTTTCATCGCAGCTTTCAGTGCGAAGTAGAAGACTGATAGCTTCCCACGTCTAATACACTGCACTGAACGACAAAATCCCAGAACAGCACGAGTTCTGCTAAAACAGTTCGACTGTATCAGGTTCTCTATTAGAAAAAAATGGTTCAAATGGCTCTGTGTACTATGGGACTTAACGTCTCAGGTCATCAGTCCATTAGAATTTAGAACTACTTAAACCTAACTAACCTAAGGACATCCCACACATCCTTGCCCGAGGCAGGATTCCGAACCTGCGCCCGTAGCGGTCACGCGGTTCCAGACTAAGCCCCTAGAACCGCTCAGCCACAAGCGGCCGGCTCTTTATTGGAATAACGCTGCGTACATTCACAGAATATTTAGCATCAGAAAAAGACGTAAAATGAGAAAAAGTTCAGAAATTGTCATCCCTCGCAGCAGAGTTCATTTGATCGATGTCCGCAGTCACGCACAGAATGAAGAGCGACGCGCAGCAAACCTGTAGTAGCAAACAGGTAGCAGCTCCAGCGCCTTCTACTGGCGAAAGGATTTTTTTCAAATTCCGGTAATTAAATTATTCAGAAGTAACATTAAAAAGTTTCCATTTCTTTCTGTGAAAATCCGTAGGCGCTCCTAGTAATATACTTAAAATAATGATGTTTTCGTTATGTGAACCTCCCAGGAAGTTTCAAATAGCGCTCACTCTGCTGCAGAGTGAAAATTATTTACGGTTTTCATTGCTCTGGTATAAATTGGCTATCGATAACTGGAAACCACTTAATCCTGTTCTGTTTCGCTATTGCTCCGTACTTTATGATGTAGCTGGATTAGTTGTATTAAGTAATTATTTTTTTGTTGTGGTTGTTGCAGGCTTTTTTACATTAATACACAAATGTTTACAAAAACTGAACGACACAGAAGAAGCTTCGAATGATACGTGTAAATGGTCGAATATATCTGTGGCATGACAGCTACAGAGGATTACACAGGCAGATCACGTGCTACGGCAGCAGCGATCTCAGCAGTGCACCAATTTAGGTAGAAATTGCCGTTCACTGGAAAATCTACAAACAGAGGAATGTGAATATCAGACTGCAAGACCATTTATCTACTCACACCACATGTTGTCATATAATGCAATATTTAGGCTTCGTACACAGCTAAACTACGCCAGAGTGTAACACACTGAAAAACGATTTGTGGACGTGGAGTTGGTGGTCAACCAAGGTCCGTGCAGATCGACCGTTTTATACTGAATAAGACAGTCGTACAACAGAGTGGAACGTCAGGATCCGTATTCCTTTCCGCCACACATCGCACCATCCTAGGTGAGGAGGCAACAGGTGTGTGTTTCTGTACGTCTACTACTACTACCATTGACAATGGGGCAGTAGTTGGGACACACGTGCAGGATGAGGCTGCTCATTCGCTGATTTAGCCTTAAATACGCGCAGTAACGGTCGCGAGTGCTGGTTACCTTCGAGACTGGACATGGTGCGTCGATGTTAGGACGCCATTATCAACACCTCACAGAGTTTGAACAAGATCGTGTAATACGGCTCCGAGAAGCAGGATGTTCCTTTTGCGAAATTGCAGAAAAACGTGGCTGGAAAGTAACACACTGTGCACGATTGCTGGCAGCTGCGGTCACGACAATTTACGGTCACAAGAAAACGACCACGTGGAACTGACGACAAAGAAGATCATAGTGTTCGGTGTGTCGCTTTGGCGCATCGTACTGCATCTGCACCAGCAGTTTGAGCAGCATTTGGTACCGCGGAGACACAACGAACTTTTACAAGGACAGCTCCGAGCCAGCAGCCCTGTAGCGTGCATTCTATTGACCCCAAACCGTCGCCATTTCCGACTTCAGTGGCATCAAGCGAGAGCTCACTGGAAGGCAGAATGTTGTGCTTTCTGATGAAAGCTGGTTCCGCCTCGGTGCCAGTGACGGCCGTGTGTTGGTTAGAAGGAGGCCAGCTGAGGGCCTGCAACCAGCTTGTCAAAGTGATAGACACACTGTAATTACACCTCGAGATACGGTTTAGGGTGCGTTTTCGTATAAAAGCAGGGGCACTTCTGTCGTTATTCCGCACACACACTGACTGATAATTTATACTTCAATTTGATGATGCGTCCTGTCGTGCTGCTATTCGTGAACAGCATTCCAGGGGCCGTTTTCTAACAGGATAACGCTCGCCCGCATACCGCTGTTGTAGTCCAACATACTCTACAGAGTGTCTACATGTTACTTTGATACGCTCGATCACCAAATCTGTCTCAAATCGAGCACATATCAGGTATCATCGGACGACAACTCCAGCGTCATCTACAAACAGTATTGACTGTTCTCGTATTGAGCGACCAAGTGCAATTGGCATGGAACTCTACCCCACAAACTGATATCCGCATCTGTACGACACATTGCACACACGTCTGCATGCTTGCCGCGCGGGGTAGCCACGCGATCTGGGGCTCCTTGCCACGGTTCGAGCGGCTGCCCCCGTCGCAGGTTCGAGTCCTCCCTCGGGCATGGGTGCGTGTGTTGTCCTTAAGAGTAACTTAGTTTAAGTTAGATTAAGTAGTCTGTAAGCCCAGGAACCGATGACCTCAGCACTTTTGGTCCCATAGGAACTTACCACAAATTTCAAAAATTTCTGCATGCTTGCATTCAACATTCTGGCGGTTACATCGGTTATTAATGTACCGGCATTTCACATTTACAATGGCTTATCTCGCGCTTAGATTAACCTGTGATTTTGACATGTTAATCATTCAAATGTGTTACCTAGACAAATGTATTTCCCAAATTTCACTACTGCTCCTCAATCTTTTTTGGTGTTGCGATTTTTTTCGTCACTGTATTTCAGAAAGATGTAATGTGAGCTACTGCGAAACCTGGAATATTAGGAGGCGCTGCCAGAGTAAAGCTTTGAATAGGAACATCAAATACACTCAGATGGCAGAGTAGTGTCTTCTATATGCAAATACCAAGCATCATATACTGCTTCAATTCTTAAGAATGTTCATTCTACTGCCCCCTATGCTGCAGAATGACAGTATCATTGGGAAAGTTGAGTGGTGTCGGATTCATAAGAGCTATGACGCTCGTATAGGTACAGATGTCGACAGTGCTACTACACTCCTGGAAATTGAAATAAGAACACCGTGAATTCATTGTCCCAGGAAGGGGAAACTTTATTGACACATTCCTGGGGTCAGATACATCACATGATCACACTGACAGAACCACAGGCACATAGACACAGGCAACAGAGCATGCACAATGTCGGCACTAGTACAGTGTATATCCACCTTTCGCAGCAATGCAGGCTGCTATTCTCCCATGGAGACGATCGTAGAGATGCTGGATGTAGTCCTGTGGAACGGCTTGCCATGCCATTTCCACCTGGCGCCTCAGTTGGACCAGCGTTCGTGCTGGACGTGTATACCGCGTGAGACGACGCTTCATCCAGTCCCAAACATGCTCAATGGGGGAGAGATCCGGAGATCTTGCTGGCCAGGGTAGTTGACTTACACCTTCTAGAGCACGTTGGGTGGCACGGGATACATGCGGACGTGCATTGTCCTGTTGGAACAGCAAGTTCCCTTGCCGGTCTAGGAATGGTAGAACGATGGGTTCGATGACGGTTTGGATGTACCGTGCACTATTCAGTGTCCCATCGACGATCACCAAAGGTGTACGGCCAGTGTAGGAGATCGCTCCCCACACCATGATGCCGGGTGTTGGCCCTGTGTGCCTCGGTCGTATGCAGTCCTGATTGTCGCGCTCACCTGCACGGCGCCAAACACGCATACGACCATCATTGGCACCAAGGCAGAAGCGACTCTCATCGCTGAAGACGACACATCTCCATTCGTCCCTCCATTCACGCCTGTCGCGACACCACTGGAGGCGGGCTGCACGATGTTGGGGCGTGAGCGGAAGACGGCCTAACGGTGTGCGGGACCGTAGCCCAGCTTCATGGAGACGGTTGCGAATGGTCCTCGCCGATACCCCAGGAGCAACAGTGTCCCTAATTTGCTGGGAAGTGGCGGTGCGGTCCCCTACGGCACTGCGTAGGATCCTACGGTCTTGGCGTGCATCCGTGCATCGCTGCGGTTCGGTCCCAGGTCGACGGGCACGTGCACCTTCCGCCGACCACTGGCAACAACATCGATGTATTGTGGAGACCTCATGCCCCACGTGTTGAGCAATTCGGCGGTACGTCCACCCGGCCTCCCGCATGCCCACTATACGCCCTCGCTCAAAGTCCGTCAACAGCACATACGGTTCACGTCCACGCTGTCGCGGCATGCTACCAGTGTTAAAGACTGCGATGGAGCTCCGTATGCCACGGCAAACTGGCTGACACTGACGGCGGCGGTGCACAAATGCTGCGCAGCTAGCGCCATTCGACGGCCAACACCGCTGTTCCTGGTGTGTCCGCTGTGCCGTGCGTGTGATCATTGCTTGTACAGCCCTCTCGCAGTGTCCGGAGCAAGTATGGTGGGTCTGACACACCGGTGTCAATGTGTTCTTTTTTCCATTTCCAGGAGTGTATGTATCGTCTGTTAGTTACCCTTACCAATTTCTGAAAGAGGGTGTCCGAGGACGCCCCGTAAGCTAGGGAGTGGAGCGAGCTTCTGACGCCCGCAGAAAAGGCGCGTAGGCAGTCAGTGTGCGATATAAGCTCCCGGAGTGAACAAGTACGAGTACGAGTGGAGCCATATCGTCACGTCGCGACTGACTCGCAGCTTTGATCTGTCATCACATCTTTCCTTCCTCTAAAACAAGCAGAGGCTTGTCAGCCTACACGGCAGGGATTAAGTACACGTCTACAGCGGAGGTATCGGCTTCACCACCTTCTCACCCGCTAGGGGGCTCGCCGCTCTTTGGCGGGTTCGTGCTCGGCTACCACGGGCTCCCAGCCTTTGCAGCATCTTTTCCCTTCCATCGTGCATGTCTCTCCTCTTGCTGTTCTTTTTCCCCTCCCTTGGGGAACATGTCTGGGCCGTTTTTGGAAATGTATTCTGCGTCTTCGGTAGTCAACATCAGAATACTCTCCACCGTTTTTCATTCCTTTTTCCTTTCTTCGTTCATCTTCTCCTAAGCTTCCTCTGCTACGGCGTTTGAGATTCCTCTTTTTCTTCTTCCTTACTGTGCGTTCCTGAAGGTCAGCTCACGCATCTGACGCGTAACAGGTGACTGTGTAACGCATAATTTGCAGTCCTGAATCGACAGATAAGGTTCGCATATACTCCCTGGTACAGGCCAGGCCCAGGGAGGGGTGATGGCTTGAACTGCTACCTTCCCAAATTGCCGATTGGTTCTTCTGTCACGTGTTCGGGAGGTGTGGCCTGAAGTGTGAACAGTCACCTAAGGCAGGTGCGCCCCCTTCTGAAGGGGGCCCCCAGTTGGAAGGAGTGCGCCAATGGAGACGCTGGCAATCATGGGGAATTGTCTCGCAATGAGCCAATCATCTTTACAGTCAACGGCTACGAAACGTAAATGGAATGAGTCTAACGATTCAAAGACCCTCCCAGCTGCACCACAGTTCCTCGTGGTTTCACGTACTGAAGACTGTCAGTCTTAAGCTATGGTACATCCGTTTAGTATTCAGAAATGTGTTGATGCAATTGCTGGTCTCGTTTATGTAATGGCACTTTTGGAGACTATTATTGATTGTCAAGCTCAACAATTGCTTCCAGCTTCGCTCCTCCGTGGCTATCCTGTTCGTGTCCAGGCCTATCGAACTCTGAATTCTTCCCGTGGTATTATTTACAGTAGGCCGTTCGCCGGTCTGCCCGAGGCACAAATCCAAACGTACCTTTCTGATCAGGGTGTCATTGCAGCCCATCGGGTGATGAAAAAAGTAGACGCCTCCTTAGTACCGAAACACACACACTCTTTCTCACTTTTGATTGAGTGGTTCTTCCGCCAAAGTTCAATGTGGGTTATGAAGTTATCACAGTCAGACCGTGTATTCCTCACCCGATGCATTGCTACCAGTGTCATCGTTACAACCACACTCAAGAGTCTTGTCGACACACAGCCAAATGTGTAACCTGTGGTACGGACGCTCACGAGAGCGATTGTCCGCCTCCTTCTCCCAGCTGCTTCAATTGCAATGGCGACCATGCCGCCTCCTCCCGCGATTGTCCCATGTATCTTGCTCGATAAGCGAGCTGTCCAGGAGATCTGAGTGAAGGAAAACGTGCCTTACCGCTCGCAAGTTGTTCGCTAGTAGGAAACTCTGCGTTCTACCATCTGGCATGTACAGTACTGTTTTTACTACACCTTGCTCCACGAAGGGCATGGCCATGCAGATGTGCGACTTCCAATTTAGCACCGCAGTTTGCAGTCGGCCAGCGTCGTGGTAGCGTCCCTGTCTCTTCCTCCAGCTGTGCAACACGCCACCAGTCTTTCGCTTCACGGGGCGAAATCACCAGTTACACAACCAGCAGACTGGTAACAACAAAAGAAATATTCTCGTGAAGACTTCCTACGTCCCTCCAACAAACCAACATCTGAGTCTTCCTCTGCTCCAAGAAGTCAAACAAAGGCAAACGGTCTTCTCCTTTGCCGATTCGAATATCCTCTTTGACAGTGTCGCCACGAGATACCCTGGACCGACCGACCTCCACATCGCCGGTGCGCAACACCAACCGTTTTCCTGCCCTGGACTCGACAGGCCGACAGAAGAATGCCGACGCTTCTGTAGACCTCATGGAGCAGGATCCTCCTGCCTCTGTGCCCTGTAGCAGCGAGTTTTCGAAAGCTGTCACTCGGCAGCCGTCAAGGTGACACTCATTCATTTTTTCCTCGTCATGACTCTCCTCCAACGAAACGTTCGTGGTCTTCGATCCAACAAAGAGGATCACGGCTGCTCTTAAAACCGCAGCGTCCACTTGTTCTCTGCCTTCAGGGAACAATATTGCGTTCTCACGACCGCTTTGAGCTCTCTCATTTCTTTCCAGTCCATTTTGACCTTCTCCCCGAGGATAGTGTTCCATCTCTTGGGGGAGTCATGCTGATCATACAGGATGATGGCCATAGTCAATCCATCTCAGTAACTACCCGCCTTCAAGCTGTTGCAGTTCGCCTTTTCCTTCCTCACTTGGCCTTTTCCCTTTGTACCATTTACGTGCCTCTGTCATCTGGTGTCACCAGGGCACACTTGCCGCAGCTTATTTGGCAGCTACCTCACCTCTTTCTGATGCTCAGTGACTTAAATACGCACCATCTCCTTTGGGGTCCTCCCAGAACCTGTCTGAGAGATGCCCTCTTGGCCGACCTTCTCAATCAACTTAACCTCTTTTGCTGTTAAGCAACACCCATGTCCCTCTCATACTCTATGCACACCTATTCCCATATGGACCTATCCTTCTGCACTGCCCAGCTTGCCCATCGTCTCGAGTAGTCCATTCTCTCCGACACATACTCGAGGGACCATTTCCCGTGTGCTATCCGTTTGCTGACTCCTACCCCGTCCGCATGCACACCCAAATTTCAGCTTACTAAGTTCCGACCGGAGGCTTTACTCCTACCTGGCGACCTTCGAAAAACAACATTTCCCCAGTTGTGATGACCAGGTAGAATACCTTACAAAGGTTACCCTTATCGCCGCAGAACGTTCCATACGTCGCACTTACTCTTTACCACGCCGTGTCCCGGTGCCTTGGTGGACTGAGGCGTGCCGCGACGCAATTCGCGCGCGGAGACGTGCTCTCCGCGTTTTTAAACGTCATCCTGCGATGGAAAACTGCATTTATTATAAACAGTTGCGTGCACAATGTCGTTGCGTTCTTCGGGATAGCAAAAAAAGCTAGCTGGATTTAATTCACTAGTTCTTTTAACAGTTACACTCCCTCTTCTGTCGTGTGGGCCAACATCCGACGGCTCTCTGGGACCAAGATCCATTCCACAATTTCTTGCCTGTCAGTAGCATACGTGAACCATATTGCTATCTCCAACACTTTGGTTCGCCATTTTACGGAGATTTCGAGCTCCTCCCACTATCACCCTGCCTTTCTCCATCGGAAACGAATGGAGGAGGCTTGGGTGATACCCTCCTCTTCTCAGAATCGTGAGTGCTACAATGCCGCCTTTACTATGAGGGAGCCGGCCGAAGTGGTCGAGGGGTTCTAGGCGCTACAGTCTGGAACCGCGCGACTGATACGGTCGCAGGTTCGACTCCTGCCTCGGGCATGGATGTGTGTGATGTCCTTAGGTTAGTTAGGTTTAAGTAGTTCTAAGTTCTAGGGGACTGATGACCTCAGAAGTTAAGTCCCATAGTGCGCAGAGCCATTTCACTATGAGGGAGCTAGATCATGCTCTCGCTTTATCCCAGTCCTCCGCCCCAGGGCCAGACGATGTACACATTCAGTTGTTGCAGTACCTTTCTCTTGAGGGCAAGCACTTTCTGCTTCATACGTACAACCGCATCTGGGCAGAGGGCACGTTTTCCAGACGCTGGCGTGAAGACACTATCATTCCTTTACCTAAGCCCAATAATGACAAACACCTACTTTCCAGCTACCGCCCCATTGATCTTATCAGTTGTGTTTGCAAAGTGATCGAATTTATGATTCATGCCCGGCTGGTATGGTGGCTTGAGTCTCGCTACTTCTAACCACTGCACAGTGTGGATTTCGAACGCACCTTTCTGCAGTTGACCATCTCGTCGCTTTGTCCACCCACATCACGAATATGATGAAGATGGGATCTGTTCCTTCGGAAAGAACAGAATCCATTGGTGACCTTGCAGCTCGCAAAGAATGAAATTGCAATGGAATGCAGACCTTTAGCTGCTTACAGGCGTTGCTAAATTTCAACGGGGCAGTGGAAATGTGTGCCCCAACCGGGACTCGAACCTGGGCTCTCCTGCTTACGTGGTAGGCACTCTGTCCGTCTGATCACCGAGGACACAGAGGATAGTACGACTGCAGGGACTCTTCTCTGGCACGCTCCCCGTGATACTCACATTCCCATCTTACACACTACATTTCTAGTGCCCCTGCGTGCCAGAGATAAGTCCCTGCAATCGCACAGTCCTCTGTGTCCTCGGTGGCTCAGACGGATAGAGTGTCTGTCATGTAAGCAGGAAATCCCGGGTTCGAGTCTTGGTCGGCCCACACGTTTTGCACTGTCCACATAGATATTTATCAACGTCTGTAAGCAGCTGAACGTCTGCATTCCACTGTATTTTCATATCATGAATGGTTTTCTGCGGAAATCCAAGAATATGGCAGTGTTTTTCGTTTTCGAGAAAGCTTTCCACACCTGCTGGAGGACTGGTATCCTCCATACTCTCTACACGTGGGACTTCCGGGGCCGCATGCCTCGTTTCCTTCATGAATTTTTAAAAGACCGAGTTCTCAAGAACATGTGGGTTCTGCATTGTCAGACGGATTTATCCAGGAAACCGATATGCCTCAGGGTTCTTTCTTGAGCGTCGTCCTCTTCGCTATCGCCATTAACCCTATAATGACCTGTCTCCCGCAGAGAACTTTCTTGGTCCTCCCACGTGTCTTACCTGGAAGCCCACTGTTTGCGGTCATTCAGTGTCCTGTGTGTCCTCACTGGTACTTCCGGTGGAGCAGATCGAATCGCTCTCCTCCGTTTGTACCGGTCCCTTGCCCGTTCGAAACTAGGCTATGGGTGCTTCATTTATGCATCTGCACGTCCGTACCTCGTACGATGTCTCAATACTATTCACCATTGTGGCATCCGTTTGGCCACGGGCGCCTTTTACACTAGCCCGGTTGAGAGCCTGTATGCAGAAGCTGCCGAGCTACCGTTGTCCTATCGCCGCGATTTTCTCCTCGGAAGATATGCATCCCCTTTTATCTGCCATGCGTGCCGACCCAACCTACGCCTCCTTCTTCGATGTCCCCTTTGATCGCCAGTATGGAGTGCTTCCTCTTCTCTGTTACCTCCTGGTGTTCGCTTTCGGCTCTTGCTACGGCAGCTTAGCTTCACGCTACCTGCAGCTTTCGCGGTACCTTCTCTTGCAACTTCGCGATAGTACCTTTGTGTATACTGACGGCTCTCAGACTGACCGTGGTGTCGGGTGTGCCTTCGCCATTGGCGCCGACGTTTTTCGGTGTCGGCTTGTAAATTGTGTCATCTGCTCAGACTCTCTTAGTGCGCCTCAAATCCTCTGTGTACTGTACACCGTCCATCCCATAGTGCAACGGGTCCAGGAAAGCTGTCACTTCCTCACTCTTGATGAAGCCGCGGTGGTGTTTATGTGGGTTCCTGGTCACGACGGTCTGACACGAAACGAGGCCGCTGGCGCTGCTGACAAGGCTGCAGCCCTTGTACTTCAGCCCGCTAGTTCTTACTTTGCTTCCGATGATCTCTGTGTTGCCGTCTGTCAGCAGCGCGATCTGTCGCCGCGACAACGTCATTTTAACTAGTTTGTGTATTGGTCGCTGTCTTTTTAGCCATCACCGTTTTGTTAAGTGGTGCTCCCTCAACAAAACACCGTGCTCAACATTTGACGGTTCGCCGTTTCCTGACAGATTGCTTACATTCTCATTTAGGTTTGCCGTCTGAGTTATCGGTCGTTTTAGCAAACTACGCGCGTGCTGTCCACCGGGTTTTACCTTTTTTTTCGTCGTAGGGCCATTTAATTTTTAGTTCTGGACCTCCGTTTCTCTATGGTGTATTTTCTCCACGTCCCTGTTTTTAGCTGTCTTCTCTTCGTTGATTAGGATTGACGTGGTTTTAATTCCTCTCTTTGTCTTCATGTTACAGAGTTTTAACACGGCCGCGTATGACCCTAGTTGTTTTTGCGCCGTAAAACAAACAAACCCCGTCTCAATGTGTTACTGGACGCAATTGCTAGCTAACCCACAATACATTCTTTCAAGATGTGGCCACTCCAAAAAAGCTAACCAAAAGATTGTTCATTTCGCAAAATAAATGAAAGTAGTACGTCGTCAACGCCGAAATCACATACGTACGCGGCGATGAACGACCGTCCTGCGTCAGTACTCCATCTTCCATTTTCGTGAGACGTGATTTACGAGGACGTTGGAGATATGGCGTTAAATCGGTGAGTTGTGTTACGACTGCGCTCTGCCAGTCATAAATTATGTGGCGGATAGGCGTAAACGCCGGTCACAGAGTTAGCCTTTAGATGCAAAATGTCGGTGGAACGCCAAGGACTGGCGTTGCGATAATAGAGGTAGCCTCTATACACTAGAGGAGCAGTCATGTTTTTACAAGGTGCAGGAAATCCGCTGCCGGCGAGAGAGTACTGTGTGCGGGTCGATTAGCTGACCCAAGGACAAGTATAATAACTCTCTGCCATTTATCTACAAGTACTGAGCGACACTACCTTAATACGTGCACATTTCCGGTCTTACGTCATTTCCCGTGACACTTATATTGCGATGCGTGTGGCGAGAAACCTGCTCCATTTGCATGACAATTGAAGTCAGTATTTGAGGGGGTGAGCCAATTTCATTGAAGTGTATAATTCTGGGAGATGGGTACTCTGGGATTAAGACAAACCACGTAAAGCACATTCCAACAACGGAATGAGGAGATGACTGTCAGGCTTTTCACTACGTCGTTTTAGTGATCTTACTACACTGTATATTTTACGAGAAAGCACGTAAAGGGGTGAAACGTTTCACTCGAGAGCGTCACATGTATATGAATCATTACATTACGGCCCGAGGTCATCGAAAAGCCACAAGCTTGCGTTTAAACGAGAGTCTGGTGTGTAGTTTTTCTCCCCGTGGGTATTGTAACTTTTATGTCACATCACTGCTCACGTTTATTACGATTTCGTTGCTATGTTTTAATGTACAGTACAGGAAGATTTTGTTACGGGAGGCTAGCGTGTAGGTAGGTCACAAGGCACTCTCATCGAAAGACGCGGCAGGTTAGATGGTCACATAGCGTGAGAATGGCCCGGCGAGCAAGAGCCGTATCGTAGTGGAGCAGAGAGAGAGAGTAAGGATTCACCTACCACGCTGGACGCCGGGAAGAAAATCTTTAATTATTTATATTTACTGTTTAAAAGTTAATATATAGCTCCAACCATGCTGATGACGTTACTTGCACTGGCAACTTGTTAATAATAATTTCAATATCACTCAATTCATCAGAAATGATCATTGCAAATGTTAGTTACTGTCGGTGCTTATTGACGGAAAGGCTGGACCAACCACAAGTGAGCCCTGAAAGGGCAGGCGCCAAACTCTTAA
Source organism: Schistocerca gregaria (assembly GCF_023897955.1). Classification (NCBI taxonomy): domain Eukaryota; kingdom Metazoa; phylum Arthropoda; class Insecta; order Orthoptera; family Acrididae; genus Schistocerca; species Schistocerca gregaria. The sequence continues at coordinate 75,114,773 of NC_064931.1, forward strand.
GATAGCTGACTAGTCATTCTGTCCGCAGCTCGTAGTCGTGCGGTAGCGTTCTCGCTTCCCACGCCCGGGTTCCCGGGTTCGATTCCCGGCGGGGTAAGGGGTTTTCTCTGCCTCGTGATGACTGGGTGTTGTGTGATGTCCTTAGGTTAGTTAGGTTTAAGTAGTTCTAGGGGACTAATGACCATAGATGTTAAGTCCCATAGTGCTCAGAATCAGAGTCTTTAAAAGACGAGAGATAAGCAAGTTGCCTCCAGTTGAGATAGGGACAATAAGCGTGGACATTATTTACTGAAATCCACCGTATTTGTTAATTCTGGCACATTTTTTTCGTGTGAAGACTTATTTTCAGGAACCGACTGTGTCGTATTTGAGAGTAACGATTTGAATCTTTTGGGAATTATACTTGACGTACTCTCATGAATTCTTTACAGTGTCTAGTGATATTATAAATCAGTGCTGACTTTATATTTCTTTTACATCTGCAAATACGTATACTCTCGCTGTGGATGCCGTCCTACACCACTTAGCGGAAAGCTGCCTTTACAAGTTACACACTTCCCGCTCTTTTTGTAAATAAAGTTAGGGAAAATGTCCTAGCATACACCTTCAAATTCTTATCTTATCATTATTGATCGTAAATGAAACAATTGTGTTAGCACTAATATCGTTTCGCAATCTATCTCTTGTACTGGTTCACGATGTTAAACCAACCATCTACGGAAACACGCGGTGCTCTTTCGTCGTGGGTCGCAGTTACGACAATTGCGAACGAATAGTACTGTCACCTGAAAATTAATGGAGAAAGCAGTGACACGGACCCTCTTCCTACCTGTAGGCTCCTCCGACAATGTAATGAAATAAGGTGGCAACTGACAATACAAGCCGGCCGCTGTGACCGAGCGGTGCTAGGCGCTTCAGTCTGGAACCGCGCGACCGGTAGGGTCGCAGGTTCGAATTCTGCCTCGGACATGGATGTGTGGTCTGTCCTTAGGTTAGTTAGGTTTAAGTATTTCTAAGTTCTAGAGGACTAATGACCTCAGATGTTAGGTCCCATAGTCCTCAGAGCCATTTGACCCACTTTTTTTTACTACACAAAAGAAAAACATACCTTCTATAGCACTAGATATATTCTAAAATATCCTTGAACGCGATCAAGTCCTTTATAGCAAGTGCCTACGCAATTGTACAACAGTGTTTTTCCCTCTGTTGACGTTCAGATCCCACTTCAAATGGCTCTGAGCACTATGGGCCTTAACATCTGAGGTCATCAGTTCCCTAGAACTTAGAACTACTTAAACCTAACTAACCTAAAGACATCACAGACATCCATGCCCGAGGCAGGACTCGAACCTGCGACCGTAGCGGTCGCGCGGTTCCCGATTGAGACGCCTAGAACCGTTCGGCCACACCGATCCCACTTCGCCATATCTTTATAAACTAATAGAGTCTCGCCCTAAAGTGGTTTCTTAAAACTTTTTAATACGAGAACAATCCACTTCTCACGCAGCAGTATATGTTGACATTACACGAGAAATAGTTAAAATTTTGTGGATTTGCAGATGCACCGTAAACAGACTGGTGTCCAAAATTAAAGCAACAAACGTAAATTTTACAAGGCTGCGTGTATTTTACCACAAAACAGTATAAACAGGTGACTGTAAAGTAGAAACAGTATAAAGATTACAGAGCGTAAACAACTGCAACTCGCATAATGGTAGACAAAAATTTTCTTCGCTTTTTTCGGACCTAACGGATTTAATGTGCTCACTATGCGGTGTCAGCAATACAGGCCTAGCAACGAAGAGGCATGCTGTGGATGATGTCATCAATCTTCCCGCAGAGCTCCTCGCAAGTCTTGGAGTGTGGTTAGTGGATTCTGACGCGATGCAACCCGTCTCACTAGTGCATCATATACATGCTCTAAGGCACTCAAATTTGGAGAGCGAGCAAGTCACGCAATGAGTGCAATATCATCCGCTTCCTAGAAAACATCAGCCACCCGTTCTCTATGAAGTCGAACATTATCGTCCATCAGTACGAAGCCTAGGTCCACAGCACTTCGCAATAACCGCACATGAGGACGCAAGATCTCGTCACGATACATGACAGCAGTTGAACCTCGCAGAGTCACCCCACAGTTTGATGAAGAGGTGTTCCGGTGTCAGTATAATCTCTACCGACACTACTTGGGATCCTCCTCGATCTCGGTCTGTTTCGACAATGTTTGGTCCCTAAATCGTGTTCCACGTTTTCTCCAGAAGCGAATCTGTTGAGAATCACTCTCCAGTCTAAATCGGAACAGATCTATGAAAACAACACTGGCCCCCTCTTCGACTGTTGTGGCACGTTGATGACCCCAATCTAGATGTTTCCTTCTGTGAAGACGTGTCAAAGGTACTCATAAAGCAGGTCTCCGACAGCAAAGGGCAGTCTGCCGAAGCTCTCTGTACACGTCGAATGGATGGTGAGAGGTCAGATGCCATTTGCCGAGCACCACTAAGGCGGTACCGTCGTGCCCTTACAGACAAATAACGATCCTCTCTTTTTGATTCACACGTGGTCGCCTCTGCCCTGGTCTTCAGGATACAGTCACGGTCTCTACAACACTGTCGCCACTCCCGAGAAACAACAGAACGTTTCACATTAAGGCAGTGGGCCACATCAGTTTGCGACAATCTTCATTCCATTCTTCCTATGGCCTGCCACCGCAGAGATTCTGCTAGGTGTCTTCTCTGTGCCATACTGCACTCTCTGTGACTGCGTACACAGCGATTTTGGATGTGGGAGTACCCAGAAAACACTACCCCGTTTAAGTTTCCAGTTTATAAAACAGATCTGATGATGGTCATTAAAGACCGAAACCGGTAATCTATTATAAAAAGTTTGTGACCATAGACGTAAATTAAAGGAAACTTATTACATACCGCGACGATGTCACCAGCTTGTGGACTACCCCGTTTGATAGGTGACCAGACGTCATCGTTGACGTGGTTCTCCGTCGACCCGAATGCCATCTCCCGTACAGAACACAATGGTACGGACATCTGATGACAGTTTGTATCATTATATTGTGAATCAGACACAGGACGGGGAAACTGCGGTTTTTTGCTTCAATTTTGGACACCAGTGTATTATAGAATCCGAAATCGTGTAGATAGTTTGCGAGACTGTCATCTGGTATGACCTTTACACACGCAGTGGTTTCCGAAGCAGAGAGCAGTGCCGACACCCTTCGACCACAACGACTTACTCCTGGCTGGCGAGATGCGCAGCTTTCATTTTTCGGAGTGGACGGAAAGGGACACTCGCCCTCAACTTCTACTGGCTGCTTTCAGCCGGAACACACCTACGGTAGGTGTGTAAATGATTAGAGATGCATTTCTCTCTGACAGGTAGAACGGCCATTAGAGTGTATAATGTTGTCAGTGTTTAGTGTCGTCGCCAGGCCTTATAAGGTATATGTAAGTGAGGTGCGCAGCGTCAGATGTCGAGTGATCCTTGTGAAGGATACGGAGATGGCGCGTACTGGTGTTCAACAACTCTGTCAATCACTTCCAAGCCGAATAACTGTTTCCAGAAGGGCCAGAGGAAGACCAACACGTTATTGACTTCTTCAGTTTGTGAAGCTCCCTCTTTCGAATAAATCACGCAATTTTTCTGAAATTGTAATCATTTTTTCTGTACATGTACATCACATTTATCGATTTCCGTCCCATTCGGATAATTACTTCGTAGTGCGTCGTTTTTTTGTGTATCAGGTTGTACATAAATTCGAGACCGCTTTCTATCACGGTGCAGATCGTCCGCTGCCACCTACATCGGCTAATTATAATTCGTGACAGGAAACCTTCCTTGGAACACTAACGATGTGGCCGAGAGCGAAGTTTGTGAGTAGATAAAATGCTAGCCAAGCGACCAGGAAAAACAACGAGCGAATTATTGCAAGCAAGATGGACAGAGCAAATTCATAGATTGAAATGGAAACGAAAGCACGGGATGAGTTGTTAGCCGCCGCCTTTAAACTCTCGACGCATCAAAGACAGAAGCTATCGCTTACCTGCACGTGTTAGCTCTCGTTGGCTGGTAACTGCAAAGATAACAACCAAAGGCACGCCAGGCACAGTCTCGCTGTGGCACCACTACTTACGCCGTCCATCAAAGTAGTTTTTAGGATTGACACGAACACAATAGGGCTTAACCAGTAGTACTAAGATAGTCGATGGAACTTGTTAACTGTTCCTGATGCGACTACCGAAAATCGAGTTTAGCCACAGGCCCCCAAGAATCAGTGGTCAGGATGTGGTCGTCAATCATCTGTCAGTAACCGCCAGCAAACAATGTTTAGGTTGACAAAAACCTGACAGACTACCTCCAGTATTGGTCAGCAAAGTATTCGTTGATCCTGGGGTCTTGTGTTAACAACCTGCTTGGCGAAAACTTGAAAATGGCGCAAGTATGTTGCCGTTTAACCGATGCTTTACAAGACGGTCGAGATGCACTCACGCGACCGTGAATATTTTTCACTCTAATGTTACGTTATCGAAGAGTTGGTATGATCGAGCATACGCAATCTCACTGACGTGATAATATTGAAGTACGTGTTTATTTGGCAAGTATTTCTGATCATCGTCGAACACTGCTGAAGACCAGAAGAGAGCACTACGTCCAACGGCAACACTGGGTCACCATGAACGCGTGATCTGTTCAACTCCTACCCTTTTGGAAAGCGAAAAAGTGCCGACTGGATCCACCAGAACGAGGCCGTGAATATTTGTATTGGGAGGGGGAGGGGGGGGGGAGGGGGGGGGGTGGTAATACACGGCGTCAGCCTCGCACAGTTGGCGTCCCACGAGTTGTCTGGAAAATTTTTACTCTATTGGGTTCTCGCGGGAGCATCCAACAGGATACCAATGTTCTGCTTTCATTTTGAGGACTAAATGTATATACAACTTAACGTGGAATTTCTCGCAAGTTAATAGCCAATAACAAGCACGTTCTTAAGCCAGCCTCATTTAACAGTTTTACTACCACTGGGACCAAACAGATAGAATACCACAGAGACGCAAAACCGCAACGAGAGTGAAGCAAACTGAACAACCCTCCGCCATTTTTATGCACTCAAAACCAATGAACGTGGTATAGCAAGAGGCAGATAATGTGTCAGATAACTACTAAATAACTTCCAACTGTTAATTTTAGCAGTTACCCTCAGAAGCGAAATTACCCCTGATGATGACGGATGAACATTTTATATAGATCATCTTTCGGCAATGACTGTAGCACACACGTACAAATAATCCAATTCGAGACTATATATTACGTGTCACTCAGATTCAAAACACATGGTCTGTAAAATTCAGTTTAGGATCATTTTTCGTGTGGTTTAATACACAGTTTCAATATATCGTACATAAGACACATCTAATAAACAAAAATTCCAAAACTGGTTGGATATATGTGTAACCACCAGTTCAGGGGAACGGGATTAAGACAAAATCCTTATAGAAAAGTTTGCTTTTACGTAAATTACAGGTAGCAAATGATGAAATATGTGTTTGAATTTGAAATATGTTAATTAACTTATATGTTACTTGGATCGATTATAAGGGACAGTCAAACGAAAACCGAACACTGCTGTAACACACATTCCGCAGGACAGGTGGCCCCATGGTTGTTATGTTTCGATATTGTCACGGCTGTGGTAGGGGAACGGCTTCGTTCTACATGACATGTACATGAAGTTGTTGGGTTATCACCTCGGTTTTTGGCGGATTGCACTAGTATAGTCGTCCAGCTGTCATATTATCGTACGGCTAGCGCCTACGATTCGACTACTCTTCGGACAGCTTCGTAGCAGACGTGGCCCGCATTCCTCGCCCGCAAGCTGGACGGACTCAGGCGATTTCCTGGAGACAAGTTCGTCAGGCGCCGAACCACACTCGGACGAAGGATACGCTTCAGCTACTCGGTTGGGAAACACTGCAATATCCTCTGTACAGCCTGCATGGCGTGCAGAGTGGATGTGGTTCTGGATCCGTCAGTGCCGACCGCGTGTGAGGATAGTACACACAAAACTGCGGGTCTTTCACCAAGATAATGTGCCGTTTGTAGAACAGTCTTGCTAACTTTAAATAAATATCTGGCCACCATATTCTCCACGTATGAAGAAGTTTGCAAAGGGACTGGACTTTAACGTCTTTAACACGACCACATCATTAAGGACGAGGCGGCCAAGGAAACGACTGTAGCTTGTTGTAGGAATAATAACGGTATTCATCTACATTTACATAAGATATTCACGAAATATGTAAATCAGAGTGTCCGATCTGGGTGCATGTTTGATATTCACGTCGGTATAAGTCATACTGAGATTATGATTCTGTCAGAATATTGTCCTCCAGTTTGTTTTTAGTGTTCTTATTTAGTGAAAATTATTTTCATGTTCCACGTTGCCTTGAAACTCTGATCGCCAATATACATTAACGTCATACACTGAAGAGCCAAAGAAACTGGTACACCTGTAGGACCCAGCGAGCACGCAGAAGTGCCGCAACACGACGTGGCATAAACTCGACTAATGTCTGAAGTAGTGCAGGAGGGAACTGACACCATGAATCCTGCAGGACTGTCCATAAATCAGTAAGAGTATGAGGGGGTTGAGATTTCTTCTGAACAGCACGCTGCAAAGCATCCCAGATATGTTCAATAATGTTTACGTCTAGGGAGTTTGGTGGCCAGCTGAAGTGTTTAAACTGAGAAGAGTGTTCCCGGAGCCACTCTGTAGTAATTTTGGAAGTGTAGGTTGTCGCAGTGTCCTGCTAGAATTGCCCAAGTCCGTCGGAATGCACAATGGACATGAATGGATGCAGGTGATCAGACAGGATGCTTACTTACCTGTCAGAGTCGTATCTAGACATATCAGGTGCCCTTTTAACTCCAATTGCACACGCCCTACACCATTACAGAGCCTCCACCAGCTTGAACAGTCCCCTACTGACATGCAGGGGCCATGGATTCATGAGGTTGTCTCCGTACCCGTACACGTCCGTCCGCTCGATACAATCTGAAACGAGACTCGTCCGACCAGCAACATGTTACCAATCATCAACAGACCAATGTCGGTGTTGACGGGCCCAGGCGAGGTGTAAAGCTTTGTGTCGCGCAGTCATGAAGTGAACATGAGTAGGCCTTCGACTCCGAAAGCCCATATCCATGATGTTTCGTGGAATGGTTCGCACGTTGACACTTGTTGATGGCCCAGCATTAAAATCTGCAGAAATCTGCCGAAGGGCTGCACTTCCGTCACGTTGAACGATTCTCTCCAGTTGTCGTTGGTCCCGTTCTTGCAGGGTCTTTTTTCGGTCTCATCGATGTCGGAGATTTGATGTTTTAGCGGATTCCTGACATTCACGGTACACTGGTGAAATTATCGTACGGCAAAATTCCCACTTCATCGCTGGCTCGGAGATGCTGTGTCCCAACGCTCGAGAGCCGCCTATAACAGCACGCTCAAACTCACTTAAAATACGTATGCCTATACCAGTTTCTTTGTCGCTTCAGTGTAAAAAGAACAAAACACTCATACGACTGACCAGGAGACGTATTATGACAATCACGACCTTAATCCACAATCACGACCTTAATACAAACAAACGCAGAAGTTTCTGTAAAATAATTTATTTTATTGCAAAGAAAAACTACTACTCTGTCATCTTGCAGATAACATGGCGCCAGTCATTAAAATCTGCGACAAAAGGAACGTTTTGTTTTTAAGATGATTATGATGTGTATTAACGAAAAATGGGAAGGCCATGTGCTAGTTTAAAATCTACTAATAATGGAAATCGTGATACCTGTACTATATTTTACATTTCCTGGAAGTGAAGAGATACCCGCGGAAGACAGCACACCGGTGCTGAAATATGCCAAGATGACAAATACACAAAACATTTCTGGTCTCCATAGACTTATGTATGGTTTTTATGGTATTCTGAAAGTTGACATCGTACACTGTTTTCATACCTAACGCGGTTAATGTTAACACAAACAAAAATCCTTAATAAGAACGACGTAAGTCACTTTTACGACACGGTGTGGACGACTACAAATACATGCTCTCAAAGTTACAGCGGTATAGTATAAGCAACCAACCTTTTTTTCAAAGTTTACATGTTTAAAAAATTCTCAACTGGCCTCGTCAAATTGCATATATCGAAACTTTTATTCCAAGAGAGAAAACGTCTGTTTTAATTGCGCATTTATTTTTGTGATTAATTTAATTTTTATGATTAATTTTAATATAAAAGTACAGTTTCATGAACCCATCTGTTCCTCTTGTTATAAAAATGATACGACTCATTATAAAAATGATACGACTCATTGCTGTTCGCGTTCGTGGAATTAATTTAGCAGTCACGTAAACAGTTTCACTGGGCTTTTGATGATGTCAATATTATGTAAAAGACACGGAAAGCAGGTGATATTTCTCTTTGATAATAAACTCAGTGACATTTAACGATTACCGGAAACTGGTATTTAAAAGTACTGCCAAGCTGTCAAACATGACAGCTTGTTACTAGCATACACCGTGCCGATTATAAAAGATGAATTGATGGGAATACAAGCAGCGTAATTCTGCTCTGGGCCACCGTTGACAATCGGTACATATAGCTTGCTCATTGCTGTCATGACCAGACGCAATCGCACATCACAGGACTGTTAAAGATAAATGCGCAGGAAGGATACAAATGATTTAAAACCACTAACAAAATAAATAATGTTACACACATTTGTCATTAGTTCAGACCTGAATTTTGATAGGTTTCCAAGGGTTACTCTGATTTATTGTGCAAATATTTGTTACCATTAATTACAACAATCCTAGCAACAAAAATGATTGATTATCGAGAAGAAAGATTAACATTAGAACACGAATATGATCCAAACAATTTAGCCCGAATACCTGTTCATGTTCATAGATATAATTAAAAATAAAAGTATTCCCATAGGTTCTTCAGTGTCCCATTCTGTTTATACGCTACTTCGGTATTTATAAGAACAACAGCATAACGAAAATGTGGCTGACTATCAGTATTCAAACCCCAGACAATGGCCAGAATGGTGTCGAATTCAATTCCTGGTTACCCCTAGGATTTTTATCTATCACTTTTCTCTTAACATGAAAAATGCCCAGTTACACCGCGCTTCAGAATCCACGTTGACCTGCAGGTCCACCAAAACTGGCTTGGCAAGTCAGCTCATAAGAGTACGGCCTCTAATAGCAAGATGCCTAGCAAAGCGCTATGATGCTCAAACCATCCTTCAGGTTGATGGCAGCTTTACTTTTTATTCTGAAATAGTGAGATAAGTCTCTCTACTTGCATCAGCGTAGTTCGTCAAAGCCATGTGTGTATTGTCTGAATGTCTGTGACGAATACAATACAACGAATACAATTATAGCTGGACAGAAAAAGCGTCAAAACAGCGTTTAGCGTTTAGGTAGTTGTGTCAGAACTACATTCGTTCAAGGTGGTCTATGTAATGACGTCACACCTAACATTTTGCGAACAGCTGAAGATACCCTGACACTTTTTGGTGTAGCGTCGGTTGCAGAAAACAAAGTTCAAATGTGTGTGAAATCTTATGGGACTTAAATGCTAAGGTCATCAGTCCCTAAGCTTACACACTACTTAACCTAAATGATCCTAAGGACAAACACACACACCCATGCCCGAGGGAGGACTCGAACCTCCGCCGGGATCAGCCGCAGACGCTACACCCAAAGAGGTAAGAAGTTGTTACATGCATCATACTTTGACTTGTTTTTTCTACCAGATGGAATTATATCTTGTTTTGCGTGAAACGATAACTCGTGAAATGAGCAGAAAATTGCTGTCATTATCTAGAGTGAAAGGTCACCCTGTAGGTATCATGAGAGTGAATATCACAAGGCTGTCTTCATTGAGCCGCGCGGGATTAGCCGAGCGGTCTCGGGCGCTGCAGTCATGGACTGTGCGGCTGCTCCCGGCAGAGGTTCGAGTCCTCCCTCGGGCATGGATGTGTGTGTTTGTTCTTAGGATAATTCTTGGAGAAACATAAGACTTCATTGAAAACTAATAAAACTTGGCTCTGAGCACTATGGGACTTAACATCTGAGGTCATCAGTCCCCTCGAACTTAGAACTAATTAAACCTAAATAACCTAAGGACATCACACACATCCATGCCCTGGGCAGTATTCGAACCTGCGACCGTAGAAGTCGCGCGGTTCCAGACTGAAGCTTCTAGAACTGCTCGGCCACCGCGGCCGGCCTAATAAAATTCTTCTTGGTGAAACATCGAGGGTCTTCGTTAAAAGACAATACGATATTTGAACTTCTTGAAGAACAGTGAACCTGTACTTCTTAAAGATCGATCCCTTTATATAAGACAATGAAGATTCTCTTGCACAACAAGAAAATACAATAGAAATAACGTAACTGCTGTTGAAACTACGAAGGACTACGACAGTTACAAGGTCGCCAACAATATCGGAGGAAGTTCTGAAAATTTGACGAGTTTATCTTGTATGATCCAATGTTGTTGGCGTAGATGGTCTCGCCAACCTCCTATTAACGTTAATTTCGAATGTAACTTGAAAGTGACCATATGTCTCATTCACCAGGCAAAAGCGCTATTTTTCCCTAGGTGGCAGAAAAACCAGTCTGCAGTCAAAGTATATTCAATCGAAATCCTACGGGACCGGAAGTACTGTTATTTCTGCGCATGTCGATATCCCTTTGTCATTACAAGCTCATTAGACTTTCACTATGGTAGTAACGCGACAGTTGCTAACAAAAACATTTGCGATGTTTATCCAAGTTCATCAGATGTTGGTAATTGCCAAAGGTGGTTTTTTTTTCAGGTCCGATAATTTTGATATTTCCGATTCGTATCGATCAGGACAAACAACAACTTCAGACAATGACATGTTAAGGGCAGAAGTGGAAGCATACCCGTGCCACATAATCGACAAACACTCTTAACCAACCTTGGTCGACCATCCAAGAACCGACCGCTACGGTCACAGGTTCGAATCCTGCCTCGGGCATGGATGTGTGTGACGTCCTTAGGTTAGTTAGGCTTAAGTAGTTCTAAGTTCTAGAGGCTGATGACCTCAGCTGTTAAATCCCTTAGTGCTCAGAGCCATTTGAATTTGAACCATCAAAGAACATTTACAGCAGATTGGGATAGACAAATAAAGGTAACCTATCACAACATGAAACTTATTTATTTCAGCAGGATTGTACAGTAGTTTTTGATCGCTTGATCGCTGGATATGAAAAATGGATCCTCTGTGAAAACATAGCAGCTCCCTCCGAATCAATAGCCCCGAAGTACAGCTAAGTCAGGTGACGCCCCAAAGGACGTTTTTGTGTTTGATGGAGTATTCGCATGGTCGTTCGTTTTGAATTGTTGAAGCCTGGACAAACAGTGAATGCAGACCTTTACTGTGAACAATTTGAGCGAGTAAATCAGTCTTTAATTGACAAGTGCCCAGAGATTACGATCATTAAAGGCGTTATTCTGCAACACGATAATGAGCAAGATGTAGCCCGAAAAAAAATTAATCAACTAGGGTGGGAGGTATTGCCTCACCCAACAAATTCGCACGATATTGCACCGCAGAATTTATATTTATTCCGATCGCTACAACATTTTCTAAGCGGCAAAAAAATTTGAAACTTAAGGTGAAGTCCAATATGACAGTTCCAGATATTTTGCCGAAAAACCAATAGATTTTCATCGATCCGGGTAATGAAAATTTGCACTCTATATGGAAAAAATTTGCTCACAACGAGGGTGATTACATTATTGATAAAAGAAATAACTTGTTAACAACTGATCAGTTTGAATGTAATGTATGAAAACGAATGAAAACAACATTGCTTTCGTGTCCCGCTAAAATAGTAGGGTGCTGAGATGTTATTTACGCCGGTTTTTTCCGCGTCCAACCCCATATCAGGCTCTGACCTTTGCAAGAAAATATCTGTACGGTGCAGCCCAATCGTTTCTATACTCCTACGTCGCCTCACACAATCTATATCAGGTAATACTGTCTCCGCACCAAAAAGTAAACGTTTTTAGTGCTCCTGAGCTACCCTGACTTTTCACCAGAATAACATTTCAGTGTCCTAACTATTACCAGTTTGTAACTATTCACTCACCGCTCTATTGAGCTTTTGTATTTAGCAGTACTGATTGAGGTGCCCGCAGTAGTTAGCACACTGGATTCGCATTCGGCAAGCCGAAGGTTCAGATCCGTGTCAAGACATTCAAGTTTAATTTTTCCCTTATATCCCTAAACCATTCCTGGAAAATTCCGGGATGATTTCTTTGAAAAGGTATGGCCGATTTTCTCCCCTATGTTTGGCACATTCCGAGCTTGTGCTCCGTCTCTAATGGCCGAGATGTCGAGGCACGTTAAACCCTCATCTTCATTTTTTGTATTTGGTAGTGGGTCGGAGTTCCAGCTGTTTTCCTGTAGTATTTAACAATTCAGACGCCATATGCTTCTCCCGTTACAGATATACTGTATTGTGGAGCATGTCTTACGACATTTGGTACCCCATGTGGTCGTGGAAGAACGATGGCCAAAATTAGACATGGATGTATTGCTGCTGTATGTAAATTCCGTTCAATCGACTTGCTGCTACGTCTGACACGTATCGGGAGGTTATAATTATACTCAGGGAAGTCCAGTGTGGGCTGTGATTATCGTATAGCAACGAAACATAGTAGATTATGCTATAGCGTCCATGCGGAACCGATTTACGTTGGAGAAAGAATAGTTCCAATTTTGACTACCAGTTGCAAATCGAGAACACAGACCGTGAGCTGTTATTGAAACTGTTTTATGTGAACGGCAGCAATTACAGTGCTGCACTGAGAGAATATCGACGACGGAAAGATCTGAGGAGAGGACCGATGTCATTAAACTGTTTAAAGAAGATAATAATGAAAATGGAAAACATGGGTGAGCTTGGTGTGGCTCCTGGAAAGAGGAAGGTGTCCTATCTCGGTGGTGGCACCTAGAAAAAGGAAGGTATCCTGTACCTGTGGAAGTTATTGACGAGGTTGCTGTTGCCGTAACGACGCAGCACGTGCCCCAGGTTAGTGCTACTGCTTGTGCAGTGTCACGAGAATAACCGTCCCATGGTCAATAGTACGGAATGTAACTGAAATCTCATGAGCCTCAGCAACATACTGAATTTCCTCTTTGGTTTCTGGCACGGATCGAAGTTGATGACGTGTTGCCGGATAATAGTCTGTGGAATGACGAGGCACATTTTAGTCCACAGAACTGCCGAATCTGGGGTACTGTTAAACCACTTGTGCACGAAGAGCCACTGCACTGGCCGTATGTGACTGGGTGGTGTGTTTTCACAAGCACCTTTATTTTCAGTCCCTTTTTCTTTGAAGATAATACACCCAGAGGGCATGTCAGGTGAGCCAAGACACCTGCACGTTATTGAGAGTCCTTGAACAGCATGTGACTCCTGCTTTGGAAGAGATCAACTATGTGCTAACCACTGTTTTCATGCAGTATGCGGCAGCCCAATGAAAGCTCTGCTGAATGCAGCTTCCGACCAATGTATCATATCCAGAGGTTTTCCAGCTGCATGGCCTGCAAGATCTTCTGATCTGAATCCATGTGACTTTTGGCTCTGAACGTGTTTACCTGAGACATGTTCAGACCCTATCTGATCGGAAGGCCACTATACAGGAACACGTCGCTCAAATTCCACCGGAACTGATGGGAGCAATCGTTAATCATGTCGCCGCGCGGGATTAGCCGAGCGGTCTTGGATGCTGCAGTCATGGACTGTGCGGCTGGTCCCTGCGGAGGTTCGAGTCCTCCCTCGGGCATGGGTGTGTGTGTTCGTCCGTAGGATAATTTAGGTTAAGTAGTGTGTAAGCTTAGGGACTGATGACGTTAGCAGTTAAGTCCCATAAGATTTCACACACATTCGAACACTTTTTGTTAATCATGTGGTTCTACGGATTCAGCTTCTCGTCGACGTTTCCGGTGCTCATACTGAACAAACCATGTAAGCGGCAGTTAACAATAAAATCAAAATTATAGCTTTCTCACTGGTTTGACCTTTTCTGCTCACGTCCCTTTCCTAGCCCATTACATTTGGAAAAATTTCTATACGTCTTACTTGCATTCACAACGCCTTATTTGCACCTGGTGGACAAACCTGAAACTAAGTTTTTCCTAGCGTAAATTGCTTCCGCATTACCGCATTAGCATATCTACCAAATTTTGCTGTCATATAATAATTACGGTCCACGCTGGACCACTGTGAGTAGCAGCACTTTAATTATAAGCACCCGATACGAATAAGCGAGGTGTTAAGGAAAGAAATTTGGTCAAACTGTCCCTAATATTAAATTCTCGCCCTAAAATGGTGAGTTCCTTACAACAGTTGAAATGTGGTTCCTGATACCTCTGGTCAGTAATCTTATTAAAGTCGGTGCCCAATGTAATTGTTTTATTCCAATGTAATTGTTTTATTAAGGCCTGCAAATAGGGTGACTATCCATTCACTATGAAATTCGCGTCTGGCCGCCTCTGCACACGAGCCAGCAGGTCCGTAATGTTGATCACGTGAATGTTGATGAAGTTGCAGGCTACCTCTCTGATCAAATACAGTAGAATCTGAGGTGAAATCCACTCCTTCTCGGAAAACAACGACTGTGACCACCCCCGTGCTAATGATTATGATTGCATCATAGCCTGACACATTGGAAGTGTAGGTGTCACTACTGCCTATACGAAGGGCATATCAACTGCAGCATTCCATATCAATAATCGAAATTCTAATATCATACACAGAACATAAAAGCCGTATACATCAATTATAGCAGTTTTATAATCCTTTGTATCAATTACTGTTTCATATCAATGTCCAGCTCTTCTGCTCATGTTAATGCTTTGTCCAGTGACATGTCATTCTCTGTCCCCATTGTAATATCCTTTGTAGTTACAGCGCAAGTCCCTTTACCGATTCCATGTTCGCCATCTCTTATTATGTCAACCGTTGCCGTATTTGTTTCTGGCTTGCTGTTTCGCTCTGTTCGCTCTCTTTTATACTGTTACATGCTGTTCTGTCGTGTTGTTGGCGTAATGAGTTTTTAGGCCTCTTCTGTGTAGCGATTTTCGATGATTCGTCAGGCCTGTCCTCGAGTTCTTGAGTACTTGTGTCGAGGTTCGAATCCGATACCTCCGCCTAGTCCCACACAAACGTGGGCTTTGGTCTATACGTAACGATTATGCTTCACTCAGTGAATTTCTTTTTAAATTTATGAGGTCGAAGAACGACGTACTTTAGTTTAAGTACAAGTTTCGTGCTACAAAGTTTATTTATTTTCTTGTGGTGATACAAGTGACATGGCGAGCTCGTTTCGGCGTACTTGTGAAGATTGTATTATATTGTTCCTTACGTCTGTGTTAGTCTATGTCTACCAATGGCGCTTATGCTTGCTTCTTAGCTGCTATGACGTTGTCCATATGGCACCTTGGCACGTAAACGTCGATTGTCGCTTTGTTATGATATCATCTTATATAATGTTTAATTTTTATTTGCGTGATAGTGTAAAGTTATTTTTGACAGCGTTCTCCGCTTATTTGACAGCTTTGGCGCCAATGTTTACAATGGAATTTCTATTTTGCGGAAAGTCAGTGATCACGTTTAATTTTTCAGATATAGTATTTTGTTTTTATGTAAATAATAAGTGTTATATTGTTTTGTGTTTATCACGATAATCTATCGTTTTAATTTCATGATGTCAACAAAATTTTCGGGGTATTTTTTATGTTCAAAATCTGTTCGTTGAGGATGTCTTCTGGGTATTTTTCTGAATGAAAGTAAATTTCAATTTCTTCCAAAATATTCATTGTAAGTCCTTTAGGGGTAGAATTTCTAGGGTATTTTCAATATTTTCTGCTTTAGTTCTTGGCTTTTTAAATGCAAGTAAAATGTGAATTGGTTGCTTTCTCAGTATCGTGTGTGTTTTTTAAATCTGATTCCGAAATTCCTGCCTGTTTGTCGGATATAAAATTTATTGCAGTCGTCACGAGAAAGTTTGTAGACACCTCGATTTGAAAAAGTGTAGTTATTATCTTCTGTTGATCGTATTTTGGCCTTTTATTTTCGTTCTCTTAAACAAGTTGTTTCTCTTTCCAGATATTTGGGCTAGGTTTGGTGTTGTAGTATAGCTACGTTTATTTTTTGTTTTTTATTCTCTTCTTAATAGATAGCTCAGCAAAAAGCTTCTACTAAAACAGAGAGAATGAATTATATACAGGGTGAACCAGAACACCACTGACATACTTTCAGAGGGGGTAGTACGGACCGAAACAAGGTATTTATTTTAGAGCCTGTGTTTACTAGACGCTGTTTTCTTAAGAGCTATGGAAATTCGTTCATTTTCGCTGCTATTCGATATCTGTGCTCTTAGCTCTTATTTTAGAACACATGTTTACTAGACACTTTGTTGGTTTGGTCCATACCACCAACTCAGAAAGTTTGTCGGTGGTGTTCTGTTTCACCCTTTGTGTGTAACAAGGTATACGAGCTGCGAGAAGCCCATCTATTGAAAAGGGATTTGAGGAAGGCAGCAGGGAAGGTAAATTGGGCAGGCAAGAGCGGGCTTTCTCGTAACGAGGCAGGCAGAACGGCACACAATGGGACGCCGGCTGGCTGGGTGCTGTATGGCGGAGCGGAGTGCGTTGGCGTCGTAGCACACACAACTTCCGTTAGCGGCTAAAGACGGTTTACGTGTCGTGACCTCAGCGTGGGTGCGGAGGTGCAATTGTGCACACCTTCAAAAACACGTTCCAACTTCATACACAGTATGGAACGTTCGTAGAAAGAACAGAGTTTACGCGCTTGCTGCGAAAAACTATTAACTAACTCGTAGTAATAGTACGGAGGCTGTAATAAGATCAGGAAATTTATGAAAATCACGCGCGATTGGTACAACACTACCTTTAATAGGTATTGTTTTCTGTATCCACAGGTGACCGTCTATATTAGTCCACACACATGTTGTTTGGACGTCGACTGCGTTTTTGAATTTATTACAAACAGTACTACCGATGCGCTAGCGCCTACCCCCGTTGATCATCCTCTCGAAATTCGTGTTAAAGCGCCGTTCCAGTATGCAGATTAAACCGAAGTCGAAAGGTAAGGAGTTGGTTGGGATACAGTATACAGGAGTCCCCTGTCACCGAGGTCGCCAAGCTGGAAAAAACAGACCGGCCAGTGAATCGACGTTTAGTGCTTCAGTTATTCAGCTAATACCTCGTAACTGACCAAAAACCTGACAAATTTAAGTTTCTAAAAAAACAGTTCAATCATAATGTAACTTTCTCAGTAGCTGATCGAATTAATTCAATTGCTACTGTTTCAAATAGCCAGACCACTGGCGTACTTTCTCCTTTTTCTTGAGCTTACCACTTACATTTTCTCTGTATGCGTGTGTGTGGATCCAGAATTTTCAAGTCTGGAAATTGTCTTTCAGTATTGCTACTCTTGGCGTTGATACTTATCCAGAGAAATAGAACTCTTTCGTGTACATGGTGCCACTAACGTTGGAAAAATTATGATATTTAATTACTTTTTGACCACTAAAACATTATTTCGTCAACAGTTTCCGCCGACTGCGTGAAGGGAACGTTCTTTAAGGTGAGGCCAGAACAGAGAGCATTACCTCCCAGACCAGAATCAGGTAACCTATAGTAAATGTAGACATCCCGATTGGAATCCTACGTAAACGATAATATCAATGAACTTTTGAGCCCAAATCCATTACAAAGTCGTTGGTGTTCCTATCATTTGTCAGTTAGATCTTCACACGACCTGTAACTAAATATGAGGGCGAAGTGGAAAGAGTGATGAAATCACGGCTGAATATTAGTAAAGTTAATCACATTTGACGTCCAGTCGGCCGTGAAAGAGCAGCCGGGACCAACCATTACGGTAAACCTATAATTTTCGTAACAAACCTTTGCCTTTGCCTTGCAGATTGTTAAACACAATTTGGTTGACTGATCCAGTCGACCGTTATCCCTGTTTGTAGTCATCTCTGTCCAAGCAGCGGGCTGGAATAAACTAAGTTCACTGGCACTAAATGTCTGTTGGTTTGATGGGACTTGGCAAACGAGCGGTTGGGACTCATTCGGCATATCTATCTCCTGTAGCATTCGCTGCATTTACGTTTTTGGGGCGTAGTGTCCGCAAATGCTTGTCAGCCCCACACGCGGCCAAGTACTCCGCTGGCCGTCGTTAATGTTCAATGTATGAAATACCTGAATACGTATACACGATGGATCATATTGCCTCAGGTCTGTTTTTAAGGCACGAATGCCACTGTCCACGTTGGAGTATGTCAAGAGATGCCACTGATCACGAGGCACGGTATGAACAGTTCATCTACATCTACATCTACATGACTACTCTGCAATTCTCATTTAAGTGCTTGGCAGAGGGTTCATCGAACCACAATCATACTATCTCTCTACAATTCCACTCCCGAACAGCGAGCGGGAAAAACGAACACCTAAACCTTTCTGTTTGAGCTCTGATTTCTCTTATTTTATTTTGATGATCATTCCTACCTATGTAGGTTGGGCTCAACAAAATATTTTCGCATTCGGAAGAGAAAGTTGGTGACTGAAATTTCGTAAAAAGGTCTCGCCGCGACGAAAAACGTCTATGCTGTAATGACTTCCATCCCAACTCGTGTATCATATCTGCCACACTCTCTCCCCTATAACGCGATAATACAAAACGATCTGCCCTTTTTTGCACCCTTTCGATGTCCTCCGTCAATCCCACCTGGTAAGGATCCCACACCGCGCAGCAATATTCTAACAGAGGACGAACGAGTGTAGTGTAAGCTGTCTCTTTAGTGGACTTGTTGCATCTTCTAAGTGTCCTGCCAATGAAACGCAACCTTTGGCTCGCCTTCCCGACAATATTATCTATGTGGTCCTTCCAACTGAAGTTGTTCGTAATTTTAGCACCCAGGTACTTAGTTGAATTGACAGCCTTGAGAATTGTACTATTTATCGAGTAATCGAATTCCAACGGATTTCTTTTGGAACTCATGTGGATCATCTCACACTTTCGTTATTTAGCGTCAGCTGCCACCTGACACACCATACAGCAATCTTTTCTAAATCGCTTTGCAGCTGATACTGGTCTACGGATGACCTTACTAGACGGTAAATTACAGCATCATCTGCGAACAGTCTAAGAGAACTGCTCAGATTGTCACCCAGGTCATTTATATAGATCAGGAACAGTAGAGGTCCCAGGACGCTTCCCTGGGGAACACCTGATATCACTTCAGTTTTACTCGAATCTTTCCAAAGCACACCGCACGGTACTGTCTGGAATTCCAAAGGGCAGGTCATAAACCGTTACCGATCTCGCAAGGGGACCATCACACCTGTTAACTACCGATTTTGGAGAGTCTTAGTTATATTGTACATGGAGCTGTCATGAGTACTTGGCTTGCTGCTTTACATGCGAAGGCCCGTAGTTTCCGAGAAAATTGATGTTGAAGTTTTATGCATAGCTCCTATACACGTAACGTTACACACGTTTCGACAACTTGAGCGTAGCGCAGCACCTAAAGTTCATGGCTACCATGATGACTATACAGGTCCAGACTGTCTACATGTACTTTTTTTTTCAATTTCATCGTATAGAATATCATTAGATTGTAAATGTCAGGTAAAATTACTCATTTTCGTGGTAGTAATTTCATTAATTAACAAGTCATTATAGCACACTTTCTTCAAATGTGTATTCCATTTGCGGTTCGCTGTTAAAGTTCCAAATATTTGGACAGCTCCAAAGGATTCGGAACGATGGATCACGTATTAACAGCTGCGGTATTCTAGAATCAGACGAAAGACCTCATCCCTAATTTTGAACTCGATTACGCAATTAATATCGATCAAACCGACTGCCAGTACCAACCGACATACAATAGATCCCTCGCAGTACAAGGAGCGAAAACTGTCCCTGTGCAGAAAAAAAGATGTGTTGACTCATAAATTAAAAAAGGTAATTGTGACCTACACGAAATCAAAGAAGTTGACGAAAGTGCTGCACGAAAAGTACAGATGTCATTCTTCCGTGCGTGGGACAAGTCTTTTTTTTCATTACTGATTCGTGGAGAGGGCAGGCTGATCAGACACTTACGATAAAATGTTGTAGATGAAGGGAAACAGTGCATCTGCAGCGCAAAAATAAGCCCAGATAAATGTACTCCGCTTTGAAAACCCTGTGATGTTCATTTCTACAAGCAGGTTAAAATATTCATGAAAAAAATTCCAAATGCACCCAACTTACCAAAGACCGTTTCGAGGGACCAGAGGGACCAAAAACCATTTCTAGGGAAGATTCCACAAAAGTACATTCTTTAATTCTGCATCACTTCAGTGCGCCTGCTGTCGTAGTAATCGCCAAATCCGCGTATTTTGCATCGAAGTTGGTCGAAAAGACAACAATTGTTTTGAACTGAAAAGAACCGTATTTTTCGGAATCGCTTCCAAAAAATCCGTGTGCCTGCAAAGCAGTAGCTTCCACTAAACGTGCGTTGTACTGTAAGAATTTGTATTTGGGTTGCTTCTACAACAAATATCATTCGGAATTGTGTTCTGGCGCAGGAAGTAATGCAAGCGATTGTAAGACTATTCTGTAATGTAGTCAGTAACAAACGGAATAGGCATTTGAAGAAAATATGTTGTTGTGCTCGATTTATTAACGAAATTACTACGGCGAAAGTAGCTATTTTTAAATAATTTACGTGAGATCTACTATTTAATGATATGGTACAATTAGAAAAAAAGACGAGACGGGCAGGATTTGAACCTGTAGCACCAACATGTTAGCCTTGAACCTCACCCGCTGTGCTACGCTCCTTTGGTTACAACGTAAGTAATGTTACGGGTGTGGGAGCTAAGCATAAGACTTCCAACATGGATTTTCTCGGAAACAGGGGCCGACGCATGAAAAGCCGCTAGCCAGGTACTTGTGACACGTCCCCCTACAGCATACCTAACACTCATCACAAACCTTAAACGGTGTGCGAAACGTGCCTTTAAATATTTCTTCAGTGTGACATACGCGTTCCCCACAACACTATCATGTACGTCACCACTGATCGTTCTGCTGTATAATACATTAGCAACGAAACGAAACAGTAATCCTTCCACGTCATTATTTTGTAAGCCAATCTTATCCTGTAGTCAGACAGCAACATCCATGAGTCGGGGTCGTTCGAATCCTTGCGGTAAACGAAATCTAACGGCCTGTCACCTGATGTTTTATTTAATTATTTATTTATTTCTGGCTTTGAGCAGCAAATACCAAACAAGCAACAGTAGTTACAAAAGTGCCGTCTTAACACAACTCCAGTTTTCACAGTGCAACAATAAAACAGAGGTCGATGTACAACCATAAGATCTTAACGTAAAATGAAAAGACTAAATTAAGAACACCAGACAGCTACCAGTAGTTACGACAGTGCTAAATTAACATTAGCGCAGTTTTCACAACAGAACAGTAATAAGAGTGTGAAGTACAAAAATAAGTTCGTTATATAAATCAAAAACACAAAATTATGACCCAGGGTTAAAGCCGGACCGGTTCGAGAAGAGAATGACATCCACAGCGAATTATAATCGAAAGCTGGACAACGTCGTTGTTTACAAAGAGAAGTTCATAATGAAAAGTACAACGCAAACCGGGCTGGTACCATGGGAGGGCAATATCCACATAACTTAAGGATCAAAGCCGGATACCGCCCTTTTTTAAATACATCGGTAGCAAATAATACCTATACAGGGTGGTCCATTGATCGTGAACGGGCCAATTATCTCACGAAATAAGCGTCAAACGAAAAAACTACAAAGAACGAAGCTCGTCTAGCTTGAAGGGGGAAACCAGATGGCGCTCTGGTTGTCCCGCTAGATGGCGCTGTCATTGGTCAAACGGATATCAACTGCGTTTTTTAAAATAGGAACCCCCATTTTTTGTTACATATTCGTGTAGTACGTAAAGAAATATGAATGTTTTAGTTGGACTACTTTTTTTCGCGCTGTAATAGTCACAAACATATGGCTCACAATTTTAGACGAACAGTTTTTTTTAAATTAAAGTAAAGAACGTAGGTACGTTTGAACATTTTATTTCGGTTGTTCCAATGTGATACATGTATCTTTGTGAACTTATTATTTCTGAGAACGCATGCTGTTACAGCGTGATTACCTGTAAATACCACATTAATGCAATAAATGCTCAAAATGATGTCCGTCAACCTCAATGCATTTGGCAATACGTGTAACGACATTCCTCTCAACTGCGAGTAGTTCGCCTTCCGTAATGTTCGCACATGCATTGACAATGCGCTGACGCATGTTGTCAGGCGCTGTCGGTGGATCACGATAGCAAATATCCTTCAACTTCCCCCACAGAAAGAAATTCGGGGCCCGCATCTCGTGATCATGCGGTAGCGTTCTCGCTTCCCACGCCAGGGTTCCCGGGTTCGATTCCCGGCGGGGTCAGGGATTTTCTCTGCCTCGTGATGGCTGGGTGTTGTGTGATGTCCTTAGGTTAGTTAGGTTTAAGTAGTTCTATGTTCTAGGGGACTGATGACCATAGCTTTTAAGTT
This sequence comes from Schistocerca gregaria, assembly GCF_023897955.1. Lineage (NCBI taxonomy): Eukaryota > Metazoa > Arthropoda > Insecta > Orthoptera > Acrididae > Schistocerca > Schistocerca gregaria. The sequence goes on from NC_064931.1 coordinate 75,137,509, forward strand.
TCATAGTGCTCAGAGCCATTTGACCCAAAGAAATTCGGGGACGTCAGATCCGGTGAATGTGCGGGGAATGGAATGGTGCTTCGACGACCAGTCCACTTGTCATGATATATGCTATTCAATACCACTTCAACCGCACGCGAGCTATGTGCCGGACATCCATCATTTTGGAAGTACATCGCCTATCTGTCATGCAGTGAAACATCTTGTAGTAACATCGGTAGAACATTACGTAGGAAACCAGCATACATTGCACCATTTAGATTGCCATCGATAAAATTGAAGCCAATTATCCTTCCCCCTATAATGACGTACCATAATATTAACCCGCCAAGGTCACTGATGTTCCACTTGTCGCTGCCATCGCGGATTTTCCGTTGCCCGATAGTGCATATTATGCGGGTTTACGTTACCGCTGTTGGTAAACAGAACACGTGCAAAAAATCTGCCATCGTCCTGTAATTTCTCTTGTGCCCAGTGGCAGAACTGTAAACGACGTTCAAAGTCGTCGCCATGCAATTCCTGATGCATAGAAATATGGTACGGGTGCAATCGATGTTGATGTAGCATTCTCAACACCGTCGTTTTTGAGATTCCCGATTCTCGCGCAATTTCTCTTCTACTGATGTGGGGATCTAGATGCTCAGAACTGTTGGCATTCCGAAAAGCGACGTCGCCAAGTTTTTTAAGCTGAGTCGTAACTGACGGAAACGCATGGAAATGAGTCATTATAAAAATGGAATATTTAATCACCTTAGTATCAAATTAAGTACTTCAAACATTTCAAAGTTTACAATGTGGCGAAATGGCCACTTCGTTTTAAATTAAAAAATTAAGGATAAAAATGCTTTAACAAAGAACTGAATATACAGGGTGACAATTATTGAACTATATGAAATAAAATCGTCTTAAGTTCTGAACAGTTTGCGTTAGGACGTTGAAACTGCACGGTTGGCCGCGGGCCAAGATGGGAATTAGTATGCGCATGTATGGATTGGTTTAGCAACGAAGCCCACTTTCATTTAGATGGGTTCGTCAATAAGCAAAAATGGCCCATTTCGGGCACTTAGAATCCTCATTTCGCGATCGTGAAGTCTTTTCACGCTCAACGAGTGACTGTGTGGTCTGCAATGTCCAGTCACGAAATAATCGGTGCGATATTCCTTGATGGCACGGTCACTACCGAACAGTACGTGAAGGCTTTGGAAGATGATTTCTTTCCCATTATCCAAAATGAACCTGGTTTCCGCAAGATGTGGTTCATGCTAGACGGAGCTCGACCACATCGATGCAAGAGAGTGTTTGGAGTCCTGGAGGAGCACTCTGGTGACCGCATTCTGGCTCTGGGATATCCAGAGGCCACTGGCATGGGCCGGATCTGAACACATGCGACTCCCTTTTGTGGGGCTATATTAAAGACAAGGTGTACAGCAATAACACCAAAACCACTGCTGGACTGAAAATAGCCAGTTAGGAGGTCATCGACAGCATCAATGTTCCGACACTACTGCGGGTCATGCAAAATTTCGCTATTATTCTGCGCTACATCATCGTCAATGATGGCAGGCGTATCGAGCATGCCACAACCTAAATCCGGATAGCTTTAGTGACGTTTACACGTTGAATAAAGTTTGCTTATATGGATTTGGTGTCTGATCTTTCGGACACGTCCGAAAGATCAGACACCATATCCATATAAGTATATAGTTCTGTCAATACCGGCCATGATCTTCTTTTGTGCGGATGCACACATATTACCCGAACTCTTACGGGACTTGGTAAACATGTCTTCCACGAGTAATGAGTGTGTTCGGTAGGGACACTACGATTGTAGTGTGTAGACATATAAGGTGAGAGTGTGGTCTCGCGGGAGGCGTCCGCGAGATAGTCCCTGCAGTCGCACTATCCTGTGTGCCCTCGGGGGCTCAGATGGATAGAGCGTCTGCCATGTAAGCCGGAGATCCCGGATTCGAGTCCCGTTCGAGGCACACATTTTCACCTTTCCCCGTTGATATACATCAACGCCCGTCAGCAGCTGAAGGTATTAATATGTAATTCTAATTTTGTTAAATAAAATGTGTGCACGCCGTAGTTTGCAACTAATTTACGTTTTTTTCATATGCTTCAATAATTATCACCAAGTATGTTTCGAATTAAACTATTTCCACTTCTCACAAATAAAAGTCAAATTGTGTTCCTCAGTCCCTGTACAGAGTTCGTGAGCCACGAGTGAGCATAAATGTCACTTAATCCACTGTTCTTCTGGCGTCGAGTTTGATTTTTCTTCGCAGTACATGCTCTCTCTGTCTTCGTAACTGTCGTCAAAAAGAGCTGTTCTGGAGTTGCGTTTCCTGCTCTTCGCATTCTTATTTTAACGGCCCATCTTCTCTTCGGCTGCTTTCCGTTTTTCTTCTTTTTCCTTTCTTGTTCCCCTCTTTTTTTTTTTTTTAGTTTCCGCTTCTAAGCCCCTTTTATAAGGGCTTGCTGGGTATCACCGCGGAACCCTTCTTTCGGGCACTGCTTTTACGTTTCCTCCTGCACAAAGTGGAGAGAAGCCACCGCCGAGATCGCTACTTTGCCAGCATTGACGCTATTATGCAAAAGCTGTGCAGCCTCTAATAGCACGACCGAAGTTTCGATAAATGAAGTAGGATCATGGAGTCAAGATAAGATACTTACAACAATATTTCATTAAAAGGACATGTCACATTTCTCCTCCACAATAAATACTTAAAGAGACCATTTACCATACATCAAGATAACTAAAATCGTCACAGCAAACAGGTTAGACTTCATGGGATGACTCAACACACCAGGGAAAATAATTTGAGGCATTCGCTGAGCAATGCTTGCACCTCCCAGCCGCTGGACCACATGGTCACCATGGCCACATTGTCGGGCTCTTCTCAGCTACGGGAATTGTAGAGCCCAAATCAGTATTCTTCTGTCAGTTCACGTCTTAAGCCGTTAAATAACTACAACATTCATCCACGTATTTCACAGCAATTCTTAAGGCCGTTTCTGTGCAGGACAGTTAGGTATTATACCGTGGCCCTTCTCGTCATCCGACAGGTCGCAAAGTGAACATATCTGGGAAATCGTCGATTGCTTAATCGCTGCCGATTCTAATCAGAAGGAAAGAGGGAAGATTGGCATTTACCGACACATCGACGAACAAGTCATTAGAGCGAAGCACAATCTTGGATGGGAAAGAATAGCGAAAGAAATCGATCGACCGCTATGCAGAGGAACCACGCCAACATTTGCCTTATACGATTTAGCCCAGGGGCGTTATTTGGGTAGAATGTTTACCATGTAATGTACCCCCGGATGACGACCAGCGTCAGACAAAGTTCCAGCCCTTATTTCTACGAAAATACCTTAGCAACAGTTAAAAAGTCTGTAATAGACAATCACAAAAACGTACAACAGAAAACATACGGCAATGCAAAAATCCTCATCCGCGAAGGTACTAAGATTTAGTTGCTATCGCTGCGATAACAACTCAGAATAGTGGCGTTGTGCAGTATTTACATTGGATTCAGTCGAAACATACACGAAGTGCACATTGGAAAACTCTTCATCAATAGACCTATATATAATGCTGTGTATTACAGTTAACAAACACTGCCGGAGAAACAGATCCAAACGTGAGGGCGAAGACGAAATTGGACATTACTGTTGTCAATAGTAACTATAGTAAGTGAGTGCAACGAGTTTGCTTCCAAACGCGTCTTACAGTCGACATGTACAGTGTTGCGCACATACTATCAGTGTAATGCAGATACCAAAGACAACTAGTGGTAAGAAATCAAACGAAATACATCTGCTCTGAAACGAGCCACCGAACACCATAGACCTTTTGTATTAAAATACTCAGAAAAAGGTTACTGAACAACGACCGAAATTTTGTCCGTCGAGTTCGTGTTCACGTTGCACACAAAAAAGCCTCTAAAGGCAACTCGACCACGCTTATCACGACTGCTGCATCTCGGTCAACTGAAACTGAGCTCCTAAATACGGTCATTTCTTCAAAACAAGCAAACACACACACACACACACACACACACACACACACACACACACACACACACACAATATGAGAGAGAGGGAGAGAGACCGTTACCGCATACTGTGTAAGTCTGACCATTGCTGCGACGACTGGTAGCAAGCAGTGCGAGACGATTAGCAGGTAATGAGAGGGCTCTGTGGCAAATGCCCAGTGGCAGCAGCTGCTGCAGAGCTAGCCAACCTCACACTCGTGCAACGAAGAGTCTTTCCGCTAATGACGTTGGTACGAATCGGGCTCCACGGTTGCACGTTATAAAATGATCCCATATTCTCACTGTAGATTGGAATGTGTGTGATGGCGGTATTTTGTAGTTACTGACATATAATCGATTATATTTGATTACACTGTGGATCATTTTAGCCAACAATCCTTCCACCCGAGAAAACATTCGTTTCAACGAAGTGTAAATTTACGTTAAGGTTTTTCATATCTAGCGGACGACACGTCAAAAGCTCCGAAGCTAACTCAGCAATATTACTTTCGCTGATGTCAGCTGTCCCCAGCGGAAGGTTGCCAGTAAATAGGCACAGTAAGCGTGATCTGTGGTTTTGCACCATGCATTATGGAGAAGTTCTCCCTAAAAGTACAACAGATCAGTGGTCTTTAATTACGAAAAAATAATTACCAGCACTGTGACTAATTTTAGAATGCCAGAGTACGTAATACTTGTACATCTATTACATCTAAGGTGAATTATTTTTATCCACTGTGACTGTGGCGCAAGCATGGCGGGATTCAGGGGACCAAACCATATGTTGTTCGAGGTTTTTCCGTTGGGAGTAATCCCCGAGTGCAGTCGTCATAATGGCAACAGAGTGAGTGAGTTATAATTTCAAAGCCGGCCGCTGTGGCCGAGCAGTTCTAGGCGCTTCAGTCTGGAACCGCGCGACGCTACGGTCGCAGGTTCGAATACTGCCTCGGGCATGGATGTGTGTGACGTCCTTACGTTAGTTAGGTTTAAGTAGTCCTAAGTTTTAGGGGACTGATCACCTCAGGTGTTAAGTCCAATAGTGCTCAGAGACATTTGAACCATTTTTATTTCAATAGTGGTTTTCTTTTGGCCAAACCATCCGCTTAAGTTTTAAATGCATGAACTAATGTAATACCTTGTACTACTATGTGGTAAAGTACCAAACATAATATTACCTCATAGGCAAAGTACATCTGAGCCTAGTGACTATGATTTTTTTTCTATACGTGCATATACACTCCTGGAAATTGAAATAAGAACACCATGAATTCATTGTCCCAGGAAGGGAAAACTTTATTGACACATTCCTGGGGTCAGATACATCACATGATCACACTGACAGAACCACAGGCACATAGACACAGGCAACAGAGCATGCACAATGTCGGCACTAGTACAGTGTATATCCACCTTTCGCAGCAATGCAGGCTGCTATTCTCCCATGGAGACGATCGTAGAGATGCTGGATGTAGTCCTGTGGAACGGCTTGCCATGCCATTTCCACCTGGCGCCTCAGTTGGACCAGCGTTCGTGCTGGACGTGCAGACCCCGTGAGACGACGCTTCATCCAGTACCAAATATGCTCAATGAGGGACAGATCCGGAGATCTTGCTGGCCAGGGTAGTTGACTTACACCTTCTAGAGCACGTTGGGTGGCACGGGATACATGCGGACGTGCATTGTCCTGTTGGAACAGCAAGTTCCCTTGCCGGTCTAGGAATGGTAGAACGATGGGTTCGATGACGGTTTGGATGTACCGTGCACTATTCAGTGTCCCCTCGACGATCACCAGAGGTGTACGGCCAGTGTAGGAGATCGCTCCCCACACCATGATGCCGGGTGTTGGCCCTGTGTGCCTCGGTCGTATGCAGTCCTGATTGTGGCGCTCACCTGCACGGCGCCAAACACGCATACGACCATCATTGACGCCAAGGCAGAAGCGACTCTCATCGCTGAAGACGACACGTCTCCATTCGTCCCTCCATTCACGCCTGTCGCGACACCACTGGAGGCGGGCTGCACGATGCTGGGGCGTGAGCGGAAGACGGCCTAACGGTGTGCGGGACCGTAGCCCAGCTTCATGGAGACGGTTGCGAATGGTCCTCGCCGATACCCCAGAAGCAACAGTGTCCCTAATTTGCTGGGAAGTGGCGGTGCTGTCCCCTACGGCACTGCATAGGATCCTACGGTCTTGGCGTGCATCCGTGCGTCGCTGCGGTCCGGTCCCAGGTCGACGGGCACGTGCACCTTCCGCCGACCACTGGCGACAACATCGATGTACTGTGGAGACCTCACGCCCCACGTGTTGAGCAATTCGGCGGTACGTCCACCCGGCCTCCCGCATGCCCACTATACGCCCTCGCTCAAAGTCCGTCAACTGCACATACGGTTCACGTCCACGCTGTCGCGGCATGCTACCAGTGTTAAAGACTGCGATGGAGCTCCGTATGCCACGGCAAACTGGATGACACTGACGGCGGCGGTGCACAAATGCTGCGCAGCTAGCGCCATTCGACGGCCAACACCGCGGTTCCTGGTGTGTCCGCTGTGCCGTGCGTGTGATCATTGCTTGTACAGTCGTCTCGCTGTGTCCGGAGCAAGTATGGTGGGTCTGACACACCGGTGTCAATGTGTTCTTTTTTCCATTTCCAGGAGTGTATCATAGGTCGCCAAAGACAGGTAGCGTTCTAACGTGCTACAAACGGCGTATATTTTGCGAGAAATTCGTCCATCTCGATATTACCGCTCTACAATGTTTTTGCTGAAACGAACGCGCTTCATGTAAAATGATTCAGCTTTGATGGAACTTCCTGAGCACTAAAGGATAACAACGATGAAAGGTTAACGGACAAGCCGAGTACTTCCTTGCATGATTCTCAGTACAATTTTCTAAGTTGCTCGATATGTCTTTGAATTATTAACCACACATAATAACTAATGGCGTCAAAATACAGATTAGCCACATGAAACGACACTGCAATCAGAGGACGAATGGATGATATCCAGTCGACTTCCTGACGGTGACACCAGCTACAACTTATTATACGAAGGAACCTCAAACAACAAGTTACACATTATTGTAGCAGGCCAAGTAACTTAATGAATGCTGTACTACAAATCAAAGTGACACAGAAACATGAAACAAATTTTCAACACATTCAAAAAGTCTTTGTAAACAACGATCATAACGTTCTACCAACCGTTCGATTCCTCGACGATAGCAGTCCACTCTCTCGTCAAGGAACCATTCTAGAACAGCTGTATGAATTTCTTCAAGTCGGAAAATCTGCGAATGGCGCCAATCACTTCCTCTACTGCTTGGACATTGTCGGCTGTGGTGGATGTCAGTGACCCTCCTTTCCTATCCGCACCACCGAAGTCGGTCAGATAACTGGCACCACTTTACTACGGCTGGAAGCGACGCTGCGTTTGCTCCATACACCGCCAGGATTTCGCGGCGAATCTGTGCGCAGTTTAGGCGTTCTGCCAACAACAATCGTGCTGTCGCCCGTATTTCAACTCTGTAATACTTTCCAGTTGCCCACTTCACTCTCAGACTGTGATGCACCTATTATCCGCATGATTCTGTAGGAAACCGGGAAGATGCACTTTCTTCCGACAACGCGCCACGCTTGTTACGCACTGATCTTAGGGTGAGCGATGTGTGCAGATTATTTTTTGAGCTCCTCTCGTGTTGATAACTTTAATCTTCAATTGCGAATTACGTGATATTTTTTTCATTGGTTCAAATGGCTCTGAGCGTTATGAGACTTAACATCTTAGGTCATCAGTCCCATAGAACTTAGAACTACTTAAACCTAACTAACCTAAGAACATCACACAACACCCAGCCATCACGAGGCAGAGAAAATCCCTGACCCCGCCGGGAATCGAACCCGGGAACCCGGGCGTGGGAAGCGAGAACGCTACCGCACGACCACGAGATGCGGGCTATTTTCTTCATTATTAATTGTGAAGTTCGTTAGAAATTTATGTTTTACATTTGCGTTTTAATGCCTTACGCATTTTTAATGTACAGTTAATTTAAAAAAAATATATGTCTGTTCAAACCAGATTTCTGGACAGTCGTTTCTCCGTTACTATCCTGATGTTTCTGTTGGCGCACATGCGCTCGCGCAACCGCCCCTCCCCCTCCTCCCCCTCCCGGCGCCACACACACACACACAAACACAATACGTGAGCTTCCGCAAAAACAAAATGAATCCATAAGTTTTCTGACGTCCCGGGACCATTTACGTTGTGGATATGCCACATATATATATATATATATATATATATATATATATATATATATATATATAAAGCTACACACACACACACACACACACACACACACACACACACACACACACACACACACAGGAGTTCCACGCAGCCACATAATGCAGTTAATGGATTGTTGGCTCTGTAAGTACTGAATTCACATCAGGAAGATCATTTACCAGCAGTTAATGTATAACACGCAGTTCCCAGAAACACACACATAACTTAGTTCTTGGAAGCATTCACGCGAGGACGTGCTGTAATGATCACAGGTGTATCATCAAGACTTTACTTCAAGTTGTAAAACGTGTTTTCTCATCGCTTTTTGATATCCCATGCTACACTGCTCAGATGGATGCCATGCTAAAATGGTATAAAGTAAGGTCACTTTAAACAACGATGTCGTACAGCTGTCGCAAGCCATAGCGCCAGCAGTGTGGTTTAGAGTGATGCTTAAGTGCACCAGGAGATTTATGCACCTACGAAGTGGTACGGGTATATACTTATATTTAAAAATTATATCCGCTTCCGAAATGCGCTAGGAACCCGAAAAAGTCGTATTTGCGATAAATGCAAATTATTATATATATATATATATATATATATATATATATATATATATATATATAGGGTGAGTCACTAACTATTGCCATCTAGAATAACTCCGAAAGTATGAAAGAAGCAGAAACGTTTGTGGGACAAAAGTTGCATGGGACAATGGGGGCCATAATATGACATTGGTTTTTTGTTGCTAGGTGGGGTCGCTTCAGAGATATGAAGGTCAACTTTTGTTTTTTTTTAATGGGATGCTATAGTTTGATACTTATTTTCTGATAGCGGCTATCGAGACGAATCCAATGATAGGTAACAATAAGGTCTTTGAAGGTCAACGAAGGTCACAAAGGTGGCATGAACGTCCATTTACAAAAGGTGTTCCGCGTGATGACCATTGGTATCAATGCAGTACTGCAATCTTCTTGTCAGGGATTGAGTGGTTCTCCTTATCACATCGGCAATTATCGAAGCACATGCTCTGACAATTCTCTCTCGCATATCTTCAGGTATAGTTGGAACGTCTTTATAAACAATGACTTTTACGAATCCCCACAAGAGTAAATTCAGAGGCGTCAAGTCTGGCGAACGAGCCGACCACGACACATCTCCTCCGCGTCCAATCCAACGATTTGGGAATTGTCTTTGCAACTCATTTCTAGCAATCAGCGAAAAATGTGGCGGACACCCATCGTGTTGATACCACAGTCTGTTCCTTGTTTCTAAAGGTACTTCTTCCAGTAACAGACCTAATGTCTCTTGCAGGAATATGGTGTACTTCCTACCATTAAAATTTCCTTCTATGAAATAGGGGCCTATAAATCTGACCTCAAGAATCCCACATCATACATTCACCGACCACAGAATTCTGGTGTGCAATTTGGCGCAGCCAACATGGATTTTCAGTTGCTCAATAATGCATGTTTTGCAGATTAACACTTCCATAGTTCGCGCCTGTAGCCTCGTCAGTAAATAAAATAAAATAAATAAATGTGTCATCCCTCTGAACCGAAATTGATCCGATTGGCAGAATTTAATGCGACGCATACAATCTCCACCAGTTAATTCCTGGCGGAGACTGATATGGTAAGGATAATATTGATGGCGATGCAGAACACGATCAACACGACTCTGGCTCATGCCAGATTCCCTTGCGATTTGTCGCAAAGTAACACATAGATATCGAATCACAGTGGCAAGAATGTCACTTTCCGTTTACTCGTTAGTAAATTTCCTTTGCCAGATATGTTTCCGATGCCTTATAGCTCTAGTTGTTCTCAATTTATCATACACAGATTTATATGTACGACGTGTAGGGTGAGTACGTTGAGGATATCTTTCAGCGTATAAGTCTCTAGCTCTCTCTGCATTTCTTTGGCATTCTCGTAAATGAGAAGGATATCCACTTGCTCTTAGAAGGAATACATCATTCACATTCGCTTGATTCGACGATACTAGTATTACGGTGGTGGTGGTGGTGGTGGTTAGTGTTTAACGTCCCGTCGACAACGAGGTCATTAGACACGGAGCGCAAGCTCGGGTTAGGGAAGGATTGGGAAGGAAATCGGCCGTGCCCTTTCAAAGGAACCATCCGACATTTGCCTGAAACGATTTAGGGAAATCACGGAAAACCTAAATCAGGATGGCTGGAGACGGGATTGAACCGTCGTCCTCCCGAATGCGAGTCCAGTGTGCTAAACACTGCGCCACCTCGCTCGGTCCTAGTATTACGGTTCCTATTAGTGTTGTATTGCAAAACCGTCGAATGGTGTTTACTTGTCAAGGGCACGTTAGATGGATATGCTGTATTCGGCGAATATTTATTATCTGCACGATATATTGGAGAGAATTGTCAGAGCATGGGCTTCGATAAGTGCCGATGTGATAAGGAATACCACACAATGCATGATAAGGAGATTGCAGCACTGAATTGATACCAGTGATCGTCACTTTGAACATCTTCTGTAAATGGACGTTCATGCTACCTTTTTGACCTTGGCTCTGAGCACTATGGGACTTAACATCAGAGGTCGTTAGTCCCCAAGGCTTAGAACTACTTAAACCTAACTAACCTAAGGACATCACATACTTCCATGCCCGAGGCAGGATTCGAACCTGCGACCGTAGCAGCATCGCAGTTCCGGACTGAATCGCCTAGAACCGCTCGGCTACAGTGGCCGTCGTTGACCTTCAGAGACCTTACTGTTACACATCACTGCATTCGTCTCGATAGCCGATATCAGAAAATAAGTACCATACTATAGCATCCCATTTTAAAAAAAAGAAACAGAGTTGACCTACCTATCTCTGAAGCGACTCCACCTAATGAATGCTATTTTATAGCGAAATGTATCCAGATGAACTACTCGTACTTTATCACAGATAGTTCGAAATATCTTTATTTTCAGGATATAAATATCAAAAATACAACCAGTTTTTGGTTATTAGTGTTGCACGCCATCTGACGAAGATAAATTTGCGACAGTATGTGCATAAGAGTATGTAAGCAGAATAAAAAGTTCAGTGAGCTCGATGCTCTTATGCCACATTAGTTGTGGAATGTTGATAGGTCTGTAAATGACATACGCTTCGTAAAGCAACTTAGGACCCCACCGTGTTGACCTAGCAACTTAGAAGAAAGAAACGCGTACGTTTGTCTGCTAGCTAAAGTTTAAAAGATCGTATAACGCGCAGTTTTAGGCGATGAGTGTTTGGACTGTTGTTGCATGAAATACTGACCTGAACTACCTCATTTACGACACTGCCAGCGTCAGCAAGGCACTGCGCAATAGCCGTTAGCATAGTGTCGTTTTCTTATTTCGACAATTCTAGTTTCTTTACGCTCTCTTTGCCTCCTTATAGTGACCATAACTCTGCACTGCAGGAACCGGGAAACAAAACCTGTCAACGTATTTCGACCACGCCGGAAGTCTTCCCCTAGCATGCGAATATAGTTATTTTTGGTTCTACTCCTAAGCTAAGTACCTTGTCTGTTCTATCTGTAGCGTTGCCAGGTGTGCATCGTACGGCTATCAACGCCGACGAAACGTCGAAATCAGTAGTCTGCAATTTTATAATAATCGAATTTTGTGTGAAAAGAAAATTAATGTCTAGGAACACCTAAAATCAGAGAAGCAGTCTGTTCACAGGAGCGAAAATGCTGCTTATTCACAACAAAATCAATAATTTTAAAAAAAATTTAAGTGGAGCCGAAAGAAGAAACTACTCAGAGGTCATTCTGGGAAGAAGTGTTGAAGTTCCTGTAAAAACACACATTCTCCATCTGCATCATATTCCAGAAGCTACTTAATGGCGTGTAGCGGGAGGGGGGGGGGGGGGAAGGGGGGACTTTTGGTTCCACTATCTGATCTTTCCAGCCCTGTTCCACTAGCAAATAGGGCGTGAGAAGAATGATTGTAGGTAAGCCTCTGTATTGCCTCTAATTTATTGAATTTTCTCCTCGTGGGGAATAGGCGAGATGTATGCGAGGGGAAGTAATATGTTGTCCGACTCCTCCTGAAGAGTCCTGTCCCGAAATTTCAACAGTAAATCACTCCGTGATGCACAACGCCTCTTTCGTAACGTCTGCCAGTGGAGTTTGTTTAGTATCTCCGTAACACTCTCTCGCCAGCTACACAATCCCGTGACAAAACGCGCCGCCCTTTGTTGGATCTTCTCTATCTCCTCTATCAGTCCTACCCGATAGGGATCCCAGACAGATGAACAATACTCAAGAGTCGGGCGAACAATCGCCTTATGAGCCACTTCTTTCGTGGATGAGTTACATTTCCTTACGATTCCTCCGATGTATCTGAGTCTGGTATCTGCTTTTCCCACTGCCTGTTTTATGTGGTCATTCCACTAAAGGTCACTCTGGATGCTTATGCCTAGATATTTTACGGCTGACGCTGTCTCCAGCTGCTTGTCATCAATAGTGTAGCTGTACCGTAGTGGACTTATTTTCCTATGTATGCGCAATATGTTACATTTATTTACGTTCAGGATCAACTGCCAGACCCTGGACCACTCCTCAGTTCTCTGCAGGTCGTTCTGAAAATTCTTACTATCTTCTGGAGTTGCTACTTTGGTATACGCAACAGCATCATCTGCAAATAGCCTTGAAAAACATCCGACGCTTTCTGCTACATCACATATATATATATATATTGTAAACGGCAACGGCCCTATCATATTTTCCTGTGGTACTCCGGATATTATCTTTACATCTGTCGGTTTTGTTCCGTTTTGAGCGACGTGCTGAGTTCTATCTGCAAGAAAATCTTGGATTCAATCGCAAGTCTGCTCCGATACTCCTTAAGTTCGTATTTTTTTCATTAAATGGCAATGCGGGACCGTGTCAAATGCCTTTCTGAAATCACGGAACACAACATCAACCTGAGCGCCATTGTCCACTACGCTGTGGATCTCATGGAAGAATAAAGCTACTTGAGTTTCACAGCCGCGCGGAGTAGCCGTTCGCTCTTAAGCGTCGTGCCATGGTTCGCGCGGCTCCCCCCGCCTGTGGTTAGAGTCCTCTCTCGGGCATGTGTGTGTGTGTGTGTGTGTGTGTGTGTGTGTGTGTGTGTGTGTGTGTGTGTGTGTGTGTGTGTTAGTTTAAGTTATATCAAGTAGTGCCGATGACCTCGGCAGTTTGGTCCCATAGTCCTTACCACAAATTTCCATTTGGGTTTCGCACGATCACTCTTTGCGAAATCCATGTTGATTTTTATAGAGGAGACGTTTATTTTCCAAAAATGTTGTAATTTTTGAGCATAAAACATGTTCCATAATTCTGCAACAGATTGACGTCAACGATGTAGGTCGACAATTGTGTGGATCTATCTTACGGCCTTTCTTAAAAACGGGAATGACCTGCGCTTTTTTCCAGTCGTTAGGTACCTTTCGTTGCTCAAGCGATCTACGATAAATTACTTCTAGAAGAGGAGCAAGTTCTTTCGCATACTCTTTATAGATTCTTATAGGTATCTCATCTGGTCATGACGCCTTTCCACTACTAACCGACTGTAGCTGCTTTTCAATTCCGTGAAGGGTTACCTCAATATCTGCCATTTCGACGTTCGTACGGCGATTGAAAGGAGGGACAGAGTTACGATTTTCCGCGGTGAAACAACTTTTGGAAGACCAAATTCAGTATTTCGGCCTTATCTCTGTTATCTTCCGTTTCGCTGCCGGAGTGTTCGCTAAGAGAATGAGTAGATGATTTTGACCCACTTACTGATTTTACGGTTTTTATTCAGCTCGGTTGACAGTGTCTTTCTTACAAAAACACAAAAACGCTTCTCTCATTCTCCTTTCTTTCAGCTCTTGTTTGTCAGCTAAGTTTTTACTTCTCTTAAATCTGACATGAAGTGCGCTTTGTTTACGAAGCGCGTTTCTAACACGGCTATTTAACCATGGTGGATCTTTCCCATCCCTTAAAGCCTTACTCGGAACATGCTTGTCTAGGACATATTGAACGACGCCTTTGAATTTTTTTCCATTTGTTCTCCACATCTTCGTCCTCATCACCGAATATTTGATGCTGACTGCTGAGATATTATGAAATTTGAATCCTGTCACCTTTACTGAGCAAATACACTATGCGATCAAAAGTATCCGGAAACGCCCCAAAACATACGTTTTTCATATTGGGTGCCTTGTTCTGCCACCTGCTGCCAGGTAATCCATATCAGAGACCTCAGTAGTCATTAGACATCGTGAGAGAGCAGAATGGGGCGCTCCGCGGAACTCATGGACTTCGAACGTCGTCAGGTGATTGGGTGTCACTTGTGTCATACGTCTGTACAAGAGATTTCCACACTCCTGAACATCCCTACGTCCGCCGTTTCCGATGTGATAGTGAAGAGGAAACATGAACGGACACGTACAGCACAAAAGCGTACAGGCCGACCTCGCCTGTTGACTGACAAAGAGACCGCTGACAGTTGAAGATGGTCGTAATGTGTAAGAGGCAGACATTTATCCAGACCATCACACAGGAATTCCAAACTACAGGATCCACTGAAAGTACTATGACACTTAGGCGGGAGGTGAGAAAACTTTGATTTCATGGTCGAGCGGCTACTCGTAAGCCACACATCACACCGGTAAATGCCAAACGACGCCTCGCTTGGTGTAAGGAGCGTAAACATTGGATGATTGAACAGCGGAAAAACGTTGTGTGCAGTGACGAATCACGGTACACAATGTGGCGATCCGATGGCAGGGTGTGGGTATGGCGAATGTCCGGTGAACGTCATCTGCCAGCGTGTGTAGTGCCAACAGTAAAATTCGGGGCGGTGGTGTTTCCGTGTGGTCGTGTTTTTCATGGAGGGGGCTTGCACCCCTTGTTGTTTTACGTGGCACAGGCCTACATTGATGTTTTAAGCACCTTCACTGTTGAAGCGAAATTCGAGGATGGCGATTACATCTTTCAACATGATCTAGCACCTGTTCATAACGCACGGCCTGTGGCGGAGTGGTTACACGACAATAACATCCCTGTAATGAACTGGCCTGTACAGAGTCCTGAACTGAATCCTATAGAACACCTTTAGGATGTTTTGGAACGCCGACTTCGTGCCAAGCCTCACCGATCGACATCGATACCTCTCCTCAGTGCAGCACTGCACAAAGAATGGGCTGCCATTCCCCAAGAAACCTTCCAGCACCTGATTGAACGTATGCCTGTGAGAGTGGAATCTGTCATCAAGGCTAAGGGTAGGCCAACACCATACTGAATTCCAGCATTAGCGATATAGAGCGCCACGAACTTGTAAGTCATTTTCAGCCAGGTGTCAGGATACTTCTGATCACATACTGTACATCTTCTTACCTTTCTTAAAAGTCCTTGTAGGACCCTTCGTCATAGATGCTGTCAAAGTCTTATGATCACTAATACCTTCCTCTACGTTAACTTATTCGATGAGTTCAGGTCTGTTTGTTGGCTGGAGGTCTAAGACGTTTCCCTGACGAGTTAGTTCTCTATCTGCTCAGTCTGGTCCTTTTAATCCCACAAACCAACCAACCAATCTATCTGCTCAAGATAATTTGCGGAAAAGACATCCAGAACATTACAGACAAAAAGGTACCCAGTCACCTATTTCTTAAACAGTTAGCTTCAAAGCACTGTGGCTTTCTATTCAGGAACACAGAGAGAGAATCTTTAAATTTGTACGAACAATTATTTACTAACAAAAAATTTTAATGCGAATTTCGCCAAAAATGATGCCACAAACTCAGGTCCCTAGAAATAGCTACCTCACAGTGGTGTGGCGACACTTAGTCTAGAGCTATACAGTCGATATATTTTACTTTACCATAATTTGGTTGGCCGGAGGAGGAGGAGATATGATTTACACAGTTACTCATACCTAGGTTTTGCGTTACTGTCTCAGATTTCTTCACAATACACTTGACACTTGATAAGAGCAAGAGCAAGAAAGCAATCAAGGTTTCTGCCTTGTTCCGAAACTCAGGAGTCAGGACCCGGTATGGGATATGCAAAGTATGACAAAAACTTTAATGTATGTAGATAGTTTCCTGACAAGCCCCCTGAGGACAGAGTTTACATTGATTCTGTTTCAACCATTAGTATCTGAAACTACAAAATTTCTCGAACGCGACAGCCGAGAGCTGCAAGATTATCCACCACGGACACCACCGCCTCGAGCTCGGTGTCGCTTTACGGGGAATTAACTCTCATAGGGAGAGACAGCTGTGGCGCACAACTAGTGAAGCAAACTGTTCTGGGGAGATGAAAGCAAGAGAGGTTCCGCGATGAAGGCGACGCGCATCGGCCGCATCAAGGAAGCACCGGCTATTCAAGCAGCGCAATGTGCAGCAGACTACGCCGGCGGAAACGGAAATTACTACGCCCTCCTTCAGTAGCTGGAGCTTTAATAATCGCCCTTTCACTTCTGCAGTTATTCATAGGTTTTATGGCGGGCATTTGCGCATCCTGCGTTTGGCATTTATTTCTGAGACCGGATGCCTTTCCTGCCGCTGCAACATAAGCCAAGCATAAATTGTACGCCATTTCTGATGAAGTATGAAGTTCCTGTTGTGTGTTATCATATTTAACCATTTATTTATTGTGCATGGGAAATGAAAAAAGGAACCCAGTCCAACATTTGCCCAACGGTCGCAGAAAACCTCTAAATGATTAATCGTAGCACGAAATTAACTGTAGTAACGAGATTGTTTACTGAAAATGACGTCACTGAAATTGAATTCCTTTTTATTGTATGATCCAAGTTATCCAAAGGAATCCTGAAAACATCGAAACTGGTCGAAAAGTCAAAATATGACATATGATTTGCGTTCACGATCATCAGCTGATTGAAAAGCCTCACAATATAAGTCGAAAACGTTCAACACCCAATGATTAACTCGAAATAATACTGTGGTCTTTGTAAAATACTGTGATATTTCTTATTTTTATGAAAGAAACAAAAATTGTGCGTACTGTGGATATCTGCACTGTTGTGCAGATATTTTCGGTGAAAGACAGTTACATAGATAAATGGAGGTCAGCAATTTAACGAAATGCAATTAACACCAGACACCTCGAGTCCCTTATAATACACTCCTGGAAATTGAAATAAGAACACCGTGAATTCATTGACCCAGGAAGGGGAAACTTTATTGACACATTCCTGGGGTCAGATACATCACATGATCACACTGACAGAACCACAGGCACTTAGACACAGGCAACAGAGCGTGCACAATGTCGGCACTAGTACAGTGTATATCCATCTTTCGCAGCAATGCAGGCTGCTATTCTCCCATGGAGACGATCGTAGAGATGCTGGATGTAGTCCTGTGGAACGGCTTGCCATGCCATTTCCACCTGGCGCCTCAGTTGGACCAGCGTTCGTGCTCGACGTGCAGACCGCGTGAGACGACGCTTCATCCAGTCCCAAACATGCTCAATGGGGGACAGATCCGGAGATCTTGCTCGCCAGGGTAGTTGACTTACACCTTCTAGAGCACGTTGGGTGGCACGGGATACATGCGGACGTGCATTGTCCTGTTGGAACAGCAAGTTCCCTTGCCGGTCTAGGAATGGTAGAACGATGGGTTCGATGACGGTTTGGATGTATCGTGCACTATTCAGTGTCCCCTCGACGATCACCAGAGGTGTACGGCCAGTGTAGGAAATCGCTCCCCACACCATGATGCCGGGTGTTGGCCCTGTGTGCCTCGGTCGTATGCAGTCCTGATTGTGGCGCTCACCTGCACGACGCCAAACACGCATACGACCATCATTGGCACCAAGGCAGAAGCGACTCTCATCGCTGAAGACGACACGTCTCCATTCGTCCCTCCATTCGCGCCTGTCGCGACACCACTGGAGGCGCGCTGCACGATGTTGGGGCGTGAGCGGAAGACGGCCTAACGGTGTGCGGGACCGTAGCCCAGCTTCATGGAGACGGCTGCGAATGGTCCTCGCCGATACCCCAGGAGCAACAGTGTCCCTAATTTGCTGGGAAGTGGCGGTGCGGTCCCCTACGGCACTGCGTTGGATCCTACGGTCTTGGCGTGCATCCGTGCGTCGCTGCGGTCCGGTCCCAGGTCGACGGGCACGTGCACCTTCCGCCCACCACTGGCGGCAACATCGATGTACTGTGGAGACCTCACGCCCCACGTGTTGAGCAATTCGGCGGTACGTCCACCCGGCCTCCCACATGCCCACTATACGCCCTCGCTCAAAGTCCGTCAACTGCACATACGGTTCACGTCCACGCCGTCGCGGCATGCTACCAGTGTTAAAGACTGCGATGGAGCTCCGTATGCCACGGCAAACTGGCTGACACTGACGGCGGCGGTGCACAAATGCTGCGCAGCTAGCGCCATTCGACGGCCAACACCGCGGTTCCTGGTGTGTCCGCTGTGCCGTGCGTGTGATCATTGCTTGTACAGCCCTCTCGCAGTGTCCGGAGCAAGTATGGTGGGTCTGACACGCCGGTGTCAATGTGTTCTTTTTTCCATTTCCAGGAGTGTATAATACTCAGATCACATCCCTGAATAATACTTGAATTTTATCGGTAGAATTCGGGTTCACTCTGTATATATGAAACTTGATATACTAAATATACTAACTATAAACCGAAATTGCAAGTAACTGACAATTTATGATACAGCGAAGGAGTCCCTAATTTCAAAATTAAATATTTTGAAAACTATGATCGATAGACGAGCGCAACAAACGGTACGTTTCCTGTGAACTCTCTAACAATTTTATACAGAAGCTATGGAGAAATTTCGAAATAGTTGGAAAAGCTGCTAACGCAATACGTAAAGCCTATATCTAGTGCGCCACAGCTCAGAACAATCAGTTCCACCGTTAAAAAGTGAAAGGTTAGCCTACAGAAGGAAGAAGTTGAATTCATGTACTCCGCTGAGTAACGTATTTTCTGGTACTGGAAGACCACGGGTTATAACACAGTCGTACCCCAGCGAGGTACAGTTTTTCAAACACGAAAATGTCGCCACGCTTTCTGCAATTACTCTGCAAAATCCGTGGACATTCGTCCGAAGAATTGTAGCAGAAACTAGTTTGAAGTGTTCCAGCACGCAGAAAATACTGCAATGGGACCTACACAAGTTTTCATCCAAAATATAAAGCCACCAGGCCATACCTGTACGAGCTGTGAGACACAGGGCTGACTTTGCAAATAAGCTTCTTACAATGATGGATAGTGAAGGGTTTCATATTGGCTGCATCTGGTTCACAGATGAAGCAAGCTTCCACTTGAATGAAGTCGTGAGTAAACAAAACTGGCGACTTTGGGGTCCCCTTACGAGTGGAACGAAACCAATCTATGCTCCCAAAGTTACTGATTGGACTGTGGTACGCAGCACAGGCATTATAGGCCCTCTTTTCGTGCGAGAAACGTTACGTTGCAGTTTTGGAGCAAATTTTTCGCTACACTGGTACCATTGAGGGATATACCAGACACCGAGTGGTTCATGCAAGAAGGGGTCAGGGCACTTCGGACAGAACAGTTTTTTCGTTTACTTGGTGAATCATTCGGGAATAGGGTCATTGCGTTGGATTATCGCAAATTTACTGGCGTAGGGATGGATTGGCCTCGATATTCACCTGATTTGACTCCTTGTGTCTACTTTTGTAGAGCATACTGAAAGACACTGTCTTCCGAAACCATCCCAGCAAGCAGGACGAGCCTTAGTAGGCGACCTGTGTGGCATCTGAATTCATTTCCGTTGAGACACTACACGACGTGATGGCCACATTCTTTGATAGTTCGCATCTACGAGTAGTAGATATCTTGAAAACATTGTAATCCGAATGCAAAGACTCTTTGCAGAGGACTAGTTTTAATTATGCACTCTGGTACTGTACGAGCTGCTCAGCGTACAGCGCCATATATTAGCACCTTTTGGATCTCCTTCGAAACTTCTATACCATTTCTGTATACGATTCTTACAACTTTCACATTAAACATAGCTTTTCTTGCATTCGTCTATCGGCCTTAGTTTTCGAGCTATTTAATTTTGAAATTCTTCGCTGGACACCCTGTAGAATGTATACAGCCTACGTAGTGAGTTGGCGTTCTTATTACAACACAGAACTCGCATTCGAAAGGAGCGAATTTCATATTCCCGTCTGTCTGCACTGATTTAGGTTTTCAGAAGTTTTTCTAAATCTGTTAATGTGAATATTGGGACGGTTCCTATGGAAAGGACACGATTGATTTCCTTCCCCAGCCGTGTCTAATCTGAGCTCGTGCTCCGTCCTAACCTACCTACCTACCTTCCTTTCTTCCTTTCACGCATGCTACATGAACATTCTGCATCAGTTGTCTAACATTACCACCTTTGAGTGATTTCACACAGTTGATGGCCGACGTAGAAGATAAAAGCGAAGAGCGTCTCGTAATTTGCGGGTGCCCTTTTGTGTTTCGGGCTTGTAGTAATACACTGCTGAGTGGCAGTGACAACGCCGAATGCACGGTGTATGTAGGTAAATATGTGGAAAGCGAGAGCCTCGTGCCTCTTATTTCTGCTGTCAACAACTGGTCAGTAATGGTTGTCGCTTGCGACACAGTCTACAGCTGTCACGATACAACAGTAGCTCAGTCACAGACGCGATGCAGAACGTCTTGTCACTAAGTAACCAATTACTATCTTTCAGCACACATCAAACCATGTGAACGCAACAAAATCGCTTTTATAGCTTTTCAATCGTTTCTTTGTCTTCCGCTTCTACAACACTAAACATGTGTTCAATTGTGCTACACTAATTTATGTGATTCTTAATACCCTTTAGTATATCATTATTTTTAGTATTAGTGTCAACTATTATTTTCATTACTATTATTATTATTATTTCCGTGAGTGTTTTTTCAATATATCTTTGGTATGTGCTGCTCCTAGTCAGATGCAAGTGAGGGCCTTAAGGCCCTAATCTGGTCAGGCTAAATAAAGAATAAATAAATAAAATTTTGTCTATCACAGAGCCTCCCATATGCAGTATAAAGCTTGAATAAATAGGTGGAAGAAAATAGTTAAAAAATGCAAGGCCTCAGTAATGTAGAGTACAGTAAACACTTTCCAGAGTGGTGGCCACATTTCGATATCGTTACTGTTCCTTGTAGTTACGTCACTTTTTCTTAAATTCACAGCTGTTTTTAATGATGTGATTCCCAAATGTTGATGCTTCCACATCGTATGAATATAATTTTATCCACTGGAGTTCGTAAACCGTCTAGAATATCACTTGCGTTATACATGGGACGTTAACCGCTTGTGAAATGTCTGTATCCTGAGACAGCATGGTCAATAATTCAAAGACTTCACCTGTGGCCGATAAGAAGTGCTCAAGAGCAATCACACCCTGGCCTCTGGCGTCGTGCAGGAACTATTCCCAGTCGCCTTGGCCTCATGAACTCACTTCGTATCGTGCTGTGCTCTGTTATCTACTTCGCTTACGCTGAGCGTACGTGAAAGGGCTGCTTACTGGAGTAGTTATGCAGTACCCCAAACAGGGGGTCATCGGTAACTTATTAAGATAACCCAGGGGAACCTCTGTCCTACCCACACACTCTAGGCAAGAGGACTAAGTCAGGATGTAACTAGATTACGGTCATGTAGTCTTGTGTGATACAAAAGTGGTGAGAAATCTTTGGGCCAATTGGAGGACATTAAAATGGCAAGAAAACCCTCCCTCTCCCTCCCTGGACAAATAGAATTCAAGAATGAAATTTTCACCCCGCAGCGGAGTGTGCGCTGATATGAAACTTCCTGGCAGATTAAAACTGTGTGCCGGACCGAGACTCGAACCCGGGACCTTTGCCTTTCGCGGGCAACTGCTCTACCATCTGAGTTACCCAAGCACGACCCGCCCTCACAGCTTCAATTCTGCTCTTCGCAGAAGAGCTTCTGTGAAGTTTGGAAAGTAGGATACGAGGTACTGTCAGAATTGAAGCTGTGAGAGCGGGTCGTGAGTCGTGCTTGGGTAGCTCAGATGGTAGAGCACTTGCCCACGAAAGGCAAAGGTCCCGCGTTTGAGTCTCGGTCGGGCACACAGTTCTAATCTGCCACGACGTTTTTAAATAGAATTCAAGCTTCCCCTCCATCTTCTTATCCTTTATAAGTAAGTCAACTGCATTGGCATCTTCATTCGAGGTCTGTGCACCCCGGAAAGAGGTTCAGGTTTCTTATACACAAATTCTACTTGGAAAGAACGGCTATGATATAACAAATTAAGTAATGGTTTTTTATTCACAGTTGTGTTTGCAACACAATTTGTTTACAATTTAAATGTTTGTTGTTTATTAAACATTTATTTTTATGTATTTATTTACAAATATAATCCACAATAACTTTTTTTGAATGAACAACATAAAATTACATTTTCCATTGAATCGGTAAATGATTTTTTCTTGCTATATACAATATTTACATATGTAATCATTTTACAGTACACACTATATATTGGAAATGGGTAATAGACAGCAGCAGGTGAAGAGAAATCTCACAACTATATACAATATTTACATGCAAACATAATCTGCAGCTGAACAACACAACACAACACAACACAACACACACACATACGTGAGTATACATGTCTGATTGCACACTGCGAAAATCGGTTCATCGAAGTAATCCAGACACACAACCACTATTTATACATAAATTAACCACACGCTCAGTCACTCAGTCCCAATCCTATCCCCACAGATGAACCACTTCTCGTCATGACACGATAGCCTCACTTTCAGCTGCACTGCAGTATGTACATCGTGACTTATAGGCCGAAAGACTGCCTGTACAACCGGATGCGGAGCCTTGCAACGCTCTTGAACAGGCACCTCTTGTACTTCCCAGTGGTGAGAGCCTTTGAAGCTGCACGATACACACCATTAGCCAACCTCTGGATGGCACCTCCATGTGTGTAATAGCCATAAATTTTCTATCTGAGCGCCACAAACTCCGTAATCTGCGAACCATTCGCTTCCTCTTTCATTAAGCCGACAACCTTCCTGTTTTGTGGTGTTATTTAATAAGGATTATTGGCTGTATATCCAGATGAATTTTTCGTGAATGTACCATTGGCTGTATATCCAGATGAATTCTTCGTGAATATCCCTAATTACTACACATGGCTCGCAGTCTTTCACTCAGATGATAAAACTGTCTGCATCTATATAAAATAACTTGGGATCTGCGAAATTTTACTTCACAAACTCACTGTGGAATTTGTACGCGTCGAATTTGGAGATGTCCAGAATACGCATACCAATACAGATAGACTTCGTGAGCTGCACTGAAAGCTGGGCCATCTCCACGGCAACTAGTCCTCCATTGAAGATAGTGGCCCATTTGAAATTTGGCCTTGTGATGAAATCTCTTGCGCCATAACACCTATACCAACAGTTAAACTAAATAAACTTCACATTATTCTCTGACATTTTCCAATGTTTTGTCAAAAACTAAATTGTTCAGTAATTTGTAAAAAATTTTTCAAAATCACATATCGCGAGAGTCCTCATTTCAGTGTTTACATGAATGTACTCACTTCAACCAGCGACGTTGCTTGAAGGAAATACCATGGGCGATGCTAACAAGTTCCATCCGTAAACTGAGATACTGATGGAGGTTTCTGTAGGGCATGATATATAGCTGCTTATTCCTCGGCAATGAGAGAAGCGTTGGGATGGAACCATTTGTGGGACTAGCCGCTGGCACTCCTGGCATGTCTCTGTGTGTGTCACGCAAATCGGTGGTATATGTCAGCTCTACCTCCAGAGCATATCCCTCACCGGAATCAGCAGCCATATTTTAGACCAGGTCCTTCAGCCAGGCGATTTAAACATTGTACACCCATCGGAACTCTCCAAATGGCAGTGTTTGGTTGGGGATTAACTTTGGGGGCTGTTTACATCCAAGTAAAAGACGTAACTTAAATCGTCAGATCGCCTGTGCTCGTCATCACTCATTCGCAGTTATTTGCCTTAGCATAGCTGCACCTACACTGGCAAAGTCCCCTGCAAATCGCACATTCGAAGAAGACCTCTCAACAGTTCGCTGCTGGCACATGTTGTTCTTAACATTGGATCCCACGATAGCCCTGGAACGATGAAAAAGAATGCAGAATCCAGATACTATGTACCCAGGAGTACACTCTGGAATTTCTTGAAAATGTCAGTGAGGAATCGTATATCAGTGTTCATGTACAGTATAGTATATTCACCTAAATCAGATATGTCGAACTCCGTCCATCATTCACCACAAGCTCATTCTCGGCATTCACTATGGCAGTGCCTGTCAGTTTACGGGAGAATGTGGTTATGTTGGGCAGTGTGGTTTCATGGTGTCTTTCCACACAAACGTTTCTTCGTCATGCAGGTGAAAGTGTGCATTATCAGA
This sequence comes from Schistocerca gregaria, assembly GCF_023897955.1. Taxonomy (NCBI): domain Eukaryota; kingdom Metazoa; phylum Arthropoda; class Insecta; order Orthoptera; family Acrididae; genus Schistocerca; species Schistocerca gregaria. The sequence goes on from NC_064931.1 coordinate 75,162,288, forward strand.
ATATGTAACTTTGGTTACACGCACATCCTCCTGGCGCACTGTCCCCACAATTTTCTGAAGAGACGCCTGCGTAAAGCGTAGCAAATCCAAGACGCAGAGAATTAATTTTAGCGTGATTCGCTTGGAAAATAAAATGTACTATTCAACAGCGTCACATATGACACACGAGTTATCTTTCAAACCGAAATCACTAAAGTGTGGAAGAACGCAATAGGTGTCGTGGCAGTCGGTATTTCATGTTGCATGCAATGTGGGCTACGCCGTGGAACTTTCCCATTAGGTGACATTGGTCTCTACGTGGATTTTCCACCTTTCTATCCAACGGCGGGCCACAAATATGACAATCAACTGTCTGCTCACATAATGCATCATTCGCCTGCGAGTCTTGGATGGAAGTTTTTCGAGCTGAAAGCATCCATTTCTCCGGACTATCCGTGATGTATGATACGAGATTGTTGTGACTGTAGTCACGTGAGCATACACCTTTATATGGTGCCATTCTGTGTAGGTAGTATGAGGGGCAGTGGGACCACTTTCACAACACGTTGTAGAAGGCACTTTAAGTCTGCTTACATGGCAGACATAGCTCCTGGTGGTGGGCTTTGTTAAAGTTTAAGAACTGTAACATGTGTGAATTCCCACATGTAACAGTTCATCGCTACAGCAATCAATCATTGCCTTTGTCTTGACGAGACATCTGCGACAAAAATGTCGTTCATGTCCATCCGCACAAAGTAGGAGGGACATGTTTTTGATCTAGACGTAGACTTTTTTGTTTTGCACAGTGTCGTCATGGTCATCTACTTCTTCTGGCTTAGTATCTTCATCAACATCCACGGTTTATACATGAACTGAATAATATGGATTCAGCCTCTTGAATTTTGGTAGGTCCTAGAATTTTATGGGGAATGAGATGCCTTTGAAATTGTAATGACCGTGGATACTACACTCCTGGAAATTGAAATAAGAACACCGTGAATTCATTGTCCCAGGAAGGGGAAACTTTATTGACACATTCCTGGGGTCAGATACATCACATGATCACACTGACAGAACCACAGGCACATAGAAACAGGCAACAGAGCATGCACAATGTCGGCACTAGTACAGTGTATATCCATCTTTCGCAGCAATGCAGGCTGCTATTCTCCCATGGAGACGATCGTAGAGATGCTGGATGTAGTCCTGTGGAACGGCTTGCCATGCCATTTCCACCTGGCGCCTCAGTTGGACCAGCGTTCGTGCTGGACGTGCAGACCGCGTGAGACGACGCTGCATCCAGTCCCAAACATGCTCAATGGGGGACAGATCCGGAGATCTTGCTGGCCAGGGTAGTTGACTTACACCTTCTAGAGCACGTTGGGTAAAACGGGATACATGCGGACGTGCATTGTCCTGTTGGAACAGCAAGTTCCCTTGCCGGTCTAGGAATGGTGGAACGATGGGTTCGATGACGGTTTGGATGTACCGTGCACTATTCAGTGTCCCCTCGACGATCACCAGAGGTGTACGGCCAGTGTAGGAGATCGCTCCCCACACCATGATGCCGGGTGTTGGCCCTGTGTGCCTCGGTCGTATGCAGTCCTGATTGTGGCGCTCACCTGCACGGCGCCAAACACGCATACGACCATCATTGACGCCAAGGCAGAAGCGACTCTCATCGCTGAAGACGACACGTCTCCATTCGTCCCTCCATTCACGCCTGTCGCGACACCACTGGAGGCGGGCTGCACGATGTTGGGGCGTGAGCGGAAGACGGCCTAACGGTGTGCAGGACCGTAGCCCAGCTTCATGGAGACGGTTGCGAATGGTCCTCGCCGATACCCCAGAAGCAACAGTGTCCCTAATTTGCTGGGAAGTGGCGGTGCGGTCCCCTACGGCACTGCGTAGGATCCTACGGTCTTGGCGTGCATCCGTGCGTCGCTGCGGTCCGGTCCCAGGTCGACGGGCACGTGCACCTGCCGCCGACCACTGGCGACAACATCGATGTACTGTGGAGACCTCACGCCCCACGTGTTGAGCAATTCGGCGGTACGTCCACCCGGCCTCCCGCATGCCCACTATACGCCCTCGCTCAAAGTCCGTCAACTGCACATACGGTTCACGTCCACGCTGTCGCGGCATGCTACCAGTGTTAAAGACTGCGATGGAGCTCCGTATGCCACGGCAAACTGGCTGACACTGACGGCGGCGGTGCACAAATGCTGCGCAGCTAGCGCCATTCGACGGCCAACACCGCGGTTCCTGGTGTGTCCGCTGTGCCGTGGGTGTGATCATTGCTTGTACAGTCGTCTCGCAGTGTCCGGAGCAAGTATGGTGGGTCTGACACACCGGTGTCAATGTGTTCTTTTTTCCATTTCGAGGAGTGTAGATGTAAGCACTCAGAGGCATTGCATTTGGAAGATAATTTATACCACTATCGAGAAGTGAGCATGCACAGCAATGTTCAACCCTGTCTTCTAGATCCTGGACATTGATGCATGTTTCTCTAGCACCAATATTTTTCGGAAAAGGGATGAAACTGGTTCCTACATTAAGCAGGTTAAAAATGTGCAAGTATATATATTGAGGTGGTGTATAGAACTGAGCGTCTTACTTGACCCTTTTTCCTACATTTCGCAAAAATAGCCCAGTATGACGATCTTCGTCCGAACCACTCTGCAACCGATTCGCCCCACGATATCACGCCTATGCTCCCCAAAATTTGACAGATACCCTCCTCTCAAATAGCATAATTGTCCTCTTTTGCGATGGTGCATCAGCTCACAGTATAGAGCTGTGTAACACTTAATGGCAGGATACCATGGCCCATTGACAATTTCTGGGAGCATCCTTTCCAAAATATCTTGGCAGCTATCAAGAAAATCCGCAGGTTCTTGATAGCCCACATTTGTGTAGTCAATGCGGGCATGTGAGATCCTGGCGCCAAAAATTCCAGCAGTCTCAGAATTGTCCAATAAGGGCTGCTCGATTTAGCTGATGATCCATAACAGAGCAGACAGGAGTATTTCTACTGTTGCGTCCATGGCGATGTTGTGGTGATATCCAATGGTGACGATTGTGAGATGGTCCAGGGCACGGCGAGCATGGCTGAGTTGACAAACAACCTCGTGTTGTCAAACTTGACTACTTTGATGATGATGGTCCCAGCTGCGGTGATATTTGCTGGCTTGGTGAATAAATCGGTGACAAACTGGGCTGGAGCCATAAAGACATCATCGTCTGGACGGGTGGTGGAGTAGTTGCAGGATGAAGTCCATGTCCACATATGTCCTTCAAGACATCTTCAAAGAAAGAAAGATATTGAGTGAGAAGTATCACACGTAACAAGGGACATATGTAGACATCTATAACAATAATTAACAGTTTTTTTACTTATGTTCAAAATTGCCAGCATCTGATTAAATCCACGAGCCTCTTGTCACATCGTTATTTGCTATGTTGTCTTCTAATATCTTATACTGCCGACCCACTGCAATAGTGCAATAGAGTGCACCTAGAAACGAAGGTCAATGACGATTGTGAGATGGCCCAGGGTCCGGAAAGAATCGCTGCATTGGCAAATAAACTGGTGCCATCAGCCTGTACCATGTTGATAACAGACTGGCGGTGGTGGTGTTTGCAAGGGCAGCGAATACTCCATAGAAATATCAGGCTGGGGAAATGGGCACATCATCATTGTGTCAGGTCATATAGTTGTTCTGGTTCGTCCACATCCGAGTACGCATACACCTATCACATCTGCAACATAAGAAGACGAAGCAGAAGAACAAGGAGAAATTAATCATCAGATTGCAGCTATAACGTAGTCTTAAAACATACCTGTAGGATCACTAGAGTCGAATCATAGATGCTTATTGCAGCCTGATGAACCATCATCACCATAATTTCCATTATGGTCTTTCACATTTGCTGAATCTATCGGCGCTGTTGAAGTTGATGCTAGCTAGTCTTAGATAGGAATGACTCCTAGTGCCAAAACGACTCATATTTATAGCTGAAAACCACATTTCTTTGCTTATTTCAACGAATAGGAAACGAATATGGTTATCTTTAATCACGTGGTTTTAGACAGAATAGCACCAGCTCATGGCTCTGCGCAGGCAGCGCTATCTTATACCTCTTCTGCTGGCGTTCTCACATATGGAATTATATTTCAGTGTAGCTGCACGCATTGGTCCATCACGTGGGCTCAGGCAGTATGTAGTCTATCTGATGATGATGATGATGATGATGATGATGATGGGGAAGATGATGATGATGGGGAAGATGATGATGATGGGGAAGATGATGATGATGGGGAAGATGATGATGATGGGGAAGATGATGATGATCGGGAAGATGATGATGATCGGGAAGATGATGATGATCGGGAAGATGATGATGATCGGGAAGATGATGATGATCGGGAAGATGATGATGATCGGGAAGATGATGATGATCGGGAAGATGATGATGATCGGGAAGATGATGATGATCGGGAAGATGATGATGATCGGGAAGATGATGATGATCGGGAAGATGATGATGATCGGGAAGATGATGATGATCGGGAAGATGATGATGATCGGGAAGATGATGATGATCGGGAAGATGATGATGATCGGGAAGATGATGATGATCGGGAAGATGATCGGGAAGATGATCGGGAAGATGATGGGGGAAGATGATGGGGGGAGATGATGGGGGAAGATGATGGGGAAGATGATGGGGAAGATGATGGGGAAGATGATGGGGAAGATGATGGGGAAGAATAATTTTCTGACGCTTTGACAGTTGCAGGCCGCGCGGAGTGGCCGCGATCTTTGAGGCGTCGTGTCACGGGCTGTCCCCCCTCGGGCACGTGTGTGTGTGTGTGTGTGTGTGTGTGTGTGTGTGTGTGTGTGTGTGTGTTTTGTGTGTTTTGTCCTTAGCATCAGTTAGTTTAACTTAGTTTAAGTAGTATGTAAGTCTAGGGACCGATGACCTATGCAGTTTGGTCCCTTAGGAATTGACACACATTTGAACATTTGACACTTGCAGCACGCCAGGGCCAGTATCTGTGGAGTGCAACCCATGCCTCTGTCGGTTCTGTTTAAAGAATACTGCACATAGTTTTGCAACGTGCCTATGCTGATATTCACTGACACAAAAGCCATCGATGTCAGGCATCAGGAGTCGCTCAGACTCCGGTAGCTATCATGGTACACAGCGCTTCTGCAATAATTGTTAGGGAAGACCGAATTATTTCTTACTCTGCCAATGAGACACCACGTTAGAGTTGTGCAGCGTCCAGTTGCAGACAGCGAGCAGTGAACGAAGGGCTGTGGGCCCACTGCCCACAATAACAGCTATATGGATAAAGAGGTGCACGTCTGTATCGAGACAGTATTAGCCACTGGTGTGCACTGCAAAAATATGGTAAGAACCCGAATGTTTCTACCAATAACACTCTGCGAGGAGTGCCTGTGAATCATCCTGTGGTATTTTATAAGAATATACAAACAGCACGAGTTGAAACAACTTTGATTCCATCAGGAACCGTTGTGCACAGCGACTGGGCGCTATAAAGGAGAGGCACACAGCAGTCAGTCGCAAACTTTATTATTCTTGAAAATCTAGATTTCGGCTACAGGCACACAGCTTCAGTGCATTTTCGTTATATTTCAACAGACTCGCCGCAGTTTATGTCACCGTGTGTTCTAAGAGGTGTACAGGCAGAAGGACACTGAGGCCTCAAGGAGATTATCGGCCTGATGAAAGACGACATGAATGGTTCGCAGACTGTGGAGTTTGTGGGGCTGATATCGAAAATGTATGCATACTGCACAGATGCAGGTGCCGTCCAGAGATGGGTTAAAAATGTTGCGTCAGGACGACAAACGGTTCATCTGTGGGCATGGGATCAGGACACTCCAATATTCACACTATTCATTCAGTGATTGAGTGTGAGGTTGGTTAATTTATTTGTAATTAATGGTTGTGTGTCCAGAATATTTGACTGAACCAACTAACATAGTTGTGTGTGTGAATATGCGTGCCTGATTGAACAGTGTGTGTGTGTGTGTGTGTGTGTGTGTGTGTGTGTGTGTGTGTGTGTGTTTTCTATGTACATGACTGCAGACTGTGTGTGCATGTAAATATTATATATAGCTGTGTATGTATGGTTTCTCTTCACCTTGTTGCAGCTATTCCCCATTTGCCATATCTAGAGTATATTGAAAAATGATTACAAATGTAGATATTGCATACAGAAAGAAAAAAATTACTAGTTCAATGGGAAACGTAATATTTCAGTTCTTCCATCAAAACAGTTATTGTGTATTACATTTGTAAATAACTCCGTAGAAACAGATGTTTATCAAAGAACAAATAATTAAATAATGAAATTGTAAATGAATTTTATTGCATATGAAATTGTTAGTAATAAACCATTAGTTAACTTGTTATACCACTGTTGTTATTTCCAAATCTTTTCACTATAGAATTTGTTTATAAGAAAACTGAACCTCTCCCTACAATGCACAGACCTCGAATGAAGAGGCTTATGCAATTGAACTAGTTATAAAGGATAATAAGGGGTAGGAAATCTGAATTTTGGATGGGATAGGGAGAGTTTTCTTGCCATTTTAAATGTGCTCCCATTGGTCCAGGGCGGTCCTGCCAATTTTATATCACACAAGGCCACATGCCTGTTATCGAGTTATATCATGACCTAGTCCACGTGCCTAAGGTTGATGAGTATGGCAGGGGCCTCTCCAAGTGACTTTGATCAACTGCTGGTTATTCCACAGAGGGGGTAGGGAAAGCGTGGTGACCCTGAATATAACTAGCACAAGCATGTAACCTGACACCGGAAGTCCTTATAAGTGACCGTCAGAGACGATCGTTGTCTGGGCTCATATTGGTACTCCTTAGCTACTGTCACTTTAAATCAAGTTATCGTCCCTTTAAATTTGCATTCCTTTAAATCTAGAATTGTTACCGCATAACTACTTACTGGATCTCACTTTGACAATTCTTTGGATTGCGAATACAAGGATGCTGATGAACTTGCGTTACCATGGACTATCTGGATTATTCTATTGCAATAGCCCTTCTTACACAAATTTTGAATTTTTGAAGACACGTGACGCAATCAAGGGCTGGATTGACATCTTCAGGAGGTTTAAGACACTTTTGCGTCTATTTTCCGCTGATTGTGTTATATGGTAACAAATGGTTCAAATAGCTCTCAGCACTATGGGACTTAACATCTGTGGTCATCAGTCCCCTAGAACTTAGAACTACTTAAACCTAACTAACCTAAGGACATCAGACACATCCATTACCGAGGCAGGATTCGAACCTGCGACCGTAGCAGTCGCGCGGTTCCGGACTGAGCGCCTAGAACCGCTATACCTATATGGTAACAGATTAACTTCACGATGATGCAGTTCTTTATGCGTTTGGTGATCCTAGAGTAGGTATTTTTCCTTTTTTAGAGTGTACAGGTACAACGGACACTATAGCGCACGATCTTAAATTTTCGTTTGGCGGCTACTGTTTATTGGAAACAAGGTCTTTGTGCCCAACTCACATCTCACCGCCTTTATTAATGCAAAGGGAAGTTAACTGCTTAGAAATGAAAGTATGAGTGTGATTTTGTCTGAAATCCTAATCAGCGAAGCAAACGGCGTCTCAGACTGCTTACTGCAAGTTTCTATATGCTGCCAATCAGACGAATGAGAGTAAACAACTTTTACGCACTGCAGTGCCTGTACGATCTGAATAGATTACATCTTTCAGAGTGTGTTGTGCCATAGTACAGTAAGTTGAATAATTACACATCAATTTACGCAAAGCACAATTTACCAAGTTGATTCAGCAAAATTTTAACACGACGGTATAGCTGGCTGGCATATGTCGAATATTACTGAAGTTTAATGGAAATCAAGAGAGGAACATTGTCACAATCGCTGAATGGAATGAATGTTTTGATGCCCGCAATCGCTCAAAGACAAAAACTTGGGAAGAGGAATATTATGTAAGTATTGACAGGAGACTACAACTAAATGCAATGAAATTTACACAAAATTAATTAAGGCACCTATTCAAACAACCGTAACTATGGACTTAAATGTTTCAAGTTTTTCTGTCTCTCAGACTTCCAAATAGAAAAACTGTTCCTTCGCAGCAATGCGCTGCACCAAATAGCAAACGTAATGATTCATCTGGCTCACAGATCTGACTTCATATCTACGATGGCGTGGTGAAAGGTAATGCCCCTGAATATTTTATGTGGAAAGTCTTTAAGCTTTTTAAATAAAACAAACGTTATTAAAATTCCATATCCTTATTCCTCTTGCCCTGCGACGAACAAATTTCTCCCAATGAGAGAGCAGTTCGTTGAAAACTTCACTGTAGAATGTTTGGCCACAGCCTCACCTCTGCTTGTACCGTTTCACCACTATCAAAGTGAATTTCTCGACAGCCATTGATAATCTCTTGTTTTCGGGGTGAAAATGGTGAACCCCGACTTCATTACCTGTCAAAATGTTGTTAAGGAACCCATCACCCTCTCGCTCAAAACGGAAAAGAAATTGTCCAGCCTCCTGTGTTTGGTGTCAGGAGCACCCACCGTGAACACAGTTTTCTGCACCGCAGGCATGCAGTCATGGCCTGCACACTTTCTCGTCATATGCTACACTTAACTGAGAGCTGTGCCTGTCTTATCCGACGATTTTATCTGTTGAGTTCATCGGCCCGATTCCGATGAGTTTCGTCGATTGTCATACGCGGTCATCCACCTCGAGCTCTGTCACACACATGGAGGTTACCACCACTATTTCCTTCACTATCAGCACGATCAACTATATGTCGCACATTACTCGATTACAGCACGCTGTTTCTCACGTTATACACTGCCATGTTACACACAATTCTGAGCCCTCTAGCGGCAGAGGATTGCAACTCGCGTCAGCGAAGCGGGAAACTCGACCGAGTAATACGTGTGACATGTAGCACCTCAACCGATATTGAGGACAGAATAACAACTTCTGAGGCATTACTTCTAAGCACGTATGATAGGCAAAAAGGATTTACTGCCGCGCAGATTTGGTCATATACACGTTTTATGCAAAAATTAATTGAATTATTTACTTCGTAATGTTCTGTCAGTCCAGCTGACAGACATTCTCTGAACTGTGTAGTAAACCGTCATAAATCACAATATACAAAGGCTAGAAGCAACTGCGCTTAAAGATAACTGTCTGTTCATGCTACCTACACGATATAAGTATGGATGAAGAAGCGGACGTGTACACTAAGGGATCAAAACTACACTGAAAGGTCGCGAGAGATTCCACGATTTTTGCATAACAAGTACCATTGGAAAATAGAAAATTTTGCATGAAAAACAATCAGTTCACACACATTCATAGAAACTATGTACACTACCTGACACAAAAACAAACACCATTTAAAGCGAAATTGGCAACCCATACAAGCTGGCAGAACTCAAATTGATCGAGGACGTTCACCATTAAGTATTCACCTTCAGACGTGGCAGTGACATGATATATCAGTGAGCATGGTCATTTCATAAAACAATGTTACGTAATCTAGTGTGTAGAGAACAATTTATGGTGGTATAACACTAGACTGATCTTTTTGATTGAAGACTCGATTAACGTTACCATTTTCCAGGGTTAATTTGACCGTGAACGGGCGTCTAGGTAAGTAAAGCAATCAGACTAAAATTTCTTCTGTGTATGGCAATGTACCTAAAGGATACAAACCAATAACGCGGTTCGAACCAAAGTTCTATGAAAGGCCAAACAGTAATTTAGCAATAATTTTGATAAATACGGTCGCATTACAGAACAAATGGTAATTAATTTAACACACCTAGATGAAATCAGTATGCTCTACACCCTTTACGTTAGATTATCAGAAGCAGCTGAGAAAGTACTATTATTTCCAAAGTACTTTCTCAGCTGCAATTACGTTAATCATTACTCATTAATAACATTCTTAAAGGATAACACTAAAGTGCACTAGGTAGCAAATTGTCCAACCTGTGTTTTTTTCTAACAAACTGAGCTTTCTAAAAACAACAAAAGTATTAGCATATGAGGGCATGATACAGTGCCTTGATACACTTTTAAACAAATCGTTAATTAATTTACATAAGAGTTAAAAAATATTCTCTATGATAAATGACCGATCAATAAACGACACAACAGTCCTTAGGCAGTGGCCGTTCTGGTTAATAGTACATCACCTATCACCTTCAAAAATGGTTCAAATGGCTCAAAGCACTATGGGACTTGACATCTGAGGTCCCCTAGAACTTACAACTACTTAAACCTAAGTAAACTAAGGACATCACGCACATCCATGCCCGAGGCAGGATTCGAACCTGCGACCGTAGCGGTCGCGCAGTTCCAGACTGTAGCGCCTAGAACCACTCGGCCACACTGGCCGGCAGTACATCACCTAAGATGTCTTCAATGACGTCATGAGATTCGCCCCACCTCCGTCACGCCTCTGACAAAAGCCATTTGCCCCACGTATAAAACGACGGGAAATTCAAATTTTGATGGGAAATTCAATTGTTGGCAGGTTTACCCCCCCCCCCCCCCTCTTAGGACGTTACTGCGGAAGTAGGGCTGCTATCCTAAGAATAAACTGATGGGAAATTCAAAACATATACAATGATGTAGTGCGATTCTTCAATTAAAGATGGGTGACCTGGAATACTGACACTGGCTTCTATGATGTCAGAATCCAAGGTCTGAAATACTGGCATTATGGCACTATGGCGTTAGATTACTGTCTGAGACAAAGCATGTTTGTTCTCCATGTACGTCCAGATCTGTTTGGTAGAAGGACAATGCCAGCCTGTAGATCTAATTAACATGTTTCATCAAGCTATTATTCACAAAAAATTAGTTTGTAAAACGTATGGTGGTTATTTTACCCGCAGTACTGCTATAAACTCATCATTCTCCTTTGCAGCAGCCACGTAGCAACATCACTTGCGAATGAAACACACTTACACTACTGGCTATTAAAATAGCTACACCACGAAGAAGACGTCCTACAGACGCGAAATTTAACCGACAGGAAGAAGATGCTGTGATATGCAAATGATTAGCTTTTCAGAGCATTCACACAAGGTTGGCGCCGGTGGCGACATCTACAACGTGCTGACATGAGGAAAGTTTCCAACCGATATATCATACACAAACAGCAGTTCACCGGCATTGCCTGGTGAAACGATGTTGTGATGCCTCGTGTAAGGAAGAGAACCGCGTACTATCACGTTTCCGACTTCGATAAAGGACGGATTGTAGCCTATCCCGATTGCGGTTTATCGTTTCGCGAAATTGGTGATCGCGTTGGTCGAGATCCAATGACTGTTAGCAGAATATGGACACGGTGGGTTCATGAGGGTAATAGGGAACGGCGTGCCGGATCCCAACGGCCTCGTATCACAAGCAGTCGAGACGACAGGCATCTTATCCGCATGGCTGTAAGGGATCGTGCAGCCACGTCTCGATCGCTGAGTCAACAGATGGGGACGTTTGCAAGACAACAACCATCTGCACGAACAGTTCGACGAAGTTTGCAGCAGCTTGGACAATCAGCTCGGAAACCATGGCTGCGGTTACTCTTGACGCTGCATCACAGACAGGAGCGCCTGCAATGATGTACTCAACGACAAACCTGGGTGCACGAATGGCAAAACGTCATTTTTTCAGATGAATCCAGCTTCTGTTTACAGCATCATGATGGTCGCATCCATGTTTGGCGACATCGTGGTAAGCGCACATTGGAAGCGTGTATTCGTCATCGCCATACTGGCGTATCACCCGGCATGATGGTATGGGGTGCCATTGGTTACACGTCTCGGTCACCTCTTGTTCGCATTCACGGCACTTTGAACAGTGGACGTTACATTTCAGATGTGTTACAACCCGTGGCTCTAACCTCCATTCGATCCCTGCGAAACCGGACATGTCAGCAGGATAATGCACGACCGCATGTTGCAGGTCCTGTACGGGCCTTTCTGGATACAGAAAATGTCGGACTGCTGCCCTGGCCAGCACATTCTCCAGATCTCTCACCAATTGAAAACGTCTGGTCAATGGTGGCCGAGCAACTGGCTCGTCACAATACGCCAGTCACTACTCTTGATGTACTGTGGTATCGTGTTGAAACTGCATGGGCAGCTGTACCTGTACACGCCATCCAAGCTCTGTTTGACTCAATGCCCGGGCATATCAAGGCCGTTATTACGGCCGGAGGTGGTTGTTCTAGGTACTGATTTCTCAGGATCTATGCGCCCAAATTTCGTTAAAATATAAGCACATGTCAGTTCTAGTATATTTGTCCAATGAATACCCGTTTATCATCTGCAGTTCTTCTTGGTGTAGCAATTTTAATGGCCAGTAGAATATTTACAAGTCAAATCGTAGCCATCAAAAACGCGACAAAGACATATGACGGGAAAACGTTTCCTACTTGCACACCACACTTCATGAAGAAAAACAGCCATCACCACCAACTGCCATCAACTGAACGTAATAAGCCGTCAAGAGCCTCCAGCAGGAGCCAATTCATAGGGACGTCGTGAGATAGTAGTAGCGTGTGTAAGATTTGTGCACCGCTACCATCGCAGGAGAGCCCTGACTGCCGCGCGTGCGCCGACTCTGCCAAGAGTCGCCACTGCCCTGTCGTTTGCTGGGTTTGATTAGTGCGATATTTTCGTGATCGTAACCGATCACCGGCACATGATAATGCAAACCTTCGAAGTTTCACATCAATTTTGCGTTGAACCGGCGAATACTGCAGGAGGGGAAGAAATCCAGTGTGCACTCCGTGTGCATTCCGGGAGGAGTCATTCCTGATGTGGAAAGGGTCCTTCCGGATGCCATGAAGAGCACAGGGTGCAGCCAGCTGCAGGTGGTGGCACATGTCGGCACTAATGACGTGTGTCGCTTTGGATCTGAGGAAATTCTCTCTGGATTCCAGCGGCTATCTGATTTGGTGAAGGCTGCCGGTCTTGCTTACGAGATGAAGGCAAAGCTCACCATCTGCAGCATCGTTGACAGAACCGACTGCGGACCTTTGGTGCAGAGCCGGGTGGAGGGTCTGAATCAGAGGCTCAGACGGTTTTGCGACCGTATTGGCTGCAGATTCCTTGACTTGCGCCATAGGGTGGTGGGGTTTCGGGTTCCGCTGAATAGGTCAGGAGTTCACTACACTAAGCTGGCGGCTACACGGGTAGCGGAGGCTGTGTGGCGTGGACTGGGCGGTTTTTTAGGTTAGAAGGCCTCGGGAAAGTGCGGGATGGGCTGCAATGTCAAAGGGTGCTTGGCAATTACAGGACGTGCTTGGATCAAGGAACAGTCGGAATTATAGTTGTAAATTGTTGTAGTTGCGCTGGAAAAGTCCCTGAGCTTCAAGCGCTAATAGAAAGCACAGAAGCTGATATCGTTATAGGTACAGAAAGCTGGCTAAAGCCTGAAATAAGTTCTGCAGAAATTTTTACGAAGTCTCAGACGGTGTTCAGGAAAGATAGATTAGGCAGAATTGGTGGTGGAGTGTTTGTGTCTGTCAGTAGTGGTTTATCTTGTAGTGAAGTCGAAGTAGATACTCCGTGCGAATTGGTATGGGTGGAGGTTATACTTAACAGCCGAATTAAGTTAATAATTGGATCCTTCTACCGACCCCCAGACTCCGATGATACAGTTGCGGAACACTTCAGAGAAAGTTTGAGTCTCGTAACAAATAAGTACCCCACTCATACGGTTATAGTTGGTGGGGACTTCAACCTACCATCGGTATGTTGGCAAAAATACTTGTTCAAAACCGGTGGTAGGCAGAAAACGTCTTCCGAGATTGTCCTAAATGCATTTTCCGAAAATTATTTCGAGCAGTTAGTCCACGAACCCACGCGAATTGTAAATGGTTGCGAAAACACACTTGACCTCTTGGCCACAAACAATCCAGAGCTGATAGAGAGCATCATGACTGATACAGGGATTAGTGATCACAAGGTCATTGTAGCTAGGCTCAATACCATTTCTTCCAAACCCATCAGAAACAAACGCAAAATAATTTTATTTAAAAAAGCGGATAAAGTGCCACTAGAAGCCTTCCTAAAAGACAATTTCCATTCCTTCCGAACTGACTATGCGAATGTAGACGAGATGTGGCTCAAATTCAAAGATATAGTAGCAGCAGCAATTGAGAGATTCATACCTCATAAATTGGTAAGAGATGGAACGGATCCCCCGTGGTACACAAAAAAGGTCCGAACGCTGTTGCAGAGGCAACGGAAAAAGCATGCGAAGTTCAGAAGAACGCGAAATCCCGAAGATGGGCTAAAATTTACAGACGCGCGAAATTTGGCACGTACTTCGATGCGAGATGCCTTTAATAGGTTCCACAACGAAACATTGTCTCGAAATTTGGTAGAAAATCCGAAGAAATTCTGGTCGTATGTAAAATACACAAGCGGCAAGACGCAGTCAATACCTTCGCTGCGCAGTGCCGATGGTACTGTTATCGACGACTGTGCCGCTAAAGCGGAGTTATTGAACGCAGTTTTCCGAAATTCCTTCACCAGGGAAGACGAATGGAATATTCCAGAATTTGAAACACGAACATCTGCTAGCATGAGTTTCTTAGAAGTAGATACCTTAGGGGTTGCGAAGCAACTCAAATCGCTTAATACGGGCAAGTCTTCAGGTCCAGATTGTATACCGATTAGGTTCCTTTCAGATTACGCTGATACTATAGCTCCCTACTTAGCACTCATATACAACCGCTCGCTCACCGATAGATCTGTACCTACAGATTGGAAAATTGCGCAGGTCGCACCAGTGTTTAAGAAGGGTAGTAGGAGTAATCCATTTAACTACAGACCTATATCATTGACGTCGGTTTGCAGTAGGGTTTTGGAGCATATACTGTATTCAAACATTATGAACCACCTCGAAGGGAACGATCTATTGACACGTAATCAGCATGGCTTCAGAAAACATCGCTCTTGTGCAACGCAGCTAGCTCTTTATTCGCACGAAGTAATGGCCGCTATCGACAGGGGATCTCAAGTTGATTCCGTATTTCTAGATTTCTGGAAAGCTTTTGACACCGTTCCTCACAAGCGACTTATAATCAAGCTGCGGAGCTATGGGGTATCGTCTCAGTTGTGCGACTGGATTCGTGATTTCCTGTCAGGAAGGTCGCAGTTCGTAGTAATAGACGGCAAATCATCGAGTAAAACTGAAGTGATATCAGGTGTTCCCCAGGGAAGCGTCCTGGGACCTCTACTGTTCCTGATCTATATAAATGACCTGGGTGACAATCTGAGCAGTTCTCTTAGACTGTTCGCAGATGATGCTGTAATTTACCGTCTAGTAAGGTCATCCGAAGACCAGTATCAGCTGCAAAGCGATTTAGAAAAGATTGCTGTATGGTGTGTCAGGTGGCAGTTGACGCTAAATAACGAAAAGTGTGAGATGATCCACATGAGTTCCAAAAGAAATCCGTTGGAATTCGATTACTCGATAAATAGTACAATTCTCAAGGCTGTCAATTCAACTAAGTACCTGGGTGTTAAAATTACGAACAACTT
The DNA here is from genome assembly GCF_023897955.1 of Schistocerca gregaria. Taxonomy (NCBI): domain Eukaryota; kingdom Metazoa; phylum Arthropoda; class Insecta; order Orthoptera; family Acrididae; genus Schistocerca; species Schistocerca gregaria. The sequence goes on from NC_064931.1 coordinate 75,177,898, forward strand.
CAGTTGGAAGGACCACATAGATAATATTGTCGGGAAGGCGAGCCAAAGGTTGCGTTTCATTGGCAGGACACTTAGCAGATGCAACAAGTCCACTAAAGAGACAGCTTACACTACACTCGTTCGTCCTCTGTTAGAATATTGCTGCGCGGTGTGGGATCCTTACCAGGTGGGATTGACGGAGGACATCGAAAGGGTGCAAAAAAGGGCAGCTCGTTTTGTATTATCGCGTTATAGGGGAGAGAGTGTGGCAGATATGGTAAGCGAGTTGGGATGGAAGTCATTACAGCATAGACGTTTTTCGTCGCGGCGAGACCTTCTTACGAAATTTCAGTCACCAACTTTCTCTTCCGAATGCGAAAATATTTTGTTGAGCCCAACCTACATAAGTAGGAATGATCATCAAAATAAAATAAGAGAAATCAGAGCTCGAACAGAAAGGTTTAGGTGTTCGTTTTTCCCGCTCGCTGTTCGGGAGTGGAATAGTAGAGTGATAGTATGATTGTGGTTCGATGAACCCTCTGCCAAGCACTTAAATGTGAATTGCAGAGTAGTCATGTAGATGTAGATGTAGAAGCAAAACAAATTTGTACCTAAATAAGGTGAAGTTCTTCGCCAAGTGTAGTCTTACGCTTCCAACAACAAATATTGAACCGACAACACTGAGTCTTGCGTTGAATCGCGCAAATTTACTACCAAGCAATAAATTTTCCACGTAAATCGGAGAACATCCACGCCAGATCTATTCTAAATGGCTACAGATTGTAACAGCTCCAATCCCCACTGACACTGAGTGAACGTAACCAGCAGGTCGGTCTCTGGTATCAGCAGATCGTCTCCGACCGTTATTCCACCAGTCTAAGGCTGCAGCTAGTTCATTGTAGGAAGACGTTGCATGTCGTTTTAGTCCTTATCTCTCAAAAAAGTCGACGCGCAGATATTAATGGATACGGTTACAAGCTGTTGAATATTTATGGAGGCAGGAACCGTCAGAAATGTCTCAGTTGTCGTAGTTATACAGTGCTGTGACCACGGAGTATATGTCTTAAGAAAATCTTTGTCAGCGGTCTTGCTTCTTCCCATCAGGTGGCCATGTGAAAGACACCTACACCCATATTTTGCTGGTGTTCAGATGGTGTGCAAATGAATCATCTCTTGGACGTTCATACTTTGTTACTACGTATCGCCCCGCTGATTTGGGGCTAGAGTTCTGCGATAGCTACCTGCTTTTTGCGTTCATAAATGAGCAAGCAAAGCGCCCTCTGAATTACACAGATGAAGGAGAAAAAACTAGTGTTTCCATTAGGAAGGAATTAAACTGGTGGGTCAATCAGATCATATTTTATCATTGAAAAAGAAACAAAATGTACTTAGAAGCGCCGTGGCTTCCTAAAACAGTACGCAAACAACACACCACTCCGAGATTTCTGCCTAGCCACAAAGCAGAGTGAGACAATGCACCTCTCCATACATTCTTGCCTTTACACCATCCAGTGAGCGTAAATTTTTGTACCTCTCCGAAGCCGCTGATGTCTTGAGGTACTGATCACTTTAATCTTAGTTCTGCCGTGCGAGTTTCACATATTAATTCACGACTCCCAAAATCTCATCTAATATCAGAAGAACACACAGCGGCTACCAACGACTTCTATTCTATCTTCAAGAAGACGGAAATATGAATCGCTAGCGCATCGAGTGTCAAGACTATGCCGAGAATACCAAATTTCAGGCTTTACCTCTCACCACGGACAACACAGTGGCCGACGGCCTTCACTTAACGACCGAGAGAAGCAGCGTTTGCGCAAAGTTATCTCGGCTAACAGACAAGCAACACTGCGTGAAATAATTACAGAAATCAATGTGGGACGACGAACGTATCCGTTAGGACAGAGCGGCGAAATTTGGCGTCAACGGGCAATGGCAGCGGACAACCGCCTCGAGTGCCTTTGCTACCAGTGCGACGTCGCCTGCAGCGCCTCTCCTCGGCTCGTGACCATATCGGTTGGACCACAGATGACTGGAAAACCGTGGTCTGGTCTGATGAGTAGCAATTTCAGTTGTTAAGAACTGCCAGTAGGGTTCCAATGTGGCGCAGATATCACAAAGTCATGGACCCAAGTTGTTAGCAAGGCACTGTGCAAGCTGCTGGTGACTCTATAATGGTGTGGGCTGTGTTTACATGGAATGGACTGGGTCCCGGTTATGCAGCCGTTCATGGACATCATGTTCACAACCAACGACGGAATTTTTATGGATGACAATGCACCATGTCACCGGGCCACAGTTGTTCGCGATTGATTTGAAGAACATTCTGGACAATTGAGTTGTTGCACTACGTCGGGCAAAAGGCGGTCCGACAAAATATGGGGAGGTATCCCATGACTTTTGTCACCTCAACGTACCCAGCGTGTTTTATCGCTTACTATTGCCACAAAATTTTCGGCGGAAGTAGCCTGATAGTGGACGTTAACGGTTATGCCGCTACAGCATCGAACATCTTCTGCCATGTATAAAAGTCAGTGTGCTACAAATGCAAGTTTAACAGACAACTTCCGGCATAATAAATAAAATATAAAAACAAGACGTGACGATACACCTATAAACAGGCATTCAGCAATTTGAAATTATATTGGAACGTAAAAGATGAATCGTGCTCGTGGATTTGGAATCGTCTGTTCTGTACCGTCCAGTGTTCGAGATTAAAGCCCACGCTAAAAATCAATATCAGATAACAAATCAGCTAGCTTTTATTTGGCTTGTGGGTAGTTTATTGCGAGAATATTACAGCAGGATGCTGCAGATGAGCACACTCAAATGATATGGTGAGCCTGAATCCGCCCGCACAGCGGCGTAAAGGTCAGTAGTTATGTATTGGGCGAAAATGCGGAGATACCCGCACCGCGGTTAGATTGCGTTGCTCAACTTCTGCCCTGGTAGAGCCTGGAAGAAGTGGCAGAGGGGGGGGGGGGGTATCATCATAAGAAACAAATGCATTTGTTGACTATGGCATAGCAATACACAGAAGTTCAAAAATGGCTCTGAGCACTATGGGACTCAACTGCTGTGGTCATCAGTCCCCTAAAACTTAGAACTACTTAAACCTAACTAACCTAAGGACATCACACACATCCATGCCCGAGGCAGGATTCGAACCTGCGACCGTAGCAGTCGCACGGTTCCGGACTGCGCGCCTAGAACCGTACACACAAGTTTTTTTGGCTCAAATAGCTCTGAGCATTATGGGACTTAACATCTGAGGTCATCAGTGCCTCAGAACTTAAAACTACTTAAACCTAACTAACCTAAGGGCATCACACACATCCATGCCCGAGGCAGGATTCGAACCTGCGACCGTAGCAGTCGCGCGGTTCCTGACTGAAGTGCCTAGAACCGCTCAGTCACTACGGCCGGCTCACATGTTTTTCGAGACTCTTGCTCGATATTCATGACTCTTTCAATTTAGGTGGTAGGCATCCTACAGAATGTAAAAATTAGACTTTGGAGTTTATTTCCTTCCACTCTAATTTTGCTATCAGTCAGCCGCAATTTGAGTCTTCCGAGAATAGACGAGTAAATAACCTGTAACAGTCACACAAGTCTTTCCAAAAGCTGGAACACGGGCACACACCGTTGGGTGGCTTGTGGAGTATAAATGTAGATGTAGATGTAGCAATTTATTGCTTATAAACTCGTTTTTACAGCTATAACTTGGACGATCTTAATTTTCGTTCAAAAGAGCGCGTTTCGAGCACGGAGTAAAAAAATATGAGATTCCAGCCTTTCTCCAAATCAGCGCTAGCAGGATATTTATCACTAATACGTATTAGGAACATTCAAGCAAGAACGCTCACGTACACCAAATTCTGTTCTATCCTCTTCGCTCTTGGTACCCCCCTCAGCGAGACGGCGGTTCAAATACCCGTCCAGGCATCCAAATTCCCGTAATTCTCTTTGAAAGGGCAGCGCCGGTTTCCTTCCGCGTCCGTCTCTTATAATCTCGTCGTTGGTAGAGGTTAAACACCATATCTTCCTTCCTGTCATTGGTAAACTCAGTTGTTTCATCACGAGATAAAAATTGTACATTAAAATGATTATCTGCTTCAGGGTGTAGTTCATTACATTAAATTTCTCATTATGATATACACTAAAGAGCCAAAGAAACTGGTACATCTGCCTAATATCGTGTAGGGGCCCCCGCGAGCACGCAGAAGTGCCGCAACCCGACATAGCATGGGCTAGACTAATGTTTGAAGTAGTGCAGGAGGGAACTGACACCATTAATCCTGCAGGGCTGTTCGTAAATTCATAAGAGTACGAGGGGGTGGCGATCTCTTCCGAACAGCACGTTGCAAGGCATCCCAGATATGCTCAATAATGTTCATGTCTGGGAAGTGTTTAAACTCAGAAGGGTGTTCCTGGAGCCACTCTGTAGCAATTCTGGACGTGCGGGGTGTCGCATTGTCCTGCTGGAATTGTTCAAGTCCGTCGGAATGCATAATGGACATGAATGTATGCAGGTGATCAGACAGGATGCTGGCGTACGTGTCACCCGTCAGAGTCGTACCTAGAAGTATCAGGGGTTCCCTATCACTCCAGCTGCACACGCTCCACACCATTACAGAGGCTCCACCAGCTTGAACAGTCCCTAGCTGACATGCAGGGTCCATGGATTCATCAGAATGACTCGATACCGATATACGTCCATTGGTTTGACACAATTTTAAACGAGACTCGTGCGCCCAGGCAACATGTTTCCAGTCATCAACAGTCCAATGTCGCTGCTGACGAGCCCGGGTGAGGCGTAAAGCTTCGTGTCGTGCAGTCATCAAGGGTGTGTATTCGGCTCCTAAATCCCATATCGACGGTGTTTCGTTGAATGGTTCGCACTTTGACACTTGTTGATGGTCCAACATTGATATCTGCAGCAATTTGCGGAAGGGCTGCACTTCTGTCACGTTGAAGGATTCTCTTCAGTCGTCGCTGGTCCCGTTCTTGCAGGATCTTTTTCCGGCAGCAGCAATGTCGGCGATCTGATGTTTTACAGGATCCCTAATATTCACGGTACACTGGTGAAGTGGTCGTACGGGATAATCCCCATTTCATCGCTACCTCACAGATGCTGTGTCCTATCACTCGTGCACCGACTATAACACCACGTTGGAACTCCCTTAAATCTTGATAAACTTGTAGCAGCAGTAACCGATCTAACAACTGTGCCAGACAGTCGTTGTCTTATGCAGGCGTTGCCGACCGCACCTCCGTGTTCTGCCTGTTTACATATCTCTGTATCTGAATACACATGCCTATACCAGTTTCCTTGGCGCTTCGGTGTATATGTGAAGATAGGAGAAAATTTCTCCACCTAGCAGTAAAATGCAAGCGAAACTTCTTTCCGACGTAGCTGCTGCAGGTCCAACCGATTTGTGCACTGATTTTCCAGTAAGGAGATCTCATTCCTGGGTGTGATCTTTAAGGCCTGTAACACATGCAACTACGTCTGCGAGAGGCTTACAACTGGACTCAAAGCCTTTCCCAGCTGATAACTTCCTTTTCTGTAATAACAGATGAAACTCTGTTTATATCACTTCTATTGAATATGGGGGATGTTCTGTCAGTTCGTATTTTAAACCTCTAATCTCCTTCCACTGTGGAAGCATTTTGTAAACAGTTGCATTTGCCTAGTAAAAAACTATTTTTAATTTTCTGGACTATCTTTATTCTCTCATGTGTCTCGTTTTACCCATTTGGAACAGAAGACTTGTTGAATATTCGTAAGTTATTATTTGTCCTTTGCAATGTGATCATAGACAACACCTTTCCAGCATTACAAAACGACGTCGGCTGTTTTGGTGCATGGACCACCGGCTCCTAAAGTGATTTCCCTAAAATGCATCAGGAAAAAGACGAGATGGTTCCTTTGAGAGGCCGACTGCTTTCACCATCCTTCCCTAATCCGATGACCTCGCTGTTTGGTTCCCTCCCCCAAATCAACCAACCAACCAATACAATGTGCTAGATATGTTGCACCGCACAATAAGTTTCTTGTTCATGGTAAAATTTTTTAAAGGTCTACCTGGCAAACTCAGAACAGAGAAGGCTATCTGGTGTGCCAATCGGAATGTCAAGACGTACTGCCGATGTAAGGCGTTTCAGGGCCGCAGACGAGCGTTGCCACACAACATGTGTGCGAGGAAAGCATGAATGCAAACGTTGCAGTACAACATCGCAAGATGGTGTGAAGTAATACATAGTAACTTCAGCGTCAGAGCGCCACTGCAAACTCAAAAGTACACGCAAAGACCAGAGCTCGGTGACACAGAATAATCCCTGAATTACAAACGCGAGGTAACGAGGGCTGATTAGAACGATAAATGGTGGAAAACGAGAGATCCCAGAGCCACCGCGTCATAGGTGCGGGCTCGCACCTTTGACGAGTGAGGCTTTTGCAGCTTTAAGACTCATTTAGCCCATTGAGTTTCAGTGAAACCACGACAAGCTGATCGATGATAGTCTGCCTGTTATCTGCTTACTGACTTCAACACCGAGATGCGCCAATCTGATGCATACCACAGCCGTGGTCTGCCATAGTTGGCTGCTGGCACAGCGCACAGGAGGAGTACACCGGTGCACCGGCAGCCCTCCTCCACTACCGGACATTGCGGATGGTCTGCAGTCTGTCATCTCCACACCGGCTGGACGTGGCAAGTTCGTGCATCCCCCTGGCCGACTAATGAACATTTGGTGCAGTCTTTATCTCTTGATGATGGATTTTCAGGGCCCAATCTTCACGACAAGCGACATCGTAGACCGGTCGGTTGTCAGCGCACGACAAGCTGCCAACGAGAACACTGAGGTTAGAGCCGCACTGTACCGCAGAACGTCTGGTCGGGACACGTCTTCTCGTCGCCTCGATGCCGCCAACACGGCAAGTGTTAATGGCTCACTGACCAGCGGAGGTGACGGCGCGACTCACTGAAGTGGCACTTCTTCGTGTGAACTCAACACGACAAATAAATGTTATTGCAGATAGCGTTGCGTCACAGACGCCTCTGGGTGTAAATTGGACCACACATCCACACTCCGTGCCTGACCTCCTGAATTTAACGCGAACCCAGCTCCCTGGGTCCCAACATTTTTGTCAGAATAGGCTGTTATCTCATACTTCGCTGACTCCGGACCTAAGTCTACAGCATCCACCGTTGTCTAGCAGTACCAGCACAATGTGGTGAGCGAAATGTTTCTTTGTTGACGACTTTTCAGTGTATAAGTTTATCTATTTGGGCCACGTCAAGTCGCAAAGACATCAGTTGCACCGTTAAGGAGTCACCCGTTACACCACAAGAGCCTGTGAATTTATCATTGTTTAGAAGGAATGTTAGGGAAACTTATTTAACACCAGTTCGGTGTAAGTTTTGTAACCTATGAGGTCATGAACTGCCATGTACCAAGGCTGTGTCATACACAAATAGCACTTGTAGACGATTTGGGCATTTGGCATACGATTGTTCTGAGCCCCGCTGGGCAATAATAAACAAGAAGAATTGATGTTTATGTGTTGGAGGTGCAATTTCTCCATCTTTATTTAGTGTTATTGTTAACGACAGTGGTCGATTACGGATACTGTCAGATGCACGTTCTGCTACTATGGGTGAGACTGTTGCCACTTTGACGGAGCAGGTACAACTATTATCGGGATTGAATTCGCAGCGACAGCAGGAGAAAGAGGAGCTACATACGCAGGTAGAAGTTTTACAAGCTGTGGTTCAGCATTTTCGTATCAGGCTCACAGGAACGCAACGCTGTAGTGTGCGGACCCTCCCTCCTCCTATCGATCCATCGGCAGTTACCTTAATAACGCCTATTTCTGGGAAATCAACAGAGGAAGTAACTGCATGCCTTGATTATGGTAAGACTACGACTGCAGTCAGTGGTTGGTCAGATGAGATTCTCACCATTCGGCTAATTTACGACTGACAGGCGAAGCGAAGACCCACCTGTTGTACCACAAAGTTCTCAGTAAGGAAGAAACATTCCACCATTTAGCTGATGGTTTACGACATCGGTATCAGAAGAAGCACTACTGCACACTGTTTTTCCGGGAAAAATTCAGTTCCTTAATGCAGAAGCACAAGGAATAAGCGGATACCTTTTCAGACAGGTGAATCAATGCGCAGACATACCAGTTGATGCAAAATGCAGAAGCGGATAGAGTCTTCGTGTGGGAAGCCGAGAACAGGGGTTTGGATATTTTTGGACGTACTGACCTTCCCCCCCCCCCCCCCTCTCCCCGTGATATAAACAAGTGTAAGGACGGAAAATACTAGGGATCTGGCTGCGGCTCTTAGGATTGCTACACAATTAGAAGAGATCGACACTGCTATAAGAATATGCAAGGACCGCCATTATCACGTATGGAAGCAAGGTCATTAACATGAATGTAAATATGTGTGGCAGAAACAGACATTAAATCCAATGGGCGTACTTGAACTGTCTTGAGGCATTCCCAATAGGACGCAACGCTGCATAAATAAATGCACAGACGGAAAGATGCTTGTCAGGCTTTGTGAGACGCAAGGAACACAAAGTTCTGATAAAAGCCGTCAGACTGGATCTCTTAGGCAGGAGGAGATTGGTGCCCTCATGTTACAAACTGCGTGGAGTGGGTGATGATAATGCAGAGTAGTTGGGTACAACGCTGTTCAGTTTTAGGACTGGAAGTAGGTATTTTTATAAGCATCTGAATGAATGTGTTACCATATGTGGGTGAAGGGAATTCAGCAGCTCTTGGGCTAGATTTTCTCGATGAACATCGTGCAAAATCGGTCTTTTGCATTATACAGTAGAAACAAGTGCGTCTTTATTTCCATTGCGGGAAATAGCTGCAAGCGAGGCAATGTCGCAAAACACACCCCTCATGAAGGTGTTGCCAATTTAACTGTGAATATCTACACTAAAGATTGGTTCACATGGTAAAATACCAGCAAGTATGGGGGAGTTAGTTTGGCATTATATGTGGTACAGCCACAACGGGCAATGAAAAAGTAGACAAAACGCACTGTTTTGTGCGCAGTAACGTAGTGCAAATAATGACATTAATGGTGAATTTATGGTTTCTGTAAGCTTGAATAACTTTAGCATGGACATGGTGAGTCTGTCGAAGGGCTTAATTATTACTACATTAGACGTATTAGATGATGAAGATATTGATAGGTCATGTGATGACCACAACCGCAAGCAAACCGTTGATGCAGCAGCATTACGTGAAGAACTGGGTCGCTTGTAAAACAGATTCAAATGGCTCTGAGCACTATGGGACTTAACATCTGTGGTCATCAGTCCCCTAGAACTTAGAACTACTTAAACCTAACTAACCTAAGGACATCACACACATCCATGCCCGTGGCAGGATTCGAACCTGCGACCGTAGCAGTCGCGCGGTTCCGGACTGAGCGCCTAGAACCGCTCGGCCACCACGGCCGGCTGTAAAGCAGGGATTGGCAGACAATGGAAGCTTTGATATGATAGTTTATGGATTTATTTAACACAAAGTGTCGTCTACCAGCAACACATATTACCCAGCACCATATATGCACAGGTAATACTGTATCAGTTTACAGAAAGTCTCACCACATAGCGAAACATCTCCAATCCATAATGGAGGAGTTTATAGATCAGCAGTTAGCGGAAGATATATAAAAGTACAGTGATAGCCCATGGGGTGCAAATGTTTGAGTCACGCCAAAAAAGTCGGCAGATGATACTAAGAGATACAGATCCTATTGCAATTACCACTACTTGAATGCAAAAACTGAGACGGATCCCTATATCCTCTCCAGTGTTATGGAAACATTAGACAATCTAGGACAGTGCCAGTACTTTACAACAATGAATCTAAGAAGCAGCTATCACCAGCTAGATGTAGTCCCAGAAGACAGATCAACAACCGCTTTCACGGTCCCATGGGGCACTACCAATATGAAAGGATGCCGTTTGAGCTGAAAAACGCACCAGCCACATTACAAAGGTTATAGATGGTGTCCTACATGGTTTATACCGAAACCTTTCACGATATATTTTAACGATATCATCATATTCTTAAAGGATATGTCAGAGAATGTGAAATGCTTGGAATATGTGTTCAGCAGGTTACGATCAGCACATCTGATGCTTAGCATAGATAAGAGCCATTTTATGCAAATGTGGGTGAACTACCTTGGACATGTGACCAGCAGGAAACGCGTTCAAACTGATCCTTTCTTAATAGAGGCAATCCGGAACTTTGCAGTGCCACGAACCATAAAGCAACTACAGTCATATCTGCGTTTATGAAATAATTACCACAAATTCGTAAAGAATTTTTCACAGGTCACAGAGCCTCTCAATTGATTGTTGAGGAGGGGTGTGAAATTCCAACTGCCAACAGAGCGTCAAACACTGCTTGTAGCATTGAAAGCAGCATTAGTTTCTGGTCCATTGTATTGTATTGTATGTTAACCGGGGGCCTAGAAACGACGGAGACGCTCAGTCCCCGCCGCAGTCGTCCACATCATATCCCCCCCCACACACACACACGGAGCCACTCACTCTTTCAGAGTTATTGTGGGGTTCGGTCCCCGCCGGCATAGTGTAGCTGGGGCAGAATGAGGGGAACCAGCCCGCATTCGCCGAGGCAGATGGAAAACCGCCTAAAAACCATCCACAGACTGGCAGGCTCAGCGGACCTCGACAGAAGTCCACCGGGCGGATTCGTGCCGGGGACTAGGCGCTCCTTCCCGAGCGCCGTGCGTTAGACTGCACGGCTAACCAGGCGGGCTTCTGATCCATTACTAGTCTTCCCGGACTTGGACAAGGAATTTATCCTCGCTGTGACAACAGCAACGGGGCGGCTGGTCGTATTTTGAGCCAGAATTTTGATTTGGTAGCGTATGCATCGAGGCAACTAGAAGAAGCGGAGCATAAGTACAATACTTTGAAACAGGCAAAATTGGCGTTGATATATGGAATAGCATACTTTTGTTACTATTTATATGGATGGACGTTTAAGGTTGTCACAGGTTACACATCATTAAATTGTCTGTTGGGGCTGAAGGACCTATCCTGTAGGTTAACAAAATGGGAACTGAAACTCTGGGGGTTTGATTATGAAGCGATAAGTAAACTGGGGAGGAAGCACACAAATGTAGACACATTGGGTAGGAATGTTGCAGTGTTGAAGGCGCTAGGCAAATTTATAACAGAGTGGCAGAGAGCACAAGCAGCATTCAGGTGACCGCCAAGGTTGGACTTACTCTGCAGAACAACAAAATGTGGACCATCCAGAGAGGTTCTGACGGCGCTCAAGGCAAAGTATTGCGACAAGAGCTTAATCCTGTATTGTCAGGTGATGGAGCCATAATCCATAGGTAGCGGTCATTTACTGCCTGAGCGAGGCATGTAATCGACAGTTCCTGTCTCTCTGTATCTCCTCCATGTCCGAACAACATAACTTTGGTTCACTCCGAGATGCCTGAACACTTCCCTTCTTGAGAGCCTTCCTGGCACAAAGTAAGAATGCGAATTCGATCGAACTTCGGTATTGACCGTCTAGGCATGGTTGAACTAATGACAATACGAGCCGTGTACCTCCTTCCTAGTGGAATGACTGGAACTGATCGGCTGTCGGACCCCCTCCGTCTAATAGGCGTTGCTCATGCATGGTTGTTTACATCTTTGGGCGGGTTTAATGACACCACTGAACAGTCAAAGAGACTGATACAATATCCACAGTCGACGTCTATCTTCAAGAGTTCTGGGAACTGGGATGATGCAAAACTTTTTTTAATGGGTGTAGTAAACGTGGATCCGCAAACGAACCTTGTGTGAGGTAATTGTGAATATGTCTTTACGAGCCGCCACTGACTTAAGCATCCTTCTTAGTACGGATGTACTTGAAAAGTGGTTACACGGCAATCTAACTGCGATCAAATTACACACACCTAACAGCAAACAGAGTACTAATTCAGCACGTTCATGTTGCTCCGCTCGTTTCTGCCATGATTTACGAACTCTTTCAAACGCTCCCGGAACATTTCGTAAATTTTTAAAAGACTTTTCACTTCGCTACCTCAGTTCTTAAATTCTGCAGCAAAATATGCCGGTGGCCATCATGAACATATCACACTCCCAAACCGTAGGCCCTCTCTAAAATTAGAGCCCAATTATGAGGCTACTTGATCTACAAGTTAACATCTGAAATACATCTGTACTAATTACGACAATGCGTGAAGTCAGTGGCGCCTCTTAGCCATGCGGTCGCCATCATATCGGCCCCATGTTTACACGAATGTTTTTGCTTCTATTACCGTGTGCTTTCATCTGTGTCAGTTTTCGCAGTTAATTATGATACACCCCGCATATTCGCCAATTTTAAAGGAAAAGAACAGAGTCTTATTAACAACAATGAGTTTTACACCTTTTCTTTCAGGAAATTTCGATAAACCTCACACTAATTCCTGAATAACAATTTCGTTTGGAAATTTTTCCAGTACCTTTTTTAATTTATTGACACAATTTGCGAATCTCTTTCAAATACGTCGCAGAATATGACTGCTCTTTGGATAGCAATGGATAGACAACGCAGCATAACACTGAACGTGACCAACTGAAAACGTGTGATCGAGCGGGAACAGAAGTCGCACACCTGTCTCCTTCGCGATGTGTCCTACTACATGAGCTATCCGTGTACGCCTCACTGACATCCTGACAGTATATCGAGGGTGAAACATAATCGTATGATACTTGTTTCCAATAGTCGAGCACCTGACGTGTTTGAGTACTGAGTTTGAGTACTACGTAGGTATACACTGTAAATCCTTTGTTCGCAGACATCGGCAGAATACGCCCAGAAAACGTAGTTTAAAGGATCTCGTACATTCCATTTGCCTTTAGGAAAATGTGTAAAATATAGTTGTTCGCGTTCAGTTGTCACCCATCAGAATCGTTTTGTATGTACAAAAGAAAAAGAGCGAGATTCGCAACGCTTGTTAATTTTAATGGTGCTGCAATACATGGTAAGAATGTTTTGTTACTGCTTTATCCTCACAGAAGCGTTCGGTGCCACGAATCGGTCGCGAGACTGCTGCTTTTGTTTTTCATGCAGGCTAAAGAGGGAAAGAGAAGAGAAACAAGTTTACGACGTTTGCTTGTTTCACGAGCGATAGCAGCCACTAACGACCGCACACTGCCTGGCTGTGGGCGGTGCAATGGCTGTCTTAGTGGAACCCTGCCAAACCACGATTGTGCACGTCTGTTTTTTCTTTGAGTACGGCAATACATTCACGATCGAACGCGTCATATGTTCTCACAAACTTCAAGTAGCGAAATCAGAGTTTCTGTCAACTAGTTGCTACGATTATTTCTCTTTTTCTACCCGCTTCATTCCCCTGCATATTAAGCCACACAGTGCTCTTAGAATCACTTGCTGAAAACATTTTTTTCAAGTACGCTAATTAATACAGGTATTAATCTCGAAGTATAAGAAGTCATTCTTCACGATATGCTTTTCTGAACGAGTTTTCGTGTTTTTTTTCGACATTTTGTATACTACAAATGCTCCCTTCTTAGTGCGAGTATAATCGTCTGCCAGCTAGATAGACCAGTTGTCGTTGCTGCCGGCCGTGGTGGCCGAGCGCTTCTAGGCGCTGCAGTCTGGAACCGTGCGACCGCTACGCTCGCAGGTTCGAATCCTGCCTGGGGCATGGATGTGTGTGACGCCCTTAGGTTAGTTAGGTTTAAGTAGTTCTAGGTTCTAGGGGACTGATGACCTTAGAAGTTAAGTCCCATAGTGCTCAGAGCCATTTTTTGTCGTTGCTTGCTCAGGATATCATTTACGGTCCTAGTCACCAAATATGGGGATGTTATACGATATTCACCTAAAGCTATTGCTCGGATGAATCCGTTAATAGCTATAAGACGTAATACAACGCCGAGTCATATATGACAGAATAAAAACGTCACCTGCGAATGCTGTGGGACATATGTTAAGAAAATATTAACTTCCGTGTTACCTGACCTTGTGTGTATGTCATACCTTGTTACCGTGTAAAACTCCGCTACAACATAAATGGGCCACACAGGGTAGCCCAGGCGCCTTGCCGCATTTCGCAGGGCTCCACCCGTAGGAGGTTCTAGTCCTCGCTTGGGCATGGGTGTGTTTGTTGTCCTTAGCGTAGATTAGTTTAAGTTAGATTAAGTACTGTGTAACCCTAGGGACCGATGACCTCAGCACTTTGTTCCCATAGAGCTTACCACAAATTTCCAACATAAATGGAGCATCAACCTATCATAACCTTACTTGCACTATACAGGATGTTTAAAAAAATATCGAATACTTTAAGAGGTAGTAGTACTCACCGAAGCAAGAGAAATACACATGGGTCTGGAAATGCATACTTTCAGAGATAAGTCCAACAAACATGGGTCCGGAAATTTATGCTTTCTGCGATAAACAAGAGATTACAGGAGGTGTTGAACGTGGTGACCATTCGTGACAATGCACCCCTCTGCCCACCGGCGAAAGGTACGACGTACACTTTGAAATCCACCCGGTTGTTGTTGTACCTTCTGCCACGTATTGAAGAGGTACCCTGTAGTGCCCGGACATCGTTGATTGGCATGGCGTAGACAATTTTCTTCATCTGTCCTCATAACCAAAAGTCTAGTGGATTGGGGTCTGAGGAGCAAGCTGGCCAAGGTATGGGGCCCACTACCGATCCAGCGGCCCTGAAATGCCTGCGTCAAATGTTCGTGCACATTGTGGCGAAAGTGTACTGGCGCGTCATGATGCATGAACCACTTTTTTATTCGTTCCTTCAATGGCACAGTCTCTAGTAAGGTAGGAGATACATTAATGTGAAAGACCACAGAATGCGCCCCAGTTAACCTTTGTGGTAGCACGTACGGGTCTATTAATCTATCGCTCAGTACGCCTGCCCATAAGTTGATTGAGAATGGTGTGATACCCTCTTTCCTGAATTACTTGGGGATTTACATCTGTCCGTGCATGCTGATTATGGGAATTTACAACACCATCTCTTCTGAACCATGCCTCGTCGGTAAATAAAATCTTGGATGTGAACAGTGGATTTCCAGTATACTTCTGCAACGCCCATTGACAGAACCGTCGTCTCCCATGACGATCCTGTGGCCTTTGAGCCTGAATGTGCTGTGGGTTGGTTTGGTTGGGGTTGGGTTGTTTGCGGAAGGAGACCAGACAGCGAGGTCATCGGTCTAATCGGATTATGGAAGGACGGGGAAGGAAGTCGGCCGTGCCCTTTCAAAGGAATCACCCCGGCATTTGCCTGGAGCGATTTAGGGAAATCACGGAAAACCTAAATCAGAATGGCCGGACGTGGGATTGAACCGTCGTCCTCCCGAATGCGAGTCCAGTGTCTAACCACTGCGCCACCTCGCTCGGTAAAACCTGAATGTGCTGTAGATGATAAAGGGTACAGCAACTGTTCACAAAGTACCCCTCAGATAAGAGACACGCCTTCTGCTGCTGTTAATCGTCGCACACTGGTCCCAGGGGCTTCTTCCACCGAAAATAACACACACTCCTCCATGTTAGGCATGCGGACTGTTCGGGACCTTACACTGTCAGTCTTCCGAGGTGCAAGGATACCTGTGTCCCTTAGACGCTGGGAAAGTCTGCCGAACAGCTTATCAGAGGACACTCTGCGCTGTGGATAGTTTTCAACATAAAGGGCACGGGCTCGCAGTCTACGTCCACTTGTTAAACCATAGTAGGTTGTCATATCTGCCATTTCACTAGTCGAATAGTAGGCTTGTACTGCTAACAAGCGGTGGAAGAAAGAAAATGTAAATGTACTACACACTTTGTACGTACAGAAAGCGCAATAACAGTAAACACATAAGTGAATCCGCGTTTGGAAGACTGTGAAACACCATGATGCGTACCCAGGGTTGACAGTACTGTACAATAAGGCACACAAACACGTCGAAAATTAACCCAGACTACAGCACGACTCGAGCCACACAATTGACGCAATACCACTAATGGTAGGTAGGGTACTGTGAGTAAGACATCATAATACCCTGCCGACACATTTGAAGGAGCGCCAATGCAACGACTGTGCTAATATCCGCAATCAAGCGTGGCACAGCCCTTCCTATAAACACGTGTTTATCTCGGGAAGTATGCGTTTCCGATCTCATGTTTACTGGACTAATTTTCTTGTTTCGATGAGTACTACCAACTATCAAAGTATTCGACACTTTTTTGAACGCCCTGTATATATGATAGATAAGTAAGGGAACTGTTCTCAACCAGTCACTAAATGTTAATACTTACAGATCACGACGCGTTCAAGGGCTTCACTTCATCATTGGGTAACGATTTGGTTCGTAGGGAAAGAGAACTGCTCTCAGCTGAATAGAGAGATGACAACACCATGCCAGGCTGCAGACCGCTGTCACTGAACAAGGAGACCTCATTAACCCACCGAAGAAGAGGCAGGCGAAACGGAAGCACGTCACGGAAGTGGAAGATGTGGAGAACAGCAACAGATATGAAGCAATTCAGGAAGACATTCAGGCAAATCAAGACGCAGCCGATCAGCATTCCCAGCCCAAGAATCAGGAGATACCTCCCATAGTGCTGCAGTATCCACAGACATTCTTTAACCAGTCATACAGTTGTTTGTATAATTGCCAATATCCCTTCACCGCTATACAAGCGGGTGGGGATACACTCTAGCTGACTTTGACGTCCATAGAAGATTACCTCAGAGTCACGGACATGGTAGGAGCGAGAAGGATACCGTACTTCACCTTTCCCACGCTGAGGCCGCAGACGTTGAAGACGGCCGTCTAGAGCATCCCTAGTACATGACTAACGAAGAACTAAAAGCAAAACTTGAAGTTGATTCCGTCGCTAATGTTGTGCGCTACTTGTATCGCCCAGTCACACACAGGAAGACGTCGTAGCGAGTCGTTAACACTTCGAAACACAGCAGAACATCGATAAATGTTTCAAATGACGAGGATTTACGCGCTAGTCGTCAAAGTTGAGAAACTGAGAGCTTCGCTCGGACCCATACAGTGTTGGAGTTGCCAAAGATTTAACCGTGTGGCACGACGTGGCACTATGTCGCCTGTTTGGGTCACGTGCAGCGGATCACAGGACTGCAGTCAGTACACACAAGCGAGAGAGACCCCTGCTAAATGCACTCTTTGTGGGGAGAACCATCCTGCAAGTTACATGGGATGCCAAAAGCACAAGGAAGCCAGCATTGGGCAGCGAGGACTACCAGCCAGGATACCGAAGAATATTTTAATATATCGTTGCGACTTGGCGTGTGGAGAAAATCCACATCGAGACAGACCATCCTTGATGGAACGACGAGCGGCTAGGATTCAGAGTGGTCTAGTCGTAACAGATATCGTCAAGGGAGTCAGAAGCCCGGCACACACTGACAGAGCAGAATTTCCAGATCTAGCACTACGTCAGCAGCAACAACGGACTCACCTTTGGAGTGAAGACAACCGACAGCAGACAGCCCAACAAGAACTTACAGACATGGTCAAGCTACTCACGAACCTTGCAACAGCAATTACTGACACCAACAGAACTCCAGTCAGTCGATCTGGCACAGTAACTGCAGCTGTAGACGCAGCTCATCAGCTCAATATGGCTTCGATCAGAGAAATTGAAAGCATACACATCATGACGCACAGCCAATGGACTATTTCGTCATCTCTTAGAATTTCAACAGTTTTTGAGTGACAAGGACGTCCGTATATGCTTACTGACTGAAGCTCTTCTGAAGTGCGACTTGACAGCAAACGTAGCTAACTATCGACGCTACAGGACTTATCGGCTGACTGCTGGTGGTGGTACAGTCACCTACGTAGAGGCATCTATTCGCCAGTAGGCTGCACCTGAACCAAAGTTACAGACAAGTGAGACAAAAGCAGCAGCTGTTGAGACCACCTCAGGAACCGTTACATTCATAGCAGCTCGTAGGCCGCCTCGAGGACATCTCGGTGAAGATGATACACGACAGCTGTTACAACTGAGAAGGAAACTATTTGCGTTGGGTGATTTTAACTTGAAGCACGTAGCGTGGAACTCGATAAGAACGAAACACATTGGAAGGTGTCTGCTGAGCAACTTTGTGCACACGTTCATGGGCCAACTGAACCAACATGTTACCCACACGGAAAACGTCCTTATGTCCTTGATATAGCCTTAAAAAAAGGCAGCAACAACTTTATGACAGCTAATGTTCCACAAGCCTTGCTTTCTGCTCACCTGCCAGTCATATTCAGATTGGATATGTAGCCAGCGACCACAGGCATCAAGAAGAATCTTCGACGGACTAACTGGGGCAGTCCTCGCAACCGTGTATCACGCTCCCTGAGGCGGCTACTGGCTGAAACTGGACACCATTCTGAAGACATTGTTGCTACTTTCCGCACCAACATTATTGAAGCACCAACTACTTCTGCTCCACCACCACGAAGATTACAATACTCTGTTCAAGAAATGATTAGGGTGCGCAGTCGTCTCTGAAAAGAATGGCACCTTACGAGAGATCCCTTCGGCAAGCGAAGAATTTGCTTAGGAGGCAAACTAAAGCGGTGCACTCCAATCTTATGCACTATCCATGAGCGGAAAAACACTCCTCGCTCCAACCCGACGCCTCAGCGTGGGACGTAGTCAGAATTTTCACCAACGCCAGAACTCGAATACCGCCCATGGAAACCACAACTGGGACATTTTACAGACTTGAAGAAAAAGCGAACGCCCTTGCTGATGTTTTTCAAGAAAAATCAAGACCAGTTGATTGCTCCCCAAGACCGACAACACACGCCGGTGTTACAGGGAGCGTCGCCACATACCTGGCAGGGAACAGGACGAAAGAGGACATCACCTGTGTTATAAGAGCTTTAACAAATAACAGAGCTGCAGGACTAGACGAGATCTCAGGAAAAGCATTAAAGGAACTTCCACACGAAGCATCCGAACACTTTGCAGATGTCTTCGATATCATCAGACACAAAACGTATCCAAGCAGCTGGAACCACGCAGCAGTGATTTCAGTATCTAAACGTGGGATGTCTCACACGGACCCAAAGAATTACAGACCAATCAGCCTTGTGCCTCAATTAAGTAAGGTCTTTGAGAGACTACTCCTCGGAGAATTGGGAAGACACATTGATGACCAAAGATTTCTACCCACTCTCGTGAAGAACATTCCACAACCAACAACTCATAAGGGTGATAGGAGTCATCACCACCACCTACAACAACAAGGAATGCTGTTTACCAGTATTCTTAGAAGCATCGAAAGTCTACGAATCCGCGAGGCACCAGAGGCTGATATGGAAGCTAGATGAAATGGGTTTCTCTGTTATGTACATTAAATAACTGCCTCATAGTTAGAAGATCGTACTTTTTTGGTGAGTGTCTACCATAAGAAGAATTGATACATGAGTTCCACAGGGACCGGTCCTTGGGCCGGCCCTGTATTCTGTACATGCATCAGACCTCCACAGGACTCCGACATATACGCAGATGACACTCCAGTTTATGCAAGGTGCAGGTGGCCCAGCCCATGCACCGCAGACTACGGGAAGCATGCCAACAACTTCAACGATGGTCAACTAGACGGACAATTTCCTTCAACACTTTGAAGAGCCACTCCAACGTCTGTACCACAAGTTCTCCGTCGGAAACTATTCTTCAACGAGCCTATGGAATGGGCTACGTCAGCAAAGTACCTCAGAGTCATACCTGAAGGCAAGATCACATGGCTACGGTACACGCAGACATCCGGCAGAAAGTCGTGCAGGGGCTGAGTGCGCTCTACCCGTTACTTAACGAACGCTTAGACTAACCACCGAAGACAGGATTGACGATTTACAAGACCTTTTTTCACCCAGTGATGAATTATAGCTGTGCAACATGGGGTGCGGCAGAATGATTCATTTTCACAGACTGCAGAACAGCAGAACAAGACCTTGCGAAGGATATTTCAAGTGCCGTAATATTTTCTTGCTACATACATGCACGAAGAAGTCTTGGAGCGCTTCAAGAAGACTGCTGCCACCCTATACAGGAAAGCATCAGATTCAGCGAATCCTTTAATCAGGGGCCTTGGCAACCTACACACAGCCCAAGTTCGGAAAAAGAGAGCAGTAGACCTAATACACATGTAGTAGGCCAAAAGAAATAAGAACCTCAACTCATTTTCCGGCGAAGTGATGACACAATAATAAAGAGAAGTTTACATACCCTCTACTCATCCCGAGCATAGTAGTAAACGCCTTCGGGTGAAAACTACACTCCCGCCGGAGGTTCACGTCCTCCCTCCGGTGTGTGTGTTTTTATTAGCATAGGTTAGTTTAAGTAGTGTGTAAGTCTAGAGACCGATGACCTAAGCAGTTTTGTCCCATAGAAATTCACACACATTTGAATATTTGAAGACTACATTACATCTTTTAGTATCTTTTTAGTATCTAAGAGATACTAAAAGGTATCAGATAGATTATATAATGGTAAGACAGAGATTTGGGAACCAGGTTATAAATTGTAAGACATTTCCAGGGGCAGATGTGGACTCTGACCACAATCTATTGGTTATGAACTGCAGATTAAAATTGAAGAAACTGCAAAAAGGTGGGAATTTAAGGAGATGGGACCTGGATAAACTGACTAAACCAGGGGTTGTACAGAGGTTCAGGAAGAGCATAAGGGAACAATTGACAGCAGTGGGGGAAAGAAGTACAGTAGAAGAAGAATGGGTAGCTCTGAGGGATGAAGTAGTGAAGGTAGCAGATGATCAAGTAGGTAAAAAGAAGAGGGCTAGTAGAAATCCTTGGGTAACAGAAGAGATATTGAATTTAATTGATGAAAGGAGGAAACATAAAAACGCAGTAAATGAAGCAGGCAAAAAGAAATACAAACGTCTCAAAAACGAGATTGACAGGAAGTGCAAAATGGCTAAGCAGGCATAGCTAGCGGACAAATGTAAGGATGTAGAAGCTTATCTCACTAGGGGTAAGATAGATACTGCCTACAGGAAAATTAAAGAGACCTTTGGAGAAAAGAGAACCACTTGAATTAATATCAAGAGCTCAGATGGAAACCCAGTCTTAACCAAAGAAGGGAAAGCAGAAAGGTGGAAGCAGTATATAGAGGGTCTATACCAGGGCGATGTACTTGAGGACAATATTATAGAAATGGAAGAGAATATAGATGAAGATGAAATGGGAGATACGATACTGCGTGAAGAGTTTGACAGAGCACTGAAAGACCTGAGCCGAAACAAGGCCCCGGGAGTAGACAACATTCCATTAGAACTACTGACGGCCATGGGAGAGCCAGTCCTGACAAAACTCTACCATCTGGTGAGCAAGATGTATGAGACAGGCGAAATACCCTCAGACTTCAAGAAGAATATAATAATTCCAATCCCAAAGAAAGCAGGTGTTGACAGATGTGAAAATTACCGAACTATCAGTTTAATAAGTCACAGCTGCAAAATACTAACGCGAATTCTTTACAGACGAATGGAAAAACTGGTAGAAGCCGACCACGTGGAAGATCAGTTTGGATTCCGTAGAAATGTTGGAACACGTGAGGGAATACTGACTTTACGACTTATCTTAGAAGAAAGATTAAGGAAAGGCAAACCTATGTTTCTAGCATTTGTAGACTTAGAGAAACCTTTTGACAATGTTGACTGGAATACTCTCTTTCAAATTCTAAAGGCGGCAGGGGTAAAATACAGGGAGCGAAAGGCTGTTTACAATTTGTACAGAAACCAGATGGCAGTTATTAGAGTCGAGGGACATGAAAGGGAAGCAGTGGTTGGGAAAGGAGTGAGACAGTGTTGTAGCCTCTCCCCGATGTTATTCAATCTGTATATTGAGCAAGCAGTAAAGGAAACAAAAGAAAAATTCGGAGTAGGTATTAAAATCCATGGAGAAGAAATAAAAACTTTGAGGTCCGCCGATGACATTGTAATTCTGTCAGAGACAGCAAAGGTCTTGGAAGAGCAGTTGAACGGAATGGACAGTGTCTTGAAAAAGGGATATAAGATGAACATCAACAAAAGCAAAACGAGGATAATGGATTGTAGTCGAATTAAGTCGGGTGATGCTGAGGGAATTAGATTAGGAAATGAGGCACTTAAAGTAGTAAAGGAGTTTTGCTATTTGGGGAGCAAAATAACTGATGATGGTCGAAGTAGAGAAGATATAAAATGTAGACTGGCAAAGGCAAGGAAAGCGTTTTTGAAGAAGAGAAATTTGTTAACATCGAGTATAGATTTAAGTGTTAGGAAATCGTTTCTGAAAGTATAGTTTGCATAGGAAGAGAATAGAAGCTTTTGAAATGTGGTGCTACAGAAGAATGCTGCAGATTAGATGGGTAGATCACATAACTAATGAGGAGGTATTGAATAAAATTGGGGAGAAGAGGAGTTTGTGGCACAACTTGACGAGAAGAAGTGACCGGTTGGTAGGACATGTTCTGAGGCATCAAGGGATCACAAATTTAGCATTGAAGGGCAGGGTGGAGGGTAAAAGTCGTAGAGGGAGACCAAGAAATGAATACACTAAGCAGATTCAGAAGAATGTAGCTTGCAGTAGGTACTGGGAGATGAAGAAACTTGCACAGGACAGGGGAGCATGGAGAGCTGCATCAAACCAGTCTCAGGACTGAGGACTACAAGAACAACAATAGCATTACATCTAAACCGAGAAGAATGCGGCGTCGCGTCGTGAAGTCAGTTACGACCTATGCTTCAAGTCGACAATACCAGCAGTATGGTGCGACCGCATCCACAGTTCAGTTCCATCCCCACCAGATGTCAGTGCCAGCAATCAGGCACCACCCGCCATTTCGTCCTTAACCAGCAGTACGTCAGCCGTCACACCCGGCAGTACCGTCCCACTAACGGCCAGCTCTTCACTCCACTGCCTGTCACAACTCCAGGGTTCGTCGTGTAGGCGTATCACAGGCAACGTCACAGGACAGACATTTCTGTTGCATTTTGTTGTCTGGATATTCATTCAAAGACATTATAAGTGAGTTTCGTTTAGTTAATAAAGATATACTTTAAAAAGTGTCTTCAATCACTACTCAGGACGAGGATGCTTCACTGACGTTTCATGAAAGCCAATTGCAGTGAGACAACATGTTTTCTGAGGCATGGCTCCCGAGAGTAAACCTCATCAAGATCGTTTCTTGATACTTTTCAGAAACAGTCATTGATACTAATGAGGTATGTCAGTCAAAGCAGGAGGTAGAAATACCTCGATTCAGACACGATAGTCTCCAATTCAAAGCATGCTTTATCCTCCAGAAGATATGGAACACAGCCACACACACAAGAGCGCCAAACTGCATAGTACTCTGGAGAAACTCAGTTAAGCCCAACCTCCAAAAGCGGGCATACAAGTCGAGGACAATTGTGTGCATCCACCTAACATCACACAACTAGTTTCACAGTGGGCATCCATCTGCTGAATGTTGACGTAAATGGATACACAGCCCCTCTCACACAGTAACTGGCAGTATCAACAGTACCTCAAGACAGCATCTAGACTGTGTCTACAGTTGCTTCTGGAAAGAGCCAAACTGGACATTTTACGAGTGATCGTAGTTATTGTTCATTGGATTCAGAACTAGGTCAGAGTTAAAGACACAAGGGTGCAAGTGGACATTCAACTACTGCGACCTTCCATTTTTACACTACAGTTAAATACTTATAAAGTTTCTGTTAATAAATTACTGCAGGTTGTTGCTAATCTGTGTTGCCATCATTTTGCTATAGCTGCCGCCTAATCCTGTTTAGCCCTGTGACAGGGCTGTATAATTCCTGCATGCAAGCAAGGCCGGCCAGAGTGGCCGAGCGGTTCTAGGGGCTTCAGTCTGGGACCGCGAGACCGCTACGGTCGCATGTTCGAATCCTGCCTCAGGCATGGATGTGTGTGCTGTCCTTAGGTTAGTTAGGTTTAAGTAGTTCTAAGTTCTAGGGGACTCATGACCTCAGATGTTAAGTCCCATAGTGCTCTGAGCCATTTGAACCAAGCAAGGTATCTCATAACAGCAAATACTTTAAGCGGTATGCCACATTTATGTATTTAACACGAAGTGTATTATTTTATAAAGAAAACTTTACCCTATTTTAATTAACAAGAATTAATAGAAAACAACAATATGAAAATGTCAGGTGTTTTGCAAACACAATGTCTACAATAAATATGAGTCCAGGTTCATATTACACTGACCAAATACTATTGACTGATACACTAGAGCAGTGGTTCCCAACAGGTGGTCCGCAGACCCCCAGGGGTCCGCGAGGTACGCCAGAGGGGTCCGCAATATGCTATTAGAATAAAAAATATATTAAATATTTTTCGTATGATAACAGATTTTTTCCTCCCCCCCTGAACCATGGACCTTGCCGTTGGTGGGGAGGCTTGCGTGCCTCAGCGATACAGATGGCCGTACCGTAGGTGCAACCACAACGGAGGGGTATCTGTTGAGAGGCCAGACAAACGTGTGGTTCCTGAAGAGGGGCAGCAGCCTTTTCAGTAGTTGCAGGGGCAACAGTCTGGATGATTGACTGATCTGGCCTTGCAACATTAACCAAAACGGCCTTGCTGTGCTGGTACTGCGAACGGCTGAAAGCAAGGGGAAACTACAGCCGTAATTTTTCCCGAGGACATGCAGCTCTACTGTATGGTTAAATGATGATGGCATCCTCTTGGGTAAAATATTCCGGAGGTAAAATAGTCCCCCATTCGGATCTCCGGGCGGGGACTACTCAGGAGGATGTCGTTATCAGGAGAAAGAAAACTGGCATTCTACGGATCGGAGCGTGGAATGTCAGATCCCTTAATCGGGCAGGTAGGTTAGAAAATTTAAAAAGGGAAATGGATAGGTTAAAGTTAGATATAGTGGGAATTAGTGAGGTTCGGTGGCAGGAGGAACAAGACTTCTGGTCAGGTGACTACAGGGTTATAAACACACAATCAAATAGGGGTAATGCAGGAGTAGGTTTAATAATGAATAGGAAAATAGGAATGCGGGTAAGCTACTACAAACAGCATAGTGAACGCATTATTGTGGCCAAGATAGATACGAAGCCCACACCTACTACAGTAGTACAAGTTTATATGCCAACTAGCTCTGCAGATGATGAAGAAATTGAAGAAATGTACGATGAAATAAAAGAAATTGTTCAGATATTGAAGGGAGACGAAAATTTAATAGTAATGGGTGACTGGAATTCGGCAGTAGGAAAAGGGAGAGAAGGAAACATAGTAGGTGAATATGGATTGGGGCTAAGAAATGAAAGAGGAAGCCGCCTAGTAGAATTTTGCACAGAGCACAACTTAATCATAGCTAACACTTGGTTTAAGAATCATGAAAGAAGGTTGTATACGTGGAAGAATCCTGGAGATACTAAAAGGTATCAGATAGATTATATCATGGTAAGACAGAGATTTAGGAACCAGGTTTTAAGTTGTAAGACATTTCCAGGGGCAGATGTGGACTCTGACCACAATCTATTGGTTATGACCTGTAGATTAAAACTGAAGAAACTGCAAAAATGTGAGAAATTAAGGAGATGGGACCTGGATAAACTGAAAGAACCAGAGGTTGTACAGAGTTTCAGAGAGAGCATAAGAGAACAATTGACAGGAATAGGGGAAAGAAATACAGTAGAAGAAGAATGGGTAGCTCTGAGGGATGTAGTAGTGAAGGCAGCAGAGGATAAAGTAGGTAAAAAGAGGAGGGCTGCTAGAAATCCTTGGGTAACAGAAGAAATATTGAATTTAATTGATGAAAGGAGAAAATATAAAAATGCAGTAAATGAAGCAGGCAAAAAGGAATACAAACATCTCAAAAATGAGATCGACAGGAAGTGCAAAATGGCTAAACAGGGATGGCTAGAGGACAAATGTAAGGATGTAGAAGCTTATCTCACTAGGGGTAAGATAGATACTGCCTACAGGAAAATTAAAGAGACCTTTGGAGAGAAGAGAACCACGTGTATGAATATCAAGAGCTCAGATGGCAGCCCAGTTCTAAGCAAAGAAGGGAAGGCAGAAAGGTGGAAGGAGTATATAGAAGGCTTATACAAGGCGATGTACTTGAGGACAATATTATGGAAATAGAAGAGGATGTAGATGAAGACGAAATGGGAGATACGATACTGCGTGAAGAGTTTGACAGAGCACTGAAAGACCTGAGTCGAAACAAGGCCCCCGGAGTAGACAACATTCCATTAGAACTACTGACGGCCTTGGGAGAGCCAGTCATGACAAAACTCTACCAGCTGGTGAGCAAGATGTATGAGACAGGCGAAATACCCTCAGACTTCAAGAAGAATATAATAATTCCAATCCCAAAGAAAGCAGGTGCTGACAGATGTGAAAATTACCGAACTATCAGTCTAATAAGTCACAGCTGCAAAATACTAACGCGAATTCTTTACAGACGAATGGAAAAACTGGTAGATGCAGACCTCGGGGAGGATCAGTTTGGATTCCGTCGAAATGTTGGAACACGTGAGGCAATACTGACCTTACGACTTATGTTAGAAGAAAGATTAAGAAAAGGCAAACCTACGTTTCTAGCATTTGTAGACTTAGAGAAAGCTTTTGACAATGTTGACTGGAATAGTCTTTTTCATATTCTAAAGGTGGCAGGGGTAAAATACAGGGAGCGAAAGGCTATTTATAAGTTGTACAGAAACCAGATGGCAGTAATAAGAGTCGAGGGGCATGAAAGGGAAGCAGTGGTTGGGAAAGGAGTGAGACAGGGTTGTAGCCTCTCCCCGATGTTATTCAATCTGTTTATTGAGCAAGCAGTAAAGGAAACAAAAGAAAAATTTGGAGTAGGTATTAAAATTCATGGAGACGAAGTAAAAACTTTGAGGTTCGCCGATGACATTGTAATTCTGTCAGAGACGGCAAAGGACTTGGAAGAGCAGTTGAACGGAATGGACAGTGTCTTGAAAGGAGGATATAAGATGAACATTAACAAAAGCAAAACGAGGATAATGGAATGTAGTCAAATTAAATCGGGTGATGCTGAGGGAATTAGATTAGGAAATGAGACACTTAAAGTAGTAAAGGAGTTTTGCTATTTAGGAAGTAAAATAACTGATGATGGTCGAAGTAGAGAGGATATAAAATGTAGACTGGCAATGGCAAGGAAAGCGTTTCTGAAGAAGAGAAATTTGTTAACATCGAATATAGATCTATGTATCAGGAAGTCGTTTCTGAAAGTATTTGTTTGGAGTGTAGCCATGTATGGAAGTGAAACATGGACGATAACTAGTTTGGACAAGAAGAGAATAGAAGCTTTCGAAATGTGGTGCTACAGAAGAATACTGAAGATAAGGTGGATAGATCACGTAACTAATGAGGAGGTATTGAATAGGATTGGGGAGAAGAGAAGTTTGTGGCACAACTTGACTAGAAGAAGGGATCGGTTGGTAGGACATGTTTTGAGGCATCAAGGGATCACAAATTTAGCATTGGAGGGCAGCGTGGAGGGTAAAAATCGTAGAGGGAGACCGAGAGATGAGTACACTAAGCAAATTCAGAAGGATGTAGGTTGCAGTAGGTACTGGGAGATGAAGCAGCTTGCACAGGATAGAGTAGCATGGAGAGCTGCATCAAACCAGTCTCAGGACTGAAGACAACAACAACAACAACAGATTTTTTGTTTTGGCTACTCAATATTTTTTAGTAATGAATATGCTAACGTTTTTTCTAAGTACCAAAAATATAACATGTATAAAAAGACTCTTAATTTGACTTTTTTAGGTACTTGATACTGAGATATGACAAGGTACCAATCATGCTCGATGAGGGGGTGCTCGAGAAAATTTTGTTGGCAACCCCTGCACTAGAGTATCACATTCTATCAATTTTAACACATTTTTATTAGTTCGCTTTCTTGTTACTGTGGGAGAGCAAGAGTTTGGTAATTCCTGGCATTTAGACTGCTCTGCATGACCAGTGTGTTTTGTGTGTAGTATCAGAATGCATTTCAGGTTGTACGATCGATAGTGAGAGGAGGAGGATGAGATGGGCAGAGAGAGAGGGAGGTAGGGAGGAAAGAAGGTGATGAGTGGAGGAAGAGGGACGAGGCGTTGGGCAGAGAGGGAAACGAAGCGATGGAGAAAGAGAAGGGGGAGGAGATGGGTGAGAAGATGCGTGGAATATATGTGACATATATGTACAAGGCCGAAACCACGGATATAACGGTAGTGTTGAAGTAACAATCTTATAAAAAAAATCATAAAACTTTGCTTGCCTTTTTTTTTAAGGAAAATGCTAATTAAACAGATTGATCAGGTGAAAAGGTACTGAAATGAGCCTGAAATTTAGCACCTCTCTCTTGTAATCTCATAAAAATGATTTAAATCAATTGGGAAAATCCATTCACACAAATCTAAAAAGCAGGAAATAATAATTTAAACAGACTTTACAGAGTTTTAACATAGTGGGTTTTTAAATCGGACTAAAAAGTATAAATTAATTTTTCCTATGCCCATACAGCTTCCTAACCCCATAGAGACAGTTTTGACGATTTCTAATTGCAAATTTTTAATAGCTACGAAAATAATTGTAAGAGCTATAACGAAACAGCATTTGAGCCCCACTCCGCGCTAATAAGAGCTCAGCTGTGTCGTCCTCGTCGTATGCGTTGCATCCTGAACACGGTAACTCACGTCGTGTCAATGGTCAGGTGCAAGGGAACTAGTTTTTGAGTGAGAACACGGTCTGTCGGCCACCTATATCGGTCAGTTCTCAGGTCGCTGTAGGCAATTCGACTGTGTTGCTACTAGTTTCGCGGACGACCTTACCGGAGGTGTAAGTGACGTGTCTAAAACGAACCTCTCGGGTAAGGCAGTGGAAAAGCACATGGCTGCTCTAAACTGAAGTCCAGAGCGCCATTAAAACGGTATTCATAGCACGTACACATTCAGCTTATCTGACAGTAGCTTAGCGCCCGTTGCTTCGCTCGCGAGGCTGTATGGTCTGACAGATTTTTTGTTTTGTTTTGTTTTTCTTTAATAGGATTTTATGTTCTTACGCGCAATACTCATGTGTAAGTGTACACATTATAAAAGAGTTAGTGGCCCTTGACAAGACTGCCAGTCTCTGCACCATTAATGTGTTCGAACGGGTTCAATTAAATTTCCTGTAGCAAATTAAAAAAAGAGACAAATCGGATAAGTGGTTATTAGTGCCAGTGTTACACCTGGTACTGACTACTCTCATCTCAAACGGATATTCCTGTACATGGAATCGCATTCAAATGTGGTATCTGTTTGGTCATCAGGAATGATTAATTTGTGGTAGTAATTAAAACAAAAATAATTTGTTACACATAGGAGGTCTACTAAAAAATTAATGAACTAAAGAGCCGTTTCTTTTTCTACGCACTTATGACAAAGCCGATTTGTCGTGGTGACTGTTAGATAGCTTTCATTGATTTAGTTTACATGTTGCAACATTTTCTAAACTTCTCACGCTCAATAAGTCCACAGAAGCAAGGTCTTTCAGAACGTAGATCTGAACAAAAACCGATTCCGCTTTCACAATGAAATATTTTCATACAACTTTTCATTCCCTTTTTGACACTCTTAGATGCTGAATTTCCGAAAACAATGAGACACGTATTTTTTATTTCTAATCAAGAAGCCAAATTCAGATTTTGATAGATTTAGCTTGAGAGTGCTTTCATAATGAAATATTTTCACAAACCTTTTCATGCCCTATTCCACCTCCAATTTTGCAAAACAATGATACACGTTAATTTTTTATTTCATACCGAGAAGTGAAATACCTGTTTTCACAAACGTAGCTTTAAAAATACTTTAATGGTTCTTTAATAATGATTTATTAACAAAAAAATTTCACCCACTATTTGAAACCATTAGTGGTTGAATTTTCAAAAATGCTGAATCACGAACTTTTTTATTTCTGACGTAGAAATCAAATACCTCTTCTCGCACTTCTAACTTCAAAATTGCCTTGATGAAGACCCATTTTCAGAAAACTTTTTCTCCTCTCGTTTAATGCCTTACAGACGCAGTTTCTGAAAATCCTTTGTGAATGATGTATACAGCATAATACCAATACCCTCTCCAAATTTCAAGTTCCTGTTCTTAGCGGTTTTGGCTGACCGATAGTGAGTCAGTCAGGACATTTCCGTTTAGAAACAAGGAGGTCAGAAACAGGGTGTTGCAAGGTGCTTGTTGCAAGGTGCTTGTGCTGAGAAAGTATTGCTAAGAAAAAATTCGATACGATGCGCTGTTTCCGAGGTAATACCATCTGCCAAATAAAAACTCGTGTCGGTTGTTCTCATAGCGTTGATGACAGCGAATGAGACTACTGAGCCTTTGGGTCGGGTTCGATCCTTACTACCATCCCATGTCTAATTTTCGTTTCGCGCTCTAGTTCAGTTTTAGGAAACCGAACGAACAACCCGTTTGATGACACCGACTCTGGCGGGCCGTTTGAATTTTGCGCGCACAACGGCCTGATTGTCTAACTTCAGTGCTAATTAACTCGGAAAGGGCGCAACGTATCGTTTTTTTTTCCTTAACGTGTATTTCTCAGCACAGCCTACCCTGAAACATCGTAAACGTTTTCCACACTCTTTCTGACCACCTTGTATAGTGATGAGAGACTTCAGCTAACGTCGAACAGCAGCTGCCTTCCGTTAGCACTGGCAACGGACTGACTGTTCCCAGCTTCACATTTTGGCGCCTTCACATGTGTCTCCACAAAAAGGATATGCTATCGCACATAAATCTTTAGTTTTTAGTACTGCAAATTGGCTTTCACGGTACTTGGCGAGCTTCCCAACCTTCACTCACTACAGCTCATTAACAGTATGCCTTGTAACATTAAGAAAACGCAATATGGCGTCGTCTAGTGCCGCATCTTCTCCACAGATGAAGCAAGGAAGGAAACTCAGTGTTCTGCGTCCCGTCAACGGCAAGGTCATTAGAGACGTTCCACCGAACAGAATCGGCAAGTATCCCATCGTAAGGCAAAAAAAAAAAAAAATAAACTCTCCTACCTGTTTTTGAGTACTGCCGAATAAAGAAGCGACACGCAGTGAAGGAATTTTCTCATAGCTTGCTGTTTCATCATGGGATCACGGACACGCCACTACCGTTAGGAGGCAGATAATAAACAAAGTTTATGCACATAGTGCGTTACCACAGCACCATATGACTGATTATATGAATACAGTTCGAAAAGGTACATACGTAGCTGCAGTCCAATATTCCTAACGTCTGTGTCTGCGCAATCCTGCAGCGCACTCTAAGCTCCATTGTACAAGGTTTCTCGTGAAAAGAGAAACATCACTGCAAAAATCAGCAAATACAGACCATGTGAAACGTAGCTCGTTTCTTTTCATAGATGGTATCTTAGAAACGGTAGACACAGACATTCTCCCTTCCTACGTTGTAAAAAACTATTAACTCATAATGAAGACAATCATACGCAGAATTTTCTGAAATTTGTGATTGTTTCGACAACCTTTCTGACTGACTGAACTCACTTCGTTACACTAGGCAGAAAACGTTCAGCAAACACGAAAATAGCATGGATGTGCCCTAAGGTAGCTTTGTACGAACACCAGTTTTCTCAACTTTTTATCATAGGCGGCAAGCAACACACCTGAAGTCGCCAACGGTGCTGCTGTCTACAGGAGTGTATGATCACACTCAGGAAGCTGCATTTCCACTTGCTGTACAAACAGCAACTCTCTTTAATCCTCTCAGCACCTGTAGTTTCTGCCTGGAACCATCATTTTATTTATTATTTTTTTGTTTCAAAGTACCAATGTATTTTACATCAAACCACTAATCTGTTCCGGCCACTGTGGCCGAAGTGGTCTAGGCGCTTCAGTCCGGAACCGCGCTGATGCTACGGTCGCAGGTTCGAATCCTGCCTCGGGCATGGATGTGTGTGATGTCCTTAGGTTAGTTACGTTTAAGTAGTTCAAAGTCTAGGGGACTGACGACCTCAGATGTTAAGTCCCATAGTGCTTGAGCCATTTGAACCACTGATCTGTTGCAAGATAGAGACATTTAGTGGTACACCGACACACTTCTACGAATGTAGTGTACTGTAGCATTCACTTACAGGGTTCAAAGTACCAGTAGCTGCGGAGATTGTGATTCTAGGAGATTGCGACATGTGGTTCTTTTTTTATAGTGGCCATATTGAGGTCTGTGTCGCCTGGCCACGAAGAGCTGTTGCATAACGATTTGATTCACGGATCCAGTAATACGGCTCCGTCCGTGTACAGCTTTTGACGACTATGACGTGTGGGGCCTGAAATGGCATCAATGTAATGCCGAAACTGGTAGCACATAAGTTCACAAAATAAATTTCTACAATACATACGGCTGCTTGTAAATTATTGCATCAAGAAATGAATGGATGCAGAAGATCAGACAGGATGCTTACATAAGTGTCACCAGTCATAGTCGTATCTAGACGTATCAGGAGTCCGATATCACTTCATCTACACACGCCTCACACTATTAGAGAGCCTCCACCAGCTTGATCAGTCCCCTGCTGACATGCAGGGTCCATGGATTCATGAAGTTGACTCCATATCCGTAGACGTCCATCCGCTCGAAACAATTTGAAACGTGACTCGTCCGACCAGACAACATGTTTCCAGTTGTGAACAGTCAAATGTCTGCGTCGACGGGCCCAGTCGATGAGTAAGGCTTTGTATCCCGCAGTCATGAAGGGTCCACAAGTGGTCCTTCAGCTCCAAAACCCATATCGATCATGTTTCAAATGGTTCAAATGGCTCTGAGCACTATTGGACTTAACATCTGAGGTCATCAGTCCCCTAGAACTTAGGACTACTTAAACCTAACTAACCTAAGGACATCACACACATCCATGCCCGAGGCAGGATTTGAACCTGCGACCGTAGCGGTCGCGCGGCTCCAGACGGAAGCGCCTAGAACCGCTCGGCCTCACCGCTCGGCCTCACCGCCCGGTCGATCATGTTTCGTTGAATGGTTCGCACGCTGACACTTGTTGATGGCCCAGCATTAAAATTAGCTGCAATTTGCGGAAGAGTTGCATTTCTGGCAAGCTGAAGCATTCTCTTCAGTCGTCGTTGGTCCCATTCTTTCAGGATCTTTCTCCGGCCGCAGCGATGTCGGAGATCGCAGCGCTGTATTCTGCCAGTTCACATATCTCTATATTTGAATACGCATGCCTATACTAATTTTTTTGCTGCTTCAGTTTAATTGTAAAGAATTGCTGCAGAGGACGCGTAAACTTTAATTTTTGAATACCGAGGAATGTAAATTTAATGCCTCGCCCGGATTCTAGTAAAGTAACTGGATTTTCTGATGCGTGGTAATTTACGTTCACGTTCTCTGCTCTCCGTATCGTCTCGCAGCTTGAGTGATCGTTTAGGCATGGCGGCTCTTGCCCAAACGGCTCTTGAGCAGATGCTACATTTTCAAGCGACTTTGCGCGTCGAAGTTCCTGTCCATGGCTGCGAGACACATTCCCGCCAGAGAAAGAAGTTGAATTTAATTTTGCCGTATCGCCCTGGTCAACGGCTTCCCAAAACTAATTTCGCAGGAGTTTCTTCCGCTGATGGGCTCGCGTTTTCTATCACAACCTCAGCAGCAGGGTGTGTGGGTGTTTGAGATTTATTTTTAGTTTCTTCCTCTATGCGCGACTGTCCAGTCGTTGTCGTCGCTCCGTCGGTTGGTGCCGACTGTGACGGATTCGTTGCTGTGGAGTGTTCGCGAGGACGAAAGACTTGTACATGACGATGTCGACTGAAAGCTGCTAGCTAGTGCCGATGATTTTTGGGCACAAGTGGACATCCCTACTAGAGTTCTCTTGCGCTTTTCTACCGCAGTGGTGTGAACGCATGGCCTGGCTACTACCTGTGGGCGCTGCGCTCCAAGTGTCCCGTTAGTCCACAAACTGCACACTTGGGCGGCTGTCTTTTGTATATTAATAACACCTACTAGCCTAAGATATCCAAATACGACGAAAGGTGCTTTACTCAATCCATATGGCTATTCGCATCCCATTATCTACGTTGATA
Source organism: Schistocerca gregaria (assembly GCF_023897955.1). Taxonomy (NCBI): domain Eukaryota; kingdom Metazoa; phylum Arthropoda; class Insecta; order Orthoptera; family Acrididae; genus Schistocerca; species Schistocerca gregaria. The sequence continues at coordinate 75,212,057 of NC_064931.1, forward strand.
TGTCGCTCGAAATCTGTATAATCGTAACGTATGTGGATAATGGTGGCCGAATAGCATCGTTACTTATCTCGAATGGGAGATTATGTACTCGCACATTGCTGAGATCTAAACTTGCTGTTTTCTCCCTCTCTATACAGTTATGAAATCCACAATCGCGTTGCATAATCTGACATGTTCAGACACTTCTCCGGACAATATTTTAACGTAAATCGCGTTCCGTACGAAATCATATTGAAGACCAAGCACTTTATGTTCACATAGCTTAAAGATGTACCTCAACTACTAATCAATTCCCAGAATTCGGGGGACGTTCAAAACGTGAAATCCAGCTTCAATCTTCTGTCGCCATAATGGTTGTTCTGTATTTACATATTCGGTGATCATCTTCCGTGTCATTCACTCCTACCTCTGCCACGGAAGCCGGTAGCTGACAAGGGAAGGTCACGGTAGTTGTCGCGGAGAACAGGACAAAACTAATTTTTGTTTTGTTACTGGCTAGAAATAAAACTCTTTGTAAACTTTCTGCTGCTGTGCTGCAACGGTATGGACAGGAGGGAGGAATGGGTGAAGCATTCATTAATAGACTTGGCCTGTCTACTAAAGCCCTCCATTTAGGTATCGCTCGGCAAGCAGCACAGTGGTCAGAATTCGTAAAGTGGGCTTGTGTTGCTGTTAGGAGTGGACCAGGTTATCCATTTGGGGTGGAAGTGTGTTTACAGGGTTAGTGTTTCACCCTGGACAATGAGACAGGAAGTATTTGTGAAACTGTTGGGGGAGTATTTTGGCATTGCAGAAGATGTACCTAAAGGAGAACAGTGTACTATTTATGAACAAATAAAGGAAAAGATGACAGAAGAGGTTGCTGTAATAGCAGAGGTTACTGCACTTCTATTAAATAAAGAGACATCAGACAAAGAAAATTACAGTGCCATGGCAATGAGGAATGAAGCAACGTCACCAGTGGCGGCTTACCAGGGAAGCAGCGGTTCATCTTATCAGCCATCGTCTCCAAGAAAACGAACGAAGTTTCTAGAAAGTTAACCGGTTGATGCCTACAAGATGTGGGGAAAACAACCAAGGGAAAAATATGGAAATGTGGATCCTTTCCGTCTGTTTCGTCGTGGATTAGAAATTTATATGACATGGCGTGGCGCTTGAAAATTACAACAATAATGGCACAGAAAAGGAAAATAAAAAGCAATACTGTGTTACAAAACAACGTCATTCGTCAAACCCAAAAACTCTGCATAATATGATAAATCAAGAATTACGTAATCATTTTATAGCAAAGAGACAGGAAAACACAATAATACATGACCGCACAACGAGTCTTTGGTCACTGAAATTAAAGAAGAGAACTAACCTCAAAATTCACTGCAGTTAAAAGCTTCCAATTCGTTGTTAAAGAAATTGAAATGTAAGAATAAAGTAGACTGTCGCAAAATACTTCACAAAGTTAGCAAACGTTTGGTTGAGGGAAACGCTCATATTTAATAGAAAGCTTATCAGTTCATGAGAGACATCAGGTCTCTCATTTAGGAATGACATTTGTCGCCATATCAAGTAATTAAGGTCGACTAATCAAAATTTGATAAAGGATTACGTTCTGGACTGACTCTCGCAGTGAAGGGAAGCAAGCATGTCTTTGGTGTGGTTAGATCCGTAGCGGCAACCAAACACTCTTACATGATAATACCTGTGACTGTGACGGATGGTACGCTGATACCCCATTTGCAAGTCCGTCCATGGGAGCCCACCGGACATTTTGCTGAACATAAATTTACCGAGCATCAAGGTGTCTGCAAGCAAATCTGCCTCTATGACGAAGGAGGATTTAAAAGTCGTCCTAGAACAAATAATGTGACCAAATATAAAAGAAAAAACAGAAGTCTTTCTTTTGATTGACTCCTGGACAGCCATCAGAGATGGAAAACTATACAACTCTACAGTTCCTGAACGCGGCCGAATTCATCAACAACCTGATGCCAGCAAAGTGCACACGGAATGTGCGACCTGCCTATGTTTTCTTCTTCGATACATACAAAAATTTCGTGAAATTTAGCACAGATACAATTATGGTACCTTCTGACAATGAGTTTAACATATGGCACAGAGACCACTTCCTATCCCTTCAGTCGTTTGTATATTTTCAGTTCTCGGCGGCACGATGCTCCAAATTAATCAAATTTGCATTTTCTCAATGCAATTACACCAAAGAATTTCCTGGCGTATTTCAGTCACCCTTAGAGTGCTGATTCGACGAAGGATTAACGGAATGGTGTTTTCATGAGAACTGTAACCAACCTGCTTTCATCAAATGTGCACACTGCGAGGACTGTGTATGCACCGACCATGCTGTTATGGCTGACTTCCGTATTTTTTGCCTCCGGTAGTGTACTCAAGTAAGTAATCTTTGTTATAGAGACTTTCATGTCATATTATTATTACTATTTGTCTCAAATAAACCATTTTGTAATCAATCATTCACACTTACGGTATTCTCAACGTAACTTTGACGACGGATATTTCCTGTCCTAATAGTCCATAGCAGCTACAGTTCTTAAAGCGTATGTATATTTTCTTGCTATATTAACTGCGCGATGTATGAATACAATTTCCGCGACAAAACATCGTGACCTTCGCTTGTGCGATAGCTGAAGGCGCTGCAGACAGGGGCCTGCTGGCGAAACACGTCCGCTTGCAGCGGCCGCCGAGACCCGACTGAGTGCCACACCTTTACAGTTACGTCGCAGATCACATATTGTTTCCTAATATATGGACGAAGTTATTTATTTTTATATTAATATCAACTCAAATACCGGTTGACAATTACTGAACTATTTACAAGAAATGTAAATTAGTTACAAACTACACACTTCATTCAGCATGGAAACGTCACTAAACATATCCGGATTTAGGTTATGGCATGTTCGATATGCCTGCCAGCATTGGCGATAATGTGGCGCAGAAGAAGAGCCAAATTTTGCATGACCCGCTGAAGTGTCGGAACATCGATGCTGTCGATGAGCTGCCGAATAGCTCAGCAATGGTTTTGAGGCTATTGCTGTGCACCTTGTCTTTAATAGAGCCCCACAAAAAGGAGTCGCTTGTGTTCAGATCCGGAGAATATGGCGACCAATCGAGGCCCATGCCAGTGGCGTCTCGGTACCCCAGAGCCAGAATGCGGCCGGCAAAGACATTCTTCTGCTTCGAAGGGGTAGAACTCCGTCTAGTGTGGACCACATCTTGTCGAAACCAGGGTCACTTTGGATAACAGGGATGAAATCATCTTCCAAAACCTTCACCCACCGTTCGGTAGTGACCGTGCCATCAAGGAATATCGCACCGATTTTTTCGTGACTGGACATTGCACACCACACTCTCACCCGTTGAGGGAGAAGAGACTTCTCGATAGCAAAATGAGGACTATCACCCCTCCCCCCCAAGGCTCCCAATGCGATATTTTCACGTACAAATGGCTGACAACACAAGGCGTGTGCGCATGCGCACACTAATTCCCATCATGCCCCGCGGCCAACAGTGCAGTTTGAATGTCCTAATGCAAACCGTTCAGAAGTTATGACAATTTTATTTCACATAGTTTATTAATTGTCACCCTGTATGTTGTTTCGTTTTGTTTGCAGATTTTTATGAAAACTCTGAATTTATACTTAATGAGGATGATTTATTTCAAGATGAGAAAATAACTAAGACACGACAGTGTTCCACTACGACCGCCGTACAGGGAATGGGGACTGCGGACTCCGAAACGCCGAGCCTCATATCCCTGGACAGCATGTGTTGCTTGTGGACCACACTACTGCAATATCCCATGCTGCCCAGATAAGACTCCGAAATACTCGAGAGTCTGTCCCGCAGAGCTGCGACATGCTTATAAGTTTATCAACTTTTTACGTGTCTTTCTGGTATATAATAACCGCGGACAACATTATTCTAATTGTTCTGGTGTAAACTTGTACGTGTCCTTTGAAGGTACACTTACACAGATCCGAGTTTTATTTTCTTTCTATTCCATTTCTTAATTTAATTTTTATGGCTTTTCGCTGGAAACAAGACAGACATTGCAATTACTTACTAAGAGCAGAGAAAACAGTTTACAGCTATTTTATACACACATAAAATTACAAATGCCAGTATTTGATGCGTCAGTGATTTATATCTCTACATGCAGGTAATGTTCTATTGAAATGTTAATTTTCAGGTTGTAGTCACTCATTAGTGTTTTAATCAACTATTTATTCGCAAAGGAATTCGTATTTTTGGAAGGTTTCTCCACGGTCTATTTTGGTGTGTAACATATTCAGAAAATGTCAAAATGATGCGGGTAATACCTCCGTTCGCTGCATGTGAGATATTCCATCACTCTGATTCGATAGAGGTGCACATGGGAACATGTATATCCAAACTTTATTCAAATAACTGACGTCACATCCCTCCTCGGAAGGTTCTTCTGGCTGCACCACAATTTTGTTCAAATATTGCACTGTCCTGAGGCGATCAAAACCCCAGATTGCTGCTGCGATGTATCCAACTGCTGTTTTCTTTGCTCGAATGCCTTTTTTCTTGCAACGTGGAGTAAGTCTGTATAATGAAGTTAGTATTGCCTGCTAGGGCTTTATCTAATCTTGGAAGCCCTTCTCGAACTCACTTTCCGTAATGGTGTTCAGTTTCTACAGCGAATCTGTTTTTATCTAATCAATGGTGGCAAAATGACGTCTTTCATGGTTCTCTTCAGCCTCGGAACTAGAAAGAAGTAGCAGAGAGCCATTTCCAGCGAATTCGTGGCTGAGGCAACATAACGGTTTAGTTTTTGTGAAAAAGCCACGTACACGCATTGAGATGGGAGCGGTTGCATTACCGTGATGTAATTTTCGCGAGTGGTTTTGTCATAGTTCTGGTCATTTTCCTCGGATTGCTTCTCACAAATGGTACATAACTTCCAGCAACTCATGATGGACTATCCCACTATAATCGAATGTAACGGTGACAAACTTCACATGTGATGGAACTTGTCGAATTTGTTTCGCTCTTGGTTCTTCGGGCAGTTTCCATTGGGACGATTGGGTCTCGGTTTCGACTTCATACCCATATACCCATATTTGGGCACGTTTTATAACTTTGTTTAGAATTTCCACATCGTTGTCGACTTCATTCAGAATTCCTGTGCAAAATCTACACGACGTCGTTTGTGCTCGAAATTCAACGATTTCGGAACAAGCTTTGCCGGTGCACGTTTCATGCCCAAAACAGCCGAAAAAGTTGATTGACACGAGCCAAAGGATATGTCGACATCATCAGCAACCTCACTATTGTGACTTTCCAGAACAATTTTCTTTACTGCTTCCACACTGTGGTCTGTAATTGATGTGTTAGGGCGTCTAGGACGGTCGTCGTCTTCAACGTCTTCTCGAACCTCTTTGAAACGTTTATTCACTACTGGCCATTAAAATTGCTACACCACGAAGAAAGGCAGATGATAAACGGGTATCCATTGGACAAATGTATTATATTAGAACTAACATGTGATTATATTTTCACGCAATTTGGGTTCATAGATCTTGAGAAATCAGTACCCAGAACAACCACCTCTGGCCGTAATAACGGCCTTGATACGCCTGGGAATTGAGTCAAACAGAGCTAGGATGGTGTGTGCAAGTACAGCTGCCCATGCAGCTTCAACACGATACCACAGTTCATCAAGAGTAGTGACTGGCGTATTGTGACAAGCCAGTTGCTCGGCCACCACTGACCAGACGTCTTCAGTTGGTGAGATATCTGGAGAATGTGCTGGCCAGAGCAACAGTCGAACATTTTATTTATCCGGAAAGGCCCCTACAGGACCTGCAACACGCGTGCATTATCCTGCTGAAATATAGGGTTTCGCAGGGATCGAATGAAGGGTAGAGCCACGGGTCGTAGCACATCTGAAATGTAACGTCCACTGTTCAAAGTGCCGTCAAAGCGAACAAGAGGTGAACGAGACGTGTAACCAATGGCACCCTATACCATCACGCCGGGTGATACGCCAGTATGGCGATGACGCATACACGCTTCCAATGTGCGTTCACCGCGATGTCGCCAAACACGGATACGACCATCATGATGCTGTAAGCAGAACCTGGATTCATCCGAAAAAAATGACGTTTTGCCGTGCGTGCACCCAGGATCGTCGTTGAGCACACCATCGCAGGCGCTCCTGTCTGTGATGCAGCGTCAAGGGTAACCGCAGCCATGGTGTCCGAGCTGATAGTCCATGCTGCTGCAAACGTCGTAGAACTGTTCGTGCAGATGGTTGTTGTCATGCAAACGTCTCCATCTGTTGACTCAGGGATCGAGACATGGCTGCACGATCCGTTACGGCCATGCGAATAAGATGCCTGTCATCTCGACTGCTAGTCATACGACGCCGTTGGGATCCAGCACGGCGTTCCATATTACCCTCCTGAACCCACCGATTCTGCTAACAGTCATTGGATCTCGACCAACGCGAGCGGCAATGTCGCGATACGATAAACCGCAATAGCGATATGCTACAATCCGACCTTTATCAAAGTCGGAAACGTGATGGTACGCATTTCTCCTCCTTACACGAGGCATCACTACAACGTTTTGCCGCGCGGGATTAGCGGAGCGGTCTAGGCGCTGCAGTCATGGACTGTGCGGCTGGTCCCGGCGGAGGTTCGAGTCCTCCCTCGGGCATGGGTGTGTCTGTTTGTCCTTAGGATAATTTAGGTTAACTAGTGTGTAAGCTTGGGGACTGATGAACATAGCAGTTAAATCCCATTCGATTTCACACACATTTGAACAACAAGGTTTCACCAGGCAACGCCGGTCAACTGCTGTTTGTGTATGAGAAATCGGTTGGAAACTTTCCTCATGTCAGCACGTTGTAGGTGTCGCCACCGGCGCCAGCTTTGGGTGAATGCTCTAAAAAGCTAATCATTTGCATATCACAGCATCTTCTTCCCGTCGGTTAAATTTCGCGTCTGTAGCACATCATCTTCGGGGTGTAGCAATTTTAATGGCCAGTAGTGTACTACACGTAAAATCTTGTCTTCCTCACAGCAGACTCCCCAAAGGTACAGTCAACTTTTCGGATGAAGTGCACTATATTCTATTTTTCACGCTAAATCTAATGCAAATTCCATGATCCATCTTTTTTATGTAAAAATTAGTCGAGCACTCGAAAAGACGTATAACCTTTTCGACTGTCAAAAATGAACTAAATATTCAGAACAGCTGAAAATGCAAACATACATCAGTAACATGTGTACTAAGAAGATTAAAAAAATTGATAAACGGATGTATAACGCTCGTAAAATTAAAAAAAATTCCGTTGCTTTTCGATCACATCACGTATTAATGTAGCTATCGTAACATTTGGTATTCGCATAGTTTCCTCATTGTTTATCACTTGCTCTAAACATTTTTTGTTTTCGTTTTCTGTGTCAGCGATATTGTCACTTTGAGTATCTTCATAATATTTCCCTGGAACAACTGCGCATTGTCTTATTTGTCAGAATGAGGGAATTTGTGTTTTTCGTGTAGTGTTCTGGAAATGTTGTCTGAAACAACGTTTAGTCCCGTCCATTTCCTAGTGTCTCGCAGTGGTTGTGTGTGGAGGGCAGCTATCTGGGAAGAGTACCAAAACGAGAAGCGGAAATGGGCGAGGTGTGGTGTGAGGGCGGCAGGGGACGGGATGGAGTGGCACAGATCCCGCTAGGCCGCGCTTGGTTATGCAGGCTGCGCCGCCGCCTTCCGTCGCGGCGACGCGCTTCCTTATCGCACGCCGGCCCTGCCTCACTGCAGCTCGACGTCGGCGGTTTTGCCCACTCAGCTAGCAAGTGTCGCCTGTTACGCTGGTGGGTCGCCTATGAACACCACGCGCGGTCGCTGTGTATCAGCTCGGACCTCGGACTGACGTAATCAGCGTACTTCCAAAAGTCGCCAACGCACCGTGATGTGCCGGTACTTACAGCATGTATCATATATAATAGTGAATACTGACAGGGTAGAAATATATAATAGAAGCAAAAACGCTCCAATCAACACGTGTCCGCAAACGGGGAGCCGTTTGGAATAAAACTGCGAATATGTAGTTACGAGCTGCCATAGAATTTAGTATAAAATACTGTCCCTGTTAGAATTAAGGAACTACTAAAGTACGACTTTGGATGAAGTCCCGATCTGCTATCACCAATCGGATAAAGAAACGACTGAGTTCCGTTGTATTGGCAGAATTACACAGACGTAACATGAACGACGCGAAGTGTGCCCACATCTCTTCTTAATGCTTAAACTTCAAATGAGCCCAACAGGCAGTCAGGAGTAACAAAAATTTGAAAATTATAAAGAAGAGACAAGCCTAAAATAGTATTAATTTTGCCTAGAGAGTCTTAGAAGAAAACCATGTATACGTCCTGTCACACTGAACCAGTGGTTCATTATTACACCGTTGTTTAGCGTTTTGCAAGAGCGAAGGTAAGTGAAGGATTTTATTGTTCCCTGAAGAAAACAAGAGATGTCGGCTGTTTGTGTCTCCTTCCGTTCTCTCATCGAAGATGTAACGTTCCAGTTTAGAGCAAGATAGTGTAACGTGACGTAAAATTGAGTTAGTACCCCACACACTATAAAAGATAAGACTGGAGTTCATCACAGGAACTAAAGTTGCATACACTACATAATATATACGAGATGTTTCAAAGTTTCAGCATGAAACCCCTAAAGGTCACAGATCACGTGATGGGGAACATTGGCGCGAAGCCTGTTACTGATAAGCTGCTGAAGTACAAGTTGTTCTTTGCGTTCTTCTGTTCCTGTTAAAACGTCTTATTCAACCGAATATCGGGATACCGTGGTATTAGCTCACGCTGTCGAATGAGCACGAAAATTCTATTTCAGTAAAAAAAATGGTTCAAATGGCTCTGAGCACTATGGGACTCAACTGCTGTGGTCATTAGTCCCCTAGAACTTAGAACTACTTAAACCTAACTAACCTAAGGACATCACACACATCCATGCCCGAGGCAGGATTCGAACCTGCGACCGTAGCAGTCCCACGGTTCCGGACTGCGCGCCTAGAACCGCGAGACCACCGCGGCCGGCCTTCTATTTCAGTAACATCCTGTTTCCTCTCAAGCCACATCTGCTGTACACTTACATTGTTAATTTGGAAGGAGTGTACAATGGCTCTCAGGAAGGAGTCAAGTGAATTTTTATCTACTTTTTTCAATAGGTATCTTTTTCTTTTATTTTTGGAGGATTATTTGTTGCTAAGAGGTCAAGTATGTTTTCACAACCGTTTACTATTCGCGTGGGCTCAAGAACTAACTGCTCGAAATAATTTTTAGACAATGCGTTTAGCACAATTTCGGATGATATTTTATGCGAACCTCAGGAATTAAACATGTATTTTCGCCATCATATCGAGGGTAAATTAAAGTCACCACCAGCTATTATCGTATGAGTCGGGTATGTGTTTGAAATCGAACTCAAGTTTTCTTTGAACCTTTCAGCGATTGTATTATCTGAATTGGGAGGTCGGTAAAAGAATCCAATTATTATTTTATTCCGGTTGCCAACAATGATCTCTCTGACCATAACTCACAGAAAGTATCTACTTCAATTTCGCGACAAGGTAAACTAATTCTAACGGCAACAAACACGCCACCGTCAACCGTGTTTAGCCTATCCTTTCGGAACACCGTTAGGTTCTTCGCAAAAATTTCGACTTTGGCCAGCTTTAAGTGACTATAACGACTTGAGCATAATTGCTTTCTATAGGCGCTAGGTGTTCTGGTACTTTCCCAACACAGCTACAACAATTTACAACTGCTATACCGATGGTTCCTGTATCTACGTTCTTCCTGTGTTCGGACTGCACGCTTTGTGACTGAAGTCCTTTTTGTGTTTTCCCGAGACCCTCTAACCTAAAAAACCGCCCAGTCCACGCCACACAGCCTCTGCTGCACATGTAGCCGCCTCCTGCGTGTAGTGGACTCCTGACCCACTCAGCGGAACCCACACCCCAACCACCCTATGGCATAAGTCGAGGAATCTGTAGCCTACACGGTCACACAACCGTCTGAGCCTCTGATTGAGACCCACCACTCGGCTCTGTACCAGAGGTCCGCAATCCGGCCTGTCGACTATGCTACAAATGGTCAGCTCTGATTTCATCTCGCAAGTAAGACTGGAAGCCTTTACCAGTTTTGTTAGCCGCTCGAAACCAGGGAGAATCTCTTCCGATCCAAAGTGACACACAACATTGGTACCGACGTGAGCCACCATCTGCAGGTGGCTGCACCCTCTGCTCTTCATGGCATCCGGAAGGACCCGTTCCACGTCTGGAATGATTCCACCCGGTATGCACATGGAGTGCACATTTGCTTTTTTCCCCTGATTGGCAGCCATGTCCCTAAGGGGCTCCACAACGCGCATAACGTTGGAGCTCCGAAGTATCAATAATCCCACCCTCTGTGATTGCCTGGATCTTTCAGGCTGAGAGGTTTCCTCTGAAGCAGGACAGGCGACGGCATCTGGCTCAACGACAGTGTCAGCTACAGACAGCACCTGGGAACTGTTTGTCAGACTATTATCCATTCATCCTAAGAATAAACGTAATGTAAACGTTGCACTATGTATTCTTCCGCGTTTGCTGGAACCTCATTGGATTTCCGTTTCGCGTGGGACTGCAGCCAAGCTGTCTCGTGTACTGTCAAGAACGATGATAAGAGTACGTTTTGTACTGTGCGTTACGTGCGCAAAGACTTAGCGATAACACGGGACAACAGCTTTACCGGCGCATTTAACTTGGACAGCACTGGCTGGTCAGCTGCTACAGCTATCCTGCAGTGACGTGGCCAGCTGCAGTTCACACTAAAAAGAGAAGAGCAGAGGAGCAATACGGCTTCGAATTTCATTCAAATTTTAAGCAGAATGAAATAATACGCTGCAAATCTCCCTCAATACGCTCCTCAGGCGACTAGACGAAAACCGCAACACTTTATCGTTTTTAGCTAACGTACTGCTGTAATTCCTCCCCCCATGAACCATGGACCTTGCCGTTGGTGGGGAGGCTTGCGTGCCTCAGCGATACAGATGGCCGTACCGTAGGTGCAACCACAACGGAGGGGTATCTGTTGAGAGGCCAGACAAACGTGTGGTTCCTGAAGAGGGGCAGCAGCCTTTTCAGTAGTTGCAGGGGCAACAGTCTGGATGATTGACTGATCTGGCCTTGTAACATTAACCAAAACGGCCTTGCTGTCGGAACAAGAACCTTCACAGTGATGGCACAGCTTCGTGCAGTACGGTCCTGCTAGCCTAGACCCACACAGATCTTGACGATCGGTCTTCCTTCCCCAGGATATGAACTGAAGAAGCCCCTCGGGAGCCCGAGCTTTCAGTGTGGCTATGGGAGCCAATCCTTTCTTGACAACTTCCACTTCCACTGTTCTGGATCCAAGTAGTACAGCGTATGTGATCGATGGGAGCAGTTTCTTGCACAGACTCGTTTGACCGAGTGAGCATACCTTAGAACAAATTTGCGACTCATATATCCATTATGTACGAAGTTGGTACAATAGAAGTGCGACAATCGCGTCTGATGGGTACTCGGACGGGCAAAACACTATCGAGTCCATGGAACACTTGAGAAGGTTGCACAAAATGCAGTCCATGGAGATACGAATAAGCAGCACTATGAGACTAACAGCTTCACAAGAAAATTTTTCTATCGAATGCGGTAGGATAGCCTAATTACCATGCTGATGACAAAATTTAGTGCAAGTATAACAGGCAACAAGCAAGCACCTAATGGTGCAGAACCGTGATAGTACGGACGGCAGCATCGCAGGCTTTGGCTCACAAGTGTGGGGGAAGATGTTGAGCTTCTGGTCATAAATATGCGCCTCCAAACACCCCTCATCGTACATTTCCTCAAGCCAGAGGCAGGAAAGCCCCCCAGCTCCTCTGCCATCCGGGCAGTGTAGTGGACAAGAGTGTTGCCAACCAAATACTCTTCCCGCACGCAGTGAATGGTTGCGACACTACGTCCGCAATCGAGTCAAGAATAAATTTATCAAGATCCTCTCCAATATTCTGAATCTCGAGTCAGACATTACTAATTTCACTGATCCTTCAGTCCATTCAAAGTAAATAACAGCAACAGGTAAGCAACTTCTGATTCCCCTTTATTGCAGTAACCAGCGAACCACAACACTCAACAAGCTGTGGAATAAGCAGTACGTGACATCAGCCTACAATGCATCATCAGACACGGCTTCATTACTCTCACTGAAGCCGAAGCTCAACAACACACCTTCGGAGTTTTCCATCGTGTGCAGCATTGGGTCGGAAACTACTTGGATCCAAAGCATTGGGGGTAGAAGTTGACAAAAGATGCGTTGGCTGCCAAAACCATATTGAAACACCCGAACCCCCAGAGGATTCTTCAGCTTGAATGTTGCAAATGCAAGACAGATCGCCAAGGTCGGTGTAGGTATAGGCGAGCAGGAGTGTTCTGCACGAACTTGCGCCAGTAATGCTACAGTCCGTGTTCCAACACCGACGACAGTTTTAACGTAGATGGCGAAGACGGCCCGGATGAGCCCCTTGCAGTACCACTTTATGTAGCAGCTCAGGCGCAGAAGGTGTTAACTCGTGTAACATTTTGCAGCATTATGCCTCTTCCGTAATAAATTTTTCTTTATCACAACATTAAATATTCAGTTACAATTTTTTCGTCTGAAGAACAACTCACTGTTCAGCCTGGACCTTCTACAGCCTCTGACTGAATGGAAGGCCTTTACCTGGTCCTTCTAATGCCCCAGAAACATTGCCTGGACCGCCTACAGCCAAACGGAGACACGTTAAATATCTGCACTCGCGCACGTGACAACAGCACACGTTTTTCTCCGTACATCAATAGTTCACTTTTTTTTCAGAAGGAGAATGTATGACATTAACCCCTTTCATAACATAAGTACATTACTGCACACAGATTTCATATTCACCTTTCTGTTCAGTGCCACGAACATAATATGTTGTAAACATATTCTGTTAATGTTTTCATTAAACATACTTTCCAATCAATTCATTCAAAACAACCTCCCTTAAGCTTAATACACCGAAAATATAGCGCCGATAAGAGATAGATAAGTGAAGCCGTCGTTTAGCTGTAGGGCGCACAATGTATTTTTCGTAACTTCCGCTTCGTTCCAGCAACCCTTACACGAAAACTGAATGTTACGGACTTCTTTTGAATTTAATGTACTCTCACGTGATGTAGGAGTTTTTGTTGATAACTGTTCCGGCGTAACATCAAACGGCAGCACGTAGGTCTGGAAAGTTACAGCAGAAAGGGTTGTGAGACGATGTCAGCCAACAGTATGCTGACTAGGACAACACCACGTCAGGAGTAGCCCCTATACGAAGGGAATATCAACGCCGCCCCGCCTAGCCGCGGCCGCACGAGAAGACGAGCCGTCATCCAAACGCTTTAGCCGTGGCTTGTGAACTGTATTATTTGCTTGCATGGATATTCTGTATATCGAAGGACACTGATTATTTGCATGTCGCCATTTGCCTGCGACCCATCTTTGTAAATACACAAAGTTAAGTATTGTCAATTTAACTTACTGTAATAAACTCCATAAGATTTGCTGGAATTGTTGTCTAGCTATCCGAGGAAACAACTTCCTAGACGCCCTATATTATACGAGTGGGCAGGATACGACAATAGCGGTTCTAGGCGCTTCAGCCTGGAACCGCGTGACCGCTATGGTCGCAGGTTCGAATCCTGCCTCGTGCATGGATGTGTGTGTTGTCCTTAGGTTAGTTAGGTTTAAGTAGTTCTAAGTTCTAGTGGTCTGATGACCGTATATGTTAAGCCCATAGTGCTCAGAGCCATTTGAATTTTTTTTTTTTTTTTTTTGATACGACAAGAACATATATATTTTTCAAGTTGGAGGCGATGGAAGTGGGCGTTATTGATGTTTCCGCAGATTAGCCCAAAAATGGATGCTTTTCAGCGCACTCTATCGCTACTACTGACTGGTCTGGAAATTTTGTCTACTTTTATTTTGTATAGATTGGTCATCTTCGGAAAACGCACGGTTTTCGGTATACAAGCGGAAAATTCAGAAAAGTTCAAAAATTCTGAAGTTTTTCGTTTTTCTTTATGAAGCCGACCTAATACAAGACAGCACACACGAAACTCAGATTCAGCACCACGAAAAACATATACTACCTCCGGCAAAAAATTATTTCGCTTTGTTAAGGGAAAACGACCATTTGATGGGCTATTAAGAATATTTCAGTGGTTGGAATCGAGAATAATAAAGGATATTGAGGCAGCACTTTATTATGTTATGTAAAATTTAATTTTAACTCTAACTTTAATTTTAACAGTCTAAACATGGAATAAAGACCGCTTCTCGATAGTACTGTTCAGAACCACACATCAAGTAGTTTGGTGTGTTCTTATGGGTCTTAACCACTTGGTGAACCAAGATTGAAATGTCCAGCTGTTTAAATATTTTAATTATTCTCTCAAACACAGTCCTAAAAGTTTTTGTAGCAACAGTCTTCAAAATTTCCAGTTCATCTGTAGTGTCTTCAGCTACTTCCATGGCTTCTCTCAAGTATAATGCTGGTTTCTGCAGTCATATTTCCACATTTAAGGTGTATTTCCCCAAAGGGTCTGTTTCTGGAGCATTATCCTTATTTTGAATGCATTTAAATGGCCACTAGAAATAGACTATTTATGATTTATTTAAATGGTACCTCCCTAACGTTGAAATTGAATGGATGACACAAAAGCTACATTTATTGTCATGTTAGGTTAGCATGCTAAAATTAACACAAGTATTTAATAACAATCCACTCTTCCAAAATATAAATAAGAATCTTAGCCCGAAATATCGCGCTAGGTTCTGCAACTCCCTTCTTGTTATCAGACAGCAAGTGCTCCATAGAGATCGCACAAACGTGTGTGAATATTCCCCACAGTTTCTTTCTCTAAAGTGAGAAATTCGATGACGGCACGTTGCATGTAACGAACATCACCTACAAACGCCATTTTGAAACTGTGCTGCAGCTACACTATCTGTCGGAAGTGACGGAAAGTTGGCGCGCTCACTCAGGAGACTTCAAATAATACGTAATGTTTCGCATTCGCAGCATTGTTTTCGGCTGAGAGAAAAAAAATGCGGTGCATTACTTTCTGGGCAATCCTCGTAATAAAGAAGTTTTTATTAACACATAAATATGTAACTACGCCACTCTCTAAATTTTTTTCGATCTGTATGGTTAGGTCAAGGGACTTGTCAGCTTCGTACGTAATGAGCGCAGATAATAATTTATACCTCATAACAATTCATGGATACTGCTCGCAGTTTATGAGATTAATTTCGAGACATTTTATAGACACTCAGCAGCAGAGTAAGAAAGGGAAATTCGAAATATTTGCCGCGAATAATTACGTATATTAATATTGACAACAGCCAACAATTATTGAATGTCTCTTACATATGTGCTCTCTCGGCTGTAATAGCAGTGACAATAAAACGCATATTGATTCTTGAACTATCGAACACGTGACTGAACTGCTATTGCAACTGCATGAACACTGCTAAACAACTTATGTATACTTGATAATTTCTCCTTTTTTCATCAAACTGTTATTTATAAGCCATCGGCTGA
This sequence comes from Schistocerca gregaria, assembly GCF_023897955.1. Lineage (NCBI taxonomy): Eukaryota > Metazoa > Arthropoda > Insecta > Orthoptera > Acrididae > Schistocerca > Schistocerca gregaria. The sequence goes on from NC_064931.1 coordinate 75,227,780, forward strand.
ACAACGGACTTGGTAGCTCAGAGTTTGTCTTTTGGTCTCTCGTATGAAGTAACTCAGGTTCAAATCCAGATTAATTCTAGGACTTTTTTCCATTTGATACTATCTTCTGTGCTGTATTGGCCATAGAGATAATTATAAAACGATACGTTATGAAACCACATAACTCTCCATTTTCCTAGCGTTCTGGGCCGCTGTGGCGGGCAGTATTATATGTGTAGAAAGTTTCACGATGCAAATTACGGTATATCGTATATTGTTCCCTTTCGTTTACTTTGCAGAGGTATGACTATTTCGGTGTGTCTGCTAAGGCCAACAAAAGGCGAACTCATGCTCTAAATGAAGGGATAAAACATTTAAGCTTGAAAAAAATGCACAGCTTTTAGGCTGAGGGAGTAGAATATGCTGAAACCACAAAAAGAAACCAGTCATTAACTCTAATGTGCATGCTACATTTAACATTAAGATTTTGTGCTACAGGAAGCTTTAAGATGATATTGGCGATTCTTCAAACAGATGTAACAGCTTGCAGAGTTGCCTGACTGAAGAAAGAATTCATCAAAATGCCTAAGCAAGAAAATAACATGAAGAAAATGCAGCGTAGGTTTGATCAAATATCACGTTTTCCTGGTACTTCAGGTACTGTGGACTACACCCGTACACCAAGCGAGTTGGCGCAGTGGTTAGCACACTGGACTCGCATTCGGGAGGACGACGGTTCAATCCCGCGTCCAGCCATCCTGATTTAGGTTTCGCGTGATTTCCCTAAATCGCTCCACGCAAATGCCGGGATGGTTCCTTTGAAAAGGCACGGCCGACATCCTTCCTTATCCTTCCCCAATCCGATGAGACCGATGACCTCGCTGTCTGGTCTCCTTCTCCAAACAACCCAACCCAACTACACCCGTATCCGCATCATATCACCTAGTGGCGAAAGTGCAGAGATACTTAGGAATCGTCAATGATGGTTATCGTTGAACGTACAAGGAATCTCACACGTTAAGCTTAATCGGAGCATATTAAAATGTATAAAAGCATCGCACTTAACTTTGGGGTGAAAATCTTTCTACGAAGAAAGTTCAAAACCAACAGAAAATAAAGCTAACACGAGTTACAACGCAATGATTACTAAATTTATTAACAATATAGTTACAAAAAAAAGTGACGCCTTTTTCTTGTTGGTCATAGTAACTTGCTCAGTTATTTTGCATTCTGTTGTATCATTGTATTGGCTCAATACGATTTAAAGCAAAAAAATCTTTGGGACGATGACCTCGCTGTTTGGTTCCCTCCCCCAATCAACCAAAAAATCTTTTTTTTTTGTATAGGGAGAAATTCGGACACTAGTTCTTTTTCTGTTTCCTTTCTCCATCTTCAAATGGTTCAAATGGCTCTAAGCACTATGGGACTTAACATCGGAGGTCATCAGTCCCCTAGACTTAGAACTACTTAAACCTGACTAAACTAAGGACATCACACACATCCGTGCCCGAGGCAGGATTCGAACCTGCGACCGTAGTAGCAGCGCGGTTCCGGACTGAAGCGCCTAGAACCGCTCGCCTCCATCTTCATAACGCGACACTGAAGATAGTAAATACTGTGTATCCACGATGTACGATTAATGTCAGCGTTCGAGGAGTGATAATCGTGGCGATAGCCGATTTCTGCGGTGTTGCCAAGCATGTCTCTTGCTACCTTAGATGAGCACCGAACTTCCATTGGTGGATCCAAGTTTACTGTTATATACGAGGGTTGGAACTTCAATAGTGGCAACTATTTATGTACAGCTCGTACAAAATAGATACGTGTTTTAAAGTTTTACTGACCTGCAAAGTAATCACCAGCATATTGTATAACCCGCTGCCAGAGATGTGGAAGTCGCAGGATACTCTTAGCAGTGCCAGTTGTGTTGACAGTTCGAGAGGCGCAGTCTATTGCCCGACGAATTTGTAGCACTTATGAAGCGAATTCCGAGAAGTGTTCCCTTCAGTTTAGAAATCGAGTTGAACTTACAAGGGCTTAAGTCAGTGGAGTGCAGTAGGTGGTATAGCACTTAGCAACCCCATCAGTCAAACAAATCAGTAACAGCTTGCACTGTACGAGCTTGAGCATTGTCCTTTCCTGCAGAAAGTGTCATCACTTTTGTCTCGATACTGTTCATTTTTGGAACACAACCTACGACCACCTTAGAGACAACTTCCAGCATGTCAGCCGCCTGGGCTCAATCTGAAGATGGCTGGACGGTATGCGGTCGAAATATCAGAAGAAGAAGTGAAATTGTTGTGGTTGGCAGGAGAGCCAACCGTGTTAGTTAAAAGAGGCCGAAATGCACGCGTTTTAGATCACGCAGGCTGGCGTGAGGTCTGGAACATGACAAGGGAATTAAAATTGAGAAAAACGGACGTAGCTGGTGAAATACTTAACTTTAATCCATTAACGGAGAACATTGGTACATGATTCACAATATCAATATTACGGATACTGGCGCCTTGCTAGGTCGTAGCAAATAACGTAGCTGAAGGCTATGCTAACTATCGCCCCGGCAAATGAGAGCGTAGAAGTCAGTGAACCATCGCTATCAAATTCGGCTGTACAACTGGGGCGAGTGCTAGGAAGTCTCTCTAGACCTGCCGTGTGGCGGCACTCGGTCTGCAATCACTGATAGTGGCGACAAGCGGGTCCGACGTATACTACCGGACCGCGGCCGATTTAAAGGCTACCACCTAGCAAGTGTGGTGTCTGGCGGTGACACCACAGAAATTTATGCAGCAGCACACCCAAAGTTTTATGGAACAATCATTGCGTCACGAAAATATGGAGATGCACATCGTGTTACAGTCGTTTGAGGAACACGATAGTGTACTCAAGTTGATGTGTCGGCCACCAAATTCGTCTGATATGAGTCCAATGGAATACATGTGGGACGTTATTGGGGGCCAGCAACGTGCCCACAAACCACAGGCCCGTGGTTTACGGGAGCAGTGTAACCTGTGCTTAAACAGTTGGTGCTCCCATACTTCCATAAATTTACAAAGGGCTTGTAGAATTCAAGCCACGCATCATTGCTGCTCTATAGCGTTCCAAAGGTGGACTAATGCGCTACTAAACAAATGTTTGCAGTGTTTTGGGTCGTCAGTGTATAATGAGCACGTTAGAAATATTACTAAGCTACCTACCTTGGGCCAAACCTAATGTTACATTCGTTTCTATTGAAGACACGCCATTCACTTTAATATACTCGTACTTTAGTCTATTAGCATAAAATAATATGAATGAATCACACGGAAGACACATACGACGGTGTGGCACAGTGTGGAACACCTTTTGAAATTCCTGGAAGACAGCATCCCCGTGTTCACTTCCATCTACAGTATGCAAAATGCAATGAGAGACGAGGTTTTTCTCGAGGATGGTCATAACATTCACGATTCGAATACAATTGAAAATCCTACAACACATTTTCACTAGCGATATTTATACAATTCTCTTCATCATTTCTTTTATCCTCTTTCGCAAACAGGAATGCTATGCGCTCTTCTCCATTCATCAAAAAAAAAATTAATTCTATGATAACAGGAATTCTCATATTCAAGGCAGGCAAACACCGCCCGATGGGTGTCGAAGGGGTTGCCTAACCCTAAGACGTTAGGGCAGCCAAGTGGCTGAATGTGTGACAAAGTTTCTGACAGACAAATTTTTCGCGGGCTGAAATCGGTTTCGTGGGTTGCACTGAGTGTGTTTCCAAGATGGGGCTTTTTAGGGGGATCCTTTGTCGTTTTATTTGCGAACATCTTAATGCAGAAGCCCCTCCGCCTCCCACCTTCCTAACCCCCCTGCTTGATCAGACAACAGGAGAGCACGAAAAGGAAAGGCCAAAAATCGTATGAACTATTTGCTGCTTTGGATCACTTTCAGATTCCGTCGAATCGTTTTAACAGTTCCTAGCAACTCCAAGCTGTACAGCAGAGAAAAAATTGCGGTCGCGCTAGACTCCAAAGCGCACAAATTACGTTCAGAGGGGTTGCAGCGCCGCGATGTCCTTGGAGTAGAGCTGAAACGCCCTGTGGCTGGTAGCAGTGTGGAACGTTGTCAAGAAAGTTCTCCTGTTGCTTCTTGCACTGCGAACTGTCTTTTTTGGGCAGCGAAATGTAAGGGAATCAATGCCCCAAGCGAAGTAGTTGTTTCATTGACGCTCCTTATGCTACCCCTTGAGGTCTTTTGGTGTAGATTCTGAACGGCACAGTGTCTGAAATGTTTTCTCCTACCATCCATAATAAGGCCACGTGGTTTCAGGTGGGTGTTGCAGTTCTGACCTCCATCCCAAAACACGGGGAGTAACGACTTTCCCACCGTATGGCACGTGAACAGTGAGGTGACATTTGGTGTCCATATGGCATCATTAAGTCTCCTTACAACTCACATGAAGTTCTCGGCTTGGTCTTTTCTTCGCATGTGTTTAGGGAAGTTTCAACCAAATTTGAAACTCATTACTCGGAATGGGAGACATTTACCGGTTTTTGAGAAAGTGATCCTTTAATTTTTTGGACACTTGCTTGCCCATCTTTGAAGGAATGATGCTCAGACTGTGGGCTGCAGGATTTGCATTGTTGGAAGTGTCAGTGTCATGACTTGCCGTTAGGCGCCGGTACTGGTGCGGTGACCTAGGGTTGAAACACAAGCATCACTAGGCAGTTTAGTTTCAGACGGTCGACATAGGTCTGGACAAGCTGCTTTAACGAAACAACAGTAACAGTTCTCCTGCTTTTCGAGAGTATCGATGCATTAAACGAATAGGGACAGGTCCTCTTTCCAAGCTGGTTTTGAAATACATTATTGGAAGTTCGAATTAACTGCCATTTGAGAATTGTTCTTGGGAGAGCGTCTCATATTGTTCAAGAAGTTACTGTTGTCGTCGCTCAGAATGCTGGACGCAATATGCGATCTTCAATCAGTGTAGGAGCTGTGTCACGACAGCTGAACATTCCATAGTCCCCGTTCGAAAAGTGAAATGGTATCTGCAGTGCGCTTCCAGGCTGCTGTGGATGTAGATGGTCGCCACATTGGGTAACGTTTGCTAATTACTATGTTTACGTTCCGGGTTACAAAGTTTAACCTCTCACGTAGAAACTATAATGTTTTTCTGTCAACGGTGTATCATTATTTTTCCTTCCGTATGTCCTTACAAATGTTTATACAAAATATCATTGTCCCACGATCACTCTTTTTTTCATTGGGCCCTTCTCAAGTAGCGAAAGTTTAGTTATAGTCACAATGTGAAGAAGTTCACTTCATGTAATCAATAAAGGTATGAGTTTGTGTGACGCTGGCAAAATACCTTAATTTCACTGCAGGTACAGTGGAGACGGCTGCGTGGAGAGCTGTGCTGCGCTACCGGGAGCGCCTCCTCAGAGAAGGCTTCGCCATTACTTACCTGCAACAGAAGTGAACGTGGTTAGCTTTAGAAGCAAAGCACAGATTGGGCTTCAAATAATTTTATAGATACAATATTAATGTAGCACGTTTTCTGTAGGTTGCAAGCAACAATGCATACTTTACACAAAAACTGCTAATGCAACTACACTCTCATATGTAGTTAGTTTAATCGTCCACAGATCATTAACACAATGATATTGGACGTAACAACTTAATACAAAGAGAGAAACGGCCGAAATATATATTTCCAGGATGAGGTTCCGAACTTTTCACCTCAAATTAGTTTTGACCCGTTAAAGAGATCTGCAATAACGTACTTTCAATTGTGATGAAGAGCGTATGAACTGAACAGCACTGCATCCTCGCAACTTCGTTAATAACCGAGATTCAGGCATCGCCTTTTTTTTTTTTAACGTAACTTTACCGTTTCTGCCGCCAGATATAGGTGATTAAGATGAAACTAATTCAGTGACATAACTCTTTTCTATATCTACATCTAAAAAGAAGTCATGGAGTGAAAATACATTCAATATAGAGGAATCTCTGCTGTTTTTGAAGCCGTTAAATGGCCCGTCAACTGAAAGCTTACGAGCGGCCGAGGTAACAGGTGCGTGATGTGTACGTTATTCTCGACGGAGACTTGCGTCGTCGATTCAAAAGATTCGTAGTCGGTTGTGTGTTGCTCTTCGTCCCACCTGCGTTAATACCATCAAAAAGCTTCGTGAGACGAAGTTCTGCATCCACGAAAACGTATGAGAAGGAACGAGTACTGTTACTACGGAAGTCACAGAAGAAGCGTTCTTGCAGCTCCTGCAACAACGAGAGGCGACTATCAGCCAAAGAACGGTTCCGTAGACATAAATATCACACATCCCATATTTATCCCCATCAAGAGCTACATGGTAGCGATTCTCAACAAGGGGTTGCATACCTTCAATGGGTTCTCCAGCAGTAAATTTTGTGGAGGAAGTGGTCTTAACTGATTACACCACGTTCACGAATCTTTTGAGTAACAGGCAGTACTGGTCAACGGAAAGACCTCACTGGCTCCATGTGTTCAACCGACAATAGTGGATTGTGAATGTGTCGCGTGGAATAATCTCGCAGCCCATACTTGGTTGATGTTACGTTGAACGGGGAAAAGTAAATACATTTTTTGATCAATGCTTTACCCTCGTTATTAACCGGCAGATGATATGGTTCCAACCTGATGGTTGTCCTGCCCGTAACTCTTCAGTAGCAAGAGATGCATTATTCAGTAGCAAGAGATGCGCTAGTCCACTTAATTCCAAACCGGTGGGTTTAAAGCTGCACTCTTATTAAGAGGTACCCGGCACGATTTGCTGACCTGACGGCATTAAATTTCTCACTCAAGGATCATGTATCGTATTTGGTCTACAAACAAGTTCCAACGACTGTGGAAAAGATGAGAGATACTAAAGACATGTTCACAACAATGAGTTCATCGTTGCCGCGGCGTGTACGAAAGTGTCAAGACGCAAATGGTTCTTACTTCGAACAACCTCTTTAAAAAAAATCAAATGGAACGTGCGGATGTATAATAATAACTTCATTGTTTGTCTGTTGACAATCTTTGGATTTCTTTATTTCATGACTTATTCTGATGTACTTTTTTTTTACCAGTGTGCATATGCCGCAGCACATGTAAAGAAAAACCATGAAATACACTGGTGTACAAAATTAAAGCAACAAACCATTGTTTCTTCGTCCTGTGTTTAACTCACGATATAATCAGACAAACTCTCAACATATGTCCGTACGAAAGTGTTGTGCACGGAAGATAGCATTCCGGTCAAAGAACAACCACGCAGACGATGACGTCAGGGCATCTATCAAACGGATTAGTGGCCGGCCGTTGTGGCCGACCGGTTCTAGGCGCTTCCGTCTGGAACCGCGCGACCGCTACGGTCGCAGGTTTGAATCCTGCCTCGGGCATGGATGTGTGTGGAGTCCTTAGGTTAGTTAGGTTTAAGTAGTTCTAAGTTCAAGGGGACTGATGACCTCAGATGTCAAGTCCCATAGTGCTCAGAGCCATTTGAACCATTTTGAACCAAACGGGTTAGTGTTTGCTAGGTAGTCCAAATCCACAATCGCTGTGTACACAGTCACAGTCGGTGCTGTATGGCACAGTGAGGACTCCTACCAGACCCTCTGTGGTGGTGGGACATAGAAAGAATGGAAGCACAACAATCGCAAACTGATGTGTCCCGATGGCTTAACGAGAATCGATCTGTTGTTTTTCAGATGTTGCGACATTTCGTAGAGACCGGAGCTGTATCCAGATGACCAGAGCACGACCAACCACATGTGACATCAGAAAGAGTACTGCACAACAGTTGGCACCTGACCTCGCAGCAGCCAATGGACATGTTGCATCGAGACAAACGGTGTACAGAAGGCTTCGGCAGAGTGGCTGTTATTGCCGTACACCTGCAAGTGTACCTCTGACGCGTCTTCAGAGAAGCCAACTTCTAGAGTGGAGTCGTCAACATGTCATCTGGACGGTCGAAGAGTGGGCCAATGTTCTTTCTACAGATGTGCCCTAATTTGGTTTGGAGAGAGATTCTCGACGGTTTCCCATCTGAAGAGAACGTTGAACCAGATTTAGGGACCCAAAAATTGTGAAAAAGAGACCGATATCGAGGAGGGTCCGTAATGGTGTGCGCAGGGATTACGTCGAACACTGGAACACCTCTTCATGAACTGCAGTCAAGTATTGCTATGAGATTTTAGGACCTCATTTGGAATTGTTGGGAGGTGCTGTGGGCCCACAATCCGTACTGATGGACGATAATGCTCGACTTCATAGAGCACAGGTGGTTGATATTTTGTGGGAAATGGAAGAATTTGCACGCATGGAGCGGCTTGCTGGCTCTCCCGATTTGAATCCAGTAGAGCAAGTCTGGGATGCACTAGGGACACGGGTTGCATCACATTAGCGTCCACCAACCACTCTCCAAGACTTGCGAGAAGCTGTGCAGAAAGAATGAGCGCTATGACCTTAACATGAGACTGATGACATCATTCACACCGTGCCCCATCGTTGTCAGGCCTGTACTGTTGCCAGGAGTGGTCACACACCGTGCTGTGCACATTAACCAGGTGTCGGAACGTGTGTCTAAATCCGTTAAGTTGGAAAAACGAGGAACATATTTGTCTATCGTTGTGCATGTTGTAGTTGTTCACTTTCTTTATTCTTTACATTGTTTCTACTTAACTATCAATTGTTTATACTTCTTTGTGGCAAAATAAACGTAACTTTTCAAAATTTCTGTCTGTTGCGTTAATTTTGGACACTAGCGTAATTTGATTTTCATTTATAATAATAAACTTTATCTTGTCAACTCTAATAATACTAACCGACATTCCACTGCGAGCGTCAGATATTTTTATGGGTATTTGACCATTTGTTGAACAATGTTGGATTTCAAAAGTTAATTGTCGTATCTTAATGCCAGTTGAACGACTTTACGGCGATATAACACTTTCTTAGCTTTGTTTATAAATAAATCTTCAGCTACCAGTCACGATTTTTATTTATTTCATTTTTCGCACGACGCGTTTCGGGAAATGATTCATTTCCAAGTGCGTTTTTTGCGTGTATTAAGCCATTTCTCTTGATGTTGTCAATGTGTGAGAGTCTGCTTCATTCCGTTGACTTTGGCCCATTTGTGGAGAGTCTCTCATACACTAAACATCACACACAACTTGTTGTACACTTTACACTTCGAAAATATCTTATATAAGTTTAAGTAAAATAAAGAAAATGAAGTAAAATAAATAAAAATCGTGACTCGTAGCAGGAGATAAACAAACCTATTGTTTTCATAGTCGCAGGCTTTCAAAAACCATTTCTAATGGATCAAATCAGAACATTTTCTTTGGTACGAAACATGTTCATATCGCTGTAAAGTCTTACGTAAGAGCATGAAATTGCGTCTCGACCATGCGGCAGACGTTTTTTTGTTGACTGTCGTAAACTATCGGGTGGTGGAACATTCGACGGCCACAACAACTGCTCAAAAATCAGAAATATGCAGTATTTCTGAGTACCTGGAGTTGCCCGTGTATGTATTTATTAAAATCTTGTGCTTGTCCTCCTCCACCTTCCCCCTCTGTCCATCTCCTTCTCTCCACACTCCCCCCCTGTCTGACCATTTGCTCCTCCCCCACTCTCTGACCATCATCAGCTCCTGCCCCTCTCTTTGTGCATCACCTCCTTCCGCCTCCAAGTCCAGCTCATCTTCCCTGCCACTAATTTTATCTCCTCTCCCCCTCTTTAAGTTCGTCTACTGACCCTCTAAGTCAGTCTCCTCTTCTCAAACTCTCTGTCAATCTCCTCATCCCCCTCTCTCTGTCAATCTCATCTCCCTCTCTCCGTCAACCTCCTCCTGCCCCTTTATCCGTCTGTCTCAACCACTCCCCTTTCTCTGTCCATTTCCTCCTCCCCCTCCCTCTTGACCTACTTCTTCCTCCCATCTGTCTCCATCTCGTCCTTCCCTCTCTCTGTTCATCTTGTCCTTCCCACGTTCTCTCACCATCACCAAGTTATCACGCCCACCACAACAGCAGGCTGGTGGTTATTACCCCCACTATATTTCTTTCCAGATAATAAGTAATATGTTAACCAAGTTTGGTTGAAATGTATGTAGGTGTTTAGAGGAGCGCTTTTCCCGAAATTTTGTCGAAGTAATGACATTTCACATGTATTTCATACACACTTAATGTATGTCACACATACGTGTACACATATTTCACCCATATCTGTAGCGAATTTTGGCCTGAGGTTTCTTTTTCACGCAGCTAAATATTTATGATGTCACATCTCCTGAACAACCATGTTATTTTGCAGGTACATACAGTGGTATATTTAGATAATGTCTGCAAATTTTTTGCGAATAAAGTTGGTAGTACAGACGTAAGAAGTTAAAACGGCAAACTTGATATGACAATTTTCCAGACGTTATATCTTCTGCACTGTGTGTCGTACAATAACATAATTTTGTGGGTCCATTTAGCAGCATATGTGGACAATGTCTGCGAAATGTATCGTGAATAAATTTAGTAGTAAATAAGTAGTGAATGAAAACGTCATGCATGATGCTGCAGTTTCACTGCATGAACAGCGAAAATGTAGTAAGCGATGAACTTTTTTCCTTTCATCATTTTGTGGGGTTTGTCATCGAGAGAAAACTGACCTCCCTTTCCAATCTATAAAAAGATTTACCTGTTCGGGCAAAAGGAGGAAACATTCAAGGGTTTTACACCTACTCAGCTATTTTATCTGACAAAAATGGGGTATATCACTGAAGTCAGATTCGAGTGAATCCACTAAGTCTCGAAGCTGTCATTCAATCTTGTAGACCGTATGAAATTTGCAGTCCTTATAACGACATTCATACATTCATACATTCATAACCCAGCCAAATTGCACAGTCTTCGCACAATGTGTCTGTTGATGAATTACACAATGCACTGAGAGAAATCGCTGTCCTGGGCTCAGCTTAGTTTTTAGACGTCCCACAAATCCCACGTTACAGGCAGCGATACTTGGGGCGCTATCAGTGTCCACGGAAACGAGCTTATTCGAGGGCAGATTCAATTTCGCAACAGCATATTGAACAGCACTAAATATATCTTCGCCTTTACGTGTGTCTCTCATGGGGATTAAATCAAAAAGCTCTTCTGTGATATTTGAATCTATATACACTCCTCGGACGAATATAGCCAATGATGCTGTAACAGTAACGTTGGTACTTTCATCAAGGTACACAGAATATGCAAAGAATTGTTGCCCTCTCACCATTAGATGTCCTTCAACATCTGCACTAAGGTCTTCTATACGGCGTGCGATTGTGTGTCGAGGCAGACAAATTGCATGAAATTGTGTTGTATTTAGAGGACATAACGGATTCACTAGCAATGTCGAGGCATTATTTCAAAAATAGCCTAGTGGAGAATGGTGGTAGATGACCGCAAATGCGGTGAAGTTCAGTCCGTACTTGGGACGGTGGGGTGTGGAGTCGCATAGTTGAGACACATTGCTCCCAACACCCCTGCTTCCTTTTCTTTACTAAAAAGAGCGCTTGCGCCTGGAGTCTCTGGAATGCTATTAAATTATCCATAGAGTGATGACTCTTGTGCCGTTGGAGCGCCCTGCGGGGTTACCTGGTAGCGGTAGCTATATCTTCAGACAACCATCTCACCGGCGGTCGTCGAGCTGAGCCAGAGGAGTAAGGTATCGTTGCTCCTGCAGCATGATTAATAGTATTAATATCATCCTGTACCAATTTGTCGATATCCGTCACACAACTAGCTGCAAACGTGGTTGCAGAGGAGAAAGTCTGCCAACCAGCTTTCTGAAGCGACCAACGTGGAGCATGTTCTAGATGTCTGTGAGTGGAGAGGGAGAGAACGGTAGCAAAATGGTCGTTGTCACAAAGATCGCCATGGGCGCGTCACTGAATCAGGGGTATGATACTCAGGCTGCAAACTCCAAGATCAATAGCTGGAAACGTTCCGTGAGCCACACAGCTCCAGTTCTGAGTAGGCAGACGTCCAGTTCTGAAAGGAGGTGTTCTAGTACTCGGTCTCTGTGAGGTATATTGTCGCCGCCCCACAGAGGACGATGGGCATTAAAGTCCCCCGATAAGAAGAAGGTGACACGGAGCTGAGCCACTAACTCTAACAGCTCGTGATAATGGAATGGTCCGTGTCAGGGTAGACACTAACTTCTAGTGCAGTGGTAAGGGCATCTGCTCACTGAAAATATCAGAGCGTATGAAGGTGCAGACCCACACCGGACGCTCTCTGGACTTTAACGCGACTGGCACAATAGGGAGGTGTGTTACCGGAAACCGTGTTTGCAGAAGCGCTAAGCCAATTACGGAATAAGTAGCCATTAGATGACGGAGTTCGGTCAAATGGCCATAGTAGCACTTACAGTTCCATTGAAGGAGCGTTGGTTTCAGGTCTGAGAAAGTGGCAAAATAGTTTGCTACCAGGTCGTGGTCTACCTGATTGCGCGATCCATCGTCCATTTGCATAGGCTCGACTGCTGTAGGGCTGCAGAGCAGAACATCCAAAGTCTCAGAAAGTAATTTACGTTTCTGCTTATCCTTCGGAGACTCCGATTTCTGTGAAGATTTCCGCATTTTATCTTCCGGGAGCAAACAGGACCGTACCTTTCTTCGTACCGCAGCGTGTGAGAACTGAATCATGTCCTGAGAGGGCGCATTTTGACAGGTGTCCTCAAACGTGACACCAGAGGATAACTAGGCATCTCTGGCCACACCGATGGTGCGGGAATAACCGGTGCTATAGGTGTAGGGGATGAAGGAGCTGACATTCTCTCCCCCAAATGGAGGACAGGCCCTGGAATACGATCAAGGCCTGGAGGTGTCGTGTCACACATTGTCATCATGTAGGGTGTGGACTGTGAAACGACAGTCGCAAAATTGAAGACTGTATGGGTTCTGAGCACTATGGGACTTAACATCTGAGGTCATCAGTCCCCTAGAACTTAGAACTAACCTAAGGACATCCATGCCCGAGGCAGGATTCGAACCTGCGACCGTAGCGGTCGCAAGGTGCCAGATTGAAGCGCCTAGAACCGCTCGCCCACAGCGGCCGTCGAAGATCATGTCAGTCGGATGAAGTATTTAAAACTTTTTCCTTCCCTCTTGATAAGACAGGCGGTCAGCCGTTTTATAATTTCGAATTTTCTTTTCCCTCTCAAACACCGAGCATTGCGGTGAACGAGAAGGCTGCGGTTCCGGCAGTTGACACCTTGAGGGGGTTGGTCATAAGTGCTGCCCTCATGGGACGCCCGTCTACATGTACTACAGATAGCCTCGTTAGAACAGCGGGAGGACATGTGAAGGCCTGACATCACCATCACACCTATAAACCATGACCTTGACTTCTCATGCAAAATGTTGTTGTCGAAGGCTAGGGTAAAAACTTCAGTGTCCACTCTATTATCTTAGGGTACTTTCTGGATGCGGCGAACGAAATGGACTTCACGCCGCGAAATATTAGTATGAAAGTGGGGGGGGGGGGGGGTCCACTGGGGGCCTAACCGCACAATGAACCTGGGTTCGGCGTGGGCCGGCGGAGGGGTGCTATGGACTGCTGTAGCCTGTTGTGGAGTTGTGAACCACTGAGGGCTCTGGAGGGGATGGAGCCTCTCTGTCGTTTCTAGGTCCCCAGTTCCACATGAAACAAGAAGTCCTTCCCCAAACGGGCCGGACTTCAGTAAAATTTGGAAAGTGGAGTTCAAACCCAACCAGAATTTAAAAAGCCCAAAAATGTGAGGGGAAAAAGCGTTAAAAAGGAAAAAACGAAAAAGTGAAGAGAGAAAAACTCTCAAAAGTTCGAAAACAGTCACAAGACCAAAGTAAAACGAAACCTGACTCCTATTAGTCGACTCTTACGATAGGCACGGAAGGGCCGCGGCTCTGTTCTGGCCCCTGACACCGCAGTGGGGGCCTGATTTAGAGATTACACTTCATCCTCATGTCATATTTTTTGGTGCTGTCCCGCCACAGTCTCGGTAACGCTTCTGAATTGTGTATATGTCAGCGTAATTGTTATACATTAAATATCCATCCAGAGAATGTCCAAGTGTCTTCGAAAACGTTTTATCTATATAAATGTATGTATAAAGAGAACAGTATTGTCTGCTAACCAGTCAGTCGTTATATTGGTATATAACTTGCTTCAGTCATTTAGGCAGGCCGGACATTTTGTCACATTTCAACTTGCAATTAGGAATGGCTATAAAGCCGAAATTACGATTGTGTGAAGAAAACGAATAGTGGTTTATAGTTTAAAAGCGGGAATTTCTTTCCAAACATCTGCATATTTAACGGCAACGTCGGGAGTCCGCGGTTATAGTTGTTCTCATTTCTGAACGAGTCGAGTCCATTCGTACCCGACAACAGGCCCACGCGACGAGTGGGCTGCGGCGAAGACTCGCGAGTCGAGTGAACGGGCGCACGGAGAGGTCACGTCACAGTACTCGCTGGCAAGCTTAAAGCGTGTTCACGCAGCTCATTTCTGATCTTTAGCAGGCTGCCGGCAATACCGAAACACAAACGGCTGCATTTGGCATGGTGGCGTCACTGCAAGCACGGGCTGCTGATAAATGGCATCACATTGCGTTCAGTGACGAATCGCCGTTGGATGCTACCTCGCATGCATGTTTTGGAGAGGCACAGCTGTGTCACTCCTGGCGTTACGGTGTACGCTGTCATCAGATACAGCTTCAGATCACGGCCAGAAATGATCGAGGGAGACCTGACGGCACAAGCCACACCACGGCACCTGCGTCCCAGTTTGTTACCTCTCCTGCAACAGTCTCGTGGTGCCATTTTTCAATAGGGGAATGTTCGACCACACATAACATGTATCTGCGTCCCGTGGCAAGCAAGGTCGGCATATCTGTCCCCGACAGAACATGTCTGGGACCAGCGCGGTCGTCAACTCCTCCCAGTGCCAGAACACAGATTGTCTTAGAAGAGGATGCAATGCCTTTGTGACTCCCTTCCCAACCGAATCGGTGAATGCGTCCAGGCCCGGGGGGGTGAAACGTCATACTGATAAGTGGATTTGTACAACTTGGTTCTCTGTAAATTTGACTCTACATTGTAATGGCTGAAATAACATCACATACCCTTTAAACCTGTGAAGTTTCATTTCGTTTCCTTCTCCCATTATGGATGTTTCACTTAATTTGTCAATCAGTATATTTGAAATATTAACTTTTC
Source organism: Schistocerca gregaria (assembly GCF_023897955.1). Classification (NCBI taxonomy): domain Eukaryota; kingdom Metazoa; phylum Arthropoda; class Insecta; order Orthoptera; family Acrididae; genus Schistocerca; species Schistocerca gregaria. Next base: position 75,243,001 of record NC_064931.1, read on the forward strand.
GAATTAACTTTCCATTTAATTCGGACCAAATTTCTCGTATGGTCCACGGGTAGGGAACGTAATACGTGTAATTTCATGCAGGAATTCTGATACTTACAATATATAAATTGTGTTTTAGTCAGCAGTGATTTGTGGTAGGCAGATTTCGGAACTGTACTGTTGATCCTCATCGTCAAACGCTTCAAATCTTAGACGTCACTGGAACAAAGTACAAAGAACGACACGCCACGTTGCCTACGACACTTTCGCTTACATAGTAACGTGTGCTATAATATTACCTTAAAAAATTGCATCTATCTTTACGTCGTAACGCGTTAAGGCAGCTGTTTCTCAATCAGTAATGCTTAAAGAACCAAGATTCGTAATTGTAACATGATTCTGTGTCAAGTAGTGAACTGCAGGTGAAAACATATCAGTGTATTCTTTATCTGGTTATATGACACACACTGCTCTTCTTCTGTTAGTATCCATTTGGTAGCAAGTATCTCTCCAATCAGCGATGAAATTGTGAGTAATCACATTTCTGAAACTGCCCCTCTACAACAGCTTCTTCACTTGAACTTGGATACAGGTTGAAAGTAGTTAGTTGAAGTGTCAAGTGTCAGGTTATTTATTCCTACGCGACTTTTGAGTTGCAAGTCTGTTGCAACGAAGTTCTGTATCAGTTCTGTATCTCCTATCGGTCGCTTAATGTATAAGGGCAGTCAAATGAAAACGAGACAGATGGAAAAAAACTGTTTATTATTGTTCCGGCGCAACGACAAGCGCAGGTACGAAGATCAAGAACGATACAGCTGAGAAGGCTGTGAGACGACGTCAGCCAATAGTTCGCTGACTAGGACCGCAGCACGACAGGAGCGGCCTCTATCCGAAGAGAATATAAGAGGAGGAGCCGTCATCCTAACTGTTTAGCTGAGACTTGTGTCCTACATAAATTGCTTGCAACGAAATTGTATATATCGAACGACATTGATTATTTGCATGTCGCCAATTGCTTGCAACACTCCACAGTGAAAAAGAGAAAGCTAATTATTGTCAATTCAATTACTGTAATAAACTCCATTAATATGATTTCCTTCTATGTTGTATCCGAGGAAACAGCTTCCTAGGTACCCTATATTACACGAGGGGGCAGGATCCCACCATTATTTCACAAGAAATCACCATAGCTGTCAATACATTTATTTCACTGTGAGATATGACGATCAACGACTACATTGAAAAATGTTTCCGGTTGCTTAGAGAACCATGTTTGTATCAAAGAGTGCACTCCGATGCAAATTGACAGCCCCGAATGCCTTTTATCAGGGCTCCAGAAATATGTAAATCGCATGGGGAAAGATCGGGAGTGCACGGAGGATGTATAAGGGATTCCTAGCGAAACTTGTGCAGCGTAGTCGAAAGTACCTGCGAACAAAATGCCGGTCCACATGTCGCCGAAGTTGTTTCGACTACGCTGCCCAAGTTTCGTGGGGTTGGGTTGGGTTGTTTGGGGAAGGAGACCAGACAGCGAGGTCATCGGTCTCATCGGATTTGGGAAGGACAGGGAAGGAAGTCGGCCGTGCCCTTAGAAAGGAACCATCCCAGAATTTGCTGGAGCGATTTAGGGAAATCACGGAAAACCTAAATCAGGATGGCCGTACGCGGGATTGAACCGTCGTCCTCCAGAATGCGAGTCCAGTGTGCAAGCCACTGCGCTACCTCGCTCGGTGCTCAAGTTTCTTTGGGAATCCCTTACACATCTGTTATACAGTCTCGATCTATTCCCGTGGTATTTTCATATTTTTGGAGCCCTGAAGAATGAGATTCACGGTCATAGATTTTCTTTGAGCCAAGAGGCGCATGCCTTGTTACAGTCACGGTTCCGTACTCCGAGGCAACCGAAAACGCTTTTGCATGGAGACATTGACCGTTTTTCTCGAAGTGGGATAAATGTAATAACAGTTATGGCGACTACTTTTGAAATAATAAAAATTTTACTTACTTTTTCTGTCTACATCATACCATACTCTTTGATTAGGCAAGTGAATGCATTTCTGCTAGCCTATACTTGAGAGGCAGTGTGGTCTGCCCAGTCAGAGACCCATGTCGCTTGTTTGTGAGTACCGTTGAACGATGGAAAAATTACTCTGATTCTGAATGTGTTGTTGACTTTCGGCTTCTTTTGCTGCTTCCACGTTTTGCTACGTCGACTAGTGTAGCAGCTGGCTTATAGATAATTTGTATTTGTGATAAGGTTAATTTTTGATCGTCATTTACATGCAACGAGCTATGAGAATTATGGCGAGGTGCCGGATCCGACTTTCAACTGGGTGTAACGTTTTGTTTGTGGCATTTTCAGGTCTCTAAATGAACCTTCACTTGTGTTCAGCGTTAACTTCCGTTGTTCAGAGAGGCAGATCGTGGCCTATGAATATGGTACAGTATGGGTTTTTTTATGCGTTTATCCGCACAGTATGTTTAATGGCTACATCACATTCTCGTTATTTTAAATGTGTTCGGGGTTTTCTGATGTGTCTAGAAATTCTATTTACTCAGTTTTTTCATATATGGCCCTGTGGTCCAGCACAGGACAACTGTAATCCGTAATTTCTTATTGCTTTTGAAATTAGTCGCAATAATTACGAATTTAACTAAAGTATACGATTTATTTTCCTCCCACAGTCCGTGAAACCCATGCTAAAAATTCGTTGCACACGTGCTTGTGTATTCACTATCGAATCTTTATTTAACCTGAGCACGAACGTTAATGTGAAATTGCCTTTAGTAGGAATATTCATCAATGTGAAACCACACTGAACCAGCAGAAACCTTTTTCAGTTCCTTACATTCCATTACAGCTAAGAAGAGACTCCGAGACTACTAGCTGTTTATCAGATTAATATTTGACATGTTCGTGTGTAGACAGGTGTCACCTGTCAGACTGAGACTCGCATCCTCATAGCACTTTGTCTACCTACAAGGAAGATCAATTATATGTTGGCCGAATCAGGTTATGGAACTTCGAGAAGTAACTATTAAATTCATTCAAATATTTATCCAGGGCCCCACTGCTTCACTTTGCTCAATGTAAGCACCCTCTAATCTTGGATATGTTCATTAAACCGTGGTAGAGGGCGTTATAGATTATTTCTTGGGTCAAAATTTTGTATAACAGGGGCACCAGGGACACATGTTGAAGACATTTTACTCAAATCACATGTTCTCATATACTTAGTTTAGTTACACACACACACACACACACACACACACACACACATACACACACAAGCACGCACGTACGCGCATACAGAAAGAACATGCAGAAGGCTTACGAGCTATATCGTCCACGCATCGCACCATCTTTCCCAGACTATTGATAACATGAATATTCGAGCTGTAATTCTTGTTTCATACGTTTTTTATTAAGATACTCAAACACAGAACTTTTAATTTTAGTAAAACGAAGAACATTTAGTTTTTATTTACACTTACATGTTTTGGATAATTGGCAACTAATATTGATATCACATCTGATGAAAAAAATCCACGAAACAGCTTTTTAAGGACGAAGAAAATAGGTACTGTGGAGGTAGGAGGTAAGCATGATTTGAACTTATCTCTAAATTTACGGAATTAACTGGAAGGTTGTGAGGTGGCAGTGTACAGGACAGTAGTGGAATCCGATTTGTACCGTGGAGTCTTGTTTCATTTCATCAGAGCTCAAGAGTGTCAGATCGTGTTTATTGCCCGAAAGAAGAGAGGAAACAAGGAGGTGATCTGCATTTCAATTCAGAAATTTTTAATGCTTCTGGACAGATTCCCTATTTAGAGACAACAGTGACCACTAATAGTACAGAAACGCATCTTGCAACTTCTTATTGTACAGAACGTAAATCACTGAAAAATATTATACAGAATCTAATCATACAGAACGTAAATCATTAAAACATACTCTAAAACGCGCACGTACAGAGTGTCTCAAGAGTACTTGTCAGTATTCAGTGATATCACAGCTGCGATCATTCCAAGCAAAAAAGTCGAGTACATGTGGGCTCTAAAACGCATACGCTAAGAACTACGAGCACTTGTTCAGTGGTAGAGATGTTTCACAGCAGTGAAGACGATGAAGTGGTCATAGCTCTTAACGTACGTAATTTAGACGTCATGTTTACTAGACTCTGCTTTTACTGATCGTTCCTGTCATACACCTGAATATTGACCCTAATTCCTGGGACATCCTGTACAGCAAAATACTTGGAAGAGCGACTAAGATATTTAATGGTAAGAGAACTGTTCCTAATAATCATAAGTTGAAAGCAGACGTCGCATAAACTACATCGATGACACGCTGCGCAAGCAGCCAAGCATCTCACACGTGCACTTGTCACATACACTTTGCCACAGGTGAGGAGCAAGGAACGGCATAAAGACGAATTATTGCCGACAGAGAACAGATGCCTTTGTTTTATCCAGAAGATGTTTTTAAACGAAGACTTGTTCAAAGCGAGAGGTGTCATAAACTTCACCGCGGGTATACGTAAAACTAGACGTGTCTGTTCGAGGTGTTTTCGTTCTTACCGAAGGCTTTCATAAACTTGAAGGCGTCGCCGGGTACTTCGCTAATTTGTAAGCAGCACAACTATTATTTGCACTAGCATCAACTCAAAGAAGGCTCCCCCCTGTATTCTTCCTCCTCCCTCACGACTGTATTGTTATACTGACTGACGATTTAAGTTCTTATTGAAACCATCAGTGTAGCAGAATTCATGCTGCGGGACGCAGTCTTGGAGTCGCGCAATGAGGTGTAGCAATACCCGGACAAGTATATCACAGGGCATACTACAGCTTGCAAACAATGTTTTTGTATGTAGGGAAAATGACAAATGACCAACCATGATAAACGAAATGTGCACTACATTGAACGCCAAAAGGACCGAAATCCATTCCCATACCAGTCAGTGTGCCTTTAGTTTCCATATGTGCTCATGTAGCGCCAGGAATTCGTCATGGTAGCCTCTCAACTAATGAAAACAACTTTAAGTTTTAACTGGCTTTCTTCTGTGCTTCTATGGGGATATTAATGGTACAGAGAACTTCCAACGTCTTATCTCCTTCACTTCTGAACCAAAATAATAAACGATGTCTGCGGCTGATGTTTGATCTTACGAGTGGATTTTAAAGGGTACAGTTTAGGCTACGTGTAATGATTTTTTGTTGCGGACTAATGCAATACAGGGCATTTATTATCACTGATGTGTCTTCCACGCCACGTAGCAGCTAGTATATCTATACTACTATCTATACTGCCCCTACCGCTGTCGTTTTATGCAACCTGCAATGTTTAGTTACCCTTCATAAAACACGTGCGAGATTTTCATATTCTCTTTTGCTCTCTACGCCCAAACTATCAGCCCTACAGAAAAAAATGTGCACATCTTTTTGTAGGAAATTTAATGCAGTTAAGTTGTGTACTGAAATACGTTTTCTTTGGAGGCCACGGTTCTCGAGTTATTCAAGAAAACCGTATAAAAGTGACCTTCAAACGCACTTCCACTCAACTCTCACCCCTCACCAGACATGATTTCTAGTCTGTTGTTCGTGGCACTATCTCCTACCACTACACGAACTACTCTCGATATTCGACCTTTCTCAGTATCTATTGATTAGGCTATTATGCCATCAACATAGTCGGCTATTCCGTTAACAATATTAATTTTAACGTTCCTCTGAGGCTAATGAACGAAAAACTAAAACTAATTACGCAAACAATTCCATCCGAATTTAACCCTTACAAGCACAGCAGTTTCTTAGTCAGAAGGCCTGACTAATACAACGATTAATTTTTATGCTTTATTTATGATGTTAAAATACACAACATTGCCAGGTAAAATTTACATAAATGTCAATTTTAGAATCTTCAATTGTTCGAATAAGCCTGTGGGGTTACAAGTCAAGTCAATAAAGACCAAAAAAGATCGAATGTGGGAAATAATTCGTGCAGTGGCAAATACTTGTACAGTGAAAAGAGGGAGTACCATAAGTAACATACTAGAAATCTTGACCGGTGGTGGATGAGTGTGGGAGGAGGAGTCCGTTCGAAGGTCCCTTTCGTTCGTTTTTATTGAATAACTCCAAAACTGTGGTGTCTGGTGAACACGTAGGACAACGAACAAAATTTAACTACATTAAAGTTATGTTATTTTTTTCTGTTGGACTAATAGTTTGCGTGTAACGAGATAGAGAATACGAAAATCTTGCGTGTGGTTTATGAAGGCCAGTTATAACATTGCGGGTTGCATAAAGTACAGCGACAGGGGCAGTTGACTCACGTTGTACACTGGGGTGACTTAAGTCATGGAATATCACCTAATACTGTGTCGGACCTCCTTTAGCCCGGTGTAGTGCAGCAGCTCGACGTGGCACGGACTCAAGAAGTCGATGGAAGTCCCCTGCACAAATATTCAGCCATACTGCCTCCAGAATACTACTAAGGAATTTGAATCGTCCAGAACTTCGCGAATTACTGTCAGTGAAGCTACCATCCTCACATATGCAGTAGCTGGTGATGTCTCTCACACTCCGCATACCAATTATTCCAACCGATTTGTTCAATTACTGATCAAGGTTTTGTTTGCAATAATAATAAACAAGGGTCAAGGTCAGAGAGTACTGGGAGAGGACATGGACAGAGAGGGGAGGAAAGAGATGGGGTGTCGAGGAGATGGACAGAGAGAGAGGGAAGGAGGTGATGGACAGAGCGTGGGGCAGAAGGGCATTGCGACGTATATCCAACTCCATTACATCTTTAGAAACTGCGAAGTATTGCCCAGTTCGCTAATTTCATTTTACAGCAAGCATATTACCACGAAAGCAGATCTCAACTACACCTTTTGCACATCTTCCTCGTTGCAGTGAGTGTCAGAAAAACATAAAAGAGAAGAAAATTGGCGGCACACTGTTTTCTGTAACAAACAGGATGTCTCAAAGGAAGACGTTTTTTATGGAACTTTGATCATCACATACATATAAGACAATGACTGAAGTATTGGCTTGTGTTGCACAGGAACAACTTGCACGGGCTAGTGACTGCTGATGGCAGTGCCGATTGTCCGTAAGCCTCAGCGGACTAGAAACACAGCGTCCTCTACAAAACTGGTATATAAAGTAGTATCATAGACAACCTCAATCGATTAACTGCTTAAACCAGCTGCAGCTGCCTTGGCCTACATGCTATTTAACACTTCTAATGTTCAAATGTGTGTGAAATCTTATGGGACTTAACTGCTAAGGTCATCAGTCCCTAAGCTTACACACTACTTTACCTAAATTATCCTAAGGACAAACACACACACACCCATGCCCGAGGACGGACTCGAACCTCCGCCGGGACCAGCCGCACATTCCATGACTGCAGCGCCTTAGAAGTGTTAGCCGTGTGGGATTAGCTGAGCGGTCTAAGATTTTATATTATTTGATATGTTACTAAAATGCATCTGGAGTTAGACTAGTTTCATTGTAACGTCTTGTTGAAGTGATGAGAGAATTTCTATGTCGAAGAAGGGACTATAGGTATCGTGGTCACGCTGAAATAGCTGAATATCTACTTTTACACGATTACTTTACAATTCATAAGTGTCAGGTAGAGGGTTTATCGAACCACAACAAACTATTTCTCTAGTGTTCCACTCTCTAAGAACGCGCGGAGAAAACGAATACTTAAATCTTTGCGAGTTCTGGTTTCTCTCATTTCATTCCGACCACCAATTCTCTCTGCGCAGGACCTTTGACCATCATATACATATAAGACAAAAATTTTCGCATCTAGAGGAGGACGTCGGTTACTGAAATTTCGTGAAAAAATCTCGTCGCAACGTAAAACGTCTCTGTTTAATGACTGCCACCCCAGCTCGCTTATCATATCCGTGCCACTCTCCGTCCTGTTTCGCAATAGTACAAAACGATCTGCCCTTGTCTGAATATTTTCCAAGTCCTCCGTCAATCCTGTCTGGTAAGAATCCCATACTGCATACCAGTGCTCTAGCGGAGGACGGTAAAGCTTAGTGTTCGCAATCCTTTAGTGAATTTGTTGTATCTTCTAAGAGTTGCTGCCAATAAAACGCAGTCTTTCGTTCACCTAATCAACAACATTACCCTTGTCGTCATACCAATCTAAGTTGTTCGTCGTTGTCATCTCTACGTATTTAGTTCAATTCGCAGCCTTCAGATTTGTGTGATTTATCTTGTAACCGAAATTCAGATGATTACTTTTAGTACTCACGTGGGTGACTTCACATTTTCATTATTCCCCCTTCTCACACCACACAGATATCGTTTCTGAATAATTTGGATCATCTGATGACTTAATGAGTCGCTAAATGACAGCATAAACTGCACACTATCTAGGAGAGTGATCTTTGTGCCAGGAAATCACAAATACAGTCGCGCAACTCAGACGATACTTCGTAGTCACGATACTCAACAGACGAGCAGTTTGATTGTCAGCCACGTAGTACGGCCGTCTTTTTGGCTGTTCGGGACGCCAGAGCCAGTCTGCCGTATAACGCAGGAAGTGGGCTTTGTCCAGCGTGGAGCGGATCGATCGATCTTCCGGTAATCTGGCTCAAGTGGCTAGCCTAGGAGCTAGAGACTTTTCCACGAAGGCGCGTGTTTTTAAGAACATTTTGGAAGTAAACTTGCACGGCGTCCAGGCAGTCAGCAACACATGCAAGAACAGTTCTGTTAGTGGGAGCCGCAAAGAGCCTGGATTCTAGGTTATATGACACAATGTGTCGTTGCATGGCGCCCGTGAATGGAGGAGACAGCTGGCAGTCCTCCCAAGTCGGTAGTTTCTCATTTCTAGTCACCAACAAAGCTACTGTTCGGAATAGAAAGCCTTCAAATTTCACATGTGCCAACGTGAAATTCTGAACAGCCACCTTATGATTTTCTTGACGAGCGTCACGGTTTAGTGAGTGTACAAGTTCTCGGTAAGCAGAGCTACTATCTGCCTGGAGATGAAAGAGAGAGACGTGACCAGGTCTCGCGGTGGCAATTACTTCCATTTGTTTCCGTGGAAAATTTAAGCGTCATGTTTTTTGTGTTACTTCTTGCCCTTTCACATCTAAACTGTTACCCTGTTTTATTTTCGGTGGAGACGGTGGGCAAAAGTTTCTAGGAGACAGGCCGAAGCAGTGTATCGACAGTTAGTGGTGTATGTTTTCGACTATAGTGGTCACATTTTGGAATCGTCCTGAACGCAGTTACATAGCAACAAGGCATTAATCGCAACTTTTGGAGCAGTGAAAAATTCAGTCTTGCTCGTCAAAGGGAGACTGACGAAGTTTCTAAAACGACGATAATTTTTCCACCGATGAACGTTTTCCTTGTTACTCTTCGGACCAACAGGTCACATAATTTGAGTGGCGCGAACAGCGCGTGGATTCTGGCCCGGTCTTAAGCCAGACCTCGAGTGACCACGTGGGAGCTCCCAGGATGAAAAGGAGGAACGTTTCACCCTGGGGTGCGTCGTGCCGTGTTCGCTGTCAACGTCAAACGCCGTTTTGGTCCTAATTATAAACAAAATTTTGTAAAAACGGTTACTTTCACGCCCAGTTGACAGAGAAGCCTCAAATTAGTATTGCTCAACGCCTGTGTCGCGCCTCTCCATCATGCTGATGCCTCAAGTCATAGCAGTTAAGTCACCGCTGGACGCTACTATCGTGCATGTTTCTATTTCACTGGCAGCAAATATCCTCGAACTGGTTGTCATACCATAATCATCTCAGGTTCTGTGTATAGACACAAAGTAACGGTTCATTTAAAACTCATAACGGAGGCCGACGATTACGAACGGCGACGTTCGCTTTTTGCGGCAGCGAGGCAACAAGAAACTACCGTTGGAAGTGGATTCTTTGTTATCGAGCAAATACACTGCCAGGGACAAATTAGTCCTTCCTTTTAGATGCTTCAGTTTACCCAAGATTTATTGTTGCAACAGTGCATACCGAGTACACTAGCAGATGAGTAGCACACGCGGTTCTGAGGTACCATGTGCTGACCCATGCTCCATAGGCAGCAGTGCAGGCGCTGACTCTGGCAGCCAGCCGGCCGTACAAACGGCGAATACTGTCCTGGGATACGTTACGCCACGCCTGCTCGACCCGTTCACGTAGTTCTGTAAAATTTGTTGGCTGGCGAGTCGCACAAGTCACTTCTCGTTGTCCGCAACTCGTGGTCGTGCGGTAGTGTTCTTGCTTCCCACGCCCGGGTTCCCGGATTCGATTCCCGGCGGGGTCAGGGATTTTCTCTGCCTCGTGATGGCTGGGTGTTGTGTGATGTCCTTAGGTTAGTTAGGTTTAAGTAGTTCTAAGTTCTAGGGGACTGATGACCATAGATGTTAAGTCCCATAGTGCTCAGGGCCATTTTTTTTCACGTCTGGTCACATCACATCCCACACGTGCTCGATTGCAGACATGCTAGGAAATCGTGCTGGCCAGGGAAGTTACTGCACGTCTTGCGGAGCACGTTGAGTTTCACCTGCAGTGTGTGCGCGAACGTTATCCTACTGCAACAAAACATCACCTTCCTGTTGCAATAACGGCAAAAGAACAGGTCTAAAACATTCTGCACGTACCGAGTGCTGGTTTGTGTCTCCTCCGGGAATACCAAAGGTGAACGAGAGTTCTAGCTTATCGCATTACAGATCGGAAGGCCCGGAGTGGGACCAGTACGTGTTGGACGAATGCAGTTTACGAGACGGCACTTAACAGGTCTACGTCGTACGCGTGCAGGTAGGATCTGATGTCATCACTCAAGACCACGGCGTGCCGGTGCATCTTGGAAGTGATCCTCTGACGGCAACAGTCGAACCACGCACCTCGACGCTGTGGCGTGAGTGGAAGACGCGTGCCTGCGCGTAGTCCCTCTGCTAATAACCAGTTCGCAACAGTTCGTGTTGACACGTCTCGGCTCACATGCCCCCTTATCCGTGCTTTGGTAGCGGTACGATCTGCCACTGCTGTCCTTACAACACGTCGATGCTAGCGGGCATCTGCGCTGCGTGGACGTCCAGAACCTCGGCTACACGTGTGAGAATGTTGCACAACTGACGAACCACTTCCAACTAGTGTGGCAATTCTCCGGAAGGATCATCCTGCCACTCGAAAGGCCACAATTTGACTCCTTTTAAACCCGCTCAGTTGGCTGTAGGAAACACGAGTGTGTCTCCGGTTTCCTGCTTGCTTCGCCCATCTGCACCACACTAAGCCTCCTGGCTGTGAGCATTCCCTGTTAAATGAAAGACACAGATGGCGCTCAAGTGGCTATGTCACTACGCTATCTGTTGGCAGACGACATTGAAACCATTAGCAGTGTATCTACTATCCCCTCAGGTAGCGTATGCTGTCATCCGATCAAAATCGACGTCGTCTTTTCAGACGTACTATTTTTTTCCAGCAGTGTATATTTTTGTGTTGGCAGAAGAGCCAACACCGTGTTACGAGTGGAGGCCGAAATGCACGCGTTTTAGCTCAGGCTGGCATGAGAAGGGAAAAACTATACTGACGTGACGTCTGGAACGTGGCAAGGAATGAGAATTCAGAAAGCGGACGTAATTAGTTTCATACTTAACTTTAATCCATTAATGATGAACGCCGCTCTTGACGGTAAATGATTCAAAATATTATCTGTTCAGATCATAGTAACTGAGTATGGCGCCTTGCTAGGTCGTAGCAAATGCCTTAGCTGAAGGCTATGCTATACTGTCGTCTCTGCAAGTGAGAGCGTATGTGGACAGTGAACCATCGCTAGCAAAGTCGACTGTACAACTGAGCCGGGTGCTAAGGAGTCTCTCTAGACTAGACCTGCCGTGTGGCGGCGCTCGGTCTGCAATCACTGATAGTGGCGACACGCGGGTCCGACGTATACTAACGGACCGCGGACGACTTAAAGGCTACCACCAACCAAGTGTGGTGTCTGGCGGTGACACCACATATATACTCAAGCATACGAAATCCCGCATAAAATGAACTTAGTACCGCCCAATTCCAACATTAGCCATGTTACATTGTAATAATTACTTTGTGCAAACATTTAGGATTCACTGGAAGATACTACGGAACTGAAGTAGCCCGACTCACATAGCAGGCTGCACAATGATCATCAGGTCTGCCTCATGAGCAATTCGTGGTAGCCTGAAAAAAATGCATAAAGGTACTGCTGCTAGGCTCGAGTATAGACGATACTCGAAGCTAATGGAAGAGACACAGTAGATCTAAAGGGTCTGCACGATACATGTGTGGCTACTTTGTTTACTGATAGCATGACAACGTAACCGTAAAACAACATTTTTATGAAAGAATATTGCAATCTTGTTACCAACAATTATGTTGTATAGTGGTTCTAGCATGTTGAAATTAAGTTTTGCCACATTTTGTCCCTTCAACATGATAGAGCCGAATGAGGCGAGAACAGAAACGACGCAGGGTTTCGCACTATCGCCAAGACGTCGTCCCAGATGTAACAAAGCGACCAATGAAAATTCATAACTGGAAGACCAACGAGAAAGCGTTGTGTTTTACCCACGGGACTGTAAACTGAGTTAACTTCCAGACTGGAAACAGTTGATTTTTCTTCGCTATGTCAAGCACTGCCGCTTATTTGAAAATTTGCCTGCTTATGTGTTAAAAACGTTTCCTCTGAATTTTTTTTAAATTTTCGATAACTGCACTTGTTTGTGAAAATTAGTTTACTGTTTTTCTCGTTCTGCTGTTTTCTACAGTAAAATCAGATAAACTAAGTGTCATGAAGTGAAATTTGAAACTTATAGAATAGTTTCTACCATACATGTTTGGTGTATTTTACGGCTGAATGTTCGTTAGCGCAGTTGTAAAAACAAGATCTGTATCTTGAATGCTGTCAAATGGGCGTCAAACAAATTTTATGAAGTGCAGTTATTTACACAGAGTGTAAACGCATAGCACTATATGGAAAATTGGTATTTTTCATAGTAAAGTCTGGTATCGTGTTCACACTGCGTATCCGTTGTACCTTGAAGCATTTGTTGTATCACACATTTTTACATTTTGATTCAGATGTTTCGTTATAATATTATCCTGTTACAAAATGTAAGCTTTAGACACGTAAACAGATCTCCTGAAGTTGTTTAAACTGGACCCCTTACGTTTTACGTCCAAAGTATTAGTACACAGTCTCATTCTCTTGGAATTCTCTTGCTGATTCCAGGAGGATAATAGGGAGGGCTGATCACAGAAAGTCGTGTCTGCCTAAAATGACTAAAGCTAATGATGTAGTCTGACAACAGTTTGATTCGGAAGAAGGCCAGGGAGCAGTTTAATATTCGAAAAACAACTTTTATGCGGGTGTCCAAGAAGAAGTACAGTACACCTGAGGAAGCAGCAAAACTAAAAAGGGGCACACCGATACTGTTCGGTAGAGATCTTGAAGAAAAGTAGTTTAGTGTTGTCTTGCTATGGAAATTTCCTTCTTCACACTCACTCGCAATTACTTGTGAAGAATGGCTATATAATTATAAAAAGATAAATAACACAAGTACCCATTCAAAGACGAAATTGCTGGGGAAATGTGGGGTTGTTCTTAAACGACACAAAACCAAACTGTCAGAAACAGATCCTACAGGAACATCCCATAACAGAGCTCTTGCGTTCAGCAAAGAAAATGCACAGAAATTCTATGTCTTTCTGGAAGATGCGGTAAAACGACTTTAGTAAGAAAACGAAAATAAACCTACACACGGATGGAACATAGCACTTTCCGATTAGCCTTCCAGTTCCGACTTTTCATTAGTCACTTGGTTAGAATGGTGGGGATAGTGGAGAAAATTGTGTCGCTTCCGTTTTCGTGCCGTATGAGTGGTGGAGGGGGAAAAGGACGCACGCAGAGAGGGCTAGCTTTATCTTCAATTCCGTACCACGACACCACAATTTATACAGTATGAACTCGCGACTGGTCTCAGTATGTCGTAGAGACAGCCACCCCGTGGACTGCAGCAACCCCTTTCACGCCGACGAAGACAGCGTCTGGTCGCGGTGTGAACTCTACGAGACACTGAAAGCACGGAGCACACGTTTTCGCAGTCACATCTTACGGGACTGAGGGCAGATAGGCATGGAGCACCCTCATACATGTGCAGTCTTCTTCTAGCCATTCTAACAAACTCTGAGAGCTGTGGAATGGTGGCGCTGTCTTACTGAAGGCTACAGTCACTCGGTGTACTGTGGCCTAGCAGTCGTCTGCACGTGATCGGACAGTAGCTTCCTGTATCACTCGCCGGCAGCTGACAATGGAAAATGGCTCACGGATAACACTTCATTCCAGATCAACCTTCTGACATGAGAATACCTCCTTCTGCGGCCCGAACAATGCCCTGCAGATGTTTAACTAGCGTCACATTTGAGTAGTAACTCGAGCTTTCTAAAATTTGCACCGTCTTCATGGGCAACAGGTGACTTGACTGCTGAGACCCGTGAGTGCCTTTTATAGAATTACGTTCTTCTAATAAACATTATTTAACGAAAACTTCATTTCCGGCAGGGAGTGATGCAGGGGACAGCTTCTGCTCCACACTTCCGGTCCTGAGGAAGGGGAACGAGTTATAATTCTTTCATTGTCGATTTCCTGAATTTGCGGATCCCTTCATCTAGGTGCCGCCACATCGATCGCGGCATACAGCCTATGAAGATGGTGCAAATTTTACAACCTCAAGTTCCCACTGAAATATTACGTGAATTTAACATCAACAGAATTTCGTACAAATTATGATTAGTTACTCTGTGCAGTTCATTGTTTTTATTCTGTTGGATCTAACTTCAAAAATCAAGTAACTTCTCAAATACGAGCTAGCTTGAGCACAGAAAAGGGCACAGTTTGTTCTTTATGGCATTGTCGTAAATACCACGGTAGGTCTACCTTCAAAAAAGTTTGCTTTGAAGACTTGAGAAGAACTACGTCGAATAAGGTCTTCAATACGAATAAATCTAAAAGGGAAAATATAAATGTGGATAGTAACAGCATAAAAATAAAAATCGTTCGCGATTACGGATTAAGAGAGTCGTCAACTGCAAGTAAGATGTACATCTACAAAGCAAAGGAAAAAGTGCTGGAAGGAGTAGACGCGTACTTGTGATAGGAAACTGGTGGAGAAAAGGAACTGAGTCGGGTAAAAAAGCACAAAGGGTGAAGTACGTACATGAATTAAAGAACTGTATGAGAGGACCTTATCAAAAGAAGATACAAAACAATGGAACATGTGCTGTGATATTCCGCATTAGAGATCTGAATAGAAAACGAACAGTTAAGATTTTTTTTTAATAGGTACGATAGTCTAGTAAGTAACCTAAAATGTCAGCTGAAATATTGTAATTTTTGTTCTTTATAAATTCCATATGTGTGTAATGTAACTAATTACTGAAAAATGTGATTTCTTATGCCCTGTATTGCACAACTGCAACTGGCGCCACAGTGAACAGTTTTTAACATCTGAAAGACATGCCAAAATAAATCCAATATAAGTTACACATCAAATGAAGTACTACATTTGGTCTGAACAATTCATCCAAATTACTTTTGTAAAAGCCCACTGTTGATTCACGTGGTTAACTTGCGAAACAAAACTCAGAACACGAAAAAGGTTTCACACACGTATATGTCACACTGTTCACTGAAACGTACTTTGTATAACAAGAAAATAACTTTCATACTGAATGTACGCTATCTGACCTAATCACTGATGAACTGTGTAATGACACTGTTCCGTATGTATAGTGTAGCGTATGACTATGGCCCTGAACTATTCTTGCACTTACTTCGGTACAGTAAAAGTTTTCTCTCGAAAGTGGAACACAGCAAGCAATGCCGCAGCAAAGCTAAATTACACTGGTAAGCTAAAAATGACATTCAAAAGCGTGTGTACCGTCAAGTGCAATGTGGACACAAGCAACGTAGTATTTCTTGCTTGGGAATAATTTTGGGTGCTAATGTTCTACAAATGATTTTTAAAAAACAATTTTGTAGCAAAGAACTACTTTATAACTTGACTTTCAAGATCGCGAAGAACACTGACTTTATACAAAAATGATTGTTTTTTAACAGGATGATTATTCAAAAATTTTACTTTACATAGATATTAACCTATCCATTTCCTTCCACAAAATGTATATATTGGAGAGGAGTACTAACTTCCGTACTCCATGAGATACGTTGCAACCAAATTTCGGTACGACAATAAATTTAACAACACATTGCTACCTAGGGGAAAGTATGCAAAACTGCAAATTTATCTTAAATTAATTTTTCGCAAAACTCTTTTCAAAATCCATAAAAACTCTCATCATTGTCTTATCAATCATTTCTAACAAATCTGTATTCAGTATTTAGCAGTTCAGTTACAGATAAAAAATTCCTGACTATTCATTTTCACATCTGCTTCCCAACACACATCGACTAGTAATAAAGCTTTCTGTGAGTGCCCTCAGGCAGAGACGGTGTAACAACACAACCAAAGATTGCGGATCAACATGGCTTGCTCTCAGCTGTATGCATATCGAATATGAAAGTAAGAAGTTAACGATTCTGTAAAGACCAAGCTGACATGCAAACCTCCCAATACGTACCTAAGGAAGAGTGTATTTAAAATATGTAGAGAGCTTAATGTCTTAATTTGCGAAAGCGGAAGACTTTGTTACGCGGTATTGTGGTACAAATACTTCAGGGCAAGGAGCAGAAAATGTGATCTTTAATATGAAATGAACCAGTGGGAGTGTCATAGGAATGTACGTAAGTAGAGTAGACGCCCCAGATGATGCTCGCCTCCACTTTCCCGCCAGAGCCGCAGGCTCCTGCGACAGACGGGAGGAAAGCTGCTCTGGAAAGTGGACGCTGGTCGCTTTTCCTCTCCACTCGCCACTGTTCCAGTTCACTAGATCATCTCGAAACCCAGATGACGGTCCAGTAAGAGCACCTCTCCATACGCAACACTGCTTCCGTCACCTGTCAAACGGAAATCTCTACAGGTACTTGGACAGCGTCTGTGAAAATATTCTAACGTAAGGATCGAGTCTTGGCGTGTTCCGTGCCGAGTGACCTGCCTTATCATGCTAAAACGCCATTAGAATACGCACAATTTAACGTACAGTACGAGGATGTACTCTAAGGACGTAGATATACACCTGGAGTACTCTTCATGTCGTGTATCATGTGCAGGCCTCACCCATTGCACAGGTCAGAGCAAATAAATTTTGGATGGAATACACAGTGGGGAGAAACTCTCAGAAGTGCACCGACGCTGTCTGAGCAGCCCTGGAGCGAGCAGGAGATTTACCTCTAATAAGTGATGAGGTATCTTGCAGGTATAGAGTTTTGGACGATCGTTTGTCGATTTGGGCACGTTTAACACTTATACTGTATCTAAAATACAGCCTCATTTGCAAATTACAATTTAGTGTTTCGGATGATGAGCATCTATTAGAAAAGTTTCACATGGCACGCTGTAGTACGCTCCCGAGCCTTGATAGGTCACAGTCTCGGTAATACGAATATTTGCCATGGTGGCGCGGGCAACGGAAAGTGATCAGAATTATTGTGTAGTACCTACCTATTTCGGTCAGTTATTTGGCGCTTTGTGCCATGACGCTAGATACAGCGGTTATAATTCTCCGTAAAGTGAATGGCACTCAAGCTAGAACTATCAGAACGAGCAGCCGTGATTGATACGTAATAGACTCCATGATACTCCGCAAAAAGGTTTAAGTGATATATATATATTCTTGTTTTCTCGACTGAACCAGATGTAATCCTCTAGAACTGGCAGAATGCACTAGTTACCGTGCGCCACATTAACAAACAGCAGCTCACATATCCACGCTTCCGGTGTGGTAATGCCGTTTCGCCTTCAGTCTTATGACGGAGAACGTGACAAAGCACAGGACGAGACTACAGAGTATCAACAATAAACAATTTGCACTATTGCTCTCGATCAGCTACTACAGGAACGCACCAGTCACCATGGAAAGCACCACAGAAGAAATGCAATGGAAGCAGCAAGTTAAGACGATTGTTATTAAATATGGAGAACGTACATACCAGTGTGCAACATCCACGAAGCAGGAACAGTATGACAAGCTATAAATCTAGACGTCGATCTAGATGGCAGTGAGCTCTAATTGTGGTGAATGTTTATTAGTTGCGGGCTTCTTATAATGTAGCATCAAACGATCAAATACATAGATAAATATGCCGCGATAGGAGTATCAAAAAGAAAATCTTCTTTAATATAACTTAATGTCTTACACATGTAACTGTGCCATCTTTTCCATTTCTTTCCTAGCCAAATAGTTCGCGACTGACAAAGAGGGATCACAGCCAGTATTATCAGAAGAACCTTTCCTATAGGCAATAAGAAATAAACGTGTCATGATATGCCGAGATATGTAAGCGGTTAAATATTTCTCTCACACACAAGTTTCTGCCATCGCACACTTCAGAAAACATATGGTACAAGAAGTTAATATCGACGAATGGGTCATTAGATGTTGAGCACAAGCATGGATTAGGCAAGGAAATGCATCTACATGCACACACATATTCCACAAGCCACCATGCATGGCAGAAGGTATCTTGCACCATTGCTAGCCATTCCATTTCATGTACAATTCTCCTGTGGGAGTGATTTTTAAACATTGAATTTAAAAATTCAGTTTTGTTGTCTGCTATTGTCACAGCAATATGGTCAACGAGTGAGTGAATAGGAACCTTCGCTCCCCTTAACAATTTTACTTACGACCAGAATTTTCTCGGTTCTCGGCAAAAACTTTCCTAACGTGAAGTAGTTGCACGCCTCGTATAACGATCTTTTTGTAGCCGCACGAATTTTTACCAACTTTTAGTTGTCGTCATTTGTGTGTTCTTTTTTTAATCGAAAGTGAAACGGTCTTTGCTTCCTCAGCATTTTCCGAATTTTGTTATTGAACAACGGTGGGTCTTTTCCGTTCCTACAGTTACTTCATACATATTTCTCCAAAGTGCGATTTACAATTATTTTAAACTTCGCCCATAATTCCTCTACGCCCGTCATATTGGAACTAAATGATGGCCAGTCATTGTCTAAGTAGGAAGCTAACAACTTCTCATCTGCTCTTCTCAGCATAAAAACGCTTCTAGACTTCTTGACCGATTGATTAACTTCAGTAAACATCGTCGCTATGATGACGTTTTGTCACTGAAACCCTATCTATACACTCAAACTGTCGATAAGGTCAAGGCTGTTTAAAACTGCAAGGTCTAGAATATTTCAATTGTGTGTGGCTTGTCGATCTAGCTAATTAAGGCAATTTTAGGAAAATGTGTTGAGAACTACTTCAGAAGATTGTCTGTTTGCACCAGTTTATACTCGGTTGTTTAAACTCATCTCCAACTAATATTCCATTATCGGGGTATTTGTGCACTTCTGAGTGTAGACTTTCTTTGAATGACTCTACAACTGTTACAGCGGGATAGGGTGGCCGGCAGAAACGTCTGGTGATTAAACTGCGTTCACCTAGGCTGGTTTCTCACATTTACAAAACTTTGTAGTCACATTAAATTTCGAAGGATTGGGAAGGAACTTGGCGATGCACTACTGAAAGGAATCATCGCAGCGCTCGGTTTAATCTATTTACAGGTAGTAAGGAAATCCTGAATCTGAATACTGGCCAAACGGTCGGGGATAGGAATCTTGCTGTTCTAGAATACGAGTCCAATGAGGAGTCAAAGCTGACTGAAATTAACTTCCCGTACACGGCAGGACATTTCAGATACATTTGTTCAGTGCAAATTGACTAGGGTGTGTTAGGTCTCGTATGTTAATTCTTTATTTAATACAGAAAATACAAAAAAAATGGTTCAAATGGCTCTGAGTACTATGGGACTTAACATCTGTGGTCATCAGTCCCCTAGAACTTAGAACTATATAAACGTACCTAACCTAAGGACATCACACACATCCATGCCCGAGGCACGATTCGAACCTGCGACCGTAGCAGTCGCGCGGTTCCGGACTCAGCGCCTAGAACCGCGAGACCACCGCGGCCAGCAGAAAATACACCTTACTGTTTTGTGATATTACTGGAATTATTTATTTAAAGGTAGTGACGTTAAGAATCACGAAAAGGCGTATAGGTAATCACTTTTCCCACACACGATCCACAAATGTGACAGAATACAAGGGAAAGCAGGGCGCTAATGGAAACGGTATTATACACCACACGCTGTTCCCTGGCTTACCGCCATGACATATGTCACCGGGCAGTGGATGCTTATTGCTACTCGAGGGAAAGCCGGGGTGGGTCGCTAGTACAGAAGAATTAATTTTGGTAAAATATTGATGAAGATGTTAAATGACAAAGTAACTAGAATGAAACTGTCATTCTGTCGCGGTATATGCACTGATATGAACCTACGGGTATATGCCAAATTGAAATCGTTTGCCAGGCTGATGCTAAACCGGGTTGTTTTTAACTGTCGCGGGCAGCAGAAGGGTCCGAGCCGTCCGAGCTTGCTTTAAACTGCGACTTACGTTTCAAATGGACTGTATTTTGAGTCGGTCCGGGGGGCAAGCCGGATGGTGGAGTATTCCTGTGGTGCCCACGAATGGTAAATACACCGGTTTGGATCGCGCTTTGATACACTGTTTTAATCTGTCACGACGGTTCATCATAGAAACTTCCGCCACAACTTTCATCCCTCGTGACTACACTGCAACACAGTCCATTAAATGCAGCATCCAGTAAGCAAGTTCCAATCTTTTAACGAATGCTCGAAATCATACAATCGGCATTCTCATCAGACATTGAACACAAATGAATACACACAACAACCAGCTCTTAATAAAAGTAACAACAAAAACTGATCTGTATGAAGTCACACAATCTCAGATTTCACGTCGCATTTCTCCAGTGATGCTACTGCCGGCATTATGACTGAAACCTTGTGAGAATATCGATACGCGTGGGCGTATCTAATCCTGTAAATGTGTTCACACGAACGAGCTGCTGCTCAACCGTTCGGCTGAGGGTGCAGTGAATGGCATCAAAGGAATCGATTCTCTGGCGGAAACGGGAGCGCCACAGAACTTTTCGTGTCACTTGTTTTGGGAAGTTAAGGAGAATCTGCTTAATAAACTGAGCCAAGCTCGTGTTTATTTTTCCAGGACAAAAAAAAAACTGCCAATAGTTGCTGCACTAAAAGGTTAATACTGTCTCAATGTAAGTAAAACTGCACTTTCTGCAGAAATCCACGACGTTGTCTAACATAATGGGCTGCGAGTAATAATAATAACATATATATGTGCACAGGATGGAGAAAAGCTAGGTGACCAGCAAAATTTTACGGAATAACCGTAGGTCAGATAACCACCGCTGTTGAGGTACTACCATAACACGACAAGCAATTAGCGACGAACGCCAGTAACGTGTGCCTTTAACCTGACTTGCCCCAGCTAGTACCTAGAATGCTAAAGAGAGCAGTTACTAATTTAATTAATGTACGATAATGCTTTCAGCTAAACACACAAAGCTTCGTAAGCTCTTAATACCTATTGACGACTGGTTACGTTACACGATAATTTTCTGTAATCCTCACAGAATAAAGTTTCATTATTAAATCAGCTATGTTAAAAATACAGAATGCCATTAATTTGTTAAGATAATGAGCTGAACTGCAGAAACAACACTCAGTAAGACAGTTCTCTTATGGCATTGTCTGGTGTAGTACTTTAAGGAAGAGGATTGTGGGAGCATTACACGTGTATTTTCTCACACATTTCTAGGTAGCTTTATACTGTGTGTGTGTGTGTGTGTGTGTGTGTGTGTGTGTGTGTGTGTGTGTGTGTGTGTGTGTGTGTGTGTGTGTGTGTGTATGTGTATGTGTATGTGTGTGTGTGTGTGTATCAGGAACAGTTCTATCCTATCTTCTGTCTTATCAAAGTTTTAGTGAATAATGGACAACTAAAAACTTCTCGCAAATATTCCAGCTATTTACTATTCTGAATTGCTCCTAGTACGTTTGATTAGTTACACATTGACAGTTACATCGGGTGGAAAGACGAACAATAAGTTCCTAGAGAATGCATGTGTGTAAATAACATATAAACGAAACAAATGCTGTCTGGATACTGAGTTGTTATTAACGCATCTTTTTATAAATCCAAGCGTCACGTGCATCGGATTTAGACAACAGAGGCAACCACTGCATCGAATATGTACAGAAACATAGTCACAGCGTAAATAAATACTCTAAATTTGTGGGTAGTCCACGCCTTTACTGCCGCGGGCCAACAACTACTGCACGAAATACGATGTCTGCGTGGCTACATGTCGTTACGAGAGGCGCTCGCCTACTACATATGTTATAATAATTAACTTCGAACGAGTGACCCCAATGCTAAACCATCAGCTAGAGAGAAATTAGCCCTGAAGGAATTAAAGGAAAACAGATCAGAACTCCGAATGCAAAATAATTGGTTGCGGACGGCGAGAAGGCCACCCGCAATACACAAGAGTAGCTTGGGTTGCCGCCAAGTTGTGCAGCATGCAGACACATCTTTTGCGAATATTTTCCCCATTGTATTTTTCTCGTGGTTTAACAACCCAGATTTCATATGATCGGAACAAATAAGAAATTAATTACCGGACCATGAGTGATAAAAGGGAACAACGAAACATTTCAGCACTTACACCAACACAATTTGATTGCAACTATTCCAGCGGCATTTGCTGATTTAAAACTCGTAAAAATTCACGAAAAAACGGACATTGTAACGCGTATTGATTAGTTTGTGCCTATTTGTAAAGCACGAAGGAGGCAAATTCTAAATTTCTAGAAGAGGCTATAATGCAGCATCAGGACCAGAATTCCCTCGTTCTCTAAAGACATACAGAATTATGATTGCCCAATCGGTCTCAATATGAAAGTCTCCTAGGGAGTTTCTGTATCAGACTTGTATTTTCATCAAGTAAACCTGTTAGAACAACGCAGTTACATGATCGAGAACAGCGTGTGTTCCGGTATGGAACTAATCTTTGCAGTTTTCAAAGAAGACAATAACAACGCTTTAAAGCGGCAACAGCTGGCAAAAAATTATTACTGGCAATCGACATCGGCTGAGACAAGAATGGATACAACAAACAAAATCACTGACAACTTCTTCATTAGAAACACAGACTGGATATAACAAACAAAATCACTGACAATATCTTCATTAGAAACAACGACTAAAACGAATTCTCTCGCTCTTTATCCCTCTCTCTCTCCGTGCGCGCGCGTGCGCATGTGTGTGTGTGTGTGTGTGTGTGTGTGTGTGTGTGTGTGTGTGTGTGTGTAAGGGGGGCGCGATAGAGACAGAGAGATAGGGACAAAAATAGAGAGAGAGGTATCTAGCTATAACACACGAGTTAAATGAACGGTAGTAAGAGGCGTAAAATAAAATACCACGGTAGATCTATAAGGACCGTTCAACTGATCATTCACACAAAAAATTCCATCACTGTGCAAAAATATTAATTGAAAGCTTTTAGAGTAGATGTTTTAATATGACATCACAGAAAAATTAAAAACTGCGCAACGCACTCGTCTCGTCATCAGCTTAAATAGAGGTTGGGTTCTCATTTGCTTTTACAGTTGCCTCTTTTTAGCAAATAAAAGTATTCCACTGAAATGTGCCGCACAGAAGCAAGCAAGTGCTAAACAGTAGCAGCTGCTCTCACTGGAGAAAAAAGGCCATGGGTCAGCAGTGAACCTGTCAACCACATTTCCTCCTCGCACTTACACACGATCATCTGACTGAGCAAGCGGTTGCTCCTCTAATCACTTTAGCCCCAAATTCACCCTTAGCCAGGATCTTCTTCATGGATTTTCGAGTGCCTCAGAAATCAGCAAAATGACCTACCCATCTCCTATTTTTGTGTCAAGTAAGTAAAAACGACAGCTTCTGGACTGAGTAAACGGAATCGCTTTGTGTTTGAAATAGTAGTTCTTTAGTGGTCTTCAGACGACTCTGTAAAATATAGACAGATTTTTTACGATTTGTAGCTACTCTGTGTACTTGTTGACTGAAGACTTAGAATGAACGAAGCATTCGTAATTCATTCCTCACGCCAATACGCAAACTAGAGTGGCTAACTAATTGTACGTTGGAGCGAGCACATGTCGCTAGTTGACTGTCTACGAACTGCACTGTTCACAAAATATATTGCGCAGAGTGTTGGCTAGTCGTGGAGCAAGTTTCCTTATAAATGCAGACATCAAGGAAAAACAAAGACCTATCAAAACCGCACGTCTAGCGGAGGCTGTGTACTAGGTCCGTGACTCACCGTCCTCGGAGGTTAATAGCACGTTCACTATGAGATATGTCGTAGTTGCGTCTCAAACACGATTTTTTTATTTCACAGTGATCATATTTGGCAAAACCGATATAATGAAATAAATGAAAAACTTAGTAAGTAAATTCATCTATTATCTGTCCAATAGCGTCCCTACTTTACCAACGTACATTTAGAAGTCGCACCATCATCATCACACCTTCAGCTCCCTGTAAGGACGTTCATCGCGCTGTCAACACGCCAGAAACCGTCATCTGTAGGAATTTTATTATTAAGTTTTACACACTGCTTTTTGTTGCTTGTCAGCAAGGAGAGGGAATGTTCCGTGCACCAAAGTGAAGGAAACGCAGAATAATACTTACAGTAGCAAAGCTAAGTACCCCGTACTGGCACAGTTACCACATTCCCGAAGACGACGGATCAAATCCCAGTCCGACCATTCTAATTTAGGATTTCTATGGTTTCCCTAAATCACTTCAGCAAATGCTGGGATGTCCCTCTCACGAACCACGGCCGATTTCCTTCACCTTCCCTGAAACAATCCGAACTTAAGCTCAATTTGTAGTGATCTCGATTTCGACGAGACATTATACCCTAATCTTTCTTCCTTCTTTTGGCCCTGTCGGACCACTCGGTTGCGACTGGTCACCATGTCATCCTCACGCACTGGCGCCATTTGGATGCAGTTTGGAGAGGGACAGTATCAGCACTCCGCTCTCCCGGCCGTTGCGTTTCCCAGATGTTGGAGCCGCGATTTATCACTCAAGTAGCTCCTCAACTGGCATTATCAGGCTGAGTGCAGCCTTTCCAATCTTCCTACCGAGTGCAGAACCGGGAAATGAACCCGGAACTTCCGTGCAGCAGCCAGGCACAATGACCACTTTCCTACGTATGCGGACACCACCTACATATTGCTGCTTAACTCACGAAAAGGTCAACTGACAGACAATCCAGAAAAGCTTATCAGGAGAAACTTAGTATATGAAGTGGAAATACGAGTATTGTATGAGAAACTAGTTCTAGCGAAAACCTGAACCGAAAACTTGTTCCCGGTGTGGACACTGTCGCAGTTTCACTGCCGTTATTCAGTACACAACAAATTTATACCTATTTTAATGGCTGTTTGACTAGCAGAAGCACCTATGCTAAATGAGTATCAAACTCTCCTCGTGGTGCTGGACGTTCCGTACTGAAAACGAACTTCTGTAACTGCAGTGAGTATCACGTTCAAAAAAATATAAAATTATTAAACCAAGAATATGAAACTAACAGGGAGGAAATAGAGTGTATTCACTTGTTGTTTTAACCTGTAACAAAAACATCCAATGTCTGATATATTCTTATGATATAGATCTGAACTTTATTAACTTAATTTATTCATTAGCACTTCGCAGCTCATTGCTACGGTAACTAAGAACTCGAGCTGAAAAGTAATGTCTATGATTTTTTTTGTATTTTTAGATAAAACAAACGCTATTAACATTCTACATTAATGGCCATTAAAATTGCAACACCAAGAAGAAATGCAGATGATAAACGGGTATTCATTGGACAAATATATTACACTAGAACTGACATGTGATTACATTTTCACGGAGTTTGGGTGCATAGATCCTGAGAAATCAGTACACAGAACAACCACCTCTGGCCGTAATAACGGCCTTGATACACCTGGGCATTGAGTCTAACAGAGCTGGGATGGCGTGTACAGGTGCCCATGCAGCTTCAACACGATAGCACACTTCATCACGAGTAGTGACTGGCGTATTGTGATGAGCCAGTTGTTCGGCCACCATTGAAGAGACGTTTTCAATTGCTGAGAGATCTGGAGAATGTGCTGGCCAGGACAGCAGTCCAACATTTTCTGTATCCAGAAAGGCCCGTACAGGACCTGCAACATGCGCTCGTGCATTATCCTGCTGAAATGCAGGGTTCCGCAGGGATCGAATGAAGGGTAGAGCTACGGGTTGTAACACATCTGAAATGTAACGTCCACTGTTCAAAGTCCCGTCAATGCGAACAACAGGTGACCGAGATGTGTAACCAATGGCACCCCATACCATCACGCCTGGTGATACGCCATTATGGCGATGACGAATACACGCTTCGAATGTGAGTGCACCGCGATGTCGCCAAACACGGATGCAACCATCATGATGCAGTAAACAGAACCTGGATTCATCGGAAAAAATGACGTTTTGCCATTCGTGCACCCAGGTTCGTCGATGAGTACATCATTGCAGGTGCTCTTGTCTGTGATGCAACGTCGAGGGTAGCCGCAGCCATGGTCTCCGAGCTGATTGTCCATGCTACTGAAAACGTCGTCGAACTGTTCGTGCAGATGGTTGTTTTCTTGCAAACGTCCCCATCTGTTGACTAAGGGATCGAGACGCGCCTGTACGATCCGTTACAGCCATGCGGGTAAGATGCCTGTCATCTCGACTGCCAGTGATACGAGGCCGTTGAGATCCAGCAAGGCGTTTCGTATTACCCTCCTGAACCACCGATTCCATATTCTGCAAACAGCCATTGAATGTCGACCAACGCGAGCAGCAATGTCGCGATACGCTAAACCGCAATCGCGATAGGCTACAATTCGACCTTTATCAAAGTCGGAAACGTGATGGTACGCATTTCTCCTCCTTACACGAGGCATCACAACAACGTTTCACCAGGCAACGCCGGTCAACTGCTGCTTGTGTATGAGAAATCGGTTGGAAACTTTCCTCATATCAGCACGTTGTAGGTGTCGCCGCCGGCGCCTTTGAATGCTCTGAAAAGCTAATCATTTGCATATCACAGCATCTTCTTCCTGTCGGTTAAATTTCGCGTCTGTAGAACGTCATCTTCGTGGTGTAGCAATTTCAATAGCCAGTAGTGCATTTGCAGCTCTCTGTCGCTGGAGGGCTCCGGTTTCTAGCATGTAAATGGTGGTGTGTAACTGAACTATTTCCGTGCGTGAGAATTAGCGTCCTGTAATCGAGTTTCGAATTCGAGGAGTTCGTCCACACATGGAGCACCGTTTCCATCAGCATGACAATGCCAGACGACACACTAACGGTGCGACATCTGCAAAAATGCGACATCCTGAATTCACTATCGTCGATCATCCTCCATGCAGTCCCAACTTGGTCCCATTCGATTTTCCTCTTTTTCCAAAACCAAGAACACCTTCGAGAACATCACTTCGCTAGTAGTGAAGCGGTGTAAGCGGAGATAAAGTTGTGGCTCCGTCAACCAAGTCAAACAGTGATGGCATCCACAAAATGCTCTCTTGTTGGGGAAATGTGATAGCCGCCAGGGTGGCTATGTAGAGAAATATATATGTAGGTATAAAGAATAAAGGCATATAAAGTTAATGACGTTTGTTTTATTTAAAATGCTTTAATATTCGTCACATAAAAAGTAGAAGGCATGCCCTCATATAATGGATGGTGTCTTTGTCGCCACAGTTGAGCCGTTACATAGGAATCAAGGGAGTGGATGTTGTTTGGCAAGCTCTTCCGTAATAGTCCACATTAGCCTCACTGCTGGTGATGTACAAGTCCGGCTATGCGATGGATGACAGATGCCGACTTGGCGTGCGAGTTAGTGCGTCAGTGACTCAGCTGGTGACTGAGCGACTGTGCTAGTGACAGAGGGAGCTAGTGACAGACTGAGACTGACTGGCTGAGACTGACACTGGGCCCTCCGGTCCGCAGCGGCGATTGAAATACTTGCGGTCGAGAGGGTGTTGGTGGCCTTTTGCTTGCGAGTTTGTCTTTGGCCTCTCTCCTGATAGGCGCACTTGATCCATCGCTTACTATCGATCTTCTTGCTACATCTTTGCCGACCAGTGTGCAGGCGACAGCTTACGCCAGCACAGTAATAAGCTAAAGTTGTAGATGCTCACCTTCTAAATTTTAAATGTGCTATATTTCTAATACTGCCTTTGTTCCTACTTTGGTCATAAAACACATTCATACACTTAACCACATAAGGTGCAGTTAGCAGATAATGTTTTGTCTCAATGTGACACTACAGGCACCAAACCAACATACTTACGACAGTAACTACAGAGTGAACTCGGTCAAAGAAGGAAGTAACTCGAGATTTGAACAGGTATGTGATTCGAAGATATGGAGATTCACAATGCCTCAGTAGTATCTGCAGTTTCATTCTGAGTTAAGTGAAGGTTACAACACGATAACATAAAGAAACCATCTGAACCAGTTTTGTAGTGCAAATCTCCCAGACATTTCGAAGCAGATCGGACATAGACAGCGGTGCACCGAACATGTCCCAGAGTAGTTTCAAGATTTTGCCTACCACTAAGAGACACGGAAAATGTTGGTAGTATTCCAGTGGAAGACTGAAATGGAGACAGAATCGCAAACGGAGGAGAGGTCTCAACACTAATTTCTGGCCATCAGACCGAGCATCAGGTTCATGAAAAAATGCCAGACTTCTCACGTCTACAGGGTGTTACAAAACGACACCACTAACTTCGACGGGGTGTAGAGGGCATCTTGAGGAACAATTTGAGGGTAGAAACCTATCCTCGGAAACGTCACCCAACGACGCTAGTGGTGGCAGAAGGGAAAGACAAGTGTAGGCAGTAGACACACACTGCTTATTCATAGTTTATCTTGAGCTGTTGTGCCGCATCATGGAGGACTTTGTTTGGTTCGACCACCGCAATATGCATTTCGTTTGCGGCGAGGTGAGAGGAGATATGCACGTAGCTTTATGCGTCTACGGAAACGGTATCTAAATAGGCGTCAGCCAAACAGTTCTACGTTTGCATCTATTCATCGGTGTCTGGGTCAAAAAGGTGGTTACGAAGAACGTCAAAACTGCGGAGATCACATGCGAAACTAACGCACGCTGCGTTTTGAAGAGGACGTATTCGAGAGATTATACGCAATCCGTCCAAAAGCACTCACGCTGTGGCAGACGCACTGCAAAGGAACCACGGTTGCTACTGTGAAATAGTACTCATAGCTCTTAATGTATGCATTTTAGAGCTCATGTTTACCGGATATTTTCTTGTTTTGGTCCATACTACCACCACTCAAAATATGGGTTTTTTCTTTTTAATATATAAGGTGAACATTAATAAAATCAACAAAATGCAGGGGCGGATTTCTGACTGGAAATGGAGGAAAGAAGGTCCTATGAACACGTATCTGGAAATGCGTCGTTGCCACTGCTGATGATGCTGAGATGAGAAAGTTCCTATGACCATTTGACGTGCGTTCCTTGTGTGTTGCCGGCTGTATGACTGACGCAGCGTATTTTAAGAAGCAGAATAGTCAGGTATTCGTGTACGGAACAACTCGAGATGGTGTTTGTGTACAGCCAATTAGATGAAAATTGTCGAGAGGTAGCACGCCCATACTGAAACAAGCACCCTCACAACACCAACCACAATACAGAATATTTCAGGCCCTATTTGGGCGTTTATATGATCACAGGTCTTTCAGAGAAACGAACGTGCAGGGAGGGCATTTTGTGTGTGTGTTCCAAATGGTTCAAATGGCTCTGAGCACTATGGGACTCAACTTATGAGGTCATCAGTCCCCTAGAACTTAGAACAAGTTAAACCTAACTAACCTAAGGATATCACACACATCCATTCCCGAGGCAGGATTCGAACCTGCGACCGTAGCGGTCTCGCGGTTCCAGACTGCAGCGCCTAGAACAGCACGGCCACGGCGCGCGCGTTGGTGTGTAGGTGTGTGTGTGTGTGTGTGTGTGTGTGTGTGTGTGTGTGTGTGTGTGTAGCCGTGCTGCCTCTCGATTCTCCGTCTGCTTGGCCATTCACAATCATCATCTCGGCTTGTTCCCGGCATGAATACAAGACCATTCTGCTGCATACACAGTACGCTGCGTCAATCTTTTTTCCTCCACTTCCAGTCAGGAATCCGCCCCTGCAGCTTTTAGGTTTCA
Organism: Schistocerca gregaria; assembly: GCF_023897955.1. NCBI lineage: Eukaryota > Metazoa > Arthropoda > Insecta > Orthoptera > Acrididae > Schistocerca > Schistocerca gregaria. Next base: position 75,273,303 of record NC_064931.1, read on the forward strand.
TTAATGTTCCTCCTGCATAAATAGGGTGGTCAGAAACTGTCTGAAAAGCTTGCAAGGGTGTTGCAGGGGACTTCGTGCTGAGACATAATTTTTAAGAAAAAATTGGATACGCTGTGCCGTTTCCGAGTCATTTAGCACTGAAGTTAGCCAGTCAGGTCATCGTGCGCGAAGACTCACGCAGTCTTCCAGAGACAGAAGGACCAAACTTGTTGTAGCGACTTACGGGCGTGCAGATGTCTTTGCATGACCGCATTCTAGCGCATGTAAGGGTTAAATAACTCGGAAACAATGCAAAGTATTGTTTCTTTTTTTAGTAGTTATTTGTCAGCACAATCTCCCCAACAACAGCCTTACACGCTTTTCAGACTGTTTCTAACCGTCCTGTATATACAGGGAGTTACAAAAAGGTTCCGCCAAACTTTCAGGAAACATTCCTCACACACAAAGAAATAAAAGATGTTATGTGGGCATGTGTCCGGAAACGCTTAATTTCCATGTTCGAGCTCATTTTAGTTTCGTCCACCTACGCTCAATGGAGCACGTTATCATGATTTCATACGGGATACTCTACCTGTGCTGCTAGAACATGTGCCTTCACAAGTACGACACAACATGTGGTTCATGCGCGAGGGAGCTCCTGCACATTTCAGTAGAAGTGTTCGTACGCTTCTCAACAACAGATTCGGTGACCGATGGATTGGTAGAGGCGGACCAATTCCATGGCCTCCACGCTCTCCTGACCTCAACCCTCTTGACTTTCATTTATCGGGGCATTTGAAAGCTCTTGTCTACGCAACCCCAGTACCAAATGTGGAGACTCTTCGTGATCGTATTGTGGACGGCTGTGATACAATACGCCATTCTCCAGGGCTGCATCAGCGCATCAGGGATTCCATGCGACGGAGGGTGGATGCATGTATCCTCGCTAACGGAGGACATTTTGAACATTTCCTGTAACAAAGTGTTTGAAGTCACGCTGGTACGTTCTGTTGCTGTGTCTTTCCATTCCATGATTAATGTGATTCGAAGAGGAGTAATAAAATGAGCTCCAACGTGGAAAGTAAGCGTTTCCGGACACATGTCCACATAACATATTTTCTTCCTTTGTGTGTGAGGAATGTTTCCTGAAACTTTGGCCGTACCTTTTTGTAACACCCTATATACAGGGTGTTACGGGCATAAGCGCAGATATTTTTATTGATGACAAAGGGCAGTATGCTGAACAACATTAGAACAGTATTCACTTCATTTTCAGACTAATAATTATAGCTATTAAAAGTAGTAATTTTTTAGATTGGCTGGTACCTCCAAATACACTCCTGGAAAAGAACACATTGACACCGGTGTGTCAGACCCACCATACTTGCTCCGGACACTGCGAGAGGGCTGTACAAGCAATGATCACACGCACGGCACAGCGGACACACCAGGAACCGCGGTGTTGGCCGTCGAATGGCGCTAGCTGCGCAGCATTTGTGCACCGCCGCCGTCAGTGTCAGCTAGTTTGCCGTGGCATACGGAGCTCCATCGCAGTCTTTAACACTGGTAGCATGCCGCGACAGCGTGGACGTGAACCGTTATGTGCAGTTGACGGACTTTGAGCGAGGGCGTATAGTGGGCATGCGGGAGGCCGGGTGGACGTACCGCCGAATTGCTCAACAAGTGGGGCGTGAGGTCTCCACAGTACATCGATGTTGTCGCCAGTGGTCGGCGGAAGGTGCTCGTGCCCGTCGACCTGGGACTCGACAGCAGCGACGCACGGATGCACGCCAAGACCCTAGGATCCTACGCAGTGCCGTAGGGGACCGCACCGCCACTTCCCAGCAAATTAGGGACACTGTTGCTCCTGGGGTATCGGCGAGGACCATTCGCAACCGTCTCCATGAAGCTGGGCTACGGTTCCGCACACCGTTAGGCCGTCTTCCGCTCACGCCCCAACATCGTGCAGCCCGCCTCCAATGGTGTCGCGACAGGCGTGAATGGAGGGACGAATGGAGACGTGTCGTCTTCAGTGATGAGAGTCGCTTCTGTCTTGGTGCCAATGATGGTCGTATGCGTGTTTGGCACCGTGCAGGTGAGCGCCACAATCAGGACTGCATACGACCGAGGCACACAGGGCCAACACCCGGCATCATGGTGTGGGGAGCGATCTCCTACACTGGCCGTACACCTCTGGTGATCGTCGAGGGGACACTGAATAGTGCTCGGTACATCCAAACCGTCATCGAACCCATCGTTCTACCATTCCTAGACCGGCAAGGGAACTTGCTGTTCCAACAGGACAATGCACGTCCGCATGTATCCCGTGCCACCCAACGTGCTCTAGAAGGGGTAAGTCAACTACCCTGGCCAGCAAGATCTCCGGATCTGTCCCCCATTGAGCATGTTTGGGACTGGATGAAGCGTCGTCTCACGCGGTCTGCACGTCCAGCACGAACGCTGGTCCAACTTAGGCGCCAGGTGGAAATGGCATGGCAAGCCGTTCCACAGGACTACATCCAGCATCTCTACGATCGTCTCCATGGGAGAATAGCAGCCTGCATTGCTGCGAAAGGTGGATATACACTGTACTAGTGCCGACATTGTGCATGCTCTGTTGCCTGTGTCTATGTGCCTGTGGTTCTGTCAGTGTGATCATGTGATGTATCTGACCCCAGGAATGTGTCAATAATGTTTCCTCTTCCTGGGACAATGAATTCACGGTGTTCTTATTTCAATTTCCAGGAGTGTACATACGGCAAGAGTAAGCCATTAATGTTTATATTCCTCTGGGCAACAGCTTAGTGCTGAAGTGGGGACACAAAATGGTTATCTATATTGAGAACCGTTGTCCACTTAGTGGTACAGTCATGACGGTGCAGAAACCGTGCAGAAAATATCAGGCAGTAAATTATGTGACGTGTTTGCGGGAAGACTGTTAGACGCAGACTCTCCCTGAATAATTTCAAGTTCATTAGCTGAGCCCTTTTTTTCCCCTCTCTGGGACCGTGAAAGGTAGTGTTTGACATTGAAATTAATTCAATAACCTGTGCACTATGTCTCACGACCGTAATATCACGATTACACATTGCCTGTAACAGGCGACGATAAACAGCTGTTAAATATTTGTAGAAAATCATTTTATGCACCGAGCTGTATGCATTGTCTTTTATTAGAAGCTGTTACGACCTACGGCGACCATCTTCATGGCTTAGTTGAATAATACACTGATGTGGAATTTCTTATCTTATTACTAGATATCTGTTCTACTTCCGTATAGAACTAGATCTTTACTAGCAGCTATTTCAGATGTCGATCGCCATGACCAAAACATACTGCACGGTGACGCATAACGGCGTGTCGCACATGCCAGGCGACTGGAGTAAACATTGTGTGCTACTGCAACAGACTGGCTGAGCGGCCGGGACAGCCATGTAAAACGAGTACGTATACCTCCCGCCAGTCGTGTGATTGCAGGACTCAGTAAAACGTTGTCCGTGTGCACAATCCGTCATCTAAGATCTTTCGCATGACAAAATTGTATCGGATAAACCAACCAATCGCAGCCCACTAAGGACATACCATTCGTCCAAAGTGCAGGTGTGAGTAGCTGCGGCGATTCCACTATGTATGATGCGTGAAATGGCGGCTACATTTACGGTGATGTTCACATTGTTACATGGAGATTTCGATGCATTTTATGGACGAGGTAAATGTACACAACAGGATTCCACCATTTCAATGTTGTAATTTTTTCAATAGCAGTTAACGACCCAGCAAAAGAGCAAAACAACTTACAGGGTGACAATTATTGAACTATATGAAAAAATGTAAATTAGTTACAAACTACGGCGTGCAAACTTTATTCAACCTGTAAACGTCACTACAGATATTCGGATTTAGGTTATGACATGTTCGATACGCCTGCTGTCACCGGCGATGTGGCGCAGACGAATGGCGAAATTCAGCATGACCCGCAGAAGTGTTGGAGCATCGATGAACTCCTAATTGGCTGTTTTCAGCTCAGCAATGATTTTGGGGTTATAGCTGTACACCTCGTCTTAATATAACTCCACAAAAAGGAGTCGCATGTGTTCAGATCCGGAGAATGTGTCGGCCAATCTAAGCCCATGTCAGTAGCACCTGGGTACCCCAGAGACAAAATGCAGCGCCCAAGTGCTCCTCCACGACTTCAAACACTCCCCTGCTCGATGGTGTCAAGCACCGACTCTTCTTGTCGAAATCAGGGTCACTTTGGATAATGGGGTGAAATCATCTTCCAAAACCTTCACGTTTCGTTCGGTAGTGACAGTACCTTCAAGGAATATCGCACCGATTATTCCATGACCGGACATTGCACACCACACAGTCACCAGTTGAGGGTGAAGAGATTTATCGACAGTGAAATGCGGATTCTCAGTCCCTCAAACGCGCCAATTTTGTTTATTGCCGAACGCATCCAAATGAAAGTGGGCTTCGTCGTTAAACCAAACCACACAGCGCGCACTAATTCCCATCATACCCAGAGGCTAACCGTGCAGTTTGAACGCCCTATCGCAAACTGTTCAGAAGTTATAAGGATTTTATTCCACATAGTGCAATAATTGTCACCCTATATTAGCGCTCCTGTCCCACACAAAGAGGAATGTTTACGTTACTAGGTGTCTGTATAGTTTTGTGATAAGGTTACGGAAGAAGTGTTTCATTCATATGAGGCAATAATAACGTTATTGAAAAAACTTTTACGCATTCTCTCTCTCTCTCTATCTCTCTCTCTCTCTCTCTCTCTCTCTCTCTCTCTCTCTCACACACACACACACACACACACACACACACAGCATGCACGCACACAGACACTTACACACACTTGCACTGACTGAATGGTTGGTTATGAGAACCAGGTACGTTGGATAAGGTCGGCCCACACGCGGCTGTAAACGCGGGAAAAAAATAAAGAAACCGTGATAATTACCACGGCTGCAGTTGTTTAGGACAGTGAACCGCGTTGTGCGGATATTACGACCGTAATATTGCGTTCTAGAAATGATGAGAACGGCAGCGGCCGTTCTTGTGCCATGAGAAAATCCCATGGCCTTACCGTTGGCGAACACTGCACCCGTTCACACGACAGCTCGTAGCTACCCCGTAAGGTCTCTGACCTCTCCTAACAAAATGATTTACCACTCCGTTACATCTATGACGCACAGCGCGGGATGATTTAACGCACAGTCGTGGCCGCGACGGAAGCTCAAGCGCCAATCGCATAGGAGAGTTTCTATCTGCACGAAATACTAACCTGCTACGAAAACTAATGGAATATTATTTGTGACAGATGTAGGTAAGAGTTCAAAGAGTAGAATTATTTGGAAAACTTAGTAATAACATTCCTCTACTGGGTTCACAGAATTTTATCATGGCAATGTACATTCCGAAGTCACAGCTTCCACGACAAGGGCTTCAGTTTTTAAACAAGCACCTTCACTCAAATGTGAGCACGCCAGCCAGATGCGAGTGTCAGTGTGAGTTGTTGTGTACTCGTAATTGCAATTTGGGAAACAGTGGCCTTACCGCCGACATTTGACCAAACATTGCGCAGTTTTTATGTATTATAAAAAAGTTATAATGAATAGTCGTTATATTAAGATGAACTCTGCAGGTATTTATTGCTGCCATCTGAATGCTAATTTTTTGAAGGTAAAAATGTACCCAATAAAAACTTGTTATATACTTTTGACTTGGACATTTGTTATTTTAAAGACAGTCTACCATTTTATATGTATACTAGCGGACGAATCCTGCACTGGCCCGGTAATCATTTTGCCAAATTTCTATTATAAACGAAAACAAAAAATTAACTGTGTTTGTAGTGTAAATTTCCATGTATTCGTGAAAACATCTATGAAATCATGAAACAGAAATGTGCGTAATGTAGAAATGTGTCAGTACAGTAACGAAATCTTCGCTAAAGTCTCTGTGGAAACGCCTCTTCATAGCTCTATAGACGGGGTATTGTTTTAGCCTACAGCCATTTGCGCTTCGCAGCTGAAAGCTGTCAAAAGCGCTGTTAGGTGTTAAGGATTTCCTTCAGTTGCCTCGACTGTAATAAAGAATAATGTATTAACGCTTCATGCACGATGCGGCATTTTTTCACGCATCTCAGTATTTATGACGTCATCCTCTTAAACTACGTGTGGTACGGCGATATAATCTTATTGGAGCATTTAGCGGGTTATATGTACATCGTCTGTGAATTTTTTTGCGATTAGAGTTAATAGCACGGAAGTAATACATTTAAAAGCCATGCACGATGCGGCAGTTTTTTATGCACCTCATCGTTATGACATCATCCTGAACTATAATTGGTTGGTGGTTCTTACCCCAACAGCGATTGTTGGCTGACAGTAACGATATGTGTACCAACTTTGGTTGAAATCGGTCATGTGGTTTAGGATAAGATGTGTAGAACACACATGAGAAAAATAAAGGCAACATATTCCCCATATTCCCCACTCGTGATGTACCACTGAGATAAAGGATTTATTGCAACTGACTCTGGACTTTCATTTACAATTTCTAACTTTTTTCGACTAAATTCTTTGACTTCTTATATTATATTTCGTCACCTGGTAATGAATAATTAACAACTCTCATTCTTAGATTCCTTTAATCTGAATGACCGATCTGATGATGGCAATAGCGTTATAAATAAATAAAACTATTGAGCCATCTAGACTGCTTTGTTCGCAGAAAGAGGAATAGACAAACCCTGTTCGAAGGATGACTGGTACTTCTGTTTCCGTAGCCTGGACACACTCACCTGACTTGCAGGAGGTTTAGTTCGGTCTTCGTCACAGACCTTTAACAACGGCTGTTGCTGTTTTGCGGATTCGCATACAAACCACGTGTAGAGCTCTTCCTCAGCAGGAATTCCGGCACTTTTTGATTCCATGACACCGTGTCGAGTCTCTTTCACTGTAGCAAATAATTAGTACAGTGCCATGTACATAATCTGTGCTATACAGTTGAAATGAAATGAAATGTCGTATGGCTAGGACTTCTCGGCTCCTGGTGGAAGTCTTTTCAGCTGATGCCACTTTGGCGAACTGCGTGTCGATGAGGATGATACAATGATGAAGACAGTTTCCGAGCGGAAAAAAATCTCCCACCCAGCTGCGAATCGAATCTCGGCCCCTCGCATGTCATTCTGCCGCACTGACCACTCACCTATGGTGGCCAGCTGCTATACAATTTACTTTTGTCAAGGGTATCCTTCTTGGTGCTGGAAATTTACACACTTCACATCTCTATACGACATGTGGAATGCTTGGAAGAACGTACTTTTTATTGCATCGTATATATTCCAGTTCCACCGATGGAGTGGGAAGAATGACTGCCTGCACGGGTCAGAGTGCTATGATTTGTTCAATTTTAAATCCGCAGTCTATCTGCGTAGACACGTAGTACGCAGTTCTTGCGCTGAAAGATGATTCTTCACGTTTCCTGTGTAGCAGTTAAGGTATTTCAACACCTCCTTTACATTCTCCCGGAATTCAGGCTCTCCTTTTACTATTTGCTTCATTCTTCTTTCAGTACACTCCATGTTCGCGGTTGATCTGACCTTATGCGGGTCCCATACACTTCAAGAGTATTCAGGCACGGGCTGTACAATTGATTTTTATGTAATATCTTTGGTAGAAGAAATGCAGTTTCCTAGTCTCCTGCCACCGAGTCAAAACCCAGGTATTTGCTTTACCTACAACCCACCTTATGCGACTGCTCCGCTTTACACCTCTACATACTGTTACTCCGAAATACTTCCATAGCATAACTAATGACTAGTTGTGCTTGTTAACCAAGCAGTCTAAAATATCTCTGTTTCACGTTTCGTGACGACATTACTGTCGGTACTTTTCAATGGGACTCGGGTCTCCTCATCACAAGTAACTCTTCATTACCAGGGTTTGCCGTTTTTTTCCGGTTGGATTATGTAAGCTACATAAACATACATCTTAATATGCCCCATTTCATTTTATAATATTTTTTCTTCTTGGACTTCTACTTCATGTTCGAAATAACGTCTCAGCTTACCTCAACAGGCAGCTGAGACAGTCTAACAAAACGGTCCTAAACACCTTCCATACGAGAAAGAAGTATGTTAACAGATTTGTTAATTCTAGGGCTGCTTTTTCGGTCTCTTACTTTTCTTTCACAAACTTGACGGCGCTCTCAGATATCCTTCAGGCTGAGTTTCGCACGGCCACGCATGTTACACTCGGATGCACGGTTGCGTCTGTGTCTTAACAGATGCGTGGCGCGACTGCGGAGGGAAAACAAACGCACCGTTGCGACAAGCGTCCGCCACGAGTTATAAGCGGAAAATAAACGGAATGAAGGTGTCCGTGACACATTAGCAAAAAAGGTCAAGTAACACATCTGCAACAAATAACAAAGTGAAAGTAACTTTATCAGCCTAAATAATCTCTCCGATTGTCTCCAAGTCTTTTCACAATATTGTGTCAAATTCTCAAAGATTCGTTTTATGGGTTTATCATCACTAAATAATTGTTGGTCCTCTTGCAAATGAAGTGCTGTTTCAGTGAACGTTTAAGGAATGAAAGAGGAAAGAAAGCAGGCTAGTCTGAGTAAACATACCCTCTTAACACTCGGATCCTTTACTATAACTATCATTCTGTCGTTATTTCTAGCGAAAATTAATAGAGCTTTAACTCGGGATTCACTAGCTAAATAAATTCGTATGATTGATGTGTATCTCACTTGGAAGAAAGCTGATTTTTGAACGAAAGTGAAATTATTAAAATTTAATTAAAGGTGGAATTTACAATAGTTACGATAGTGTCAATTTTTATAACATAACGCCATTCCGATTTACGGAGAAATGCACACAAATACATTTATATCCTGTTGCCTTTGTGCGCGGAGAACCAAGCACCTATTTGGTGTACACGCAAAGGAGAATAATGGCTTTTCATGGCGAATATATCGTATCGGATTTCTTATACCACCTAATTAGCGCTCGCCTCCAGAAAATGGCGCCTGGTAGGTTGCCGTCCGCGGAAAGCTGCCTGCTATCTACGGTAACGAGAAACCACTGTCGCTAGAAAATATACCTTGCCATAGTACAGCCATTCAAACGCAAGTAAAAGCAAAGGAGTGACAAAGAAACATTTTGTAAATTGCAAAGATGATCCAGTGTTGAATATCCACATGCAAATACACGCGACAGGTGAAGTAAAGGCAAAGAGGTACCACAGCCTCAAGTGACCCCGACGTCGACGAAACGGGGAACTCTTGATATTCCTTTCTTCAACATGCACTTTGCCCTGCACAGAAGTGCAAGATTTCTACTTTTACGCTATAACAGCTATGAGATTGATTTGAAAATATTACCACACTAATATAAACAAAAGAGTAGAGCAAAATGAGAAAATACCCACACTGATACAGCTACACCTAGAGTTTTATGCTCTAATAATATCTCAACTCAAAAATCAAGCGTCAAGCTCCCGAATTCTATTGCGTCTACTGCAGTAATGCAGTTATGATGTATCACTATGAGATTTATGAATGCTACTGCACTGAAGAGCCAAAGAAACTGGTAAACCTGCCTAATATCGTGTAGGTCCCCCGCGAGCACGCAGAAGTACCGCAACATGCCATGGCATGGACTCCACTTATGTCTGAAGTAATACTGGAGGGAATTGACAAGATGAATCCTGCACAGCTATCCATAAATCCGTAAGACTACGAGGGGGTGGAGATCTCTTTTGAAGAGTACGTTGCAAGGCATCCCAGTCATGCTCAATAATGTTCATGTCTGGGGAATTTGGTAGCCAGCGGAAGTGACTAAACTCAGAAGAGTGCTGCTGAAGCAACTCTGTAGAAATTTTGGACATGTGGGGTGTCATATTGTCCTGCAGGAATTGCCCAAGTCCGTCGGAACGTGAAATGGACATAAATGGATGCAGGCGATCAGACAGGATGCTTACGTACGTGTCACATGTCAGAGTCGTATCTGGACGTATAAGGAGTCCCATATCACTCAAACTGCACACGCCACGCTCCGTAACAGATCCTCCGCAGCTTGAACAGTCCCCTGCTGACATGCAGGGTCCATGGATTTACGAGGTTGTCTCCATACCCGTACACGTCCATCCGATCGATAAAATCTGAAGAGAGACTCGTCCGACCACGCAACATGTTTCTAGTCATCAACAGTCCAATGTCGGTGTTGACGGGCCTAGGCGAGGCGTAAAGCTTGGTGTCGTTTAGTCATCAAGAGTACACGAGTGGCCCATATCGATTACGTTTCGTTGAATGGTTCGCACGCTGACACTTGTTGATGGCCCAGCACTGAAATCTGCAGCAATTTGTGGAAGGGTTGCACTTGTGCCACGCTGAACGATTCTCTTCAGTTTTTGTTGGTGCCGTTCTTGCAGAATATTTTTCCGACCGCAGCTATGTCGGAGACTAAATGTTGTACTGGATTCCTGATATTCACGGTACACTCGCGAAACGGTCTTACTGGAAAATCCCCACTTCATCGCTACCTCGGAGATGCTGTGTCCCATCGCTCGCGCGCCGACTATAACAGCACATTGAAACTCACGTAAACCTTGATAACCTGCCATTGTAGCAGCAGTAACCGATCTAGCAAGTACGCCAGACACGTGTTTTCTTATATAGCCGTATTCTGCCTGTCTACACATATCTGTATTTGAATACGCATGCCTATACCAGTTTCTATGGCGGTTCTTCGGATTACCACAATTACAAATACAGCTGTTGAAAAATCCATTTTACAGCGGCATATATTTAGAAATTTTTGTTGTAAGTTAATATTACTTAATTATTTGTGTGAATATTGTACTCTTTGAGGCCCAGGAGAACAGTACGGTTCCATCTGTTCACCGCAGCTCTATTAGCACTATTTACAACATGTGTAGCGTAGGATACTTTATACTCCGAAGATATGCAGAGTAAATTCCATACACTGAAAAGTAGGCTGTTTCAGGGTTCCGTTCTCTGCCCTACACTGTTCAACGTGTATATCACGACTTGTCAGAAACAATCAAATTTTCACATTGTGTTTTACTATGATAGACACAAACTAAACGGACGAGTAATGTCAATAAATAAAGCAAATAGTTGTAACAAAAATAGTCGACAAATCAATAGTTTCTCGATAGTATTACGACTGAGTTAATGGATGCCTTATAACAGAGTCCCCGAGGATCCAAACTACAGATATGCTCTTTGAGCACAAACGCATTACACCAAGTGTTCCACATGAGCCCCGTTCGTGTGATGGCAGGCTTTAGCACGTCTCCTCGTCGGAGCTCGTATGTGTTTAAAAAACCAAAGCATGTTCCAAATGCGTGGGAAATCATCCACAATGCATTATCAACAGAGCTTGAATGCACCGAACTTTTAAATATTCCCATGAAAAAAAGAAAAGAAAAGAAATCATTGGGTTAAAGTTGGAAGACCTCGGAGTGGTAATGAAACAGGTGACTGTTTTCAGCGACCGATCAACCAGTCAGTTGTTTCGTTCAGTCGGTTTTTTCAGTCGAATGAAACAACCGAATGGAACCTAGTCTGTGGCGTCAATCTCCAGGTTTGAGTGGTTTCACTTAGTGGGAGACAACCGATTGATACCAGTAAGTATCTGTCGGTTGCGTCAGTAATATGAATGTTTTCACTCAGTCTTTATGTTTGAGTAATTTCACTATAGCCTCCTGCTGCTGCTGCTGCTGCTGCTGCTGCTGCTGTCAGGGCCAGGGTCGCAGCCCACGAGAGAAGGTGGCACGTTGACCGCTACGAGCTCAATTTTGCTAGCGGTGGCTAGCCAGAGGTGTACAAATTCCGCTTTTCACCTGCCCATGCTTGCCACACGTTATCAACAGAACGGGCAGGCTGGTTTGCTCCCATCCAAGCTAAGCTATGCCCAACCCACTCAGGCTAAAGCAGTCTTGCTTGCCTGATACGTAGCAGTTTATTTTGTATGATTTCTCTCTTATGAGTAGGTTCAGAAGTTGATGAAAATACCCAGAACCACAAGAGGCGGCTCAATGGCTTATATATTCATTTCGGATGTTTATAGACCAGAAAATTATGGATATTGTTCGTTCTTTTTCTCCCTTCCGGTGTACTTCGGGTTTATTCATTTCGATACGAACGGTTTTCTCTGCAACTTCACCCTCTTTCGACTAGTACTGCTTATTATCAATTCGAACCATCATCAGACTACCGCTAAAAATATTTGGAAATTTGTGGTAAGTACAATGGGACGAAACTGCTGAGGTCATTGGTCCCTATGCTTACGCAATACTTAATCTAACTTACGCCAATGACAGCACACAGTAATGCCCGAGGGAGGACTCGAACCTCCGACGGGGGACAGCCGCGTGAACCGTGACGAAACGCCCTAGATCGCACGGCTACCCCGCGAGGCAGACTACCTCTAATACGTGTTTTCCGTAGTAATGAGAACCGTCTCTGAATGTCGAGATCTTTTGCACCTACACTGGTGTACAAAATTAAAGCAACAAACCACTATTTCTCCGTCCTGTGTCTAATCCGCGATACAAGCATACTGTCAACCAGATGTCCTTACGGTCGTGCTCTGCAGTGAAAATGCCAACGGATAACCACGCAAACAATGGATTCAGGACACCTATGAAACTAGGTAGTCTTTGCCGGGTAGCCCCACACCGACAATTGCTGTGTACAGAGTCACAGACGGTGCAGTATGGCACATAGAAGATGCCTACCAGACTCTCTGCGGTAGAGGGCCACAGAATGAAAGGAAGCAGGAGAGTCGCAAACTGATTTGGCCCAGTGGTTTAATGTGAAACGTTCTGTTGTTTCTCGGATGCGCCAACAGTTTATAGAGACCGAAACTGTATCCCGGAGACCAGGGCATGGCCGAACACGTGTGGCATCAGAAAGAGTACTGCATCTGACCTCGCAGCAGACAATGGACATGTTGCATCGTGGTAAACGGTGTACAGAAGGCTTTAGCAGAGTGGCCTTTATTATCGTAGACATGCTGTATGTCTACTCTGATGCGTCTTCCAAAAGTGAACGTTTAGAGTGGAGTCATCAACATGCCACGTGGACGGTCAAACGGTGGGCCAATGTTGTTTTCACAGATGACTCCCGACTTGGTCTGGATAATGATTCTCGATAGGTTCGCATCCGGATGGAACGTGGAACGCGGTTTGCGGACCCAAACATTGTGGAAAGACATCGAGATCGAACAGGATCCCTAATGGTGTGGGCAGGGATTATGTTTACCACACGAACCCCTCTTCATGAAACTGTACGAGCCAATCGATAAGGTTAAACTGTTGTCAGGGATCGTGCAGGGATCTTGGGATCTCATTTGCGGTTCTTGTGAGGTGCTGTGGGCCCAGACGTCGTATTCATGGAATGAACAACAATGTTCTGCCTCGTAGAGCATGGGTGGTTGATGTTTTCTTGGAAAGGGAAGAAACTGCAAGCACACCATAGCCTGCTCTCTCTCTCCCGATTTGAATCCCATAGAGCATATCTGGGATGCACTAGGGAGACGGTTTGCATCACGTCAGCATGCACCAACCATTCTCCAAGACTTCCGAGCAGCTCTGCAGGAAGAATGGGCGTTATTGCCTCGACATGTGACTGATGACATCATTTACAGCATGTCCTGTCGTTGTTAGACCCGTATTGCTGCCACAAGCGATCACACGCCATCCATACTGAGCACGTTAACCGGTTGTCGGAATGTGTGTGTAAAACCGTTAACATGGAAAAAGCAAAGGAACATTTTTGTCTACCGTTATGCATGTTGCACTTGTTTTCGCTCTGTATTCATTACATTGTTTCTACTTTACTATCACTTGTTTATACTGTTTTGTGGCAAGAAAAACGTAACCTTGCAAAATTTCCTTTCGTTGCTTTAATTTTGGACACCAGTGTAATAACCTGAAGATATCTATTATACGGCAAAGCTAACTAAAGTAAGGTTTTCCAAGTCTAGTTTCTGTTTCCTTAGTATGTTCCAGCAAATATGACTCCATTTATACCGAATTTCATTAATTTCTGTAGGGTTAGCTCAGTTCATTCTAAGTGGCCACACAGTACTTCACTCTGAATTCTCCAAATGCATTTCAGTAGACGCAAAGATATTATGTTAATCTAACAAGTACACGTCTGAAAGAGGAAGATTTTCTTTCGCAGTAAACTTTCTTCGCACTGCTTTGCATACCACCAGAATATGGTTTTTAGTATTGACTGAACCAACCATATTATTTTCCTATTTTAATCAATGTTTGCCCTACATTTAGAATGCCTATATACTGCTATGTGGCCGCAAGTCCTTAGCAGACGTTTTCCCACACTTGTCAGTTACCAAATTTTTGTCTTTCAAAATATCCATGTAGTGAGGAAACGTATGGTCAAACTTACAAACACGTCGTAACATACTCGGGTTGCCCGAACGAGTGTTTAGTAACTGACAATTAGCTTTGCGGGACACCTACCGATTTATTTGAAGCTGCCTCATGAACACGTGACAACTTTTCTTTTGATTAATAAAATTCTTTTCCGGGCTATTATGCCGTGGTCTGATGGATTTCGCATTGTAATCCGACGTTTCGTCCCCATCTGCGGAGGACATCTTCAAGGGGGTTCGTGGCTTCTGTTAACTTCCGAAACACACACTGTCTCACTACTGACTGCAGCAAATTTTTGTTTTCGCGTGCTCCCGCGCATAGGCGTGACGTCACATGTTTTGAATACGCGAGCGCAATTGGCCGTTGTCGGTTGCCGCCGTCCGCTGTTGCTATCATCCCATGGCGGAAGACTGGTACACATCTTCTTCAGCACCGGCATCCAGATGTCATTCAATTTCACGCCCTCCTCCTTCCTATTAAAATTCCTGGGGTGTTTCATAATCTCTATAGCCTCTCTGTTAAGCCTTTCATGATATCCGCTTGTGGCTGCCAGTACTTGAGTTCTATCAAAATAAATGTGGTGGTCTCCTGACTGCAAAGCGTGTTCCGCAACAGCTGATCTATCAATCTCTCCCCTTCTGCAATTGCCCTTGTGCTCTTCTAGTAGTTGTGGGGAGGTATATGTGGGTACCACAAAAAGAACGGTCAAAAAACGACTAGAAGAGCTCAAGGGCAATTGCAGAAGGGGAGAGATTGATAGATCAGCTGTTGCGGAACACGCTTTGCAGTCAGGAGACCACCACATTTATTTTGATAGAACTCAAGTACTGGCAGCCACAAGCGGATATTATGAAAGGCTTTACAGAGAGGCTATAGAGATTATGAAACACCCCAGGAATTTTAATAGGAAGGAGGAGGGCGTGAAATTGAATGACATCTGGATGCCGGTGCTGAAGAAGATGTGTACGAGTCTTCCGCCATGGGATGATAGCAACAGCGGACGGCGGAAACCGACAACGGCCAATTGCGCTCGCGTATTCAAAACATGTGACGTCACGCCTATGCGCGGGAGCACGCGAAAATAAAAATTTGCCGCAGTCAGTAGTGAGACAGTGTGTGTTTCGGAAGTTAACAGAAGCCACGAACCCCCTTGAAGATGTCCTCCGCAGATGGGGACGAAACGTCGGATTACAATGCGAAATCCATCAGACCACGGCATAATAGCCCGGAAAAGAATTTTATTAATCATGACAGTTCCGGCCGTGAAAGTTTACATTTTACAACTTTTCTTTTGCTGGACTTGGGATCTGTTTCATGACTGGTATGCATCCCCCAATTCTTAATTTCTTGTCAATCTCCTTTATGTTTGGTTTGTCCATTTCGTAGGTCTCACCATCGTGATAAATGAGCCGCAGTGAAAATTCCTACGCACACCTATATCTGGCTTGTCAGGCTGGAATCCTAGCGCACCCTGTTGTCGTGTGCAGCAGGCTGAACTGGCCCGTAAAGCAGTTTTAACCGCTGTGCTTAGTACATGTGTACTCTTGTGTCTCCTTTGCGGCATGTTGGGCTGCTTTAATGGTTGCGGCGAAGATCGGGGCAGGCAGCCTGGAAGGTGAATTAGTACACCTCTGTGAGTAGCTACCTCATTCCGCCGTCTGCCGCGCTAACCCTGGCAGTGAAACGGCGAGCGTGCAGGGCGCAACCGCAATCTGAGGCTACGTTTTTTATTAATAGACATCATCACATCTTTTCAGTAAAACGGAATGCAAACATTTGCTAAAATTTGTCAGTGTTACTTTCTTCTTCACGTACCCCTAGGAGGTCTTCTACGCTTGCTCAACTTTGTCCTCTCAACTAAGATTTATTAGATTAGTTACTTGTTAGTTTCACCTGGAAAATTTTAATGAAATGTAATCTATTTATCATTTTTAAATCGTGAAAATCAGATTTAGTCGTGCAGTACATAATTAAATCAATATGTATATTGCTTATATTAACTTTGGCGTACGCACCGAGATGTCTTTGCATAAACCTGTGGGTGGGGCTACCCTCTGAGGGTAGGTGTATCCAGGTTTGTATTGTATACCGCAGTTTTATTCACCACGTGAAAGTACTACAGATTGGTTTCTCTCAGAAGAATAACTGGATACTTCAGTCAAATAAATCACTTAACAGTACTTTCAGTTGAATGAATGAATGACTACATATTTTAACCGACAGAAAAACTAGAGACTGGTTTCACTTGAAAAGAAAAACGAATAACTCCGTAAGTACGTACAACTCTAACGGACTGTGTCAACGCAGGCCGGAGTGGCCGAGTGGTTCTAGGCGCTTCAGTCTGGAACCGCGCGACTACTACGGTCGCGGGCATGGATGTGTGTGATGTCCTTAGGGTAGTTAGGTTTAAGTAGTTTTAAGTTCTAGGGGACTGATGACCTCCTCTGTTAACTCCCATAGTGTTCAGAGCCATTTTGACTGTGTCGACTGTTTTCATTCGGTTGCTCCCAGAGACTGCTTTCACGCGAAAGAAATGAATGGATAATAATTCAACCGTTACGTAAAACTACAACCGACAGATTCGAGTGTTTCCATTCGTCTGCTCCCACAGATTCGTTTCGCCGGCCCGTGTGGCCGTGCGGTTCTAGGCGCTTCAGCCTGGAACCGCGAGACGGCTACGGTCGTAGGTTCAAATCCTGCCTCGGGCGTGGACGTGTGTGATGTCCTTAGGTTAGTTAGGTTTAAGTAGTTCTAAGTTCTAGGGGACTGATGACCATAGATGTTAAGTCTCATAGTGCTCAGAGCCATTTTTTTATCCCTATACTTCTAAATTAGTCAATAAATAATACAGCAGTAATGAGAGAAAAATAATATGCTCTTAGAGAGCTATAATAAGCTTGTGCTCAGCAGACATGAAAAGTAACATTAGTTTTCGAAAACAATCTAGTGGTACTGTTTTCATCCCGTATCGTTATTCTATCCGAGCACGTCTCACGTCCAAGCTCCATACGTCGTCAACCATGTGTCTACAACCCACACTCGTATATTCATTAAGTATATCCCCGTACAGAGGAGACATTTCAATTGGAAGGCGCTTGCCCGGTATCGGCAGTACCTGTGTTGTTCAGCACTTCTGAACAACAACAGTTCCCACACCCACCTAGTACATGCTCAGTCTCGACAGGCCACACGCATTCTGTCTAGTACACTTTTGCCTACCTATACCTCTTCAGTGGCTCTTTCTGCTAAGCAACATCATTTCATCTCGCATTAAAAGATAGAAAGCTGTTGCTCGGTTACGAGCAAGAATAGAGAAGAATCAGTCTTTTCTCATACACGACATTATTTATCAAGGTTCTGCAATACGATGGAAATGTAGTCAACCAGTCTAGAGAAGAATCAGTCTTTTCTCATACACGACATCATTTATCAAGGTTCTACAATACGATGGAAATGTAGTCAACCAGTCTAGAGAATCGTCACGAGCCTGTTAGCCACAGCTTTCAATCCTGTGGCTGCCTGATATTCGGACTGCTCATGTTACCTCAGCAAGGCTCCTTGAGAGTCAAAAACCCAAGTATCAAACTCTCAGGCTTCAATGTATTGCCGGCCGGAGTGGCCGAGCGGTTCTAGGCGCTACAGTTTGGAACCGCGTGACCGCTACGGTCGCAGGTTCGAATCCTGCCTCGGGCATGGATGTGTTTGATGTCCTAGGGGACTGATGATCTCAGAAGTTAGGTCCCATACTGCTCAGAGCCAATTTTTTCAATGTATCTCCTGTCATCTGGCGCAATCTGAATCTAAATAGACGTAGAACGGGGAGAAAAGCTGCTTTTCTCTACAGCTGCGGATGGCCATCATCTCCAAGCTATGACTGTAGCGATGTAGCGCTGACGGTGTCTCACCTGCAGCATCCTTGGAAGAATTACTTCAAGCTGGCTCCAAAATAATATAGTAATTGGAAAACGTGGGCACTGGTCTTTGATTTTTTCTTTGTTGTTTATTTAAATTGTTTTTAACTTCTTTGTTCGTGATTGCTAATGTGCCGCTAACCGTGATTGCCCGAGAGCATCCAACTGCCAAAAAAGCACTTAATAATGAATTATTGTAGTCAACCTTTGGGGAATTGCGCGTGCTACGTGGACTCGTTGGTCGTGCCTGGGAACTTCAGGCACTCTAGAGAGGGAGAATTTCGATTCCGAGCGGGCGGCGCGAGTTGACCGGATGACCCGTGGCGACGCGCGGAGCACTTGCAAATGTCACCTGCACTCACTCCCACTGCCGACAGCGCACGGATTTCGCGAAAGCTCATCAGCAGAAGCCACCGCATTACTACTACGCTCAGCATCAACTCCAGCTCTTCTAGGTCGGTTTATTCTACGTACGACTAACTCATTTCTAATGCTGTAAATTAGGTTCTGTTGTGGCGTTCACTGACTTACAATTACGGAGGTTGTAAATGAAAACATTCTTAAGAAAATTTGAGGTTACAGATATAAACTAGTAGTTTTACTTGCCTTCATCCTGTACCATTCTCACATGTTACTGTTCGATATTCAATTTAACCGCATTACTCTAGTATACTCGTAGCGTACAGCATACCTACAACTTATTACTTACTATGTATTCTGTTCAGAGACACGCATAAAACAAAGACATCGCGAAAAAAACATTTTACATGCTTAAAACTAGTATAGCAACCGTATTATTAATGTTAATGTGATTGCACTCTCTAAAATCCTGGAACAACTGTAATTTTCTACAATCAGTGCGCAACGTCTACGAACGAGAACTTGCATGGGCAGGAAGACTTGTAGTTAAATAAGTGTCGGGGTGGATATTCTTTTCTGGACAGGCTTACACAAACGCCTTGCTTAGAGCTCTTTCAAAGTGTACGAATTATTCGAGTTAAGTGGAAAACATTTTAATGCAATACAAACGGAGATTGATGCGATCAGTATTCCTTATTTGGAACGATCTGTGTCGTCACTGGATAAATTACATCCTTCATTCATCCGCGACTGCAGCCACCAACCTGGTTTTTAGAAACAGAAACTCGCTCCTCAGTGTAGGATAATGTCCTCTACGCAGTCATTTGTTTGTCAGTCTTGAAATGATCTGTTGTATTTAGTTCTCTGCCACGTTACACACGGTCGTGACACTACATAATATAATTAAATCTTTGGGCTTTTTCATACCCAGCTTAGTCTATAATCACATCTGGTCTCCTCAAACAATTGTACTCCGTACCACAGGAAGTACATGTTGGGAGTTTCAATCGTGTTCCTTTTGATCAGTCCATACAGGATACAAGAAAATTGTAAACTCAGTATGCACTCTAAATCTAGAGCTGCTTTCGTTGTGATCTCTGAGTAATATCTGGAGTAACTATTCACAGGATTTTTTTCTTTTTTGTGCGTCACATATCTGGGTGTTCCCTGAATTCCGTACGCAGACAATTTGCCGTACATAAGACTTCCTCAAGCCTGCCCTCCATTGTTCCGCCGACCAAAAAGTACGATTTATTCAACTGACGTGACACAACGTCGTGACATTCCGTTCACGCATGTGGGTCTCGCAATACAATTTTTTTTAAAGTTTTGGTGAGTGTTAGCCACTATACGTTTACTTGTGTTAGCTCCTGTCGCTGAGGAGAATCAAGGTCTACGCTGCCCGTACTATAGCTAAATAATTTATATACTGTGCACACGGCGCACTTTTTAACACATTTCCCTAATGTGGTGTAGTGGAGATCGCGCATCGACAATGACGTACGATCAAAAAGAATCTTAGTACACCGGTTAAAAAAGTATAGCCGCGTTTGTGCAGATTAACTAACGATGGATCAAACAACGATCAGCGTATGTCGCACCTGGATGCGGAACATTTTGTATGATCCCCACGTTATTCCTGTTCTGAACATTACGGAATACCCCACGTTGACAACGTTCAACACCAATAAACAAGATAATGAACAAACTGGTAAGCTCATTCAACAGATTTTTACGTACAGTCAAAATTTCTTGGATTTTTTCAGCGACTATCTACATAAAAGTTGTCTATGAAATTCATTGAGAATGTCACATACAACGTCTTACGACAGTTTGGTATTATTTAAATTCCGAAATGAAGCACCAGATCTACATCTTCCTCCCCATAGCAAAATATGACAAATGGTTATACATTTAGTTCACCGTAAGTTTTATCTAATGCTTTCCCTTCAGTATACTTAAAGAATCAAGTTAGCCAAGGTCGCTAGCAATTATTGTTATTACTATGACAAGTTTCGACAGATCTACGCTGTCATCATCGGATCTGAAAGTTATAAAACCAAACATTGTAAGTGAACATGGCTTGTACATACACGATTCCATATAACCATTGTGTTCACTACTTAAATGTTATAACATACCTTGTAACATTGTTAGTTGTATTTGCTTATTACAATACTGTAAGTCACATAGGAATGCAGCGTCAAATAAAACATGGTAGGAACATCAGCGTGTCGCAAATGAAATAACACACAACATGTTGTGCTGATGTCCCAGCGTACACTAACCGCTTTACACCACAATGACGACTTAGGTAGAATAATATTTTCACAGATAAGAAAGGTTCAAATGGCTCTGAGCACTATGGGGCTCAACTGCTGTGGTCATTAGTCCCCTAGAACTTAGAACTACTTAAACCTAACTAACCTAAGGACATCACACACATCCATGCCCGAGGCAGGATTCGAACCTGCGACCGTAGCAGTCGCACGGCTCCGGAATGCGTGCCTAGATAAGAAAGTACACAGTTGTTTACATAGTGGTGTTCGATAATAATCGACAAATTTCGATACATGTGTCACACTGCAGGCACACTCTTTACTAGTTATTGGGAGCTGCGATGTGAGGGGCGTTATGGAGCCCCTTAGGCAGATAGCGTCAGGACTGGAAAGCAAGCCAATGTGCACTCGGTATGTCTGCCGAGGAGCCTCATTCGAGATGTCGAGCGGCGTTGCCTGTGGCTGACGAGCGTGGAGGGAGCAGTCGTCTGCAAGTCGTGGCTCACGACGACTGTCGCACGAGTTCTGAGGTGATCCTCAATTCGTACAGACGAATAGCGGAGGTGGTGGAGACTGCTGGCATCGCTCGCGGGGAGCAAGCAGAGCCCGCAATTGGCAGCATCGTTCCCAGCGTTGATCGGTTTGGAGCCGAGTGGAGGGTATCAACAAAAGGCTTCGTCGACTCTGTGACGATCTTCGCTGCAAATTTCTAGATGTGCGTTATCGTGTGGGGATTTGTAGGACTCCCATTGATAGGTCAAGGGTGCACTACGCAAAGTAAGTGGCTACTCGGGTAGCAGAGTACTTGTGGAATGCACATAAGGTTTTTTTAGGCTAGGCGGTATTTTGAGGTGATCTGATGAACGCTCGCCATTCGATTCACAGAAAGGGAACTCAAACGGCGTTCAGAACGAAGACACTTCGACTGTCTCAATTTTATCAGTACTGTCGAAGTATTCGTGATAAAGTTACCGAATTCACTGCCCTCCAGGAAAGTTCTCACGCTCAAATTATCCTTGGGACCGAGAGCTGGCTGAAACTCGAAGTGGAAAGCTCTGAGATATTTAACGAGTCGTAGAATGTATATCGGAAAGATAGATTAGAGGCCATAGGAGGGGGAGTGTTAATTGCAGTTGACAAAAATATTGTCTCCACTGAGGTCGAAGTTGAGTGTGACAGTGAAACCATCTGGTCGCGTAAACAGGTGTAGGTGAAACTAAGTTAACTGTTGGATTTTTTTTCCTGCCACTCGATTCTGCTGTGACAGTTTTAGAGTCATTCAAAGAAAGTCTACCGTCAATAGCGCATAAATACCCAGATCACGCAATGCAGATTGGAGGCGACTTTAACCTTCCGAGTATAGACTGCGATGTCCATGGATTCACTGCGGGAGGTGCAGACAGACGGTCATGCGAATTACTTGAACATGTTTTCTGAAAACTATCTTGAGCAGCTACTTCGGCACCCCACACGCAATATCTTACACCTTGCAGCCAGAAATAGGCCGGAGCTTACCGACAAAGTTAGTATAGATAAATGGCTCTAAGCACTATGGGACTTAACATAAGAGGTCATCAGTCCAATAGACTTAGAACTGCTTAAACGTAACATCACACACATCCATGCCCGAAGCAAGATTCGAACCTGCGACCGCAGGAGCAGCGCGGTTCCGGACTGAAGCGGGTAGAACAACGGCCTTGATACGCCTGGGCACTGAGTCAAACAGAGCTTGGATGGCGTTTACAGGTACAGCTGCCCATGCAGCTTCAACACGATACCATAGTTTATGAAGAGTAGTGACCGGCGTATTGAGACGAGCCAGTTGCTTGGCCACCATTGACCAGACGTTCTCAATTGGTGAGAGATCTGAAGAATGTGCTGGCCAGGACAGCAGTCGTAGTTGTTCTGGGTACTGATTTCTCAGGATCTATGCACCCAAACTGCCTGAAAATTTAATCACATGTCAGTTCTAGTATAATATATTTGTCCAATGAATACCCGTTTATCATCTGCATTTCTTCTTGGTGTAGAATTTTAATGGCCAGTAGTGTACATTTTATAATATACATGGTGATCCATTGATCGTGACCGGGCCAAATATCTCACGAAATAAGCGTCAAACGAAAAAACTACAAAGAACGAAACTTGTCTAGCTTGAAGGGGGAAACCAGGTGGCGCTATGGTTGGCCCGCTAGATGGCGCTGCCATAGGTCAAACGGATATCAACTGCGTTTTTTAAAATAGGAACCCCCATTTTTATTACATATTTATGTAGTGGGTAAAGAAATATGAATGTTTTAGTTGGACCACTTTTTTTCACTTTGTGATGGATGGCGCTGTAATATTCACAAACTTATGACTAACAATTTTAGACAAACAGTTGGTAACAGGTTTTGTAAATTAAAATACAGAACATTTCATTTAGGTTGTTCCAATGTGGTACATGTACCTTTGTGAACTTATCATTTCTGAGAACGCATACTGTTACAGCGTGATTACCTGTAAATACCACATTAATGCAATAAATGCTCAAAATGATGTCCGCCAACCTCAATGCATTTGGCAATACGTGTAACGACATTCCTCTCAACAGCGAGTAGTTCGCCTTTCGTAATGTTCGCACATGCATTGACAGTGCGCTCACGCATATTCTCAGGCTTGTCGGTGGATCACGATAGCAAATATCCTTAAACTTTCCCCACAGAAAGAAATCCGGGAACGTCAGATCTGGTGAACGTGCGAACCATGGTGCTTCGATGACCATCCGCCTGTCATCAAATATGCTATTCAATACCGCTTCAAACGCACGCGAGCTACGTGCCGGACATAGATGACGATGTACTTCCAACATGATCTGTCATGCAGTGAAACATCTTGTAGTAACATCGGTAGAACATTGCGTAGAAAATCAGCATACATTGCACCATTTAGATTGCTATCGATAAAATAGGGGCCAATTGTCCTTCCTCCCATAATGCTGCACGATACATTAACCAGCCAAGGTCGCTCATGTTCCACTTGTCGCAGCCATCGTGGATTTTCCGTTGCCTGTAGTGCAAATTATGCCGGTTTACGTTACCGCTGTTGGTGAATGACACTTCGTCGCTAAATAGAACGCGTGCAAAAAATGTGTCATCGTCCTGTAATTTCTCTTGTGCCCAGTGGCAGAACCGTACACGGCTTTCAAAGACCTCGCCATGCAATTCCTGGTGCATACAAATATGGTACGGGTGCAATCGATGTTGATGGAGCATTCTCAACACTGACGTTTTTGAGATTCCCGATTCTCGCGCAATTTGTCTGCTACTGATGTGAGGATTAGCCACTACAGCAGCTAATACACCTACTCGGGCATCATCACTTGTTGCAGACCGTGGTTGACGTTTCACATGTGGCTCAACACTTCCTGTTTCCTTAAATAACGTAACTATCCGTCGAACGGTCCGGACACTTGGATGATGTCGTTCAGGATACCAAGCAGTATACACAGCACACGCCCGTTGGGCATTTTGATCACAATAGCCATACATCAGCACGATATCGACCTTTTCCGCATTTGGTAAACGGTCCATTTTAACACGGGTAACGTATCACGAAGCAAATACCGTTCGCACTGACGGAATGTTACGTGATACCACGTACTTACACGTTTGTGACTATTACAGCGCCATCTATCACAAAGCGAAAACAGTGGTGCAACTAAAACATTCATATTTCTTTACGTATTACACGAATATGTAATACAAAATGGGGGTTCCTATTAAAAAAAAACAAAAAAAAACGCAGTTAATATCCGTTTGACCTATGGGAGCGCCATCTAGCGGGTCAACCATAGCGCCATCTGGTTTGCCCCTTCAACCTAGACAAGTTTCGTTCTTTGTAGTTTTTTCGTTTGATGCTTCTTTCGTGAGATATTTGGCCCGGTCACTGTCAATGAACCACCCTGTATAATACTGTGCGCAACAGGATTAAAGGATCACTTTTTCGAAACCCGGTAATTGTTCCACATTGCAACGCTAAGGTATGACATTTGGCTCAAAGGTGCCTACAACCTTCCTCTGTAATGACGGAAAAGCGTGGCGTCCTGCGACGTGAACTTCTAGTTCGATGACGTTTCAAACAGATAGCCGTCGACATATGCGAAAAAAAGGCCACACGCCAGAAGTGCGTGTAAGGTGTAGGATGGGTTGATGAATTCGCAGTGGCACCAAATTTCACCACAATTATGCCCAACGCCACAGTGGACGTGTCACACAATGGAAACTTCTTTACGCCCCCTCTTACCTACGCTTCACTCCTTTATGTCGACGCCTCTGGGATGTAGGTCAGAACGGCGACGCTGAGCGTTAATATCATGTAGCTTTCTTCTAGGTGGCCGAGGAAAACATTTAGACACACCACCGCTCAGAATGGACAAGAAACGGACCTAGGGGGTGGCATAAAGAGCGTCAATGAAATCACCCCTACCTTGGGACGTACACAAACCTTTGCTGAACACCTTAAAAACGTACGTGTACCGACAGAACCCATGACTTGAGTCCTAGGGAGGCCATGTTCTGCTCTTGCGGCTGCTATCAGGTCATCCGGAATCGTAGGGATGCTGAAAGAATTGGCTGTCTGCAAGCACCTAAGGCTTTGTCACAGGTAGACTTTGTTCAGGTACATTTCTAAAGTGGCATCGGCAGTGTTGCCAAAGTGGGGGGACCATAGAAGAACCCTTTGCCGTTTTCTTCACGCATGTGCCAGTGTGGGATTCCTCTACAATAACGCTACAGGACGGCGCGAAACAGGACGGTTAAAAAAGCAGAAGCACCCTTTGCTGCTTCCGATCGCGTTCAAATTTCGTCGAATGACTTTGAACGGCCCTAGTGGTTTCACCCTGTACACCAGTGCAGAAACTGCAGTACCATTGCTCTCCAGAGATGTGCAATCTGATTCAGTGGGGTACCTGGCCCACCATATCCTCAGGGAACGAATGTCAAGAGTTTCTCATCGCACTGCCAACTGTCGTTTTCGCCCACGAAATCTGTGGGAATCAACACCCCGAGGGAGAGGATGGTTTCATTGACGCCCTTTATCCCGCCTCATAGGGCCTTTTTCGTGTCGATTCTCATCAGCGGTGTGTCAGAATTGTTTCTCTCGGCCACCCACAAGAAAACTGGGCGTCGCGGTTCTGACGTCCATCTTAAAGGTTTCAAACTAAGAGGTGAAACGTGGGTGAGAGGTGGTATGACGTTCTTTCAATGTGAGACACTTCCACAGTGCCGTTGGGTCTAACTGTGGTCAAATTTGGTGCCAATGTCACATCACCTTACACCTCGCATGAACCTCTGAGCTTTAACCTTTTTCTCACACGTGTCGTCAACACCTTGCTGTTTGAAGCGTCGCCGAGCCCGACAACTTTTGACCCAAATGGAGAACTTAGGCGACGCAATGGGAGACAAATACAGGGTTTCGAAAAGTGATCCTTTAATTGCGTTTCGCAGTGCATACAGATCGTAAGTATTTCTGATTATTCCATGATTATGCATACGAGCACGTGAGTCGTGTATATGTAGTATAGAGGGTGGTCAGTAGGTGTCGTACCACACGTTTGAAACAAAACCAGGTGGCTATTCAGAAATGAAGAGTCAAGTAGCATGAGATGGGAGATGGAGAAACATGAATGCTATGTTACCATCATGGTGGTCACATTGGGAGACGCCATCTTGGGCGCAACTCGTAATTTTCATATGAAAAGGTGTCGTGCGACACATCAAAAATATAGATAATTACACGAGAAAGAAAACAATGGTGTTTTTCATTTGAGAATGTTCATCCTCGAGTTATGTGGCATTTTGTACAAATCTAGGCAAATGCTGGTGGTAACACATAAAGACTACAGTATGTGCTCGGTTTGTTGTCCAACACGTTGTAAGGTGGTTGTTTCCTCTTCGCCCATTCCTCATTGACTTCTACGAACACGTGTACCGGAACGCCATCGCAAACATCAAAAATCTGTTCTCGGAAATGAGCAAGGTATCTGATCTTCACCGCATACACTATTATCTTCACATGCCCCTATACATGGAAATCTAATGGATTTAAATCCGGAGAATGTGGCGGACAGTCTACCGGGCCTCTACGACGTATCCATCTCCGGAGAAACTGGATTTCAGGTATGCCCCGACAGCTAGGATGTAGCGAGATGTGGCGCCATTGCGCTGAAAGAAATTACCGCGCTCTGGATTCTGACTGAACGACGACAGAAGAGAGATGCGCTTCGTCCGCATCCGTTTTCAGTCCCACAGCTATTGGAGTCTGCGACATGGCCAAATTCGCGAGAAGTATCAGACCGCATTGTGGGCAATGGGTGGTCCGTTTGGGTTGACATCTTCTGCGATAACAGTGGTGCTCCCGTCTCCTGATATCCGGACGATCTCAGTGCTCTCGTCTTACCTGCAAGGAAGAAACATCAGTAATGGCTCGAGACAATAAAGTTCTGCTCAAATGAAGGGCACCTTTCTTTCTCTTGTAGTTAGTGATCTGTTTGGTATATCAGAAGATCCCCTTTCCATCTGAAAATTACGAGTTGCATCAAATATGGAGGCTTCCAAAATGGCCGCCATGTCGGTAACATCTCGTCCTATGTCAGTTTACCCGAATTTAAATATCTGTTTAAGTTTACCCGAATTTAAATATCTGTTTATAGATCTGTTTTGTTTAAGAAGGATGTTCCACACCTACAGACAACCCTGCGAATTTTAAAAGCTATAAAATGTTTGGTAAGGGAAGGAAAAGGGAGTAGGTTAGATGTGGCATAAGAATTGCAATCAACATTGTGATAGCCGGCCGCGGTGGCCGTGCGGTTCTGGCGCTGCAGTCCGGAACCGCGGGACTGCTACGGTCGCAGGTTCGAATCCTGCCTCGGGCATGGGTGTGTGTGATGTCCTTAGGTTAGTTAGGTTTAAGTAGTTCTAAGTTCTAGGGGACTTATGACCTAAGATGTTGAGTCCCATAGTGCTCAGAGCCATTTGAACCATTTTTGAACATGTTAATATTCCTGAATAGCCCCGTTACAACGTAATCTGTGAGGCGTAGTTGTTGCAGGTGGCGAATATAATTTCATCACTGACTATAATGGAAAGGTTTTGCTATGTTTTTAATGACATGATTTTCATGAGTGTGGGATAAATGTGGGTGGATTCTTACTAAAATAAATACGTAGCACGATATAAATCTAAAGTCTGACGTCACTGGTAATAGGGAAAGGTCAGCGCGTAGGTAATGAACATAACGATATCGTGGAATTCGAGGGAAGAAAATAAATAAAATAAAGGCAAAAATGGAACGCGCGCCGCAGCTCTTGTGGCGGTTGTCGCCTCCGGGGCAGGTGCGACGAGCCGAGCGTGACGGCTCACCTGCCCCCGCACGGCGAGCGGGCCCAGGGGGCCACGCTTCGTTCACCAAATACCACCTACACTGTCTGCGCGCATAAAACATCTGACGGGTAGGCTGAACAGCAATCTGTGACTATTTGCTATTGAAGCTGTAGTGTACGAAAAGTGAGGATGACTGACAGAATTTATATTTGATGTCACAAATGACAGCACAGTCTAAACGTCGACACGTAAGTTAATGTAGACGAGTAGGAGAACGATGCTGTAATGTTGGAATACATTGTTAGTGGTGTGCTGCTTGACAGTCACGCAGATTAAATATACAGGCATAAGGCTGTAAAGTGACTTGAAATGGAACGAGCAGATAAGGTTGGTTGTAGGGAAGACTTCGGTTTAATGGCAGAAATTTAGGATAGTGTGGCTCATCTACAGGGTGTTACAAAAAGGTACGGCCAAACTTTCAGGACACATTCCTCACACACAAATAAAGAAAAGATGTCATGTGGACATGTGTTCGGAAACGCTTAATTTCCATGTTAGAGCTCATTTTAGTTTCGTCAGTATGTACTGGACTTCCTCGTTCACCGCCAGTTGGCCCAATTGAAGGAAGGTAATGTTGACTTCGGTGCATGTATTGACATGCGACTCATTGCTCTACAGTACTAGCATCAACCACATCAGTACGTAGCATCAACAGGTTAGTGTTCATCCCGAACGTGGTTTTGCAGTCAGTGCAATGTTTACAAATGCGGAGTTGGCAGATGCCCATTTGACGTATGGATTAGCACGGGGCAATAGCCGTGGCGCGGTACGTTTGTATCGAGACAGATTTCCAGAACGAAGGTGTCTCGACAGGAAGACGTTCGAAGCAACTGATCGGCGTCTTAGGGAGCACGGAACATTCCAGCCTATGACTCGTGACAGGGGAAGACCTAGAACGACGAGGACACCTGCAATGGGCGAGGCAATTCTTCGTGTAGTTGACGATAACCCTAATGTCAGCGTCAGAGAAGTTGCTGTTGTACAAGGTAACGGTGACCACGTCACTGTATGGAGACTGCTACGGGAGAACCAGTTGTTTCCGTACCATGTACAGCGTGTGCAGGCACTATCAGCAGCTGATTGGCCTCCACGGGTACACTTCTGCTAATGGTTCATGCAACAATGTGTCAATCCTCATTTCAGTGCAAATGTTCTCTTTACGGATGAGGCTTCATTCCAACGTGATCAAATTATAAATTTTTACAATCAACATGTGTGGTCTGACGAGAATCCGCACGCAATTGTGCAATCACGTCATCAACACATATTTTCTGTGAACGTTTGGGCAAGCATTGTTGGTGATGTCTTGATTGGGCCCCATGTTCTTCCACCTACGCTCAATGGAACACGTTGTCATGATTTCATACGGGATACTCTACTTGTGCTGCTAGAACATGTGCCTTTACAAGTATGACACAACATGTGGTTCATGCACATTTCAGTCGAAGTGTTCGTACGCTTCTCAACAACAGATTCGGTGACCGATGGATTGGTAGAGGCGGACCAATTCCATGGCCTCCACGCTCTCCTGACCTCAACCCTCTTGATTTTCGTTTTTGGGGGCATTTGAAAGCTATTGACTACGCAACCCCGGTACCAAATGTAGAGACTCTTCGGGCTCGTATTGTGGACGGCTGTGATACAATACGCCATTCTCCAGGGCTGCATCAGCGCATCAGGGATTCCATGCGACGGAGGGTGGATGCGTGTATCCTCGCTAACGGAGGACATTTTGAACAATTCCTGTGACAAAGTGTTTGAAGTCATGCTGGTACGTTCTGTTGCTGTGTGTTTCCATTCCATGATTAATGTGATTTGAAGAGAAGTAATAAAATGAGCTCTAACATGGAAAGTAAGCGTTTCCGGACACATGTCCACATAACATATTTTCTTTCTTTGTGTGTGAGGAATGTTTCCTGAAAGTTTGGCCTACCTTTTCGTAACACCCTGTATAATGGAGATTGCATATTGTGTGACCCATTCTTGAGTACTGCTGGGGTGTTTGGGACCTCAAGAGGTCGAATTAAACATAGACATCGATGACGTTGAGAGGCGTGCTACTAGGTTTATCACTGGTAAGTTCGATCAGTAGTAACCTTTACAGAAATGCTCCGCGAACTGAAGTGGGAATCTCTGCAAGGACGAACACCTTTTCATGAAGTACTATTGAGAAATGTTTCAATGGACTGCAGCGCAAAATAAGTCAGCAAGTGACTGTTGTGTGGTATTAATTTTTATTTCTTTCCCTTTCATTACAGTTTTATTTTTGCTAAATTGCCATTATCGAGTGACCTACGGTACAATGTTGGTGATATTCGTTTCATCATACATTTCTGTGTAGATCGTCGAGCATGGCTTGCTACTTACGCATATATTGTTTACGTGGATTGACATGCATATAATATCTTTGACATCCGTGTTTTGACTGTCGTTCTACATTTACTGAATTAAGGTAGTAGTTAATTTGGTATGACAGTAATCTAACAGTTCTGCAGCTACGACTACATATGTACAGAGTATTTGCACTGTTATGCAGATGATATATACATTATTTGGTACCGCATATATCTGTGGCTGATGTATGTTTGTAGCAGTCTATGTTTGTGGTGTTCGTAGGAGCTATTAATTTATAGCCTGTCCAATAAATACCTATGAATTAATAGCACTTACGATCGCTATAAAATAGACTACTACGAAAATACAGCAACAAAAGATATACGCGCAACAAAATAATGTGTATATCATCAGTATAACAATGCTCATACTTTGAAAACATATGACATCGTTGCTGTAAAACTGTCAAATTACTGTCATAACAAATT
Organism: Schistocerca gregaria; assembly: GCF_023897955.1. Taxonomy (NCBI): domain Eukaryota; kingdom Metazoa; phylum Arthropoda; class Insecta; order Orthoptera; family Acrididae; genus Schistocerca; species Schistocerca gregaria. Next base: position 75,304,531 of record NC_064931.1, read on the forward strand.
AATTACTACCTTACTTCAGCAAATACAGAACGACAGTCAAAAAACAGTTGTCAACGATGTTGTACAGTATGTATATGGGGTGGGCAAAATAATATGAACACCTGACATATACACAATATCGACTTATTAATAAGGAGTAGGGTCACCATTGGCTTTGAGAACAGATACAACTCTTCGCTGAATAGCTTCTCTCAGTCTTGTACCAAAAAGTGCGCCAACTGCTTAAACGATGTAAGGGCTGTAAATCTGGTCCTCAGTCTGTGCTCTAAAACTCCCCGTAACTTTTAAAGGATGTTGAAGTCTGGCGATTGTACTGGCTAGTGAAGACGTTTAATGATATTGTGATGCTCCACAAATGATGCCTGAACATTTTTGGCTGTGTGTATGGGCGCATCATCATCTTGGAATATGGCAATGTCTGACAGCAATATGCTTGTCATACCTAGCACTCCATTGTCGAGGATGTTGAGATATTTATTCGCACTAATCCGGATAGTGAGGGTAATGGTAGGACCAGCTGAATACCACGACGTATCCGGCCAAATCGTAACGGAATTTCCCCTATGCTTGACTGCAGGAAGCAGGCAGGTCAGACCGTAGGTTTCTTTTGGTGTTCTCCATAAATAAACCCAGCAGTTCGTGGGAAACAATGTAAACGATGGTTCAACGGACCATACCACATTATTCCAGGCATCAAGTGGCAGGTTTTTATGATCGTAGCGCTACTTACTTCGCAATTGTAGCCCTTCCATGAATGTTAGCCTCGTGAAGCTCCCACGGTACTGCTTTTGTCGACACGGTACCACTCAAGTTAGTGTTGAGTCCTGCAGTCACTTTTGCCACAGTAGTTTCGGTTGTCTGGTCACAATCCTTTTGAATTGTCGTCGGTACACTATTTGTCTTCACCAACAATGTTTTACCATGTTTCATGTATCCTGTCATTACCGCGGATACGCCACTCGTGAAACGTTAAACGCTTCAGCCGTTTTCGTCTCAGATGCTCAGTACAGCAATGGGTTGCCCTTTTTGGAAGTCTGAGAGATCACACATTTCACTGATCGCTTGTGTTCACTGTTGCAGAATAAAGTGTAAAATACACTGGAAGGTAACCTCCAAAACTTGCCACGTCTGCTGTGCACTGTGGCCGTGTCGCAGTATTTACACGTATGTAGCGGTGCCAACTTGCAACATGATGTACTATACTGCATGGTGTTCACATTATTTTAACCACCCCCTAGATGTCAATCCATCTAGACAACATAGGACATATACGTTAGTAGAAACTCATGCTCCATGTTCTACTGTAACATAAAAATGTATATTGAAAATAATGTCATCCAAGCTGTACCGCAGGCCACTCGATAATGGCAATTTAGGCAAAACAGATCTGTTGTGAAAGGGAAAGAAAGAAAAATTAATATCACATGGCAGCGAGCCTGGACACCCCATTAAAAAAAATTATAAATGAAAAAAACCTATTGCGAAATGACAGGGCCGGCATACCGGCATTTGCTACACACTGTAAGAACGATTTTGCTACTACCAATATACATCTCGTCTACCGACCGTGAAGGCGAGATAAGAAAAATCAGAGCTCATACGCAGGCATATAGATAGTCGTTTTTCTCTCGCTTCATTTTCGAGCGGAACAGGAAATGAAATGGTTAGCTGTGGCACAAGGCACTCTCCGCCATTCCCCATATAGTGGTTTAAGGAGTACATTTGTAGATAGTTATGTAGAAAATGGGCAATGTATGGTAGAAAAACAGTGATCACTTGTCATATTCCATTATAAAATGTGTCTAAAACAAGGAAGAAGTTTATGAAGTGCTAATCGCTCTTCTCCTTTGCCTGAATGTCATTTTTCCAAACACTGTACGCTTCAGTTGGAATGATGGTGGCTTGTTCTTTCTATAAGTTGAGGGTCAGATCCGTAACTGATACCAATACAGTTCAGTTCGAGGTTAAGTAATAAATTTTTAGGTACAGAGTAATTCAGTTCCACGTTACGCCAAACATGTGTCTACAGCACACTGCATGAAGGCGTTCGCTTTTGGGAAGAGGACAAGAAAACACACAAGCCATACTTACTATACCCTGAAAAGTACCGTAATTTTTTCGTGAATAGAGCCATATATATCGCTTGATATATTTCCTTATTTTCCAACATATTTCAGTAATCGTCATCATCAGCTTAGAACTTAGAAGTTGTAATTTTAATTACAGATTTTAAAAAAAATGTAGTATATGATCTAGACGGATTAATTCAGAGAATAAAAATGGTTCAAATGGCTCTGAGCACGATGGGACTTAACATCTGAGGTCATCAGTCCCCTAGAACTGAGAACTACTTAAACCTAATTAACCTAAGGACATCACACACATCCATGCCGGAGGTCGAACCTGCGACCGTAGCACTCGCACGGTTCCGGACTGAAGCACCTAGAACCGCTCGGCCACCGCGGCCGGCAATTTAGAGAATACCTAAAGTGATTGCAGACATATTCAGGAATTTTATTTCCTTTATTAATAGAAAATATTGAAAGCAATGACGGCGTGGACAACTGAAATGCTTATTTCAGCGTACACTACGAGTTATCACTCAGTTTTATTATGTCTTATATCGGTTTCACGAAAATAAGTACAAAACCTTACTACGTTACAATTTCCGTACTTGCCTACCAGAAAACGAACAACGATGCAGGGGCTCGTACACGCTTGGTTAATTCATGGCCGTTTAGGTCATTTCTGGCCTACTAGCTTCATATTCATTTCAATTGTGCTCTAATAGCTGTATCACTGTTATATGCACACGTGGGAAAAAGTGTGGCGCTATTAAGATAAATTGCATGCGTATCATTAATCAGTCTACACTACTTCCCTTCAGTAGATAATCTAAGACAGCATAAACCTGCTTGCGACTAATAGGATGCATAAAGGGGCGAAGAGAAGAAACTATCACCAAAAGTGGCGCAGATAACGTTGTGAGTGCCACCCGTCAGCGGAAGAACAGGCGCAGCGTACACATATTTCTGATTGTCTCGAGACGCGTTATGACATCGGGGGGACAATCGCATACGACAAGCGAAGCAGACACGGTCGAGTGGCCCAGGGCTGTCCGTAGGGAGTTCCATATTGATGCCGCTGCCGTTTCTGATTTTTCCCCCCACCCCTCTTCACCCCCCCCCCCTCTCTCTCTCTCTCTCTCTCTCTCTCTCTCTCTCTCTCTTTCTTTCTTTCTCTCAACCCACCAACCCTCAACTTAAAAAAAAGCACTGTTTTTTCCGAGAAAGATGGCTGAATGAATAAGATTCTCGACTTATATTCGGAAAGTTAAGCATTCCAATTCCCATATGGCCCTCTAGATTTAGGTTTTTCGTGGTTCTTCAAAATCGATTATGGCAAATTTACGAATGGTGCCTTTGAAACCAAACACGATTAATTTTCATCTTAATCCTTGCCCTTTCCGCGTTTGTGCTCTGTCTCTAATTAAGAGTCGTTAAGTTCTAGTCTCAGTTCCTCTCTTTTCCAGAACTAAAAAGTATAGGTTTTAACCGATCGGTTTTTCCCATTTCTAGTTTAACATCCCGTAGCCGACGATGTCATTACAGGTAGCGCAAAAGATCGGATCAGGGAAGGGATGCGCATTAAGGGATTTAGAGAAATAACGAACGCCTCACCTGGATGGTAGGACGAGGATGTGAATCGCCCTCCTCCCGACTGTGTGTCGTGGGCAGAATTGGATATGTACGATTTTTTGCACTATGTTTACATCTGCAGTGTGGGTACAAGAACCACAAAAAGTCATACATGAACAATCCGTGCTATCAGTCTCTCACTGAGTCACCAAAATATTTAGTTGTAACTTTTTTAAAGAGCCTGATCGCACAGATATTCTCTATGAGTCTAGCAATTATCATCTACCGACCACTGAAATGCTTCCTACTAGGATAGCCCGTCACAATACGTAGAACTGTTCAACACATCAGACATATGCTTCATCTGTGAGGTCAAAGTCCAACAATAAAAATGTTCAAACCTTACGTGTCCACTTCAAAACTTGGTTCTTACAACGTTCGTTAGGACTTTACACTTAAGTAGTACAATAGGCAAGACGCTGCATGTCGATGACAATTGTAATACTATCATTGCAACCGAAAAAATAGCGATTTCTCGAATTTGCACAAGTATGTGTGAGAGGCTCTTTGCATGCTGCGCTATTAACGGGGAGAAATGTAACACTGCATCGCAAGATAAAACAAAAACAAATGAATGAAAACTTCAGAATTCTCGCACGCAATAAACTCTGGCCACATGATGTTACGCTTTGACTAATTTCTTAATTAACACACTGCAGTACCCTCCAGGAAAGCTCACAGGCACTCTGGCCCGCGCACGCGACAGGCAACCGTGCGTTAAATGTATGTTACGACATTCCACCCAACTTTCTTTGAAAGCTTCATAAAAAAGCATCATTCAGCTACTTGAGGTCTTGCGTAGTTCAAAGTGATTATGGTAACGTAGAAAAGCGAGACCATGCACTCGTCAGTGTGATCCCCCAGATATCACAGATGACAAGGTTCTTGGAGAAGGTGCCACCTTCTTCTCTGTTGTGTGGAGGACTGTAAGAGCTCACTACCCACACCGACGGGCTCATTACTATATAGAACAGTCTGTGCCCCCATTAACCAGGTCACTGCAGAGAGGTTAAAACTTGAGCTTGGACACTATCTGTGCTCTGAGGTGTGAGGTGTTGTACATTGCTAAATTCTAATGAGGGACGTTTTACGCTGCCAACTAGTACTTAGTGTTTTCTTTTCATTTATTTATCATGCTACGTATAATTGTATAACTAATAAAACACAAATTGCGTGAATATTTTCATAATAAGTGCCACCGCTCCCTTCCTTCCGCATTTTAAAAATGGTTCAAATGGCTCTGAGCACTATGGGACTTAACATCTGAGGTCATCAGTCCCCTACAACTAAGAACTACTTAAACCTAACTAACCTAAGGACATCACACAACGACCAGCCATCACGAGGCAGAGAAAATCCCTGACCCCGCCGGGAATGGAACCCGGGAACCCGGGCGTGGGAAGCGAGAATGCTACCGCACGACCACGAGATGCGGGCGTCAGCCAAGGAAGGTGTATTACCATCTCATCTTCCACAGAAACAAGTACGTTTTCTGACACAAAATCAAAGCGACTGAAGTCCGATCTTTCACTCAAAATATCCTGCAGGCACCAGTTACCTTTAGCAATGAACACAGAGCCGCACTAAAAATTTACGGAACGTCTAACTGAAAACCAAGTCAAAAGAATATCAGGGGTGCTCCAGGACGCAAGCGTGTTCATTCACTGCATGGTAAGCCGAACGCGGTATTCAACATTGTTACTGAGTTAAAACGTATGATTCTATAAAAGCAAACATTCCTACAAGCATTGCTCCGTCTGACATTATTACTTCTTCTGCACTCATTGTTACTGTTATTTACGCCATAGCGAGCTGACAAAAGTTCACTCCACAAACTTGCAACGGAAGCCTTCAGGTAATGAAACTACACGAAGGAAGCATCCGTGCAAAGTATTGGAATCTGTCACGCTTTCGCCAATTTAAAACCGTTTTGAAAATTTACATAAAACAGTAAATACAATAACGGCAAAAGAAGTCACAACATCAAGAAGGAGTTGTACGACCTAGAAGATAGTTGGTAGGCGTATTTGTATATCTGAAAGACATTGTCCATTCAAATGTCACGCCAGTCGCACAGCGTGGCACTAGTAGGAAATCAGGTTTGCTGTAAATACACTCCTGGAAATGGAAAAAAGAACACATTGACACCGGTGTGTCAGACCCACCATACTTGCTCCGGACACTGCGAGAGGGCTGTACAAGCAATGATCACACGCACGGCACAGCGGACACACCAGAAACCGCGGTGTTGACCGTCGAATGGCGCTAGCTGCGCAGCATTTATGCACCGCCGCCGTCAGTGTAAGCCAGTTTGCCGTGGCATACGGAGCTCCATCGCAGTCTTTAACACTGGTAGCATGCCGCGACAGCGTGGACGTGAACCGTATGTGCAGTTGACGGACTTTGAGCGAGGGCGTATAGTGGGCATGCGGGAGGCCGGGTGGACGTACCGCCGAATTGCTCAACACGTGGGGCGTGAGGTCTCCACAGTACATCGATGTTGTCGCCAGTGGTCGGCGGAAGGTGCACGTCCCCGTCGACCTGGGACCGGACCGCAGCGACGCACGGATGCACGCCAAGACCCTAGGATCCTACACAGTGCCGTAGGGGACCGCACCGCCACTTCCCAGCAAATTAGGGACACTGTTGCTCCTGGGGTATCGGCGAGAACCATTCGCAACCGTCTCCATGAAGCTGGGCTACGGTCCCACACACCGTTAGGCCGTCTTCCGCTCACGCCCCAACATCGTGCAGCCCGCCTCCAGTGGTGTCGCGACAGGCGTGAATGGAGGGACGAATGGAGACGTGTCGTCTTCAGCGATGAGAGTCGCTTCTGCCTTGGTGCCAATGATGGTGGTATGCGTGTTTGGCACCGTGCAGGTGAGCGCCACAATCAGGACTGCATACGACCGAGGCACACAGGGCCAACACCCGGCATCATGGTGTGGGGAGCGATCTCCTACACTGGCCGTACACCTCTGGGGTTCGATGACGGTTTGGATGTACTGTGCACTATTCAGTGTCCCCTCGACGATCACATCGTTCTACCATTCCTAGACCGGCAAGGGAACTTGCTGTTCCAACAGGACAATGCACGTCCGCATGTATCCCGTGACACCCAACGTGCTCTAGAAGGTGTAAGTCAACTACCCTGGCCAGCAAGATCTCCGGATCTGTCCCCCATTGAGCATGTTTGGGACTGGATGAAGCGTCGTCTCACGCGGTCTGCACGTCCAGCACGAACGCTGGTCCAACTGAGGCGCCAGGTGGAAATGGCATGGCAAGCCGTTCCACAGGACTACATCCAGCATCTCTACGATCGTCTCCATGGGAGAATAGCAGCCTGCATTGCTGCGAAAGGTGGATATACACTGTACAAGTGCCGACATTGTGCATGCTCTGTTGCCTATGTCTATGTGCCTGTGGTTCTGTCAGTGTGATCATGTGATGTATCTGACCCCAGGAATGTGTCAATAAAGTTTCCCCTTCCTGGGACAATGAATTCACGGTGTTCTTATTTCAATTTCCAGGTGTGTACATGCTCTAGCGGTTGTGAGCGTTTGTTACCTTTGAGATTGGACGCAGTGGTTTGATGTTAGTCAAGAATGCCTTTAAGGCGACAAAGACACACCACTTAGTTTGAATGAGGTCACGTAATAGAGTTACGAGAAGCCAGATGATCCTTCTGCTATACTGCAGAAATACCTGACAGGAATGTAGTCACAGTACATGCACACACCTCTGAGAAATTCAAAACAACTGCCAAGGACATCTTCAACTGTTCCACTGTCTGCCATCTTGTTTTCACACCTTCTACTGTTCCACTGCCCGCCATCTTGTTATTACAGCTGGTAAACAGTGGCACTGACACTGACAACTCAATACATAGAACCTGACAATGAAGAAGATGACGAAAAAACAAACTGTAAGTGGAACATAATGTAAACACACACACACACACACACACACACACACACACACACACACACACTTTCACATGAATTATTAATCTCAGGCATAGCCACAACAGTTTAGAAAACGTAATTTTTGCGTAAGTGTTTTGCCTACATTAAGTTTTGAATAGCTACAGGTGACAAACTGAAAGAAAAACAGTCGCTGTAAAAACGTAATACAGCAGGAAAACCACACCGTGTGGTAAGAAGTATGAAAACACAATTTTATGTGCCCTTCAAAAACCTGTAGTTACGATTTAGAAACTAATATTTATATGTATTTGAGCAGTAAAGAACATTCTTTATGTTTAACAGCCATACTAATAAAAAACCCTATGATGATGCTGCAACTGCAGTGAAACATGTCTGGGACAAAATACAAAATTGTGTTTTGCTAAAGCCGAACCCCACTCAAAGACATATGTTATTGTTAAAGCAAACACAGACAAAAGAGCTCCAACATCAAGATGAATTAAAAATTGTTTGTGTTATTTTTTGTCTACTGTAAGTAAGATTTTACGTCATCGTAAAATGGTGCCTCACAGGGCTACAAGTTAGAAGATCTTTTCAATGAGCAGTGCAATCACATAGTGGTGTCTGTTCTTTCTGAAATGTCAGAAAGAACAGATACCACATACAGAGGAAGTGCTACAAATATGGAATACCATTCTGTTTTTCGTTCATAATTTCCCAGTTTTTCACATTAAGCAAACAAAATATCCGTAGCACATACTTAAGATATATTTTAATGCTTCGTATATTTTGGAAGACATAGAACATTAGGAACATTTCCCAATCAGGCTTAACATAATGTGACATTTTTGACACTTCAGATTATGAGATTCAAATACGTAATACTCCATTCCTTTTAAGTTTGTTAAAGTTACAACAGATAATGGAAAATCTAATAATTCATTGTCATAGAAACACTATAAAATTTAAGAAAATACTAAAAGCACGAAATATAGCAGTTTCAGTTATTAACTTCCTTACCCTAAATAATTTCACTCTCAGAAGTCATATACATATCGTCCTTTAACTTGCGAAATGCGGGCGCCCACTGAATGTGTACGTTGCCGTAGACACATTACTCATTCTTAGCCTGCTTCGTTCTGCGAAAATTTACCCTATCAAACGACACAATTTCCATCTTCATTAGTGGGTATCCTGTTGCCCAGAACGCTACGGAGGGTGGACGAATCATCTCTCACACTAAAAACTTCATCCTCAGAATCAGATGATTCTTGGCTCCTAAGCTTTGGTGGCCTCTGCTTCCTTGTAGTCGGTTTATTTGTTGCTGTCGTCGATACTTCTCAAGAGATCTCTTGTGTGGAGACAGTGTTAGGATTGCTGAAGGACCTGCTTTTCTTCACTAAATTCCTGGCCTCTTCTTTATTTGTGCAAGGGGTGAGAATTGTCAAGGTGTAATTTCAGACGGGGAAGCAGATGTTCCTTCCTGGACTTCAACATTAGCCTTTTCACTTTCAGAAGCCACAGCTCTTGCAGATGGTTCATTGACTGAGGTACATCCTTAATTATTCCTTCATTGCTGGCAATGAAATCTGTATCCGCGAAAATATGAGGTTTTAACGATTATATTCCTGTCACCCTAAACCCACCGACAGCTTTCTCCCTCGTCTGGCACTTGTGGTAGATTTCTGGAGTGACCCATTTTCTTTTCTCCAACATTTTAAATTGCTATTTGCATAGCAGACTCATCCCACTTTTTTGGACCTCGTGAAGTCATTTCTGAACCAATTCCTGTAAGTAAAACAGATTGTGAAAGTACGGTACAAATTTGGAATACCAGGGCACAAATATGGAACACTAGTATTCCATAATAGTACACAGCCATCTTGAAATTCAGAAACGCAAATAAAATCTAAAATTAAATTTAAATAGGCAACAAACGCGCTATTTTACAGCTTAATGTATTAGCTAAACGTCTGCTTACAAAATATATTAATAATTTATGTGTTTTGACAAAAATTAAACTGAAAACCAAAAACCTGCAAAAATGATGCCTCCTAGTGAATGCGTTAAAACGGCTTCACTTGCAGTGGCTACCAACTGTCATATGAATTCATCTCAAAGCAGTCCAGAATTGCTGAAAGCAGTGTTTAAGCAGCTAACCAAAGTGCAGCACCTACAAGGCGAGAAATCATAGTATTCCATATTACTACCCCTAGTCCAAATTTGTACCCCTGCCTCTATAACTAAGGTGAGGACGGCCAACTGATCACTTCAGTGCAGATGCACACTACGCTCGAAGTCTTACGGGAATAGGCGAAATACCATACGACTAATGAGGTTAATGGGCAAGGGCGCTACATCTGTAACTTGTGGAGGCGCTACATCTGTAACTTTTGGATATGCTGAGAATTTGGGTCTGACAGGAGGCGTGCTAGGGCTGTCCGGATGCCGCAGTGGTCAGAGCATTTGCCCAGTAAGCGGAAAACACGGATTCGAATTCCGGGTCCGGCGCAACTTTTCCTTTCACCATTGATTTTAATCAATGGCTACGAGCAGCTAATGTCGGTAATTTCTTTGTCCCTCCGAGAGTTTGTTGGTTTCATTACTTATCATCCAGAAAAACTCCTAACGGCTGAAAAAATCCTCACAGGAAAATATAACATTAGAGAAAAATATTTGCTTTGTTATCCCATGCAACCTTCCAGACTTTGTCGGTTTTAATAATTTTCACCCTTTATATGAATGGAACGGAACATCCTCTCTGTAGTACGTTAGTGTGTAAAGTGCGTACTGTCATCGACTTTAGAGTCATTTAGTGATACGATAGTTACCGTAGATTTCTTAATTTGCTATTCGACAATAAAAAATCCCCGGGAAACAACCACACCACGCCCATTGTTTAATGGACACTTGTCTGCAGGAGTGTAACTTGATGTTCGTGTAAGTGACGAAGCATCCCCCCTGGAGCAACGAACTGATCTTGCCGTTACGTGGACATTTCCTGGAAGCTCGTTAGTCCGTATATACTGAGGAAGTGCAGGAGTGAGCTCTCCGTCAAGCGGGTGGACACGGCGGGCTTGTTACGCCACTTCCAGGAATACGAGGAGGGCGTGAACGCGAGCCTTTGTGGGCCGGGACCATTGTCCGGTCCAGTGTTTTGTACGCCGGCGACAGAGGAACAATTGTCCGCAGCCAGGAGCCAGTTCCTCCACGCACAGCTCGCAACAGTCACTCCTTTTCTGCACGCTACCCTCTCTCAGGGGCACGAACGCGACGGCCAGTAACGAAGTGTGCTACTTCCCAAATCTGCCATTGTGCCGCGAGAACCGTATTAACCGTGATGAAATCAGCGTCAGAAAAACGAGATGATGTTACTTGGCTCACAAGATCATATTTCATTTTAATGCAAGTAATGATGCTCAAATAGTTCGAGGGATAAAAAGCTGCCTGAAAGTCGAAGTGAATAACAATCAAGTCTTAAATTCAGAGGGATTATATATATATATATATATATATATATATATTGCCGTAAGGAAATCGATAGTATACAGTGAAGTTATTAGGAATTACGAATGTGAAATAATCTAACTGATGGTAAGCCTCAAAGGAGGCTAAAACATATTAACCAGAATCATGAGCTGTTGTGGCAAAAAACTTGCAGAATGTAGTGAATGTATACCCTGATCAAGATATTTCAGTAGGGAGAGATTTCAACCTGCCAGCTTTACATCAGGAAAGTTGTACGATTAAAAATGGTGTACGGACAGAGATTCCGGAGGGTATTCGGTATAGTTCTCCACTGTCACTTCTTGAAAAGAAAACGAACGTAGGAAAATTCGGTTCAGCTTTGTGATGGTTCCAATAGTTCGTAGTAGACAGTCAAAATTTCATTATTAATATCGTGAAACAGTCAGATTAATAGAAATTACGTGAGTATCCAAAGGAAGTGTTGTAGGGTCCTCACTGATGCTATATATGCAAATGACTTAGTGGATACCGTCGAAAACTTCGTGAGTCTATTCGTGATAAATATTGTTATGCACAGGATGAACCCAAACTTCAACGACCAAATTGCATTGATATTTTCTGAGGGTTTTTGCAGGAGATACCAGGAGCATCCTTTGACTCAATTTATTTTTGTATGCGTATTGCACTGAAAACAGGAGGAGAAAAGTGCAAATGTCGACGGTATGTGTTGTGCGACATGTTTGGAAACAAACTCATTCCACTCACTCATGATATTCCCTGCTGAAAACAGTAATTTCTGTTTAACCCCTTGCCTTCAAGCTTGCATACGGTACTGCTCGGTTTTGTCTCGGGATTGTTTTGCTTCTCTGTCAGTTGTACGTTTTCATTGATACACAGCAGTCGCAATAGAATTAGATGAAGGGTTCACCGATATGCATTTAGTGGCTATAATTCTTAAGTTCAGCTACTCACAGAGGTCCAATGTTATCTGCAATTATCGTATGGTAGCGAAAGTTGACAGGCATTCTAATGCGTTAATGAGGAAGCTATTTACCCTGGAAAAAATTAGTTTGGATTTTCGCAATCAGGTGAAATCTGGCGCTGTGAATGCAAGAAAGTCGAATAGAAATGTTTCCATATGTAATGCATTACGAACGGGATGTGGGCATAAAAGGTCAAACAAGTGAGAAAGGCAATGTTCATTTTGTTATTAACCACACAGTTTGTTCAATACGAGCACCAGAGACGCAAACGAGATGCTGCGCAGCGCCATATTTGCACCTGGTGGCCAAAATTGGAACTAATTCTTTTCCAGCGTAAATCTGTTCTTTAATAATACATTAAGATATCTACCAAGTTTTGCTGCCATACGATAATTATGGCCCACACTGTATCTCTGCGCGTAGCTACACTTTAGTTATAACCATCCGGTACTTTTGTGTACAGGTTCACTGAATGAAATGACAGAGCGGCACGACAACGATATGTCAAATTGCTCCTGCACCGGCGGCAACCACATCATAGTACTTTTGCATTTGAGGGTTGTCGCATTACTCTGTGTTTTGCGCTGTACAGTTTCCTGACTGGATATTACAGACTTTTTCACTCTTGTGAAGGTGTTTTCACAGAAGTAAAGGTAATGGAGTAACCGAATAATCATAATTACATTACACTGAGATGACAGAAGTCACGAGATAGCGATGTGCACATACAAAGATGGCGGTCGTACCGCGTACGTAAGGTATAAAAAGGCAGTGCATTGCCTGAGCTGTCCATTGTATCAGGTGATTAACGTGAATAGGTTTCCGACCTGGTTATGGCCGTACGACGAGAATTAACAGGCTTTGAACGCAGAATGGTAATTAGAGATAGACAAATGGGACATTCCAAATCGTTAGGGAATTCAATAATCCGAGATCTACAGTGTCATGTGTGTGCCGAAAATACAAAATTTCAGGCATTACCACTCACCACGGACAACGCTTCGGCTGATGGACTTCACTTAACTACCAACTCTACCGTTTGCGTAGAGTTCTCAGTGCTAACGTGCAAGCAACACTGCGTGAAATAACCGCAGAAATGAATGAGAGATGTACGACAAACATATCGTTAGGACAATGTGGCGAAATTTGACGTCAATGGACTATGGCAGTAGACGACCGACACGACTGCCTCTGCTAACAGCACGACCGCTTGCAGCACCTCTCCTGAGCTCGTGACCGTATCGGTAGGACCATAGACGACTGGAAAACCGTGGTCTGGTCGGATGAGTCCCGAATTTAGTTGATAAGAGCTGATGCTAGGCTTGAGATGTTGCGCAGACCCCACGAAACCATGGATCCGAGTTGTCAATAAGGCACTGTGCAAGCTGGTGGTGGCTCCACAATGGTGTGGGCTGTGTTTACATGGAATGTACTGGGTCCTCTTGCCCAACTGAACCGATCATTCAATGGAAGACCATTTGCAGCTATTCGTGGACTACTTGTTCCGCAACCAAGATGGAATGTTTATGGATGACTGTGTGCCATTTCACTGGGCCACAACTGTACGCGACTGGTTTGAACATTCTGGAATTTTCGAGCGAATGATCTGGCCACCCAGATCGCCTGACATAACTCCGATCGAGCATTAATAGGATTTATTCGAGGGATCAGTTCGTGCACAAAATGCTGCACCGGCTACACTTTTCGCAGTTATGGACGTGTTTAGTCCACGCCACGTCAAGTTGCAGCACTACGTCTTGCAAAAGGAGGTACGACACGACATCAGGATAAGTATTACCCCGTAACTAGACATCCGATACCAAGAATCCATTATACCAAAATAATCAGAAAACTCCGAAATTTCATCGCTGAAGGTGTCGGTTTCACTCTATATAGGGAACACGAGAAAACTGTATCGAACTGCAGGAAGATCTGTAGAGGATCGTCGCCACGTGCAAGGACTGGAAGTTGACTCTAGACAAATATAAATGAAAGATAGTTGAAATGGGTCTGAGCACTATGGGACTTTACTGCTGTGGTCATTAGTCCCCTAGAACTTAGAACTACTTAAACCTAACTAACCTAAGGACATCACACACATCCATGCCAGAGGCAGGATTCAAACCTGCGACCGTAGCAGTCGCACGGTTCCGGACTGCGCGCCTAGAACAGCGAGACCACCACGGCCGGCTATAAATGAAAGCTTTTGCGCACGAACACGTCGGAAATACCCCATTACCGATCAGTTTCAACCGTCACATGTATCCGGGTACTCATAAGGAGTAACCTAAAGTAGCTTTCCATTCAGCTGTGTAGTGGCCTAACGCCTCGCTGAGATACACTACTGGCCATTATAATTGCTACACCAAGAAGAAATGCAGATGATAAACGGGTATTCATTGGACAAATATATTACACTAGAACTGACATGTGATTACATTTTTACGCAATTTGGGTCCATAGATCCTGAGAAATCAGTACCCAGAACAACCACCTCTGGCCGTGATAACGGCCTTGATACGCCTGGGCCGTATCAAGAAGAGCTTGGATGGTGTGTATAGGTACAGCTGCCCATACAGCTTCAACACGATACCACAGTTCATCAAGAGTAGTGACTGGCGTATTGTGACAAGCCAGTTGCTCGGCCACCATTCACCAGACGTTTTCAGTTGGTGAAAGAACTGCAGAATGTGCTGGCCAGGCAGAAGTCGAACATTTTCTGTATCCAGAAAGGCCCGTACAGGACCTGAAACATGAGGTCGTGTACTATCCTGCTGAAATGTAGGGTTTCGCAGGGATCGAACGAAGGGTAGAGCCACGGGTCGTAACACATCTGAAATTTAACGTCCACTGTCCAAAGTGCCGTCAATGCGAACAAGAGGTGACCGAGACGTGTAACCAATGGCACCCCATACCATCATGCCAGGTGATACGCCAGTATGGCGATGACGAATACAAGCTTCCAATGTGCGTTCACCGCGATATCGCCAAACACGGATGCGACCATCATGATGCAGTAAAGAGAACCTGGATTCATCCGAAAAAATGACGTTTTGCCATTCGTGCACCCAGGTTCATCGTTGAGCACACCATCGCAGGCGCTCCGGTCTGTGATGCAGCGTCAAGGGTAACCGCAGCCATGGTCTCCGAGCTGATAGTCCAAGCTGCTGCAAACGTCGTCTAACTGTTCGTGCAGATGGTTGTTGTCTTGCAAACGTCCCCATCTGTTGACTCAGGGATCGAGACGTGGCTGCAAGATCCCTCACAGCCATAGAGATAAGATGCCTGTCGCCTCGACTGCTAGTGATACAAGGCCGTTGGGATCCAGCACGGCATTCCGTATTACCCTCCTGAACCCACCGTGCCCATATTCTGCTAACAGTCATTGGATCTCGACCAACGCGATCAACCATGTCGCGATACGATAAACCGCAATCGCGATACGCTACAATCCGACCTTTATCAAAGTCGGAAACGTGATAGTACGCATTTCTCTTCCTTACACGAGGCCTCACAACCACGTTTCACCAGTCAACGCCGGTCAACTGCTGTTTGTGTATGAGATATCGGTTGAAAACTTTCCTCATGTCAGCACGATGTAGATGTCGCCACCGGCGCCAACCTTGTGTGAATGCTCTGAAAAGCTAATCATTTGCATATCACAGCATCCTCTTCCTGTCGTTTAAATTTCGCGTCTATAGCACGTCATCTTCGTGGTGTAGCAATTTTAATGGCAAGTATACATTGGATTAACCCTAAGAAAATGTCATTCACCTATAAAAAAGTGGTTTACCAAACTCTTCTTCGATATTTTGTTGACTATGGCTGGCACTATAGCTATCGTTGCAACGTATGAAAAATACGAAATTCTTCACACCATCTCAAGGCTTCTCTTGTACGTAACTCTGTTTATTAGTGAGAACGAATTTTCCGCTTTCCACCAACACTGAAATGAATCTCTTAGTTTCGCAAAGAATAATATTTCTTTGGAGAAACATAAGATTTCTTAACAAAATCTCGATTGAACGCAGTTAATTTGGTCTTACGAGACTAATTACACTGCGCAACATAATTAAAGGATCACTTTTCGAAACCCCGTAAGCTAAGGCTCAGAGATGCGTGCAACCTTCGTCTGTAATGGTACAAGCGTGCCGACCTGGAATGTTACCCTCAGACTCGAAGCCGCTTCAATTAGCAAAGTGTCGCCACATGTGAAAATAGGGCACAGCTCAGAAGTTAGTGTGAGCTGTAAGATGGGTTAATGAAGTCACACTGGCTCCAAATGTCACCACAATTCTGCCCAACGCCACCGTGGACGCGTCACGCGGTGGGAAGGTCGTCACAGCCACTCTCACTCACATTTCACTCCCTCTTTTGACGCCACTACGATGGAGGTTAGAACTGCAACGCCCAGCGTTCAAATCGCGCAGTTTTCTTACGAGTGTAGCGCGACCGCAGTTTTTGCTCTCGTGTAGAGGATGGAAGTACTAGGGACCGTTCAAAACCATTCGACCAAAGTTGATAATAATACAAAGCATCGAAGGATACTATCGCTTCTTCAGCCTTCCTATCTCGCATCCTCCTGTGGTGTGATCACTGGGCGAGAGGGTGGGGCGTTTCCGACAATGACTTATGCGTCAATAAAACGGCAAAGACCTCAACTTCGGCAACGCCTTTATTGCGAATTTTGAAAATGCACTTGTACAGAGACAAACTGTAAACTTGTTGTAGGCGCCTGCAGGCAGGCAACCCCTTGTCATCCCTCCACAGACGCCTAAGAATCGATCAAGGATTGTCTCTGTAGAGCTACATTTTTAAAGTGCTCAACACAGGGGCGTAGTGTGACCGAGAGTTTGCGAAAATCTGGGGTCTTCGAGAAACCGTTTTATTCACACATGTGTCCATGTCGCAAACCCACCCTTCCCTCCCTCGTGATCACGTCACAGGAGGGCTGAAAAATCGTAAGTACCCTTTGCCGGGTCGTATCATGCTCAAACTTCGTGTAATAGTTTGTACACGAGAGCAAATACTTCGTCGTTATGCACTCTCAAGGGGTGCGATCAGGTCCAATCTGGATGCAGCCCCCTATGTTCTTACAGAAGGGTTGAAACGCCCGTTACATGTCAGCTGTGTCAACGGCAGTCAAGAGTGTCGTCATATTGCTCATCGCAATGCGAACTGTCGTTTGCTGCCATGAGATGTGTCGAAATAAACGGCCCACAGTAAGGGGTGGTTTCTCGGAGGTCCTTTATATCACCAGACGAGGCCATTTTGTGTCAATTCTGAGTGTCGGGGTACCTGAAATGTTTATCTTGGCCACCCATAATAAAACAGCGTGATTTCAAAGCTGTGTGCCGCAGTTGTGATCTCCATCTCAGAGGCGTCAAAATAAGGGGTGAAATGTTGGTAACAGGGGCTGTGACGACTTTTCCATTGTGTGACACGTTCACGATGGCGTCGAGCAGGATTGTGGTGAAGTTCGGTTCTAACGTGAGATCTTTAACTCACCTTGTACCTCAGATGATCTTTCGAGCTCTGGCCTTTTTTCGCCATTGTCTCGCCTCACTGTTTGAAGCGTTGTCGATTCGGAGGACGACGTCGCAGGGCGCTAACCTTTGGCACCGTTACAGAGGAAGGTTTCAGGCACCATTGAGCTAAATTTTAAACTGATACGTAACAATGCTCGACAGTTAAGATGTTTAGAAGAAGCTATTCTTTAATTCCGTTGCAGACTGTGTTTTATCCTCTCGGAAAAGAAATTTTGTAACTTACCTACTTCACACGTCGACTAGCACAAGGTAATTCTGTCACATGTCGACATGTGCAATGCTGAAATTTCCTGGCAGATTAAAGTTACGAGCCGGACCGTGATTGTTAGTCCTGCACGAGAACTTCTGCGAAGTTTGGAAGGTAGGAGATGGGGTACTGGCAGAAGTGGGTAGTTCGGTCGGCCGACTGTAGGCCTTTGGCAGCGTGGCAGCGCGGACGTGCTCAGCACTCCGAGTGTTAGTTTTACTTGTGCGCAGAGCTGCATAGTAGTGCTATTTAGATCGACTCGAAACACGATGGCTCTTTCGTACCGAAAGGCGACGATCACGCTTACGTTCAACGCATAATACACCCGAGCCAAATCGCATGAAACAGAAAGTTTCTTTACGTGACGTGGTGCACTTACAGAGTCACAATTATTGAACTATACGAAAAAAACGCAAATCAGTTACAAACTACCCCGTGCACACACCTTATTCAACATGTAAACGTCACTACAGATATTTGTATTTAGGTTATGACATGTTCGATATGCCTGCCATTACTGACGATCATGTGGCGCAGACCGATAGCCAGTTCTGCATGACCCGCTGAAGTGTCGATGACCCGCTGAATGGTTATGTGAATGTAGGCTTTCCCCGTGTATACTGCTGATGAAATCTTCACGGGCTTCCATCCGGATTGCTGCGTCGAAAATCCGCGACGTTTCGACGCAACTACCCAGATGGAAGCCCGAGAAGATTTCACCTCCTGAATGGCTGTTTACAGCTCAGCAATGATTTTGGGTTCAAATGGCTCTAAGCGCTATGGGACTTGACATCTGAGGTCATCAGTCCCCTAGAATTTAGAATTACGTAAACCTAACTAACCTAAGGACATCACACACATCAATGCCCGAGGCAGGATTCGAACCTGCGACCGTAGCGGTCGCTCGGTTCCAGAATGAATCGCTTAGAACCCCTCGGCCACACAGGCCGGCAATGGTTTTGGGGTTATTGCCGTACACCTTGTCTTTAATATAGCCCCACAAAAAGGAGTCGCATGTGTTCAGATGCGGAGAATATGGCGGCTACTGGAGGCGCATGCCAGTTGCCTCTGGGTACCACAGAGCCAGAATGCTGTCTCCATACTGCTTCGATGCGATCGAGCCCCGTCTTATATAAACCACATCTTGTCGAAATCATCATCACTTTGGATAATGGGGATGAAATGATCTTCCAAAACACTTACATACTGTTCAGTAGTGACAGTGCCATCAAGGAATATCCGAGTGGTTCTAGGCGCTTCAGTCTGGAACCGCGAGACCGCTACGCTCGCAGGTTCGAATCCTGCCTCGGGCATGGATGTGTGTGATGTCCTTAGGTTAGTTAGGTTTAAGTAGTTCTAAGTTCTATGGGACTGATGACCTCAGATGCTGAGTTCCATAATGCTCAGAGCCATTTGGACCTTTTGAATACCCACTGATTAATCCGTGACTGGGCATTGCACACCACACAGTCATGTTGAGGGTGAAGAGACTTCTCGATCGCGAAATGCGGTTCATCAGTCCCCAGAACGAACCGATTTTGCTTATTGACGAACCCATCCCAATGAAAGTGGGCTTGGCCCTAAACCAAACCAAACACCACATACTGATTCCCATCATGCCCCGTGGCGAACAGTGCAGTTTGAACGTCCTAAAACAAACCTTTCAGAACTTCTGAGAATATTATTTCATATAGTTCAATAATTGTCCTCCTGCAGAGGCATAAGATCTGCTAGGAATTCATCTGACCATCGTCTCCAGTACTGTTTACCTCGAGCTCGTAGACGATGCCGCCTGCGATTGGCTGCTACGCAGATGCGTCGATAGCTTCCGTTTTTGTCATTCTGACGGGAACGTGAGTGTTGTGGCGGTTGATAACGCTGAACTAGCAGTTCGAAAGGTGCACGTTTACGAACTCCACTTATAAGTCACACCTTTCAGGTCGTACACGCTTTACGGCCTTATGGCACAATTCTTAGCGATGTGGAAGAAAAACTTCTGGGACGTATGCCATCCTCAATGGAAAGCGTACGTTTGTACCGAGCTCCGAAAACACATACCTTCAAATGTTTCCAGCGTTGGATTCGCTCAATCGCCATTTATAACAGACATCCGAGGACCTGCTCAGGTTGCGCACAAGGACATATTCGCCCGGACTGCCTTCACTGAAGTCTTGTGCAGATACCTCCTGCGGAACAGTTACATACGTGAAGGCGTTGAAGAATAATATGGGTGTCAGCCACGACCGGCCCTCATCTCAGGTGACTGAGTTCTGCTCCCAGTCCTATAGTGTAGCACTCACATTTGAGCCAGCTGCATGTGCGTCCCACAGCTACATCAACGTCAGGAACAAGTGACGGCACGTCGACCTTCCCTACCGATTTGGAAGCGAGGATTCCAGAGGGCCATACCGACACGCGACAAACCTCCGATTCGGAAAACCGCCAACGCAAATAGAAGTCTCTTAAACGGTGTAAGAAGGCGCGGCTGTCCACAGGAGGGCTGCGCGAGGGAGGTGTGCTGCCGGGGGACGAGGACGATCCCAGCATGTCACTGTCAGCTGCCATCCCGTCACAGGCCAACCTGGAGTATCAAACTGATGGCGGCGAGGTGGATGCTGCTATGCAGCAGGATGACACCCACCCATTGGTTGCCGGGACTAGTGCACCCCGACTGACGGAATCCGTCCCACAGTACTCATTGGGCTTCTGGGCTAATGACGTGTTACTTAACGACGTGATGCAGGAGACAGATCCCGGCGGAGGTTCGAGTCCTCCCTCGGGCATGGGTGTGTGTGTTTGTCCTTAGGTTACTTTAGGTTAAGTAGTGTGTAAGCTTAGGGACTGATGACCTCAGCAGTTAAGTCCCAAAAGATTTCAAACACATTTGAACATTTTGAACAGGAGACAGATGGTCAACCGATGTCTTTCGCCTACAGGCGTTGCACGCAAGGTGATTATTAACTTGTGTGTTAGCCGCCCCGGTGACGGGACGACAGTCAGTCACGGTTACGGCGATGCCTTGACTAACTGCAATGCCACAAGTGTACCGCATACATATTGTTAACACCAACAGCACTCACACACTGGCATAGGTACAAATGTTAAGGGATACGCTACGGGTAGCAGGCATGGATATTGTTTTCCTCCAAGAGCTGCGACTTTTACGGTTACTACGCTTATAGTTTACTGGCTGGCGACAGTAGTGGTGGCACGGCGACACTTCTAAGGGAAGGGACTGAGGTATCGGACGTGATTTACCTTCCGTCGGCACGTGGTGTGCCGCTTACGATCGGTGCGGTCCGTTTGGTGAACTTTTATGCGCCATCAGGATCGTCGAAGCGCCTGGAATGGATCGTCTTTTACTCCGCGGAGGTCACCTCGTTGTTTGAAGGAAATACAGGGCATTACATAGTGGACGGCGTTTTCAGCTGTGTTCCGCGGCCCGCGTACCAATACCTCCACTTCGTCCCCTGACCAGTGTTGCAGGTACAGGACCTCGCGCTGCAAGGCGCCTGGACCTACCACACGGAGACAATTGACGATACACATACCTTACCAGCCATTAGGCCAGTCACTTAGACATGGGTGTACGTATTGCGAGGGCTCCACGTGACAACAGCGCGATGAGACCTGCCGCAGTGAGACTGAGGACACTTGCTGCCGATGCCAGCGGAACCATCGAGCTTACAGTTACACATTGTTGTGGTGGACTGGTTGTGTCAAACCTACCATACGGAGGACATTTATCGGCTATAGCAGAAATAGGTTCGGCTGGCAATACACGACTTCGAAATTTTATTGCAAGACTTCAGGGACCTGGGAATGCAACCGTCGTCACCAGACCGTCAACGGGCCGCCAAGTGCATCAAAGCCAGCTTGAGCCAATTACAAGGCGTCAGAGTCCGTGCGACAATACAACACGGTCTTCATGCAGAACGAGCATCACTGCATTATAGCCGTCAGCGCAAAAGCATGCACATCGCGTCAGTCGAAACGGCAGAGGAAAGGCAAGCTGTGATACAAACAGATATTGCCCGAACATTCACCCATTTCTATCGCAACTTTACCGCTCCTTTCCCCGTCTAATGGGCGTATCTTGGATCCAAATGTATAAAGAACTGAAGTCCCCGACCTTCCGAGTCCCACCGAATTTACAGAAAGCATCATGATACCTGTACCTAAACCTGGCGTTGGGCCGTGCCCTCAGGATTATCGACGCCTGGCTTTGTGATACGCCGACTATAAGCTTTTTACACGGACCTCCGTGTCCGTCTTCACTTCACAGTCAAGGATACAATACATGACGATCAAATGTGCCTTTCTGGAAAGAGTGATGTCCACTCGACGTTGGATTCGTAAAGGGATGGCCGCACGCGATTAGCCGAGCGGAGTAGGTCGCTGCAGTCATGGAGTGTGCGGCTGGTCCCGGCGGAGGTCCGAGTCCTCCCTCGAGCATGGGTGTGTGTGTGTGTGTTTGTCCTTAGGATAATTTAGGTTAAGTGGTGTGTAAGCTTAGGGACTGATCACCTTAGCAGTTAAGTCCCATAAGATTTCACACATTTGAACATTTTGAACGTATAGGGATGCCTGATATGACCTGCAACCTCCGGGGCGCCCTTGTTGCGGTGGATTTCGACCATGCATTCGACCGTGTCGACAATTATTTTCTGCGTGCAGTTGTGGAACGCATGGGCGTGCCCCGCGTGTTTATAGATGTGGTCCTGCGTATGATTCGCGGAGCACATTCGAGGGTAACGGTGCACGATTATCAATCAGAATCCATTTCTATCGTACGTTCCGTGAGGCAATGACACCCCTTGTTCACCGCTGTATTTGCATTAGCCCTTGCGCCAGACCTGCATGGTCTTCGCTGACGCTTGTAAGGGGTTTGTTTACAGACCGCGAGCTTCCGACGTTGTGCGTATACCAACGATGTCGTATTCTCACCAGGTCAGGGGATGACATAGACGCCGCTGCGATTTCGCCTATGTGCTTCCGATGTCCATTAAGACTGCTATGAGGCCATATATTGCATTTGGACATTTCGTGAGTGCTGACCTTTTTTTAGAATTCGTTACGACACCTTAACATTGCCTTCACATGAAGATGGCGTAGGTCTCACCAATTTCTGGATCAGAGGGCGGCCACTGTTTCTTGAACGATGAGCCGACTATGGCATTCTGAGCGAGTCCTCCTGACAGGCACCGTAATTGACGAAGTGGTGCCACAATCACTGCACCCTCCAGTTCCTGCCGCTCATATTTCATCGCTATTCAGCCACCTTAGGACGTTCTTTGTTGTCTGTAGTTATCTGCTGGTTGCCCTGCCTTCTAGACGATCGCCGACGGCGAAGGATTATTAACGCCGATTACAAAAACACCAACACGCCAACGTGGCTGAACGACGCTACTCTGCCTAACGATGCAGGAGAGTATGGCGTGCGATCCATCCATCCTCTCTTCCCGCCGAAGTGCGGGCTTCGTGGCAGTGAATGACTAATTCCCTAATCGCCGACGATTGCAATCCATTCATTTGGTCGACGCGCCTTTGTGTCCACGTTGCGTAGCAATTGATTCAGATGCACATCGGCTGACATATGGTACGGCGACTGCATCCTGGCTACTCAAACAACGAATGTTAGTCCTATTCTTACGACAGCCGCTCGCGTCGATTGATTCTGACGCTCTAATACACCCGGATGACGTCTGTTTCCCAGCCTTCAGGATAGATGCAGCCAATTGGATTAAAGAAATGGTGCTGTACTATTCTTCCGCGGCGGTGTCAAAGTAGCGTTATATTACTTGTTCTTCCTGCTGGACAAGTAAACGCCGGGCGAAATACTGGTCCTGTTTTGCCAGCTATTTGGGTTTGTTGTTCATGTACCCTCTGGCTAGCTGGGGTGTCTCACGTACGAGACGAGATAGACTACGATGGTCCATGATTCGAGATGGATTTCAACCTATGTACACACGGGACAGTGCTCCTCATCATACGATAAGACGCAGTAGACAGTCCGCATGATCAGATGTTACAGGGTATTCTTAGTATGGTCGTAGGCGTCGCGTGGCTACCCATGTCCTCTCTGCCGCCATGCTTAAAAAGAAAACGTTGTTCCGAGAAAGACAACAGGTTAGTGTTCACATCCTTCCAAATTCTTCTAATCTTTTGTTTTCGAAGATACAGAGTTTAAAAAATGTCGGCAGCGCACTTGCTTGCGAAGGTCCGGAGTTCGAGTCTCGGTCCGGCACACGGTTTTAAACTGCCAGGAAGTTTCAGATCAGCGCACACACTACTGCAGAGTGCTAATTTCATTTTGAATGTGCAACGTTCATCTCTGAACTGAATTAACTTGTGTGTGTGTGTGTGTGTGTGTGTGTGTGTGTGTGTGTGTGAGAGAGAGAGAGAGAGAGAGAGAGAGAGAGAAAGAAAGAATGTGTGTGTGTGTGTGTGTGTGTGTGTGTGTGTGTGTGTATGTGTGTGTGTGTGTGTGTGTATGTGTGTGTGTGTGGGTGTGTATGTGTGTGTGTGTGGGTGGGTGGGTGTGTCTGTTGAGCAGTCCTGGGATAAGACTAGCTTAGTGTTATCATGAAACATAAGAATCGAAAGACGCGGATTTAAGCCAGAAATTGTAGCACTTTTCTACGATAAGGTTTTAGAGTAACTGAAATACACTAAGCCTCCAGTTTACGAAAACACTCGCGGTTGTAAACCATTTTGTTATAAGAACATATATAATTTTTATTTAGAGCAATGACCAAGAGCAAGCCTAGAGTACGCTACGCACAAAAGTTTTAATGTCTCACTTATTGTTCACAATTACGCTATACATTAAGAATAACGGCCGGCGGTCTTAAGAATCTCACAAATCTTATTGCTAATGTTATCTATCAGTATTCCTTTAGAATAAACCTAATCTGATGTCCATAACATGTACTATTAAATCGACGTACGCCGTAATTGAGTGGCTTCAGTGCTGAGGCAAAGTTTCCATCAGCCGGTATCTGCGCCGCAGTTCTCTGTTATATGTCAGACTACAATTTATTATTGCTCCCCGCTTGCTCGCCACTTGCTCAGTATGCATTACCAAGAGGCGTGTGACACTCATCATCTAAGACAGCTGCCGACAGGCAACTGCGCCTTGGAGCTGTTTTTAGGATGAGAACGAAACCGCTGCAAGAACAAACAGTGCCCCCGTTTAACAAAATTCCCTGGTACTTCGTAAAAATTTATCATCGTTCTCGTTACACCTGCGTAAATGAATTGATTTGTCGACGAAGATGAGTACAGCACTCCCTGAAAAGTCGTGAAAAATCGATGCAGTTACTGAGTTGAGAAATCGTGAACTTTTCGTAATAGCTATGCATATAAGGTACTCTTCAGTGCAGATACTTCGATGCCTATGAGTTTAGAGGCTCGAAAATGTTGTAACTAAGTGGTCATTAATACGCGCTAGATGTAGTGCATATTTCTAGATATTAATGACTGTCAGGTAAGGGATCAAGAGGCGAAAGTAGATCTTTCCGTGAAAAACAGTATCCGTCTTTTCTGCCGGCACTCTAGCTTCGAAACAGTAAAACTTTACATCACACTCAACAAGCTACAACTGATTTAGTGGTAGAGTTCATCGTAAATGTGCCAGAAAAATGTTCCTGACTCATACATTAGTGTGTTAATACTGAAAAAAATGTGTGATTTCCTGCTCAGCATTTCGAAGATACACATGTATTCAGAGATCTCACTGACGAATATAATGCTAACTCATAATCTAGAGGTGACTGAAGAAAACCTTCGAGCGTCTACTGAAGAATGATCATACCAGTTATCGAATTTTTCTCGAAAATGGCATTGGTCATATTTAGAAGAAAAAGAAGCCAGCGTCCAACTGCCTCACTCTCAACTCTCACATGAGGCGCGCGTATTTGCAAACTCTCGGACGCGCGGATGCTATTTTCGGCTCGCAAGGGTTTCCTAGGGTAATATTAATGGGAATACGCCTTTTTTTGTGAACGTAGCTTAGAACGGCACAGCAGATGGACCGCCGTGGGATCTCATTACCGACTTATTTCTCTGACTAATTGATTTGGGATTAAACAAAGACGAGCTGGTCCCCGAGACGGCGCCGGTTGCGGCACATTATACGTCGCTCGTAAAAGGCGCCGCCACCAACATAAGCCCGTAATATATTGCGCCTTTCATGTAGGGGCTGTGGATGACATGAAAGGTTCTTCCCTCAGACGCAGTCGTCGGCTGACAGTATTCTCCAGAGATTTTCGAAACTCGACTGCCTTACCAAACCAGTAAATAGATTCAGAAGCCACCCTCAATAACTTTTATCACCCTCTATTTCTAAAAATTATTCGCCTTAGTACTACCGTCGAAACAGAAAGCGAATGTAGCCAGTCCAAATTCTGATGTCACAAGGTAACAACTGCATTTCGACTTTTCAGGTAAGGCTTTACCGTGACTGTTAGTCGTATCGATTTAAATAATAAATCTACTCGTACCACTCACTATTTACTATACAGAACCATAGATTACCACAAAGTGGCAACAACACACACATGTCGCATTAAGTCACATAAATGCACCTGGTAATGAATGTGAAACATGTAGGAACATAGGGTGAAAATTAGAGTTTAACGTCCCGTCGACAACGATGTCATTAGAGCACAAGTTCGGATTCAGAAAGCATGTGGAAAGAAATCTGCCGTGCTCTTTCGGAGGAACCATCCAGGCATTTACCTTAAGTGACTTAGCGAAATCACGAGAAATCTAAATCTGGATGGCAAGACGCGGATATAAACGTTCGTCGTCCTGAATGCGAGTGCAGTGTGCTAACCACTGGGCCACTTGGCTCGATCGGAAACTTGTGGTGGAAATAAAATCAATTGTGACTAGTAAAAGTAAACTTTTTTTGTTTCAGTCCACACATGTCGGCAACTGAAGCAGTGAATTACAATTCTGATGCACTAGACTGTCTCCCAGTAAATTGGGTTAAGTCCCTGATCTTTCTGGGGTGTCTCATGGCAGTGTTATTAGAGTCCCTTCCGTTGCACCGAGCGAGTTGGCGCAGTGGTCAAGACACTGGAGTCGCCTTCTGGAGGACGCCGTTTCAAACTTCAGGTTTTTCACGGTTTCCATAACCACTGAAGGCAAATGCGTAGACTGTTCCACAATTAGTACTCGGCCGATTTCTTTCCCAGTCCGAGCTTGTGCTCCGTATTTAATGACCTCTCTCTTAACGGAACGTTAAAGGCGAATCTCCCTCCCTTTTGTCACAAGCTTCCCGCAAGCTAACTGAACCCTTCATGGTAGTCGAGAGCGGTAAACAGTATGTCAGCACTACTTGAATTTCCATTACTATCCATAAAACCAACCACTACTCCCTCTTTCCTCCCATTAAGACGGAAGTTCACTCAAACAATTTCCTGCGCCCCACCCTCATACCTCAGGATATCATCGATTTCATAACTGAACTGCAGTACACCCATAAACCTTAACGCCCGCACATACTCCAACAGCCAATTCTAGCTGCCTGATCTGTTTTTCACATCAACGTCCAAGTCATATACAGCCAAATCCAGTCCCATTTTCTTTTCACTTGCCATGGAATACTAGTTTAAAGCGTCTACCTCCGTTCACATCGTTATCGAACACGTCACAGTGCGACAGCATCCTAAGCCACAATATCTATTTCCTTAGCTCTAACAAAACTCTCTCTTTACACTTACGATCTGTTCCAACGCAATATTCATGCGCCTAACCTGAGCAAAACATTGTAACCTCCCCAAGCCATCCGTATGTAGCCTTATTCCCTACAGTATACTAAAGATTCACTCCCTGAGTCCGAAGCAGAACTACGATTAGATTTCTATTTGACAATAATCCTCACACATCACCTCATGCAACCTTCCTGGCTAGGGATTACACCTGTCCCCGATCTGACAAGATAATAACCCCTCATACTTCTCACAATTCCGTATAGTACACACAGAATGTGCAGATGGAAAGAAGTATAGAACTAAACGTCCCATCGACAACGAGGTCAACCGAACTTGGGAAGAAATTGGTCGGGGAAGCATAGAGAAGAAAATCGGCTACGTCATTTTCAAATAACTAACGTGGCGTTTGCCTTCAGTGTAGGGAAGCTGATAAAGCTTAAATTGGGATAGCCGGACTGTGGTGTCACCGCCAGACACCACACTTGCTAGGTGGTAGCCTTTAAATCGGCCGCGGTCCGGTAGTATACGTCGCACCCGCGTGTCGCCACTATCAGTGATCGCAGACCGAGCGCCGCCACACGGCAGGTCTAGAGAGACTTCCTAGCAGTCGCCCCAGTTGTACAGCCGACTTTGCTGGCGATGGTTCACTGACAAATTACGCTCTCATTTGCCGAGACGATAGTTAGCATAGCCTTCAGCTACGTTATTTGCTACGATCTAGCAAGGCGCCATGATAAGTTTCTATTGATATTGTAAATCATGTACCATCAAGAGCGACGTACGTCATTAATGGATTAAAGTTAAGTATTCCACCAACTACGTCCGTTTTTCTCAATTCTAATTCCCTTGCCATGTTCCAGACCTCACGCCAGCCTGCGTGAGCTAAAACGCGTGCATTTCGGCCTCCTTTAGAACCAAGGTGTTGGCTCTCCTGCCAACCACAACACGAACCGTGATCTGTACCTCGAGTCAAGTATCTCAGCACTGCGCCGCTTCACCTCGTCAGTATATGCCGTCAAACTTAAAAACCGAGGCTGTCTGTGAAAGACACGGTGGATCGATTGACTAGTTTCCACCTGGTACAGTAAAATTCCTGCGCCATATCTTAACGACAACGTA
Source organism: Schistocerca gregaria (assembly GCF_023897955.1). Classification (NCBI taxonomy): domain Eukaryota; kingdom Metazoa; phylum Arthropoda; class Insecta; order Orthoptera; family Acrididae; genus Schistocerca; species Schistocerca gregaria. The sequence goes on from NC_064931.1 coordinate 75,333,243, forward strand.
CTTCCTGTACTGCGATATGATGGTTCAACAAGGGGGTGTCCACTATCACCGGCCGACGCGAAGTTCTTCGTGGCGCATTTTGAAGACCAGGTTCTCAACTGATTGATGTTTCGCTCGTCTTGTTGCGTCCGGTGCCTCTATGGCTCCTTCTTCGTATGACCTCATAGTGAAAGTATGCTGCAGTAGTTCGTGGATCACAAGAATGCTGTACATCCCGACATCACATTTAGTGTAAGCTCCTGGTAGATGAAAATTGTATATCGAACTGGGATTCGAAGTCGGGACCATCCCTTTCGCGGGTGATACTCTCACCGAGCGAGCTGCTCATGCACGAATCAAACCCTGTCCTCTCAGCTTCAATTTTGTCAGTTCCGTAACCCTTCTTTCCAAATTTCGAGTCCCAGACACGCTGTTTTAATCTGACAGGTAGTCTCAAAACAGCACACTCCGCCTCATAGTGAAAGATTCATTTTGGAAACAACCCTCTAGGATATGTATCAGGCATTTCTGCACGAATTCTCTCTGCTGAGTATGCTTGATTAGAACGGTATGAGGAAGAGTTTCTGTGGATTAGTGATATACGAGGTGTGATTGGAAAGTTTTAAAAGTGGGCTTGTAATTGTACAATGGTTGTGCTTACATGCTACTGTGATGCATCTCCTAAATAGTCCCCATCTGATTGAACACACCAACTCCAACGCTGTTTCCACTTTTGGGAATATTCCTGCAATTTTTTCCCTGAAGTGTGTTAAGGACGCTCTCCGTACTTGCCTGGATGTTTTCAATCGAGTCAAATCGCTTCCCTTTCGGTGAAAATTTCAGTTTAGGAAACAGGTAGAAGTATGCAGGGGCCAAATCAAGGGAATATGGCGGTTGTGGAAGCACAGGGATTTTGAATTTCGTCAAAAATTGAACGATGGATAAGGCATGATGAGCCGGAGCATTATCATAGTGTAGTATCCAACTCCTGTCTTTCCACAATACATGCCTTTTCTTCCGCACCTTTTCACGCAAACGCTCAAGGATAAATTTGTACTATTCCTGGTGAATTATCTGTCATCTATGGGTAAATTCATGATACACAGTACCGGTAGAATCGAAAAAAAAATCACTAACGTTGTCTTCACCTTCGATCGACTTTGCCATGGCTTTTTGGTCGTGGTGAACCTTGAGTTTTCTACTGCGAAGACTGCACTTTGGTTTAAGGATCATATCCATATACCCACGATTCGTCACCTTTAATTACTCTATTTAACAAATCTTGGTTATTTTTAGTCCGATTAATCAGTTGTTGGCACACTTGAAGTCGGTATTGGTTCTGGTCACTTGACAAAACTTTTGGAATGAATTTTGCGGACACTCGACGCATGCCAGCGGAAGTGTTTAAACTCGGAAGAGTGTTCCTCGACCCACCCTGTAACAGTTCTGGACGTGTGGGGTGTCGAATTGTTCAGCTGGAATTGCCCAAATTCGTCGGAAAGCACAATGCATATAAATGAATGCAGGTTATCAGACAGAATGTTTACGTACGTGTTACCTTTCAGTGTCGTATCTAGACGTATCAGAGGTCCCAAAATGCTCCAACTGCACACAGCACACACCATTACAGAGTGTCCACCAGCTTGCACAGTCCCCTGCTGACATGCAGACTCCATGAATTTATGAAGTTGTCTCCATACCCATACACGTCCATCCGTTTGATACAGTTTGAAACAAGATTCGTCAAACCAGGCAACTTGTTTCCAGTCGTCAACAGTCCAATGTCGGTACTGATGGGCCCAGGAGAGGCATAAAGCTTTGTGTCATGCAGTCGTCAAAGGTACACGAGTGGGCCTTCGCCGTAGAAAGCCCATACCGATGATGTTTCATCGAATGGTTCGCACGCTGACACTTGTTGATGACTCAGCATTGAAATCTGTAGCAATTTGTGGAAGGGTTGCATTTCTGTCACGTTGAACGATTCCTTCAGCCGTCGCAAGTCCCGTTCTTGCAGGACCTTTTTCCGGCCGCAGCACCAAAGTCGGAGATTTGATGTTTTATCGGATTCATGATATCCACGGTACACTCATGAAATTGTAGTACGGGAACACCCCCCCCCCCCCCCTCTTCATCGCTACCTCGTAGATGCTGTGTCCCATCGCTTGTGCGACGACCATAACACCACGTTCAGACTCAATCTTGTTAACCTGCCATTGTAGCAACAATAACCGATGTAACAACTGCGCCAGACACTTTTTGTTTTATACAGGCGTTGCCACCCGCAGCGACGTATTCTGCCTGTTTACATATCTGTCTTTGAACACGGATGCCTATACGAGTTTCTTGGCTGCCTCAGTGTAATTCATATTAGAACTGTTGCAATATAATATGCCATGTAATATAAGTCGTTGACTTGCTCGTATAGCGTAACACGCTGCACGTTAGCAGGTACACCGGACGCGTATCGAATCGACAGGGCAGCCACATTGTGTGTAAATAAGTTATATAAAACTGCTACCAAGCACTTTTTTAAACAATTATGTTTAATTCCGCGAAACGGTTTTCGAATTGTTTCGGGATCATCTTCAGATGGTTTTTGGGAGCTACATCATTATTTCTAGCATAATGCTGGGTGCTGTCTCTATGACAAAAAGATGGAACACGCTTTAATGTATCACAATGACTATTGCTTATCTGTCGATATGGATGTAAATTTAGCTTTTCACTTACTGCGACAGTATGGGCGGCTTTTTCCCGTTAGTTTCCATCTGTCTGCCTCCATTTTGATGTCCGGTTGTTATATCAGTACATACACATTCATTCAAACTATATTAATTTACACTCTGACAGTAGAACTTAGTATGCGCTGTACTACTATTGGTTGTACCAAAGATCTTGACAAAAAAATATGGCATAGGCCAATTTTGCACACAGATGTAATTTGTTCATTTTTACATGTATTAAAATCGATATTAGGGCAAATATTTTTTTTCAGACTGGCGATAACATGAGAGCACAAAATAAAACAAATAAATAAATTACCACAAGAACAAGCTCCAAGTGATCTTATGTCTTATTTATATATGTGTTGTTGTTGTGGTCTTCAGTCCTGAGACTGGTTTGATGCAGCTCTCCATGCTACTCTACCCTGTGCAAGCTTCTTCATCTCCCAGTACTTGCTGCAACCTACATCCTTCTGAATCTGCTTAGTGTATTCATCTCTTGGTCTCCCTCTACGATTTTTACCCTCCACGCTGCCCTCCAGTGCTAAATTTGTGATCCCTTGATGTCTCAAAACATGTCCTACCAACCGGTCCCTTCTTTTTGTCAAGTTGTGCCACAAACTCCTCTTCTCCCCAATTCTATTCAATACCTCCTCATTAGTTATGTGATCTACACATCTAATCTTCAGCATTCTTCTGTAGCACCACATTTCGAAAGCTTCTATTCTCTTCTTGTCCAAACTAGTTATTGTCCATGTTTCACTTCCATACATGGCTACACTCCACACAAATACTTTCAGAAACGACTTCCTGACCATTAAATCTATACTCGATGTTAACAAATTTCTCTTCTTCAGAAACGCTTTCCTTGCCATTGCCAGTCTACATTTTATATCCTCTCTACTTCGACCACCATTAGTTATTTTACTCCCTAAATAGCAAAACTCCTTTACTACTTTAAGTGTCTCATTTCCTAATCTAATTCCCTCAGCATCACCCGATTTAATTTGACTACATTCCATTATCCTCATTTGCTTTTGTTGATGTTCACCTTATATACTCCTTTTAAGACACTGTCCATTCCGTTCAACTGCTCTTCCAAGTCCTTTGCTGTCTCTGACAGAATTACAATGTCATCGGCGAACCTCAAAGTTTTTATTTCTTCTCCGTGAATTTTAATACCTACTCCAAATTTTTCTTTTGTTTCCTTTACTGCTTGCTCAATATACAGATTGAATGACATCGGGGAGAGGCTACAACCCTGTCTCACTCCCTTCCCAACCACTGCTTCCCTTTCATGTCCCTCGACTCTTGTAACTGCCATCTGGTTTCTGTACAAATTATAAATAGCCTTACGCTCCCTGTATTTTACCCCTGCCACCTTTAGAATTTGAAAGAGTATTCCAGTCAACATTGTCACAAGCTTTCTCTAAGTCTACAAATGATAGAAACGTAGTTTTGCCTTTTCTTAATCCTTCTTCTAAGATAAGTCGTAAGGTTAGTATTGCCTCACGTGTTCCAACATTTCTGCGGATTCCAAACTGATCTTCCGCAAGGTCCGCTGCTACCAGTTTTTCCATTCGTCTGTAAAGAATTCGTGTTAGTATTTTGCAGCTGTGACTTATTAAACTGATAGTTCGGTAATTTTCACATCTGTCAACACCTGCTTTCTTTGGGATTGGAATTATTATATTGTTCTTAAAGTCTGAGGGTATTTCGCCTGTCTCATACATCTTGCTCACCAGATGGTAGAGTTTTGTCATGACTGGCTCTCCCAAGGCCGTCAGTAGTTCCAATGGAATGTTGTCTACTCCCGGGGCCTTGTTTCGACTCAGGTCTTTCAGTGCTCTGTCAAACTCTTCCCGCAGTATTGTATCTCCCATTTCATCTTCATCTGCATCCTCTTCCATTTCCAGTACATCACCCTTGTATAAACCTTCTATATACTCCTTCCACCTTCCTGCCTTCCCTTCTTTACTTAGAACTGGGTTTCCATCTGAGCTCTTGATATTCATACAAGTGGCTCTCTTTTCTCCAAAGGTCTCTTTAATTATCCTGTAGGCAGTATCTATCTTACCCCTAGTGAGATAAGCCTCTACATCCTTACATTTGTCCTCTAGCCATCCCTGCTTAGCCATTTTGCACTTCCTGTCGATCTCATTTTTTAGACGTTTGTATTCCTTTTTGCCTGCTTCATTTACTGCATTTTTATATTTTCTCCTTTCATCAATTAAATTCAATATTTCTTCTGTTACCCACGGATTTCTATTAGCCCTCGTCATTTATATATGTACACTCCTGGAAATGGAAAAAAGAACACATTGACACCGGTGTGTCAGACCCACCATACTGGCTCCGGACACTGCGAGAGGGGTGTACAAGCAATGATCACACGCACGGCACAGCGGACACACCAGGAACCGCGGTGTTGGCCGTCGAATAGCGCTAGCTGCGCAGCATTTGTGCACCGCCGCCGTCAGTGTCAGCCAGTTTGCCGTGGCATACGGAGCTCCATCGCAGTCTTTAACACTGGTAGCATGCCGCGACAGCGTGGACGTGAACCGTATGTGCAGTTGACGGACTTTGAGCGAGGGCGTATAGTGGGCATGCGGGAGGCCGGGTAGACGTACCGCCGAATTGCTCAACACGTGGGGCGTGAGGTCTCCACAGTACATCGATGTTGTCACCAGTGGTCGGCGGAAGGTGCACGTGCCCGTCGACCTGGGACCGGACCGCAGCGACGCACGGATGCACGCCAAGACCGTAGGATCCTACGCAGTGCCGTAGGGGACCGCACCGCCACTTCCCAGCAAATTAGGGACACTGTTGCTCCTGGGCTATCGGCGAGGACCATTCGCAACCGTCTCCATGAAGCTGGGCTACGGTCCCGCACACCGTTAGGCCGTCTTCCGCTCACGCCCCAACATCGTGCAGCCCGCCTCCAGTGGTGTCGCGACAGGCGTGAATGGAGGGACGAATGGAGATGTGTCGTCTTCAGCGATGAGAGTCGCTTCTGCCTTGGTTCCAATGATGGTCGTATGCGTGTTTGGCGCCGTGCAGGTGAGCGCCACAATCAGGACTGCATACGACCGAGGCACACAGGGCCAACACCCGGCATCATGGTGTGGGGAGCGATCTCCTACACTGGCCGTACACCTCTGGTGATCGTTGAGGGGACACTGAATAGTGCACGGTACATCCAAACCGTCATAGAACCCATCGTTCTACCATTCCTAGAACGGAAAGGGAACTTGCTGTTCCAACAGGACAATGCACGTCCGCATGTATCCCGTGCCACCCAACGTGCTCTAGAAGGTGTAAGTCAACTACCCTGGCCAGCAAGATCTCCGGATCTGTCCAACATTGAGCATGTTTGGGACTGGATGAAGCGTCGTCTCACGCGGTCTGCACGTCCAGCACGAACGCTGGTCCAACTGAGGCGCCAGGTGGAAATGGCATGGCAAGCCGTTCCACAGGACTACATTCAGCATCTCTACGATCGTCTCCATGGGAGAATAGCAGCCTGCATTGCTGCGAAAAGTGGATATACACTGTACTAGTGCCAACATTGTGCATACTCTGTTGCCTGTGTCTATGTGCCTGTGGTTCTGTCAGTGTGATCATGTGATGTATCTGACCCCAGGAATGTGTCAATAATGTTTCCCCTTCCTGGGACAATGAATTCACGGTGTTCTTATTTCAATTTCCAGGAGTGTATATTATCGAATAATACAGGAGGTTTATACCAAATATTTTAATCATGATTGTCCGCAGCTCGTGGTCGTGCGGTAGCGTTATAGCTTCTCGCGCGCGGGTTCCCGGGTTCGATCCCCGGCGGGGTCAGGGATTTTCTCTGCCTCGTGATGACTGGGTGTTGTATGATGTCCTTAGGTTAGTTAGGTTTAAGTAGTTCTAGGTTCTACGGGACTATTGACCATAGGTGTTACGTCCCATTGTGCTCAGAGCCATTTTAATCATGATTGGCATTAACATGAATGCCCAGGAATTAATAATACAGAGTTATTGTATTTGCAATAAGATGCAGCTGTTCGTATGACTAGGACCTTCATATTTAAATTTACATTTTTAAATAATCAACCATCAAATGAACTGTTGAGATATTTCTGCTGTTACGGTAACATGATCTGGGATATTAGTAAGAGTAGACTGTTCGTTTTAGGTAACGGTATATGTATAAAAGTTATAGTGTTTCTAACGGACCAAAGCTGTTTGTATGACCGTACACTTTATATTTAAAAACAAAGAAAAAATGTTCAAGTGAACTGTTCACTTATTTTTGTTCTTAGATTAAAGTTATCTGTAATACTGGTAAAGGCAGCTTCTGTTTGTTCCAGCTAGAAGTAATATGTAAAAAGTATTGATTTATGTTAACAGTATACGGCTTTACCATTTAGAAATATAGTGCAGGTTTTATTCTGTCGTAGGACATTACATTGATACCAGCGTAGTTAGGATGTAAGGAGAGGGAGGGGGGGGGGGTTCGTTAGAGATGGGGAGGGGGATGGGGAACCAGTGTAGAGTTGGTTGAGTGGTTACCTGTTTTGAACTAGTAGATCTTCAAAGTTCTGAAGGAAAAATTTGTTTCTCAGTTCAATTTGGTCATTGAGTAGGTAGGCAGATGCTGTATTTGTGTAGATAAATATTTCAATTTCTTGAAGAAGATCAAGTATCATGCCTTTGTTGGCAAAATGGAGTATTTGGAGATTTTGTTCTATGTTATTTGCAGAATTATTGTGTTGGGCAAGATGCGAGACAAAGCTGCATTTATTCTGGTTGTTACGACAGAGGGCATCTGTGTGTTCTTGAAATCTTGTTGTGAAGCACCAATGTAGAAGCTTGGACATGAGTTGCAAATGAGCTTGCAGACACCTGACTTTTGATACTGTTGTAAAGTGGTTTTGGTGCTGTGTATGATTTTATTTTGTATTTTGTTGTTGGTGAAGAAGCTTATTTTCATGTTGTATGTCTTGAAGAGGTTGGTGAGAAATCTTCCCTAAGAAAGGCAGGCTAATAATGTGGTCTTCTTGTTTATGGGTGGTTGTTCAGCAGTTGATTGATTTAATTTTGCTGTGTGAATTAGTTTATCTATTACTGCAGGGGTGTACCCATTGCAGGAGACAATTGATTTAATAGTTTCTGTTTCTTTTTTCCTTTCACTTGTGTACTTGGGATTTTAAGTATGCAATTAATCATTGTTTTGAAGATTGCTTTTTTATGTTAGTCTTGATGGCAAGAGGATTTGTGTATGGTAACATTGGTGGTTGTTGGCTTTCTGAAAATTTGAAATATATGCTTTTTGATTTTTATTTGAAATTGTTAAATCAAGATAGTTAATGCCTTCTGGTGTTTCATGTTCTACTCTGAATTGAATTTTGTTGTCTATTTTATTAAGTTCTTTGGCTAGATTATCTATTTCTTCTGTTGTTGCATTGACGGAATTTGAGTGTCATTAACATAGCGTTTGTAGTGAAGCAGCTTATCTTTTGGCTGGGTTTGGGATCTAGTTGTTTTCAAGATAATGAATATATATGTCTGCTAGTAAGCCTGCAAGACTACTACCCATTGCCAATCCATATTCCTGAATGCTAACTTGTTGTTGAACAGAAAGTAGTTTTGTGATAATATAAGTTCCAGGATCTCTATGAGTTCGTACATTTAAGCTCTACCCATTGTTCCATGTTTGAGTAGGTTATTTCTGCCTAAGCTAATTGTTTCCTTGACAGATATGTAAGTCTACAGGTTGACTGTGTCAAGAGATGCAAATCTAGCTGTGGTTGGGATGGTGATATCTTTTATGTCAGTCATGAGCTCATAACTGTTTTTGATGGAGAAGTTACTTTCAAATACATATGCCTTGCGCATAATATCATTAAGTTTCTTGGTGATTTTGTAGCTTGGACTATAGACAGAGTTCACAATGGGACGTATTGGACATTCTGGTTTGTGGATCTTAGGCTGCTACATATTACTTTTAGCTGGAACAAACAGAAGCTACCTTTACCAATATTCCAGATAACTTTAATCTAAGAACAAAAATAAGTGAACAGTGTACTTGAACATTTGTTCTTGGTTTTTAAATATAAAGTGTACGATCATACAAATAGCTCTAGCCCATTACAAACACTATAAGTTTTATACATATACCCTTAGCTAAAATAAACATAATCTATTTTTACTAATACCCCAGATCATGTAAATGTTACAAAAGAAATAAGTCAACAGTTCATTTGAAGGTTGATTATTTAAAAATTAAATATAAAGTTTCTAGTCATGCAAACAGCTGTATCTCATTGCAAATACAATAACTGTATTACTGATTCCTGGGCATTCATGTTAGTGCCAATCATGATTAAAATATTTGCTATAAATCGCCTGTATTATACGTTAATACAGAAATAGAAATAAGACATCACATCACTTGAAGTTTGTTCTTGTAGTAATTTATTTATTTATTTTATTTTGTGCTCTCATGTTAACGCCAGTCTGATTAAAATATTTTCGCTTATATCGATTTTAAAACATGTAAAAATGAACAGATTACATCTCTGTGCAAAGTTGGCCTATGCCATATCTTTTTGTAAAGATCTTTGGTACAACCAACAGTAGTATAACGCATGCTGGATGCTGGCGAAATTTCGCTGTCAGAGTGTAAATTAGTAGAGTTTCTATGAATGTGTGTGTGTGTAGTGATATAACAAACGGACATCAAAATGAAGGCAGACAGATGGACACTAACGGGAAGAAGCTGCCCATACAGTCGCAGTAAGTAAAAAGCTAAATTTACATCCATATCGACAGATAAGCAATAGTCATGGTGATACATTAAAGCGTGTTCCATATTATTGTCATAGCGCCAGCATTATGCTAGAAATAATGATGTAACTTCCAGGTTTGTTGCTGATTTCTATAACTTATTTACATTCAATTAACAGTCACGGTTCTAAAATATCCGTAATGGATAAGCATAAGCCTCATTGTGGTTTAGGCTCCTTCCCAAGATCGTTTAGGGAAATAGTGGGCTGTTTCACAAGTTCCGCGTCACGGAATACGATATGCAAACAGTTAAAACACGAAAATACACAGAATCAAAATTATTCGACTCAGCGACAAATGGCGGCCGGTCGGAGTGGCCGAGCGGTTCTAGGCGCTACAGACTGGAACCGCGCGACCGCTACGGTCGCAGGTTCGAACCCTGCCTCGGGCATGGATGCGTGTGGTGTCCTTAGGTTGGTTAGGTTTAAGTAGTTCTAAGTTCTAGGGGACTGATGACGTCAGAAGTTAAGTCCCATAGTACTCAGAGCCATTTTTTTTATTTTTTTTATTTTACAAGTGGCTTATATGACTTTCCTCAATTACCTCGACGACCATGGCGCTAGTAAGAGCGTTCGGCCACAGACTTAAATATTAAAATGTTATTGGTCAAATCCTGAAAATAGACACCGTGGTAGATGGGATAGACGTCAGGGAAAAGAAAGTGTTCAGCTTAAGTCACTGCCTCGTACTGCCCTTTAATAAACGTTCTTCGACTTCCTACACGTCGCAGGGACTTGAGTCCACCAGACCCGTAGAACTTGACCCACGTAATGTAATATAATGGATGAGGCTAGGATGATGGCGTGGTGGTGATTTTGTAGATGCAGGAGAGTGCGAGGTAAGGAGAGCAGGGACGGTTGGCGGCGGGCGCAGTGGGCCGTGCGACAGCTTCCGGCGGGCCGGGGTGAACGCCACGCGGAGGTCACGCAGCCGCACACCACGGCCGCCAGTATGCACCGCACTCACATCCATCCCTTCTTCTGGTTTTTTGGGCCCAAATATCTGCAGTACGCCATCCCGTGTTAAGGCACGTCAGAAAACACTGAAGCATATGAGAAGCAAGTAACTGCTCTCTCGAGTGCAAATCCTTAACTAGTACCGTTACCGGTCGTGTTAGGGAAAAGATACATCTCTCGTACCGTATGAGAGATCGCATTGTACCGACGAAAATTTGTTTTAGTTGTGTCGGTATGTACTGCGGAATAACTTAGACCGAGACCCAAATTATTCTGCAGTAAAGTACTGTTTATACAGTTTTTTAAAATACTCTTGTTACGTGTGTTTTTTTCTACTGGAGATTCGAAAACAGACGGCGCCATTTATTTGGGCCGGTTTATAGGAGACTAAAATTCATCCAAATAATGATTTTAAAAAAAAGACCGATCGCGAAGGAATCATCCGAATGCGATGGAAATCGGTAGGGGTGATGTACGTGTACACAGATGCAAATGATTTAAATTTCATAAAAATTGGATAATTTAATCGAGAGAAACAGCTTCACAAACTGAGCAAGTCAATAACGCGTTGCTTCATCTGTGGCCGTTGCGTAAGCAGTTAGTCGGCTTGGCACTGACTGACGGAGCTTTTGGATGTCCCCCTGAGGGACTTCCTGTCAAATTCTGTGCACTTACTGCGTTAGATCACCAAAATCCCGAGCTGGTTGGAGGACCCTGCCCATAATGCTCCAAATGTTCTCAATTGGGGAGATATCTTGTGACCATGCTGGACAATGTGGTGTTTGGCAAACACGAAGACGCAGCAGAAACTCTCGCTGTGTGTGGTTGGACATTTCTTGATGAAATGTAAGCCCAGGATCGCCTTCCACGGAGGGCAACGAAACGGGGAGTAGAACATCGTCGACGGACCGCTGTACTGTAAGGGTGTCGCGGTTGGCAGTCTAAGAGAATCTGCAACGAAAGGAAATGGCACCCAAGGTGGCGCGCGACACTCAGGTTTGTATCCCACCGCTGCCTTGCTCGTCTACACACACACTCACTGGTCATCGAGGCTCGGTTCGAAACAGGCCTCATCACTGAAGACAAAGAGATCCCAGGCCACGGTGACAAGCGAAGATGTGTCTGGACACGCCCTGAACTGCACTGGGATACCAGCCTGACTGTCGCCTGCCATACGGCCCAACAGCCGAGAATTATGGTCTGAGGTGCACGACATATTTGGTTGTCATCCGCATCACCCCTACAGCGTAGCGGTACGTCCATGATATTTTACGTTCCATTTTCTTCTTCCTTACGGCAAGCCATCCCGAGGTAAAGGCCGCCGGCACACGGCGAGAGTTTTTACTGCTTGTCTTCGTGCTTTCCAAGCCCTACCTTAGCCAGCGATGTCGCCGAATCACTGCCCAATTGAGAACGTATGAAACATTGTGCGCAGGGTCCTCCAGCCACCTCGGGATTTTGACAATATAACGCGACAGTTGGACAGAATTTGGTACGATATCCCTCGGGAGGACATTCCACAAATCTGTCAATCAATGCCAAGCCGAACAACAGCTTGCATAAGTGCCAGAGCTGCACCAATGCGGTATAAACTTACTCAGTTTATGACGCTCTTTCTCTTGAATAAAAAAATCGTACATTTTTTCTGAATACTGTAACCAGTTGTTTGTCTGTACATGTATATCAGATTTACCTATTTCCGTCACATTCGGATAATTCCTTCGTGGTGCGTCGCTTTAACTCTAGCAGTGTGTTTATGGAACGCCACGATCACTTGGATAAGCTGATAGTATGCAGAGTGCTTGTATGGGTACAGCACCTATATTTCGCTACGCCGCACGGTCTAGGGTGCCTTGTCAAAGTTCGCGCGGCTCCCCCCGTCGGAGGTTCGAGTCCTCTCTCGGGCATGCCCGCATCTCGTGGTCGTGCGGTAGCGTTCTCGCTTCCTACGCCCGGGTTCGATTCCCGGCGGGGGTCAGGGATTTTCTCTGCCTCGTGATGGCTGGGTGTTGTGTGATGTCCTTAGGTTAGTTAGGTTTAAGTAGTTCTAAGTTCTAGGGGACTGATGACCATAGATGTTAAGTCCCATAGTGCTCAGAGTGATTTTTTTTTCTCTCGGGCATGTGTGTGCGCGCGCGTGTGTGTGTGTGTGTGTGTGTGTGTGTGTGTGTGTGTGTGTGTGTGTTGTCCTTAGCGTAAGTTAGTTTAAGTTACATTACTTAGTGTGTAAACCTAGGAACCGATGACATCAGCAGTTTGGTCCCATAGAACATTACCACAAAATTCCAAATTTTTCATTACCCTTACAGTTTCAAAACTATGACACACACGTTTAATCGTTATAGCTATGGCGCATATATGTTTTTCTATCAGTAAGTAACTCGGATTACATTTTATTATTGATTTCACAGTATTACATATAAATAAGTACATTAGGTTCACTTTTTATAGGCGAAACTGGTTGTCAGAAATTTTGCATTCTAGCAGCACTTCATTCTGGTGACCATGACGTTCTTTAAACTTTGCAAACTGCAAATATACCTAATTGTTTCATCGTGAGTGCTTTGGTATTGGTAAACAGCTTTTTGAACTACGAGTAGCTGGAACAACCACCCTAAAGTCACGGATGCTAGAAGGGCGGAGCGGGGGAAGAGGGGGAGGGATGATGGAGGTAAATTTTTAGTGAAAGTGTTATATCTGTACCCGTAAATTTCCAAATTTTCGGATAAGATAGTAGCGTGAAAATAATTCTCGAAAATGATAAAGAATTCTAAAAATTATAACTTACGTTTAACACAGGATATGTTTCAGCTGCTTGTCTGAAGACTAGCTTGCAGCTCGACCGCCTGCAGGAAACCTTCCAGCCCGGAAAAGACATGCATTCACAGGCTTGCCTTACCTGTTGTCAACAACATAACCGACACGGTTCCTGAGCCCACAAGAAAAACCGGTAAACTCCAGAAAGCTGAAGACAGAGACACTAATAAGGAGAGACCCTCCGCAAAAAAAAGACTGAGTTCCCGAAACCTTGCGGCGGAAATGTTTCAAAGGAGCAGCATTGCCCTCATTTACACGGTTGCATGGTGGCCAAAGCTTGTGTGTCCAAAATCGATTTGCTAGCTACTGAGTGTACACAAATTAGTATTTTTAAAATATTTATCGGAGGACCAAGGTTCGATTCCCGGTATTGCCGGCGATATTCCCTTGGTGAGACGACTGGAACGTGGCGCATTCAGCCTTGTGATGTCAACTTATGAGCTACTTGAATCAGAGGTAGTGACTCGAAGGTCTAAAAGGCCGACAATGCCCGCGAATGAGGTGTGTGCTGACCACATGCCGCCCCCCCCCCCCTCTCAACGCACCCAGATGACACTGGAAGAGAATGACATGACAGTCAGCTCGTCCTTAACAGCCCGTCTAGGCCACAACGCGGAGATTTGCTTTTCCGTCTGCTTTGGTTTCCAATGCTGCATTTGTCCACACTGCGACTTCTTGAATATTGTGCTTCAGCATTTTACTAAGATCTGATATGTAATAATAATAATAAATCTGAAATGTTTCAGTATAATTAAGTTCCTCAGCTGCAATAAAATATATAAAAATTTTTAATTTATAATAATAATTATCATCATTAAAGTAAACCATTTTGAATATTTTACTGTAATTGAGGAATTCATTTTAATTGTATTATAACCTTTTATATTTTTGTTCTTACTATTACAATTGTAGTCATCTGTTGCACACTAAAACTGGGGGGGGGGGGGCGACAGTGATTTTAGTTTGGTAGGCCGAGGGTGGGGCAGTGGTGCGGGGGGGGGGGGGGGGAGGGGGTTGGGAGAGAAAGAGACTAAGAGACTGTGATCCCTCGGAGAACTGAGCACTGCATCTGCACCAGCCAGCTTCAAAACATTTCGCATCCTTTGTCTTCCAGCTACCCTCACACAAAAAGAAATCTGTGACTGTAAAATCTTTATAGTTCGGTGAAGAATTAGAGTATCCGTAGGTAGGTAGGTATTTAACAGATATTCCAGAAACGCACTTTACTGATTGAATCCGTATACTAGAAACACCTTAAGGTGCTTACACTGACAATTATTACCTTTTTTCCTAAGAAAGAATGTTTTCACTATCTGGATTTCCTTTATATCGGAACATACTGAATAGCTAAAACTATAAACAATATCCTCTGAGAGATGGAATGTCGACTGGAAGCAGGTGACGCGGTAAGGAAAGTACACGAGGAATGTTAAAAAAATTATTTCCAGAAAACAATTTTATCCTTTTCAGAATAGTCCACATTACAGACAATACACCTGTTCCAGCTATTTTTCCACCCTGAAACATTTCCAGAATTTGTTTTCGGGATAGCTTCCAGCTCTCTCAGCTATTCGTTTTGATCTTATGTGTGACTTTAAAACGACCGCTCCTTAAAGTTTTCTTTATTTTTAGGAACATAAAAATGTCACATGAGGCCATGTCTGGCAATTATGGAGACTGGGGGATCATTACAGTATAGTTTTTGGTCAACAATTTAAGAAAAGCAATTAAGTTCGAGGATGTGCATTATCGTAGTGCAAAAGATATAAAGCGCGTCAGAATAAATCCGGACGCTTTCTTCGGATCGGAGGGGTTGGGGGATGGGGCACGGGTAGTTCTCGCTGCGTCTCTGGTACTTTGACAAAGCCACACTTGCCCCCGTGGTCGTTCTAATTGCAAGAACTTCGGGAAGTTCAGCATTCTTTTGCTGTGTACGGGCATGGCAAACCCAGTTTTCCTGAGCGCGAGACTGGTGGGTGGTGGTTGTCCTCTGGAGCCGTAAGCTCTGCGCAGGCTTTAGCGATTACCGTTCAGCGACGCGGTGGAACATCGTGTGTCACAGGAAACGAGGATCTTGGCTGAAACGCTCCGATTCCGAAGATGGTAAAAACCTCTATAAAAAAATCCCTCAATCCCAAGGTTTTGCCGCACAGCCGTTGTTAGTGGGTAACCTCTGGGAAACCTGTCACACCTCACTCGTATCACCCTAACCAAAGTGAGCGGAGCTCTGTCTGAGTGAACCGTTATTTCCCTAACTGTTTGTGGGACTTCCGAGAAGCCTAAATCCCTGTTTTTTTTTTTATTCCCAGCGGTTCGTGTGGACCGTTGGACACTAACAAACCTTAATTCTGGGAAGATCTTGTGGCCAACCCAACAAAGATATCTATGAAAGTAAGAATAATCAATAATAGTAATAGCAACGGATCACGCAGAAGCTTCTGTCCACAAATCAGCACGGTTTTAGAAGGTATCGCTCGTGTGAAACTCGATATTCTCTATTCTCACATGATATCTTGCTACCTATGGGTGAAGGGCTACACGCAGGTTTCATTTTCCTACATTTCCGAAAAGCGTTGGATACGGTGCCCCACGAGAGACTGTTAATGAAGATACGAGCATACGGAATAGGTTCCCAGATATGTGAGTGGTTCGGACTTTTTAAGTAATACAACCTAGTTCGTTGTCCTGGACGGTGAGTGTTCATCAGAAACAAGGGTATCATCAGGAGTGCCCCAGGGAAGTGTGATATCAAAGCTATTATTTTCTGTGTACATAAGTGATCTGACGGACAGGGCGATCAGCAGTCTTTCGGCCGTTTGCTCATGATGTACACTGATAGGTCCAGACCAGAGAAGTCCCCTGGCTGTTAGGTTCTTTTCCCTGGCAGTGTTTTCAGAAGTCACCTTCCCATTCCTACAATGAATTTTCTTCAGAGCTCCATGCGATGATTCTGAAGGCACTGCAGTACGTAAGGTGACGACTTCTAGGCAAACTGTTTCTCATTCGCTCCAATACCCTTAGTTCCCTACAATCGTTGCCCTACACGTACCAGTGACAGAAATTATCCAGTTACATATGATCACTTACACAGTATGTCCCAGAGAGGCGGGGAAGCAGGTACCATTGTGATGGATACCAGGGCACCTGCGAATTTCGGAAAATAAACAGTTAGGCACGACGATCAAGGAGGCCTGCAGGAAACATGACGTTACACAATTTGCAATTCCCCTGCAGGTTGTCATTTCCCTGGTGAGTTGGACATCCATGCAATCGTCCGAGGAAGAATGACTGCCAGTGAAGGACGATAAGTTGGGCATGGTGAAGTGACCTCTCTCGCCGTGGCGTTTCTCAGGCCGGTCACTCCCGGCCAGGGCCGTCTCCGAACTGGTCACTGTCTTCTAACGCATCGCTGTTTACTCCGGCGAAAGGACCCCTCAGTCTGTCATGTCCGTGAGGTGCAAATTTCTGTACATCAGATTTTAACTGAGTGCATCTTGTATTATGATGAGAGGGCGGCAGTGAATTTCGGCGGATATCCGTCTTCTATTTTAGCCAATGACGAGACGACTGTGGCGAAGTTTTAACGTTTTGGGAACTGTCTGGTCTTCGCCCAAAGGTTTTAAGCTGGAGATTTCAATGTGTTGCAGAGTGGCTGGCTCATCCTTTTTTATTCCAGCGATTAGCTAGCCATAGTTAAACGCTATGCTATTTTAATTCTTTCCACCGCTTTTTTCATTCTTAATCTAAGATTTAGATCTGACACACTATATAGTTTTCATCTCTCTCTCTCTCTCTCTCTCTCTCTCTCTCTCTCTCTCTCTCTCTGTGTGTGTGTGTGTGTGTGTGTGTGTGTGTGTGTGTGTGTGTGTGTGTGTGTGTGTGTGTGTGTGTGAATTCCATTTTATCGATGCTCGTGTCATTACATTTTCGTGGGGTGTTAAAAACCTTTCTGTCGTATGTCCACACTACCTTATCACCATCAGTGTTTTTAAGATTGCTTCACACAAACGGCTTTAAATTTGTGAGTTACACCCCTAATCGGTCTTCTGACCTTATAGCAAACACACATGGTCCACCTATGCAATTAAAATCGATGAACACAGTGGGCACAACCTTCAAATTCGCACTTACCGAGCTTATTTCCGTCTTTCCGATCCAGAATGCTTCTACTGCGACGACTGATTTGTTTTTTTTGTTTCGTTTTTGCTTTTATGTTTTGTTTTAGGGCGCAAAAACAACTCAGGCCATAAGCACCCATGTCATGACCTTAGAACACTAATACAAATGAGGAGTTAATAGCAACTACACATGAAGCCCAATCGGCGGAAGGAAAGAGACCTAAGGACAAGGACTTCTTCTTGGAGAAAGGTCCACCACGTACGTCATAGAGACAGCGGAGGTCCCCAACTAAAGATTAAATTCCTTCGCCATACTCTACGACGAATGAAAAGTAAAACGTGGTCGACAGCCCGAGTGTCGTTCGCTAAAACGCCCGATAAATCAGACGGCAAACACATACTAGAACGTAAATGGCTAAAAAAAGAGCATTCGGCCAGGAAATGGCGAACCGTCAAACCTTCACGAAAATGGGCGCATAGAGGTGGGGCATCACCACCTAACAAATGACGATTGCTAAAACGACTCTGCCCAATACACAACCTAGTTAAAATGATCTCGCGGCGAGAGGGCCGAGAGAAGGTCGGCCAAGCCGCTGGGAGAGGTTTAATTCCCTGGAGACTGTCCCTATGAAGAGAAGACCAGTCGTGATGCCAAAGTGACAGCACCTGCCTACAGAAGGCAACACAGAGGTCATACGAATGAGTGGAAGAGCTAGCGGGCCGAGGTAGAAGGATTGCAGCCTTGGCAGCAGCGTTTCCCGTCAGACCGACGTGACCAGGGACCCACATAAACATCACAACGGCTCTCTCAGGAGCGGGCGAGCGGAAATTTTCTTGGACCCGTTGCATTAAGTGATGAACTGTGTACAGCACACAGAGGCTCTGAAAGGCACTAAGAGAATCGGAGCATATAACACAATTACAAAGCCTGTGTCGCCCCATGTACTGCGTGGCCTGATACAGGACGAAGAGCTCTGCTGTAAATATTGGGCAGTGTCCTGGAAGCCGATACCGAAAATGGTCGGTGCCACTGACGAAGACACACCCGACACCAAGGTCTGTCTTAGGGCCATCAGGTGCTATCACTAAGTTGCGTGCGAAGATGGAGAAACAGCGATAGATCGAATCCTGAGTAGTTTCCTTAGGACGCGAATGAGGTCCATGATGAAAACGGGCCGCTGCACGAAGCCAAGATGGTGAAGGGTTCACACCCATCGGGAACGTGGCATGTAGCGTGAAATTTAGCTGCTGGAGCAATAGTCGAAAGGGAACTCCGGGCGGTAACGGCGAAGGACGCGCCCTATATTGGCAATCAAGGGAGTCATCGAGATAGGAAGCATTGGATGGGTGCCGGGCACGGCATACAAACGGTATGCGTATCTGTCGAGGAGAATATCACGCTGGTATGGCAGCGGTAGTTCTGCATATAGAGACTCTCAAACGGGCTAGTGTAAAAGGTGCCAGTGGCCAAACGAATTTCATGATGGTAGCACAATTGAGCTTTATTTTCGGCCTTATACCCATGTTTCATCAACTGTTATGACACATTTCAGTAGTGCTGCGTCGTTGTCGTCTTTATCTACCGACTCCTGGGCAACCCGCTGTTTCTATTCGAAATACAAGAATTTTGGAACACGTTTCATATCTAAAACATCCATAAAACATCCGCGTCTTGAGTCATTTGATACGTCAATCACCGACTTCTCTGCTTGTGATTCGACGATCATTCATAATAATTTCTTCTACTTTTTCCACGATTCCGTCGACTGACAATTTGCTGTAGCGTCCAGGGCGTCCGTCATCTTCAACGCCTTCATGGTCTTCTAACTGCTTATGCTATTAATAAACCCCTGTTTTGGTCATAAGAGACTCAAAAAAGCAATATTTAAAATTTTTGAGTTTTTCTACACCTTATTCATTATCTATAGCAAAATTCTATACTAATTCTCTGATCCATTTTTATACTAAATGAACAACTGCCGATACTACCAGAACAGATGTAACCTTTATGACAGCTGATACCAGGCTAACATTGCACAGATACTTTCCAGACTTGTGCGCTGCGGTATCGTCCGAACAGCGAGGTGCCACGACAAGACTGGTACCTCGCGACGGGATCACAAGTAAACATAGTTGCTGCCAGAAGCAACGACGAATGAGAGTCGGTGGCGTAGACACGCCCAGAGGAGCTTCCATGTGGCACCGCATCAGCTCGTTTTCTTAAGCCTGAGTTTGCTTGCTTCTTAGTCAAGTCAGCACTCATCGCCGAAGGCGACAGCATAGTCTCTCTACCGAGCTGCCAGTGCGACAGTTGTATTTGACAGAACTCTGTACAAAAGTTTATCGTCAGTTGTACTGTGCGAGAAGCGACTTTTATCTTGTTCGCTATAAAGTGATACGTTGATGTTCAGCAACAGTAGTAAATACTCATGAGACTCCTGTGGATATGACTGTAACACAGTTACGTATTTCATCTTGTTCGAGTTGTAATAAAGCGATCTAATATTTTATGTGCTGTAGTACCAGATCGGCCACCTCCAGGAATTAAGCTAAGAACCCACCACTGTACCGACGAGTACCATTTCGTCTGGTAGAACATTCACCGACCAACAAGGAAAACAATCGCGATAATCTGATTAATACAGCACGTGAAATAACTTATTAAACATACATCGTATAAGTGGAGCAGAGAAAAACGAGGAATCATTCTAGCGACGATACGTGATAGCCCAGCGTCTGGGAACGAGCATTTCGGAAATGCCGGAGCTGGTCGGCTGTTCACGTGCTGCTGTCGTGATCCTCTGTACAAAGTGTATGGAAACGGTGAAACCACGAGAGGGCGACAAGGTGTTTCATGTGCATGACTCATCACAGGAAGCTTGCCCACTCTCTAAAGCATGGTAGGCGTCGACCTGTGACAGATCTGACAACAGAGTAAGTTGGTGGCACAAGGCTTTAGGGATACACCGCTCAGCGCACATCGTTAAACATGGGGCATCGCAGGAGATAACCCCTATGCGTCAATTACGATTGCAGTGGCCACGGAATCAGCGATATTGAACCGTGGATCAATGGAAACGGGAGGCATATTTCGTGTTACATCAGGTAAATGGTCATTTCCAAATATGTTGATTTCCAGGTGAACGGCAGCTATAAACATGAACCGTACCACGGACGCAGGCTGGTGGGAGACATCGCATGGGCATGGATGGTACCTGTGTAACAATAGAAGGCATAATGGTAGCTGTGGACTATGTGAAACATTACTGTGGCCCACCTACATCCCTTCATACTTGATGTCTTCCACGACGGCAGCAACATCTTGCACCAGGGCAACTGTCCGTGTGGCAAGACCAGAACCGTGCTGCATTGGTTTGCAGAGCTTGATAGTGAACTCAAGTTGGAGTCTAAAAAAATGGCTCTGAGCACTATGGGACTTAACATCGATGGTCATCAGTCCCCTAGAACTTAGAACTACTTAAACCTAACTAACCTAAGGACATCACACAACACCCAGCCATCACGAGGCAGAGAAAATCCCTGACCCCCGCCAGGAATCGAACCCGGGAACCCGGGCGTGCGAAGCGAGAACGGTTGGTTGGGTGTGGGATTGAAGGGACCAGACTGCTAAGGTCATCGGTCCCTTGTTCCACGATAAAATCACACGAAATAAAAGCTGTCAGTCGTTAAAAACGGAGAACTGAGACAAGGGACGACACAATACAAGAAAGACAGACAAAGACCAGACAAACGGAACTAAAATCACACCGAGTGTGAAGGTGGTTGGCCGACCATGAAAATAAGGAAAAGCCAACCACCAAATGACATTAAAACCCACAGTTTAAAACCACAGGCCAAAGGCCCAAGCCAATACAGGAAATAAAAGGACAAACACTCAAATCATACGATAAAAACCCCCTGCCCGAATAAAACTCAACACGAGGTCCGCCATAGCAACATCACATAAAAGGGCAGGGAGGGTATCAGGCAGCGCAAACGTCTGCCTGAGTCCTGTTAAAAGCGGGCAGTCCACCAAAATGTGGACCACCGTCAGAGCCGCTCCGCAGCGACATAGCGGTGGGTCCTCCCGGCGCAACAAATGGCCGTGCGTCAGCCACGTGTGGCCAACGCGCAGCCGGCAGAGGACGACAGAGTCCTTCCGAGAGGCCCGCATGGAGGAGCGCCACACACCGGTCGTCTCCTTCACCGCCCGAAGTTTGTTGGGCGTGGGCAGGGTGCGCCACTCGTCACCCCAGGCACCAAGCACTTTCTGGCGCAAAAGCGACAGGAGATCACACTCCATAAGGCCGAGTTCCAGAGCCGGTGAACTCACTGCCTGTTTAGCCAGCGTGTCAACCCGCTCATTGCCCGGGATGCCGACATGACCTGGGGTCCAAACAAAGACCACGGAGCGGCCACAACGGGCAAGAGCATGGAGCGACACGTGGATGGCCATCACCAGACGGGAACGAGGAAAGCACTGGTCAAGAGCTCGTAAACCACTCAGGGAGTCACTACAGATGACAAAGGACTCACCTGAGCGGGAGCGGATATACTCTAGGGCGCGATAGATGGCAACCAACTCGGCAGTGTATGCACTGTTCCCGGGTGCCAGCGACCGTTGCTCACAATGATCCTCTAGAGTAAGAGCGTAACCAGTGCGACCAGAGACCATCGAACCGTCGGTATAGGCCACGGTAGATCCGGGAAACTCGGCAAGGAGAGAAACAAAGCGGCGGCGGAGGGCCGGAGGAGGGACCGAGTCTTTCGGACCCTGTGCCAAATCCAGCCGAATGCATGGTCGGCGCACACACCAAGGGGGCAGACGGAGATTGGCCCGGAAAACAGGCGGGAGAGGAAAAAACTCAATCCCACACAGTAGAGCCCGGATGCGAACCGCGATCGTACACCCTGACCGGGGCCGCCTGTCTGGAAGATGGACGATCGAGTGCGGGAACAGGAGACGGTAGTTGGGATGCCCTGGCAAACTACAAACGTGGGCAGCATAAGCGGCCAGAAGTCGGTCGCGCCGGATCCGCAATGGAGGAACACCAGCCTCCACAAGTAAGCTGTCAACAGGGCTTGTCCGAAATGCTCCTGTGGCGAGTCGGATCCCGCAGTGATGGATGGGATCCAGCAATTGCAATGCCGTTGGCGATGCCGAACCATAAGCCACACACCCATAATCAAGGCGGGACTGGATCAGCGCTTGATACAGCCGGAGAAGGGTGGACCGATCGGCACCCCATCCGGTGTGGCTAAGGCAACGGAGAGCGTTTAAATGCCGCCAGCATGTTTGTTTAAGCTGCCTAATATGAGGCAGCCAAGTCAACCGGGCATCAAATACCAGTCCCAAGAACCGATACGTCTCTACCACAGCAAGAGGTTCACCGTCAAGGTAAAGGCGTGGCTCAGGGTGAACCGTGCGACGCCGGCAGAAATGCATAACGCAGGTCTTAGCGGCCGAAAACTGGAAGCCGTGCGCTACAGCCCACGACTGCGCCTTGCGGATAGCGCCCTGCAGCTGGCGCTCAGCAACTGCAATGCCAGCGAAGCTGTAGTAGAGGCAGAAGTCGTCTGCATACAACGAAGCTACGACGGTCGATCCCACCGCCTCAGCGAGCCCATTGATCGCAATTAAAAACAGGGAGACACTGAAGACAGACCCCTGTGGGACCCCGTTCTCCTGGACCCGGGAGGAACTATGGGACGCAGCAACTTGCACGCGGAAGGAACGATACGACAGAAAATTCTGAATAAAAATCGGGAGCGGGCCCCTAAGACCCCACCCATGAAGTGTGGCCAGGATGTGATATCGCCAAGTCGTATCGTACGCCTTCCGCATGTCGAAGAAGACGGCAACCAGATGTTGGCGGCGTGCAAAGGCTGTACGGACGGCAGACTCTAGGGAGACCAGATTATCGACGGCAGAGCGGCCTTTACGGAACCCACCCTGAGACGGAGCCAGAAGGCCTCGAGACTCGAGGAGCCAACTCAACCTCTGGCTCACCATACGTTCTAGCAACTTGCAAAGAACGTTGGTGAGGCTTATGGGGCGGTAGCTGTCCACCTCCAGCGGGTTCTTGCCAGGTTTCAACACGGGGAGGACGATGCTTTCTCGCCATTGAGACGGGAACACACCCTCAACCCAGATACGGTTGAAAACATCTAGGAGGCGTCGCTGGCAATTCACAGAGAGGTGTTTCAGCATCTGGCTGTGGATGCGGTCTGGCCCAGGAGCCGTATCAGGGCAAGCAGATAGTGCACTCTGGAATTCCCAGTCGCTGAAAGAAGCATTGTACGACTACGCGTGGCGCGTGTGAAAGGAAAGCCTCCAACTTTCCAACCGCTCTTTCCGGGAGCGGAAGGCCAGTGGGTAATTCGTAGATGCGGAACACTGAGCAAAATGCGCTGCTAACCGGTCCGCAATCGTGTCCGAGTCAGGACACACCACTCCATTCAGCGAAAGCCCAGGGACAGAGACAGGTGACCGATAGCCATGGAGTCGCCTAATCTTAGCCCAAACCTGCGATGCAGAGGTACGGACGCCAATGGTGGAAACATACCGTTCCCAGCACTCCTGCTTCCGTTGGCGAATAAGGCGTCGGGCACGGGCACGGAGCTGTTTAAAAACGATGAGGTTCTCCAAGGACGGGTGCCGCTTATGGCGTTGAAGAGCCCGCCGGCGATCTCTAATCGCCTCTGCGATCTCGGGCGCCCACCAAGGCACAGTCCTCCGCCGAGGGGACCCGGATGAACAGGGAATCGCAGATGCCGCCGCAGAAACGATGCCGGTGGTGACCGACTGAACCACCGCATCAATGGTGTCAGGGGAAGGAGGTGCGATAGTGGCGAGAGAGGAGAACAAGCCCCAATCAGCCTTATTCAGAGCCCATCTGGAGGGGCGTTCAGAAGAGTGACGCTGTGGTAGTGACAGAAAGATGGGGAAATGGTCACTACCACATAAGTCGTCATGGACATTCCAGTGGATGGATGGTGAAAGTCCGGGGCTGCAGATAGAAAGGTCGATGGCCGAAAATGTGCCGTGGACTACGCTGAAATGTGTCGGCTCTCCCGTGTTTAAGAGGCAGAGGTCAAGCTGCGAGAGAAGAGTCTCGACATCTCTACCCCGTCCAGTAATCGCGGCGCTACCCCACAGGGGGTTATGGGCGTTAAAGTCGCCCAGTAACACAAAAAGAGGAGGCAGTTGTGCTATCAATGCAGCCAACACATGACGCGAGACATCACCATCTGGCGGAAGATACAAACTAAACTGCAGACAGTAATAGGCTGAGGCGTCCACATCCTTACAGCGACAGCCTCTAAAGGTGTGTGAAGAGGTACACATTCGCTGTAGACAGAGTTAAGGATGTAGACGCAGACTCCACCAGATACCCTCTCATAAGCTGCCCGGTTCTTGTAATAACCCCGATACCCACGTAGGGCAGGGGTCCGCATTGCCGGAAACCAAGTTTCCTGTAGGGCAATGCAGAGGAAAGGGTGACTGCTGATGAGTTGGCGAAGCTCAGCAAGGTGGTGGAAAAAAGCGCTGCAGTTCCACTGAAGTATCGCTTTGTCCATGTCCGAAAAAGGCGTGAAGGGACCGAGGAGGCAGATCACGCCACTGGGTCACCTGCTGCCACCGATGGAGGACCAGTACAATCTGCTTCCGCGGTGTCTGAGGGTCCGGCGAGATCCAGATCCTCAGCGGACGCCCGGATCTCCACCTTATCCCCGGACGCAGAGCCTGTAGGGAGCAGTGGGGTGGATGCCACCACGTGTTCCTTTTCCTTAGAGGTCTTCTTCTTCGTCTTGTCTCTCTGGTCCTTGGGTTTCTTTGGCTGGGAGGGCTCCAGCGAGTCAGTCTCCGGGACGGAGGAGGAGCGGGAAGCCCTGCGACCAGCCGCTGGTCTGCTTTTCTTCCATTGGCTGACGTCACCTTTCTCAGAGGCGGAAACCTGGGAAGGAAGGGACCCAAGGGACCATTTCCGTGCTATTCGAGCTGGGGAAGTTTCAGGCTTCCCCAGCTTAGAAGTGGGGACTGATGTCCCCGATGGTTGGGGGGTTGCTCCTCCTGAGGCAGGTAGTGCAGGAGCAGCAGGGAGTGAAGTGCCCCCCACCATCAAGGGGGCAGGTGTAGCATTCCGGCTCTGAGAGGTGGCAGTCTGAGGGAGAGCTAATGGGGCCATAACAGTAGTAGCCGCGGCGTAAGAGGCAGTCATTCGAACAGGATGGAGGCGTTCGAACTTCTGCCTGGCCTCAGTGTATGTCAGGCGGTCCAGGGTCTTATACTCCATGATTTTGCACTCTTTCTGGAAGATCCTGCAGTCCGGCGAGCAAGGCGAGTGGTGCTCTCCGCAGTTTACACAGATGGGAGGCGGAGCACATGGAGTATTGGGATGTGGTGGGCGTCCACAATCTCGACATGTGAGGCTGGAAGTACAGCGGGAAGACATATGCCTGAACTTCCAGCACTTAAAGCACCGCATCGGGGGAGGGATATATGGCTTGACGTCACAACGATAGACCATCACCTTGACCTTCTCAGGTAAAGTATCACCCTCGAAGGCCAAGATGAAGGCACCGGTGGCAACCTGCTTATCCCTTGGACCACGATGTACGCGCCGGACGAAGTGAACACCTCGCCGCTCTAAATTGGCGCGAAGCTCGACATCGGACTGCAATAGAAGGTCCCGATGGAATATTGTGCCCTGGACCATATTAAGACTCTTATGGGGCGTGATTGTAACCGGAACATCCCCCAGCTTGTTACAATCGAGTAACCGGCGGGACTGGGCGGAAGACGCCGATTTGATCAAAACCGAGCCCGAGCGCATTTTGGACAAGCCCTCCACCTCCCCGAACTTGTCCTCTAAGTGCCCGACGAAGAACTGAGGCTTCATGGATGTAAAGGATTCACCATCAGCTCTCGTACACACCAGGTAGCGGGGCGAGTATGTTTCGCTGGCATCCTTAGTCTTTCGTTCCTCCCATGGTGTAGCCAGGGAGGGGAACGATTTGGGGTCATATGTAGTTGCGTTGTATTGAGCCCTGGAACGCTTAGAGACTGCTGGCGGCTGGCCGCCAGCAAGAGATGATGTATCACGCTTCATTGCGGGTCATCCGCCCTGATGCCACCTACTCCGACCAAGGGCTCTCCCCACGGGCGCCACCCAGCCTCAGCAACGACCACCTGGCAGGATGGCCATTGCCGGGAGTCCCAATGCCCCAAGGAGATAGGCATCTACTCCTTGGCATACGTGGGGAGTTAACGGCGCTGGCATCAGCAGAGCGATCCCTGTGTAGTCAGGGGGCTACAACCAACAGGGTACATGGCGGCCCCACCACAACGGACAGGCTACCGTGCTGGATTTCAGGTGATGTAGTCCAATATCGTTATTGGCGCATAAAGCGACACAGCATAGCAGACTGCAATAAACTGCACCCAAGAACAAATCCACGCCCAAGAGATGGGAGGTGAGCGGGACTGCTAAGCGATGACGACAAACCTGGCTAGAGATGGTAATGCATGATGGACACATCGCTCCTTGTAAGGCGCCCTTCCCCAATCGGCTCGCTCTTCGGAAAATTTAGAAGGATGGAGGTCAAACCCGTTAGGGGACCATCTCGCAAGGCCAAAACGTTTGAGACTCCTTTTAGTCGCCTCTTACGACAGGCAGGAATACCGTGGGCCTATTCTTACCCCCGAACCCACAGGGGGTGAAGCGAGAACGCTACCGCACGACCACGAGATGCGGGCAGTTGGAGTCTTGGTAACCAAATTAGCGTGAACTGTATCCAGTGGAATACATCTCGGACACTACTGGGCACTAACTCCTCACCCACAAACCAAAGGCCGGTGATTTACTGAAACTGACCGACCACTGTGTAAACATCTTGCCTCACTTACTTCCGGAAAGGACTATTCAAATCAGATCCACGCAGGATCGTTTCTGTATTGCATTCCAAAGGGGAACCAATACGCTATTACGCAGGTTGTAATAATGGTTTAACAAATCAGTGTATTAAGCATCGGCATCATATCTGGTACAATGGCTCCAGATCAAAGCCTGTTCTTACTCAAATTAAATAATACATTCATCAAAAAATGTTTTGCATCACCTCGGTTCGGAGAGTTCCGGAACCTGTACAGAAAATTGGAATAGAGGTCAACATAAACATCATTTGCGCCCTTTTTATTGGTCATGAAAACTACACATTACATGTTGTACCACCATGCAGCAGGACCTTCAGAGGTGGTAGTCCAGATTGCAAGGCACTGTTGATCCAGATTGTCCCACTCCACAACGGCGATTCGGCGTAGATCCCTCAGAGCGTGTGGTAGGCCACGTCGTCCATAAACAGCCCTTTTAAATCTATTCCACGCATGTCCGATAGGGTTTATCTCTGGAGAACATGCTGATCACTCTAGTCGAGCGATTTCTTGATCCTGAAAGAAGTCTATGCGATTTCAGTCTTTCTCGGCATATTCCACTGATGACCCGAGAAGAATTCATCAACTGAAGAAAGTCATTCACAAGATGAGCACGATGGGGGCGCGAATTGTCGTCCATAAAGACGAATGCCTCGCCAATATGCTGCCGATATGGTTGTAGGATGGCATTCACGTATCGTACTGCCGTTACGGCGCCTTCCATGACTACCAGCGGCGTCCGTCGGCCCAACATAATGCCACCCCAAAACAGTAGGGAACCTCCACCTTGCTGCACTCGCTGTACATTGTGTCTAAGGCATTCCGCCTGACCGTGTTGCCTCCAAATACGTCTCCTAAGATTGTCTGGTTGAAGGCATATGCGACACTCATCGGTGAAGAGAACGTGATGCCTATTCTGAGCGGTCCATTCGGCATGTTGTTGGACCCATCTGTATCGCGCTGCATGGTGTTGTGATTGCAAAGATTGACCTCGCCATGGACGTCGGGAGTGAAATTGGGTATCATGCACCCTATTGCACACAGTTTGAGTCATAACACGACGTCCTGTGGCTGCAAGGAAAGCATTATTCAACATGGTGACGTTGCTGTCAGCGTTCCTCCGAGCCATAATCCGCAGGAAGCTGCTATCTACTGCAGTCGTAGCACTTGGGTGCCCTGAGCGAGGCATGTCATCGACAGTTCATGTGTCTCTGTATCGCCTCCATGTCCAAACATCATCGCTTTGGCTCACTACTAGACACCTGGACATTTCTCTTGTTGAGAGCCCTTCCTGGCACAACGAACAATGCGGACGCGTTCGAACCGCGGTATTGACCGTCTAGGCATGGTTGAACTACAGACAACACGAACAGTGTACCTCCTTCCTGGTGGAGTGACTGGTCGGCTGTCGGACCCCCTCCGTCAAATAAGCGCTGCTCATGCATGGTTGTTTACATCTTTGGGTGGGTTTAGTGACATCTCTGAACAGTCAACTGTGTCTGTGATACAATATCCACAGTCAACGTCTATCTTCAGGAGTTCTTGGAACCGGGGTGATCCAATACTTTTTTTGATATGCGTACACCTCACTAAAGTAGCTCTTTGACAGGCTCAGACACACAGATGGTACGACATTGCCTTCTTTCGATCGGTAAAATTTCTGAATGTATTCTCAAAAATGTGCACTATTCCGTAGAATCCATTGTCGATAGACCAACTAAATATGAAAATCGAGTAGAAAGTGTAAAACTGATTAAGGAGGATGTTGAGGGTGAAACACGACCGCCAGTTTTCTGGCTGACTCGTTTAATTTTTTATTCATTTCTGCCACTCTGATTACATATGAATTCAATGTCATGAAAGAATAACAGAAATAATTGCAGATGCAAGTAGTTAGCCTCTTATGCCCATCTATTTATGGTAATTAGATGCATCTCTATGAAAGGCACTGTTTGAGCAATTCTGATTTTAGTAAAGTAATAAAATTTGCATCACGCAGTGAGGAATGGTATTCGTGTTTCACTTTGGTCGGTCATTAGGAGTTTTCTCCGAGTGGAGAGTTTCGCGAGGGTGGTCTCCTCATTTCATGAAGTGCCACTGTTCGGCGCCTCATCTGGTCCTATCAGCAGGCCCGCTTTTTCTTATGTGGGGGCGCCTGGTCGGTTATTTATAGTTAGTGGAAACAGGGACTCCTCTCGTCTCATACGGTAACAACCGCTGATCGTTGCTAGTTTAAGTGCGCTTTTTTCGCATTGGTACCGGGAGGAGAGAGAAGCGACGTCTTTCGACACTCAAGAGGTTAGCTCAGTGAGGTCCACACTTAGCCAGGGAAAGTGCTGCTACGCTCCGACGGTTGATACGACCAAAAGTGGTGGAGACATAGTTTCGGTCAGGCACCCTTTGATTTTGAGGTCCTCACATTTCATTTGTTTAATACGGCATTAATGAAATTTCTTTTGTGTCGTCGTTGCCACTGCAGAGTCTTGTACCATGGGAAGCATGGAGAGGATGTTGTTTGGTGGCAGGTATCCTCTTTCTATAACGTAACTGCACACATGCATTAAATGGGTTCCTTATTCATAAGAACAAGACTCTACAAGTTATTTAATTTATGAAAAAATGAATGAACTGTTACATTTTAAACTTCATGTTTTTCCTAAACTCAAGTTTTATAGTTAATTATTTCAATTTTTTCACAATTTTTTAATAGATTTGGAAAATTCTAGAGTTTCATACACCTGTAACTACTGTTTGTATGCTATGAAAAATTCATCGAAGAGTCTCTCTTACTTAGGAAGAAAAGTGTACATATAGCAACAAATGCAGCCAGTAATAAGGGAAAAAAATGATGAAATTTCACACGTAAAAAAAGGTATTTTGCTACGTTTTTGAACTTCCACTGCGATGAGTGTGAGTTCTCAATCCTTCCTGGTCATTGTGACAAAGTTTTATGAATTTATTTGTAAAAGTAGAAATTAAAATGTCCTGTGGTCTCTCTCCTGCTCCAAGTCGGAGCAGGAAACACCATAAGGAAGAGCATAGTACTACATGAAATTACTGATATTAAACTCCACAATATTTCCTATTTCGATAACACAGTTCTTCTTGTACATTACTAAAAAGGGTCGAAATTTGATTTGTTATTCGAAGAATTCTTTCAAAGTCACCGTGTCTTCTGCTGAGGAGACGGCTGGCAAAAGCTTGGACTTTCAAATATCCACGTTGGATGCAGAAACAAAACATTTAGATCCTATGATCAAGGGGGGTGATAACAATGGATCTGAACATCTGATACAGTTTCGTGGCGATGCCGTTCTTAAATGCTGCGTCCATCATCAGCTCCGAGCTTGTGGTTGTATACTATAGTACTGCAACTCCACTATGCAAAAGAATGGAAGGCTCACTTATTGACACACCTTCATTTTCCCCCATTGCGACGGAGAAGTTTGAAATTTGGCTCAAAAGTGCCTACAACCTCCCTCCGTAATGAAGCAAAAGCGACGTCATCACCGGAACGGGCGACGCTTCGAATAGCAAGGTGTCGACACATGCGAAGAAACGCCACAGCTCCTATGTATACGTGAAATGCAACGTGGGATAACGTTGTCACATTGGCAATAAATTTCACCAAAATTCTACCGAACGTCGCCGTGGACCTGTCACACGATGGCGAGATCATCACACCCCCTATGTCGGCATGTCTGAGATTGAGGTCAGAACCGCGAAGCTCAGAGTTGGAATCACGCGCTTTTTTTATTGGTGGCCGAGGAAAACCTTTCAGACACCCCACCGCTCAGAAACGACACGCAAAGGCCCCAGAAGGTAGCATTAACGGCGTCAGTGAAAACGTCCCTTCCCTGTATACACTGCAAGGAGTGTCAGATCACGTTCAATAGACTTGCAGCCCCACAATGTGCTTACAAGGGAACCTCCCCATCGCACCCCCCTCAGATTTAATTATAAGTTGGCACAGTGGATAGGCCTTGAAAAACTGAACACAGATCAATCGAGAAAACAGGAAGAAGTTGTGTGGAACAATGACAAAATAAGCAAAATATACAAACTGAGCAGTCCATGCGCAACATAAGCAACATCAAAGATATAATGAGCTCAGTAGCGTCGTGGTCCCGTGGTTAGCGTGAGCAGTTGTGGAACTAGAGGTGGGGTTTCAAAAAAGTACTCTTTAATTCTTTTGCACAGTGTACATACGAAGTGAGATATCTTTTAGCAATACAAGAAAGTGGTTAGAGAGAAATGTAGCAAATGATCTTTTATTCAATAGATACGTTAACTCTCTCGCAATTCCAGTCAGCAAGTTGATACTGAAGAGTACTCAGTGACTATCTTATTCCTAAATTAGAGCGTTATGACAATATCAGTAACTGTTGCTGCGACTATTCCAAACTCGGCGTTGTCTTTGCAGTCTTCTTCAACTTCCAGTTTGAAATGAAACCACGCAGAAGCCATTGCGTCAATGGTAACGATATCCACAGTCAGTCCGTCATGTAGCACAGCGGCCTTTTCAGTTCGTGGGACATAGGTTGTGGTATGCCTTGTGCCCCACTGTCTTTCTGGAGTCCCCTGTGACATGACGCCTGTAACCGCGCGGCCACTCCGCGCGGCATACTATACTACCTTGAGCGCTCGGTACACTTGACTTGGCCGATATAGACGCATTCGGTATCGTATGTTACCACAGACATGCAATTTAACAGAACACAAGAGAAAACGGGTGCGTTGAAGCACTGTACTATATCATCAACCCAAATACTTTACACGCTACCTGACCAACTGTATCACTAAAAGTATAGGCTAGGCTCACTTCAATGAATAAACTAATTTTTAGGAAAACTGTTTCGATTATGTTAGTTTTCTGAGGTTAATGCGACTTATGATAGATTACTCGTAATATTTCCATTTTTAAATGTTATGAGAAAACAAAAGTAGAGAATGATACTGCTTTTAACTGGTCAGCCACCATTTCACGAAAAATAAATAAATAAATAGCTTCCAGTTTTCTGCAAAAACTTCGATTTTGCGCCTCTTCCAAAAAAAAAAAATGTTCAAATGTGTGTAAAATCTTATGGGACTTAACTGCTAAGGTCATCAGTCCCTAAGCTTACACACTACTTAACCTAAACTATCCTAAGGACAAACACAAACACACACACACACACACACACATGCCCGAGGGAGGACTCGAACCTCCGCCGGGACCAGCCGTGCGCCTCTTCGTCAAACTGCTCACCAACTTCGCTACTTTTACCAAACAACCTGTGACGTGACCCACGAGACTGACTGGCAGTCGTTCCAGACCTTTCCACTCCGTAAAACATTCAGAGGGTCACCTGGAATTGAACTCAAGATCTCCGCTTCAGTTGTCTATAATGACAAAAACTATATCACTTTATATTATTATCATGTAAGACGACAGAGATTGCATACAGTACGCTATAGGAGGAAGCCTCAATTCAAATAGCAAAGCTGTTGAAAGAAGGGTAATTGTTAGCGGAACAAAACATACCATTCATTTCTCAAGCAGGACTATTCTCGGTAAGCACGACTTATCCACAAGAATAGGGTCTTACATACTCCACGAAGAATATCGTCGCACTGCCACCTAATATAACAAATCATCCGTACCTTGTAATGCCAAACAAGCAAATTTGCGAGCGCTGTGCATGTGGCGATTAACCGACCGATGCTGTGTGCCAAGCATTGTACAGTTTGCGCCCTGCAGCCCCTTATATCGTGAAGCGTAGTGGGATAACGTCAATGCAGCCAGCGCGACGCTTGAAGTTCACATGTTGACATCTACTGCCATTTAAAAGATTTAGCAAGAAGTAAGAAATTTTCAGTTACACAGATACCTTATTCAGCGTTATACGCTCTGAGTATTTCCATACTTCGTACTCTACACAGCAAGTCCAAGAAACAAAGAGAGCAACGTTAAACCTGAAGGAACAACGTGATTTACGTGGACAGCAAATTAGGCATTTCATTGTTTTACTGACAATCTTCCGGCTATTTGAAAATAGAGATGGACATAAAGTTGTGGGCATTTACGTAAACGTCTGTAGCGTTGATATTACTAATTCTAACTGTACTATATAAAACGGCATTTCCATAAAGGTCAGTTTTCCCTTCGAAAATAGGATAACACATTTTGAGGCCACCTCAGAGTCACAACGTTTCAGGCTTGGCTAATTCGTTCTTGGAAAAGGCTGTCCTCCTCTAGTGTAACAGTACCGCACCATCCTACCAAAAATATCACTGAGACCACCCAACGAGAAAAACTAAAATACTTTACAACAGGTATCCTGCCTAAATATATGGAGCATTAGAGTGTGAAACACACTATAATCGGACGATATTTACTGGGTACACAATCCAGTCACTCAGAACTAACACTATGCTCGTTCTTTTAATGGCTTTCAATATTCTGCTATAGTTTTTCTAAATTAAAATGCAGTTTCGAAAATTATCTTAACGTTATACTGCACAAATTTGAAAAGGACACGCATGCTCACTCAAACTCAAACTCACACACCTCACGACCCCCCCCCCCCCCCAAAAAAGTCATTTATTTCCATACATTTTGCTTAGTTCGCAATAGACATTTTAGCTGTGCCTGTTTATTTCATATCTGACTAATGCAAAAGAATACTGTGACAGTTTTGTGGATTCTTTGAACTAACCTGCATTGCTATACGATCAGTTATCGTACGATGCCTGTATTTGAAATTACTGGGCATAAACTCCAAAATACGATTTGGATTGGATTATTGAGCAGGTGACAGAAACCAAAAAGTTTTCACTGATTTAAAATCGTTATCATGGTGGACAGTGTGCTGGTCGCAGCCAAAATTAACGTAAATGATGCACCTAGACCACGTGCTCATCAAAGTGTCTTTACATTGGCGAGGAGAGCAAAGTGACGCAGAGGTTAGGCATAGGACTGGTATCTGGAAGGATCAGGGTGATTCGTAAATAAGTTTTCCGTGTTTTCCTAGGCCACTTCAGGCGAATGCTTGGGTGGTTCCTTTAACACCGTTACGGTCTGTTTCCTGCCCCTGCCTTGTTCAGTTTTAGCTTTTCTTTGCTTCCAACGTCCTTGACGTTGAGAACTGTTAAAAATCATAATCTTGTTTTCTTTACTGTGGTAAGTTTACATAGCAAGAAGAGAAGCTCATTTCCTGTCATCTAAGTCAATTGCGCTCATACACAGGTTTTTTTTACCCATTTAATAATCATTATGAAACTTCTGTTTATTTTTCAGGTTTTTGCACTACATGCAGCGAGTTCCTCCGAATGGGATCCACAAAAGTCTCCCACGAAACGCTGATCTAACTGAATAAAATGTAGGTATGGACATTCGCTGAATTTAAGTCAAAATGTAAGCAATGATTCCCAAAAAGTGAAAATTTTTTCTTACTTGCAACTGATTAGCATTAGTTATCTCGTAGTGGGTTCAGTTAGTGCCATATAGATAGAGGATGTGCTACGTTTCCATTTACGCTTCAAAGAACATAATGCAGCGACTATAAAGACGACAGATTATCTTTTTTTTTGTATTTATGACCCAAGGCAGGTCACAGTTTGACGTCTCATTTTATGAGCGGACGAAGCCGAGTCGTCTTTACTGCCAGGATTCACACTCTCAAGATCAACGGGGGTTCGTGAATAACGCATGACCGACTGGCTGTATGAGACCTGCGGGGCCAGACTGAGATCTTGGGACGGAGAAGCGAGAAGCGAACCGCTCTTGGCTCGGTAGAGCACAGTTAACGGTCTGGGAGTGACTCACAGGCGCTTCTCCTCATCGGATTGTGTGGCCGTCTCTAATGACCTCTAAGTCGACAGTACATTGAACTGTGACCTTCGTTTACTTCCCTCCATCTACCCCGCCTCTTTCCTACCCTTAGACGGCAAACAGTTAGGAAATTACACGATTCACAAAGGGATACTGCTTAACTTTCCTGTTCGTCATGGCTCATAGTGTAAGCCACAGTAGTGGTTGAAAGAAACGGGGAACGAAGTTACAGGCTGATAAACATAATGAAGGCAGGAAAGCATACCTCTTTAAGAACATGATACATGCTGAGAAGAAGATGATTATGATCATAAACCTAGAAGGAGACTTATTCACAGAGAGAGACATTATTTCGTGTGTCCTTTAGGAAAACCCGAGATGACTACTACTGCTGTTGATATGCACAGTGGTAGTGTTGTAGGTAACAAAGAAACAGCGAATACAGACGTGCGCTTTAAATTGCCGTGAACACAGCACATAGATTAAGAACAAAAAGAAACTCTCTGTGACTACAGTTACATGGTCTTGATTTTACTGTAACATGAGGCCAATGCCCATGTCCGGGCGAGGTGTATGCATAATGACGTCAGGAGCTTCTAAATCGATCATTCCACAATAAAATGAAGATCATTTAATTTTAGCCCGCATCTCGTGGTCGTGCGGTAGCGTTCTCGCTTCCCACGCCCGGGTTCCCGGGTTCGATTCCCGGTGGGGTCAGGGATTTTCTCTGCCTCGTGATGGCTGGGTGTTGTGTGATGTCCTTAGGTTAATTAGGTTTAAGTAGTTCTAAGTTCTAGGGGACTGATGACCTCCGATGTTAAGTCCCATAGTGCTCAGAGCCATTTGAACCATTTAATTTCAATCTCATGCAATTTATTTTTTCCTGATTAACCGTGCGTCTACATTTCTTATAGCGCCATCAACGATGGAAAACTTAAATATTAACAGTACACATAATTTATTACAGTTTGTAATGGTTCTTTATTTATGTGACCATTACGGCACTTCGACCCCAGTTCTCAATACCAGTAATATCGAACTGCTTCTCTGGGAATTAACAGACATATTTTTGTGACAATATTCACATTTGGTTTTATTAATGTGTAGGTACTCCGATTTCTCTATATATTACAGTGATATGGTTCTTGTGTTTATGAATTTCTGTGAGACTGTCATAATCTTTGACTTACTTGTAATCGTTTTGGCGTGAATGCGCACGGAGCAGTCTTTGTTTCACTTTGCAGAAGTTATGTTGTTATTTCGCTTAGTAAAAGAACACTCAAGTCTTGTGTTTGGTTAAAGTGGAAATTAAATATATGAAGATTGATACAAAACTGTTTTCTTGATGATGTATCAGTTAAGAAGAAGTATATGTGAATTTGCAAGAAGTTTATTAAAAATGTGGATCGTGAACACCAATTTAAAAATTATTTCTTATGTGCCATTGTTCCGATCTGGGGTTGTTTGATCATTAAGAATTTCCTGAAAAACGCATTTTTTAGGTCTTCAAATATTGTTAAAATACAGATCCGGACCTTCTAGCAGCCAGAGTGGAATCACCCTAGAATCAACAAGATGAGCCATAACGACTTCGACGAAATCTACGCGGGAACCCATTCAAGATAAGTGCCAAATTGAATTCTTTACAGTTATCTCATTATTTCCATTCTGACGATACCATCCACAGTCAATAGTTTTGTTGTTGCCCGATAAAGCGAACATATGCTGCGTGAGCAACATTATTAATATGACTTCTAATCTACTTTGTTAGTGGTGGTAATGTCAGAAGTTGTGGAACCAAACTTGACAAACTTGTTAAATAACTGGTACACGAATGTCAAACGAAGTTGTTTCTTTACGAAATTAAAACAAAATTGACCAATAAAATAGATACACTGTTAGTATTGTGTCACCGCCCACGTGCATAAAATATGCTCGTACAGGCATCAGCGTAGTCTCATAATCAAATTATAGAGGGTAGCATTATTAGATTGACTGTTAAGATATTGGGAAACCACAGCTTCCCAACGAAAGATATTTCTTATGTAATACCTGAGCAGTGGTCCTAGAAACACTGCTCTAGTGTTTCACGAGGACCTCGCATGCTGCTTCACAAGTAATAATTTCTGTGTGGGTCTCAATAAAATTAGCTCGAGCGTACAAAATATTTCATTTTCTGTTCCCTAAGGGCACTCCGATGCCAGATCGTAACCCTCAGCGCTTTACTGTTAGAGAGCTGAAAACAATAGATAACCGTAAAAAATAAATTCTGTATTCATTACAAACTGCTTTACAAAGCCGTCCTCGCGCAGTCCGCTTTTAAGTGCGTAGCGCAATCTATGTGTTCGGTGCAAGCAAAGTTCGAGTAGAGCCCAGCCCCTCATTACGGTATGTTGAAACGAAC
The DNA here is from genome assembly GCF_023897955.1 of Schistocerca gregaria. NCBI lineage: Eukaryota > Metazoa > Arthropoda > Insecta > Orthoptera > Acrididae > Schistocerca > Schistocerca gregaria. Next base: position 75,370,821 of record NC_064931.1, read on the forward strand.
TCAGTGTTGTGTTTTATGGCGGGCCTCGTTTCCATAACTAGGGTGACAAAATACGAGAGACTGTTAGCACCCAAGTGACACGGCGCAAGGCCAAGAAAAGCCGAGTGTGCACACTACATGCTTGACTTCGCTTCTTTACAAACAGCGGAAAGCCTTTAACAAGCACCGCGGCGCCTCAGAAGGACTCTGTAGTAATAGTCAATTCACTTACCCATCATCAGCGTCCCTGGAAGTATGCTGTCGCCCTCTGTACTTACAAGTATTAATAGTCGCGTCAACTGAGCGATCTATATATATTCACCTTTCTGAAAGCTCCAAAAACGCCGAAATGCGACACCTGTACTCACAAATACTCAAAGATAGTGTACGATGTGCTAATAGATGGGAAGCACTCTCTATCAGTGCCATATTTTATGTACAAACGCTCTCACTAAGTAACCGAGCGCCTTTCATCGTAACAAATGACACGTATAATGAGACGCTACGAAACCACATACCATCTACTGTCACCGACGATGGCATGTAATACTATGCCAGGCAGTAATGCCGTTTATGTACAATACCAAAGTTGAAACCCGTGAACATTATTTAGAGCTCGACACAGTCACACAGAACACGCATTGCCCTGGATATTTCATTTTCATACGATCACAAATGCCCTCCACATTCGTACTGTGCTCCCAGACGCAAAGAGCACCAGATATATTACTGAAATCCATCCCGAATGCAGAACCTCAGCATGGGATTCGAAAAAACAAAAACAGCCGCGAAGTCCGAGCAGCTTCGATGCATCTAACTCAGGTAGCCAGCTACTGCGGTGTCTGCAGTCAATAGAGGAGTCATGACCACTAAGGCTATGAGCTTCTAAGGCAACGTAAATTAGAAGTCTATGGAGATCAGGGTGTCGAGAAAGCTACTGGACAATTACGCAGTCTTCACTTTAAGTAAAGCTTATACCCTACACTTAACTAATTGAACTTCGCCGGACGTTACATCCGACAAATCTCGTTGAGAGAACCGACGTGTTACATAACTTTATCGGCAAGAGGAAAGAAACGCAAGTACAAAAGGTGGGGCGTGGCCGGCGTCGGGAATCGAATTCGACTATAAATAGACGCTTGGCCAATAACGCCTCGCGTTGGGTTCTGCGCTCGTCTCGGATGCAGCTCACTGGGCTCACGTTTGTTTAAAATCTAGTGAAGAGGAATACCGACAACTGAGTAGCTGCCGTAGCAGTGAACGCAAAATCAGTGGGGCGTCGAAGCGGCAGAAGATTTAGTCAATGAAAGGATAGACTTAAAGCCACGCTGATCAGCATCAAGGTCTAAGGCTGAAAACTACTAGCTCCACTGGGGACGTCTAAATATGTAGGAATGAGGACGATAAGGTCTATTCCGAAATCTACGTCCATACAAAAACGTCTCGAGACGGTATGACGCCGAGAAGAGAATTAACGCCCACGAAGAGGGCAAGTTGACTTCGGACTGCTCGACGACAGGAAGTCCGTACGGATCCGAACCAGGGAGTTATGTGAAATGTAACGCTCTTAGGGAGGGCCAATTGAGCTGATTCAGTGATCTAGATGGTGAACACTCATTCGGCACGTTCAACTACGCGTCCAACCACCCAGATTCAAGTTTTCTCTGGTTTCTCTAAATAACTTATGTCAAATGCCACCTATGATTCGTTTGCGTACGCCAAGGCCAATTTTTCCCCCACGTTATTCCAACACAAGCTTGTGTTTCACCTTTAATGACCCTGTCGCCGACAGAACGTCAAGAACTGGTCTTCTTTCCAAATTGCCCTCAGCGACTACGACGTGAGAACAGGTTATCCAAAGCGACCACTAATTGTCGTCCGAGTGACAGTAATTTTGACTTCGCTAACAACAGAAATTATGAAACACGAAATGGAACTAAAAACCCTGTAATCAACTTTTATGAAAATAATGGAGCAATAACCCCACCTCACTTTATCGTTGAACGCAAACTGAAATGAATAACGGGAATTTCGGAGCCAAGGGGCATGTGTATTTTCAGACCAAATTCTCATCACACCATAAAGATTTTAGCGGACAATGACTAGCTAGCTGTGAGCTGCGATGCACGTGTCGGCTTGCATCAGCCTTTTACCCCCCACCCCCTCCCCCCGAACAAGTACTGCCACTGGTATGGAGCTCCTGATGTATTCCATCCCTGCGGCAGCCTATCAGACAACACATCGCCAAAATAAATCGTCGTTGTCCGTTTGGGGGCCCCGAGAGAGTATAACCGCAAATGACAAACATGTAGTCGACAAAATATTAAGTAAATAAAAGGAACCAACAAACTGATAAGACGCTCCTCGATTTTTCTTGCTCAGTATTCATTCCGCAACTTAAAAGACAATAAAAATTATTTCAGTTATCTTTTTAGTATTTCATTTGCAATGCTGAGACAGGAATTTTGAGACAATGTACAAACACAGATACTATAAAGATACAGGGCTGTATTTCTTATTTAAGACACCATCGTATGATTGACTGTAAAAATGCGTGCGTGCCAGGTTCGTGAGCATAAACTGTGTGCTTAGGAAGATTATAAGGCAGGACGGGCCTAGTAGCGCCCATAAAAGTGTTCGCGATTGTACAACGATCAACCACAGTGTGATGCTATGCATCAGCAGACTGAATACCACAAACCGCTTTCATTATAGATAAGAACTAATGTAGACAATGCAGTAGCAATGGATGATGAATACCGGAAAATGCAATATTTTTACCATAGATCATAAAATCATCTCCCAGCTCACATCTGCGAATATTGTATGCTATCCATAGTACGTAGGCGATTCTGCATGATTCGCCTAACATGTTCACCACAGTATTTGATTGTGTGCAGCGATGACGCGAATTTGCTTAGTATCGGCCTTTACGTAACAGTATCGCACACATTTTTGTGACCACTTATCACGCTGCAGTTAAGCTTCCTGCGACAAGTGCGAGAAGTGCCTGAGAGCTGAGAAGCCTATCTCAGTTGCTTTTCTGAAAACTTTCATATAATTTTATACACAGTATGTTATATTTCTATCTAAAATTTATGAAAATGAATTACTTTATAAAATGTTTTCGTCTCGATGTTATAAACGATAAGTACTAATTCTGAATGTACAACTAAAATTATTTTTTTGAAACATTTGAAATTACGAATTATTGGCACACTTAAAATTTCTGTTATTAATTAAGCAGTACTGTATTCGCTACTATGTTTATTTATGGATTCATTTATGAAATAATGATCGAAAGTAATAATGTGACTGAAAATAGAAATCCATTTGCCGTTCGTTGTGACCGAGCGGTTCTAGGCGCTACAGTCCGTGTGTGATGTCCTTAGGTTAGTTAGGTTTAAGTGGTTCTAAGTTCTAGGGGACTGATTACCTCAGAATTTAAGTCCCATAGTGCTCAAAGCCATTTGAACCATTTTTTGTTTGTTTGTAAAGCTGTCGAAGCCAAAAATGTTAGTAGCTGATGAGTGGTCGACAAAGAATAATATACTGAGCCGTTTAAGATGCTATGATCAAGAATTGCCCTTGAAGGGGAATAGAACTGTCCCCAATAGGGACTAAATGCCAGAGCACAGTCATATATATGTTACCCGACTGATGAAAGAGACGGTGTTCCCAATATCCACCTGAAAACGGACGTCCTCGTCATAAATTTGGAGTGTGAGATCTAACTTCCATATGAAAGGGTGGTCCAACGGGACTACTGATTGCAGCGTATCTACAGTATCCTGAGGCCCCCAAGAGGTGAGATGGGAGTGGGTTCTGCAGCTGCAACACATCGATCGAAATGTCCGTCCTTGCCACAATACGTATGACCCCAGGCAATCTGGATAGTCTGCTCTGGAGTGACCTGAAAAACACTGAGCACAAAGACTGTGCCCCCCTTCCTCCCCCCATCCGAGCTCAGATGCCGTAGAAACGTGGACAAATCGTGACAGTGCTGCCTGGGGGCATTCCTACCCCTGTGGCGGGAGAGTGGAGCGCTTGGAAGTGTGTTGAAAACCAAATTGCGGACATCGGGATATGGTGCAAGCTAGATCAACACGCCACGGACCAAGGAGTCCACATACGAAGTCTTGCAGCCCTGATTGGTCCAAGTGAAATAGCATTTGCGGCTGAGACCTTACGAGTCAGTGACCCAATAGCGCTATGATTGTTCTGGCTGTTATGGTATCGACGGAACTCGAGCCTGGAGGCAACCACACGGTTTCTCTGGGGATAGTAATTAGCCGAAGTAATGTATATCTACTTAAAGAAGAGAGCAAGAGGGTCGGACAGAGGGGCCAACATTTGGAGCAGAAAGAATGTTTCTAGCGAAACACACGACAAAAACAACGATGGCTGGAATGAATCGTCCGTGGCCTGAAACGCCGTGAAATGCTGTTTCGGACAATGCAGTTTGTATCCCAGTCCTCCTTTGCGTCACTGGAGGGTGGAAACTACGGTGTATCCTTGGAGCGGGTGGCGCTGAGTCCTGATGCAACTGGACCTCGTGTGCTCCGAGTCTGTCCGCCTGAAGTTGAAGGAATTATTGAAAGTCTAACTGGTGCTGCTGCTGCTTCATTAACTGCTGGTGTTGCTCCAGCAAGCAAACCACTTTAGCGTCATTGTTACTAAATAACTTGCTTTTTCCTCGTCGTCAATACTATACACGCTGGTAGGCAGATATCGGTGTGCTACGGAAGAAATGGAGAAACGTCGGAAGCCGCCAGGCGGGAGAGCCGCCTGCGGTAGAGTAACCCAAGCTAACCGTAGGCCAACGAAATGCCACAGACAGACTCCGGACGACATAACAGAACAGGACAAGTAGAAACAACCTAGACGACAATGAGGCACTACGCAAAGCCTTCGCCACAAAAATGACAACAAGGCAAAGAGCGATAAGAATGAAATCCAAGATATGACAAAAGAGAATAACCGGGTGACAAGCAACGTAGTTACCAAGACGTCTTACTACAGCGAAGATAGATCCAACGTTATGAAGCACGAGCACTAAAGTTAATGGCTGTATGCTGGGCAGCAGCTCGTATACCTGTCGCGTGAAATGCTACTGTCCGCCGTGTGTATTGAACCAGGGACCTAGAAACGACGGAGAGGCTTCGTCCCGCCGTAGCCCTCAGTCGTTCACGTCACCACAACAGGCCACAGCAGTCCACCCACCCCACCGCCGCCCCACACCGAACCCGGGGTTATTGTGCGGTTCGGCCCCAAGTAGACCCCCTTGGGAACGTCTCACATCAGACAAGTGTAACCTCAAATGTTTGTGTGGTAGAGTAATTATGGTGTATTATGGTGCACGCGTACTTGGAGACAGTGTTTGCGCAGCAACTGCCGACACAGTGTAACTGAGGCGGAATAAGGGCAACCAGCCCGCATTCGCCGAGGTAGATGGAAAACGGTCTCAAAAACCATCCACAGGCTGGCCGGCATACCGGACCTCGACAAGAATCCGTCGGGCGTTACAACAATAACGTACAAACAATTTCAAATATAAAATAATTAAATCTTAAAATGTAACAACTTGAAAAACTTACTGCAAACGTAAAAAGAAAACACAAATGCGACACAAGATTAAAAGATAAATAAAACTTTTGTATACAGGAATTACTTATTAAACAGCCCTACATGATAATTGGTATTGAAACGAACATATATCGCGCGCACATAGGGACGTGGAGATATTTCTAGCAGATTTCTGACAAACGCCTCTGTGGAATAACACTTCATTATATATGACTGAATTTAGTATTAACGATGCTATGTGTCAAATGTCGAAATGAGAAACAAAATACTTGGGGCGGATCACGAAAAAAAAAAATGGTTGTGTCGACAAATCTGGGTGCATCGTTTTAACGTAAATTAAAAAACCATATAACTTTTGTGATTCTTGAGTTTCTCCCGGCGTATTTGATAATCAAAATATCCACGGGTGTACTGCCGGTCTATAGTGTCCAACGGGTACAATATTTCGGCGATCAAACATGTCGCCATCATCAGGTGAACTGACGGAACAAACGGAAGTCGCCATGGGTAGCCCACTCTCACCGGTGGTAGCGAATCTGTAACTCCATACACCCCAACATCAAATTCACTATGGAGACTGAAACGGAGGGTAAATTACCTTTCCTTGACGTCTTGGTCAGGAGAAGGGCTGACGGCACCCTAGGTCATGGGGTGTATCGAAAGACAACACACACTGATCTGTATTTGCACGCAGACAGCTGCCACCACCCTTCACAGAGGAATGGGGTACTTAAAACTCTAGTACATAGGGCGCGCACTATCTCTGACACAGAGAGTCTACCCCAGGAATTGGAACATCTGAGAACTGTATTTCGAAAAAATGGGTACTCAGAGTGGCAAATCCAACGTGCACTCCGCCCAACCACTGCATCACAACCTGTTGAGATGGATGAAGTCACGAGGGAGGAGGTGGGCACTGCATTTATTCCATACACAGGCGCACTCTCGGGGAAAATCGCCCGCATTCTGAAGAAACACCGGGTCGGAACTGTGTTTTGTCCTCCGAATAAAACTCGTGCACTTGTGGGGAGCGCCAAAGATGACCTCGGTTTGAGGAAGGCCGGCGTGTACCAGATTCCGTGTCAATGTGGCAGGTCGTATATTGGTCAGACGATGCGTACCGTCGAGGATCGATGCCGTGAACACCAGAGGCACACTCTACTGATGTATCCGAGCAAGTCGGCGGTCGCTGAACATTGTTTATCGGAAAATCAGGATATGGAGTATGACCGCACGAGGATTCTGGTACAGACGTCGAGATACTGGGACAGCGTTGTTAGAGAGGCCATCGAAATTCGCACCAATGACGACCTCATAAACCGTGACTGTGGCTATAATCTTAGTAAGGCTTGGGAACCAGCGATTGGGTTAATCAAGAGTAAATCGAGCAAACGCATAGTTGTGACGACCACGGCGGACAGAGCCATAACACCGACGTCGTCTCAGACGCCGTCGCAATCTATTCCACCGCGCTACCGTGGCGCGGGGCGCGGACGGCGGAGGGAGCGCGCCGCGGGCGGAGGGTATTTAAATCCGCCGCCGCCGCGACCGAACCCAGTTCCCGCTGAACAGCCATAGCGTACGGATCTCCGTGCCGGCGCGTTCACAGGAGCTCAGTCCGTCAGTTCACCTGATGATGGCGACATGTTTGATCGCCGAAATATTGTGCCCGTTGGTCACTATAGACCGGCAGTACACCCGTGGATATTTTGATTATTATATAACTTTTATTACAAGTTTTTAATATCTGTTACCATTTCAATGGTATTCATTCAGAAATAGTAAACACTATTTTTTTCAAGGGGTTGTTTTAGCCCATCAACAGTCGTGCGGTCAGGTATAAAAAAAATTGTCTCTTATTTTGCTCTGCACTACAATACGTTCAAAGCCGATCAGAATCCAAGTGTATCCTTTGGGTAGCTTTAGTTTTACGTCCATCTCTCCTGGCGAGCATAGAGCCTCCGCGGCGCTCGATAAAGATACGTGGTTAGAAGCGACCGAGAAACTTCATATTACAGAACGTGAATCCACTGGCGATTAAGACAGTGAAAAAAAGTTATAACTGTGAATAACTTCTGAGTGACACTGACACAATTTACTATCGATTATTTCGGAAAGACAAACTAGGACCTAAAACTACTTCATAAAAAAGCACAGCTCTGTATTGGATGAACGAAAGCGATGGGAATCTCCTACGTGTGAGTAGGTCTACTGTTCAAAAGTAGTTTCGCTTTGCCCGTACTGACCGTAAATAGTACAGGTGGAAAAATGAAGTTTCAGAACGATGTAAGAGACGATTGGGTATAATGGCGACGCTAAATGCGCGTCTTTTTCAACTTTAAGCCAGAAAAAAGTAGTTTAGTTTCAGCGATATCACCTTGTGTGAGTAGGCTTTAGATATATATAGCGATATAGGCGCAAAAAATTTACAGTATCTTATTGTTGGATTAGTCTCTTCGAAGCATTGCATCAAATAACATCAAGAAAAATAACAAAATTTGTACCTTCAGGCTTTCCCGGCGAGATCTTCATACGTGGAATAATCGGGTGTACTGGACAAGATCCTCAAATACGGCTGTCTCAGATAGCACCTCAAGAAAGCAACGAGTTACGTGGCCGAAATATTGTGCCAATGCGACACAAACATCCGGCAGTAGACCCGATTATTCCACATTTCTACAAAATATGTATCGAGAAACAGGTCGAAAAAATGAAGTGGTCGATATTTTACTAAAAACACAGAACATAAGATCGCTAGTTGTAAAGAATCTTGCGTTTACAATGCAGATCAGTTTAATTCTGAAAAAGAAATGAGATATAAAAGGACGCTTTCGCTCAAAGGGGAAACACAGGGAGACGACTGCGCTGTCCACGACGGCATTCACACAATAATGCCCGTAATCAGTCTAGATGGTTCATTGTTATCTGTGCGAAGTGTTTGTTTTCAAGAATCGACCGGATATTTTGGACCACGCGTGAAAAAAATCAATGTTCTATACTGTGGTGTGCGTACTGTAAGACCTTCGGTACATACACCATCAGATTATTTGACTTGTCGCTCTAGCGAAGTAGGCGAGTGTCAGCAATATGTCTCGTGGTCTTATCGTGGCGTGTTTATCTTCTGCCGTTAGGTCAGACGATAGAAATGCCACTTGCACGCTTAGAGTAGCAGATTGACGGTGACCAACTTTCAACAGAACTTGATTAATTTTCACACACATTTATTAAAATAATATAAATCATAAACCTTACTTTACTTGATTCTGGATGCTATTTACAATTGACAATCTGAAGATCCTTTGGTCTTGGTACGTTAATCTTATTCTCACATATCTCTGATACTTGACAAAGTGTCTATGCATTTCTCTTCATGGCTATGTACAGGAATATGATAATCTTATTAGGCGCAGACTGAAACTTGACTATAGACTGGTACAGACATATGCAGATTAATGCAAACTGATGCAGACTGAGTAATCGGAGTTTTTTTTTCTTTATTGTGATTTCATTCCCCTGCCCCATATGGGCAGGGGAGGGCTGTCAGCGGCACAATCCGCCGCTCTTCAGCCGAGAGACACTACAATTAAAACAAGAATAAAATGATACATACATAAGGAGATAAAAAAGCGGGAACATAAAACAGAGTAAGGGGGGAAAATGGAGGTAAAATATACACTGACATGGAGACGTTCATGGGGACAGTTAAAACAAGTCACCAGAAAGTTAAAAAACACAATTGGCGATTCTTAAAACACATCTAATCGGAGGTCTGTACACTCGTTATAATAACTCGCGCGTTCAGGTATCACTGTGCGAGTGTGATCCGCGAAGAGAAATGGTTCTACGTTAGCAGCAATCTCATTGGCTGCCTAACATATTAATACACGGATCGGCGGAAGCAGAATTTGGCCTGTCTTTATGGCAGCGCCATCTCGTAGTGCGGAAACGGACGAGCGCTGCGCCTGCGCTGTTGTGCTTAGCGGGGCGCGCTCTATTGGGAATGTTGTGTACGCGCTGACTACGCGGAACTAAGGACACAACATATACAGACTCATTGAAATCTGGAAAAAAAGGACATGGTAAGTTTCATGCGCCATGCTTCTCTTCCCTTTCGTGGGAACAAACCACTTTTAGGTTCTCGGTTAGGTAATGAAGTTCTGTATCATTAACTGCTGCATTTCAAGCTCACTCTGACAAAGAAGGAGAGATAATTCAGATTACTTCCCGTACTAAGAACGTACTGACAGATAGATAAATTTTTCCATCTGTGGAAGACATCGTTAAGAATATCATCCAGTTGCAATCATTAGCACACTATCAGATTTCCTTTCTTCGGTTTCAAAATCTGATATTGAGCCGAATTCATTTCTAATTCTAGTTTGGTCTGAAAACGACTACGATACGTCTTTCTATGACTCGCAGGCTATAAAAAAAATGGTTCAAATGGCTCTGAGCGCTATGGGACATAACATCTATGGTCATCAGTCCCTAGAACTTAGAACTACTTAAACGTAACTAACCTAAGGACATCACACAACACCCAGCCATCACGAGGCAGAGAAAATCCCTGACCCCGCCGGGAATCGAACCCGGGCGCGGGAAGCGCAGGCTGTCAGATTTCATCATTAACTATTTGCCGATTGCGCGCAAAAATATGAATTTGAAACATTGTATCAGTATTTCACATTCCTGCAATAGTTGCTGATAATAACATTAATGTTGAAATAGCTAGTAACCTATGTATTTGTGTTTAATCCATACCAATTTGGAAGCAGCTTTATGGATAGAATACTCCTCTATAGATATTTAATTACATTGCGGTCGCTTTGAATCGTCGATTTACCGACCGCTTCGGGAGCAAATAGAAGCGCTAACAACAGAACGCGACGTTGCTCACCGACAGAATTCAGGGCTGCGCCTGAAGCACTTTCAAGCGCAAAAAATGTCACATTTCATAAATATTTTTCATAAACTTCCAGTGCATGTGGGCAGCATGTGGATTTTAAATGAGCTTAATTACGAGTGGCGAAGAAATCCGGGCAGGTTTCGGCGTGACAAACTGACCATACCCTTCTAAGCTGACCTACATCTCGATATATGCGCTGGCTTGTCAGGATTTCAACAAAATTCTCTTTGTTTACCACCAGACAAAACGATATTTACGGATGAAACGTTAATACTGTTTAGTGGACTAACTACGATACGCAGACTTCGTTTAGTGTGAAGACTACCACTTGCCTGCGAGACCATATGTTGCCTCATTTCACTGTGTCGCCTGTCGCCTGTCCGGCTAGGTGGAAAGAAGGACCACTGAATCTGCAGCCAAAGAGGTCACGCCGATAGAGGATATCGCATTTCGTTACTGCCGTCAGTTAACGAGTATCATCAAGTGAACAGCTCTTTCGTGGCAGAGCACTGCCCTCTCCTGCCGGTAATGCGGCAATCAGTGCTCCTATCTGTGATAAATGAAGCAACAGAAGGAAAAGTGAAAGGATAGCTTTCTGCACGAGTAGTTACGCCAGCGCGCGCCGCTCGATCAGATCTGTCTCTTCCTACCGACTGGTAGTGACGAATAGGGTGTTACATCTCTGTCTTTAGGAAGAACTGCTTACAGGAGACGCCTATGCCAGAGAGTAAAATACGAAGATCACACCGAGGACTTGTGAATGAGAGGCAGGCACTGAGGAAATCGCTACTTATTTGATTTAATAATATTACTTTCTATAACTTTCGGTAAATAAAACACCATTAGTGGGGCACACAGTCCATGTCAGTTAAATTACCTCTGACTTCGGGCAGCCGATCATCTTCAGAGGCCTTATCAGTGCCTAATACTAATCTTTACGTTTTTATCCAACACAGAGAAATGAAGGAGGTTCAAATGGCCCTGAGCACTATGGGACTTAACATCTGTGGTCATCAGTCCCCTACAACTTAGAACTACTTAAACCTAACTAACCTAAGGACATCACACACATTCATGCCCGAGGCAGGATTCGAACCTGCGACCGTAGCAGTCGCGCGGTTCCGGACTGAGCGCCTAGAACCGCTAGACCACCGCGGCAATGAAGGAGGAACATGCGGTTCCATGGTGATATAAGATGACCACACATACAGGGTGACAATATGAAAAAAAAACTTAAATTATTTACAAACTACGGTGTGCATATTCGATATGCTTACCATCATTGGCTATGATATGGTGCAGACGAATATCGAAATTCTACATGACCCGCTTAAGTGTCGGAACACCGATTCTGTCAATGACCTCCCGAATGGCTGTTTCCAGCTCAGCAATGGTTCTGGGGTTATTGCTGTACACCTTGTCTTCAATATAGCCCCACAAACAGGAGTCGCTTGTGTTCAGATCTGGAGAGTATGGCGGCCAATCGAGGCCCATGCCAGTGGCCTCTGGGTACCCCAAAGCCAGAATATGGTCCCCAAAGTGCTGCTCCAGGACATCAAACACTCTCCTGCTTCGATTGGGTCGTGCTCCGTCTTGCACGGACTACATATTGTCGAAATTAGCGTAGCTTTGGATAATGGAGATGAAACCATCTTCCAAAACCTTCATGTACCGTTCGGTGAGAAATATCACTCACGACTGGATATTACACACGACACAGTCACCCGTTGAGGATGAAGAGACTTCTCTATCGCGAAATTCAGATTCTCAGCCCCAAATGCGCCAATTTGTCTTATTGACGAACCCATCCAAATGAAACTGGGCTTCGCCGCTAAATCAAACCACAAATTCCCATTATGTCCCGCGGCCAACCGTGCAGTTTGAATTCACATATTTCAATAATTGACATCCTGTACGTGCCAGACGCAGAATAATTTCGGAAAGCAGAAAAATAACTTTAACTTACTGGATTTTTAGATGTGTATTTTACAATATAGAGTGTTTGAAAATAAGGCTGGCATGTTAGTACATGAGGACACTTCGGTCGCTCCATATTGTCTTAGAAAATGACTTCGTGCCTGCACATAGGCAACCTACTGAATAAATTTCCTAAGTGCTGTCGCGCCTTCCCGGGCATTTCGTCTTAAAGTGTTCAATGAATTGCACACAAGTACTGACGTTTCGCCCATACTGACGACCTGTAATATAAGTAAAAAGCTAAGGTAGATGCTCAATCTATTGATATGTGTACATTTTCTGTGTGTCTTGTAGTTTTCGCGAAGTCGTCTTCTGAATTCCTGGAGGTACTTATAAATAACTCTGTATAGAATGAGCTGAGTATTTATTTCTGGAAAGAAACTGATTATAACCCTATGCGTTTACCTGTTACAAATGACAGACGATTGGAGTCACGTACTTCTTCTTTACAAACGATTTTCGTTAATTGTATCTAAAGCATCTGAAGAATTGTATCGGTAAGCATGGGACAGCATGTGCTACAAACATGTTCCAAAACGGTGCGCATAAAACGGGATTTTTCCGGGGCTCATGCTTTGGGTTCTTGAGCGAGGTAGGCTCAAGTGTTTTGGATAGCTATTGTGCTAGGGACCATTTGTATACCAACAGAAGTGTCGTCTTACTGTAAATATCCAACAGTATAACGTCAATTTTTTAATATTATACGTTTCCTCCAGGTTAGGCAAATGGAGGATTTTTTTTTTTTGCATTAGATTTTCTCTAAGGTGCGCCTTAAGGGGCTTATGGAGACACCATTTAGTTCATGGGGATTCCTGAGGAAACCCGAAAAAAGCGTATTTCACAACTTTTTCGCCGTCAGCAGCGGATATCTACATAATTAATCGTAATATATTGCTCAAAATGGTTCAAATAGCTCTGAGCACTATGAGATTTAACATCTTAGGTCATCAGTCCCCTAGAACTTAGAACTACTTAAACCTAACTAACCTAAGGACATCACACACACCCATGCCCTAGGCAGGATTCGAACCTGCGACCGTAGCAGTCCCGCGGTTCCGGACTGAAGCGCCTAGAACCGCACGGCCACCACGGCCGGCTAAATTGCTCAAATTTTCCCAGAATATTCTCTAGCCATTTATCTGCAAGTGCCATCTTCCAGTTTTCAAAAAAATTTTCCGATTTTGAGAAACACCCCAAAAAACCTGATTTCTGGGTACCGAAACCGAGTCGCGGATTCAAAGACGGTTAAATACAGAAAAGAGCTGTAATATTAACGATACACTACTACGATCACGACCTCGAACACCCGTGAAAAATTTCTTGATATTCTTATCCGTTTCCTTGATATTCTTCTCCGTTTCCAAGGTGCAGAGGTCCAAAGTTACCCTGTTTGTACACCTAAAAAACGGCGAAACCGTAGTTTATAAAATGACGTAGCAGAGAGAAATTTCCTGTAAAGTGTCTCCGTTATCAGCAGAAGGGTTTTTATACACGTAAAACCGAGTCTGAGGTGTAAAATTACTTTCGATTTATTTCAGTTTCATATGAGTAAACTATCAAACTGGCCCATAAAATTCTTTTCACATGAGTGATAAGCCCTGTTGTAGCAGGGAAAGTAAGGGAACCAGCAGAAAAATACTCCTATTGGAGCACAGAAAAAGCGGATATGCTCCTGCTAATTAAAAGTGGGGTACCAGCTGCCTCATCCCACCTTTCTTCCCAAAAATTTTGACATGCGAACATATTCGAGCTTTTTTACGTTGAAAGAAAAGTGTTAAACAGACGGACAAGTAATAAATTTTGGAAGATAAGTGGTTGTGGTATAGAAACAGCGAGGGAGACGTTTGCAATATCAGAGAAGGAGAGGGTGGAACATAGATGGCAGTGACAGAACAGTGCTAGGAAAAGAGTGAGCAGACAGTGCCAGTGGAAAAGGAGTAAAGAGAAGGAGAATATGGATATGGGTGAGACTCAATGATAATGAGACACAGAGTCTATGACAATGACAACGAGGAAGGGAGAGATAGTGACAGTGAGTGGAGACAACAACAGTGGGAAGGAATGAATGAGCAAGATGGAGACAGTAACAGTGAGAGGAGACAGTAGTAGTAGTAGAAGGACAGAACGAAGGAGCCTGTGGCTGTGAGAAAGAAGACAGAGACAGAGACACACAAAGAAATACTGACAGTGAGGAGGGCTGAATCCATGAGTGACAACGGTAACATGGGTGTGGATAGCGGCTTACAGCGATGGACTAGTGGTTGTGACCGAGTTACAGCATGGAGTGAGAGGTGAGCTACATGTTAAAAAACACGAGCATGTTTGCCTGACAAAGTTTTCGGAAAACTTTTAATGGTGCTGAGGAAGGCAGAATGAGGCTGCTGGTATCCCAATTTTCAACCAGAGTCTTTTAAATAGGAGCATATTAGCCTTTATTTTTGCTCCGAGAGGAGCATTTCTCTCCCCTGGTATATGGATATTCAGAGAAAAGAAATGCTCTTACTGGCACCATCTCGCTACCTGATGCTACGAAAGTACGTAAGACACCTGGAGACTAGAATCCTCAATCTGGAATTGAAGCAACGAGGCTGCACAATCGAGGCTGTAGCGCCACATCGCTCGGTAATTGACTTTACGGTCCATCAGAGACTCGTAATTGGAATCGGCTTGCAATTACAGATGGATTTGCGGAGGAAGCAACTAGGGCACTGGTGACCATCGGCTCGCTTCCTACTGGAAATTGGTTTGTGACAACGTGAGGCCATTTAGGATCCGACGTAAGCGGCTCGGGTAATCTTTCGGGTGCCTCTAATCCCAATCGCAAACGACGATTTCTATACGCCATCCGCTGAGCACTTGTGATGTGTTAAGCCGACGCATATAGCTGGCGTAAACTGTGATAAAGCGATCCGTCATTACAGACCTCACAGCGTAAGCCCGGCAGACGTGCCAATTCAAACGTTTCCCATACTGCTGAGAAATATACTCGTGGGGTGATTTTCACGACGAGGAAATTAGTGGGCGAATAAAATCGTTCCAAATGACTTTTGGGTCGTTAGAGATATTTGTAATTTATTTTGACCTACACGAATAATTATCAAGGGTTCACGAAACAAAAACCAATACTATTCTTGTCCTGAGTGCTTTGTTCTGAGTACAGCGCCATTGCAGCCCAGCGACTGTGCTAGCAGGAATAGAGTTATGCACTCGTTTTACAGTTATGGAACATACTATAATTTCTTACCTAACGTACTCTTAATGTTAGAAGGGTGTAGGAACAGGATATAATTTATTTCTTTATAGGTTTTCTTAAAAAACATCGTGGTTAAAATACGTGAAGGTTTTACATCGTTTTACATAACTGTAGGCATTATTTTGTACATAGTATAATTTTGTATGTTGCCTACTCTTAATGTTAAATTGGTATAGGTTGTTTATTTCGACTTAGGTTTTTAATATAGCACAATTAAAATCGCAAAGGTCCTCATGTTACCCCCCATAACCTCAGGCACTTTCCCGATCAGCAGCACGCTCCCACACAATAACAACAAAATATTATATTGCGATTATCATAAAACGATGAAATCTCGAAAAAACGACAATGCACACTACTTGTATGATTAATTTAGTTATGTGACGACGATTGCCTTTAATACTACATCTTATATGTACCTGATTTTATGCCTATATGTCGATGATCAATCTATGTGCTTAAAATATGTGGAAAGTTGGCAGAGTACCACGCCAACTGTGTTTTAATTAAACGCAGGTGGTTGTGTAGGAGCGTGCTGCCGATCAGGAAAGTGCCTGAGGTTATGTGGGGCAGTATGAGGACCTATGCAATTTTAATTGTGCTGTATTAAAAACCTACGACGAAATAAACAACCTATACCAATTTAACATTAAGAGTAGGCAACATACAAAATTATACCTTGTACAAAATAATACCTACAGTTATGTAAAACGATGTAAAACCTTCACGTATTTTAACCACGATATTTTCTAAAAAGCCTATAACGAAATAAATTATACCCTGTTCCTACACCCTTGTAACATTAAGAGTAGGTTATGTAAGAAATTGTAGTAAAAACCAATACGATGTCGCAACTTCTTAAAGACACAAACTTTTTTCCATCACTATCTTTTTTTTTAATAGTGCTGCGCTATATTTTACACCAGGATATCAGATATGTTTGTGGCAAAATTCTATGATATAATTCATTTGTAGGTCTGACGATAAATTATGGTGTAAAAGTGGACTGAACATGAGAATTTTTGTGCTGCTGCTGGGTTCGTTCGAATGCCGCTCTGTCAGTAAGTCTTCTCAACTGTCCACAGAAACGATGCGTGATGTTTACACCACTCTCGGCGGGAACTTGCGTCTTCGAGACAAGAGAAACTTCATCCACTGTGTGTTGCTCGCTGGAGGAATTTACTTAAGTGCAATGGATCATTTCTCATTGGTACAAATAGTGTACAAGACTTTACAAAGTCTAATTCTCATGCAGAACTTTGCGTTTCAACCGGTGACGCATGTTTGCGCAGAGAGTGGCGTAAACTTCCAGATGACGCGCGACTAAAGCTGCCAACAGCATCAAAATCCTCACATTGAGTGAACTTTAACCACGCAATTAATTGCTAGATCTACGAAAGAGTTATACAACTAAATTTCTGTCACACAAATCTTCTACCCTGGCGGAAAAATACGTAAGTTCCATATTTTTAGCAAAAGTTAAGAGTTGTACCTATGTAATCTTACAGGTGTTTTAGAATTTAAGGCGAATTCATCCGAAGCTATCTATTTCGTATCTGCTGAAAGTGTTCCCAGGCATGGACTCTAGAATGAAATACGGCATCAGTACCGGTTGTTAAAAACTCTCTACCTTCCTTTCAGGTGTTTCACGTTGGACTGATTGTCAAAGGCGAGGAATCTCCAGGCTAATCGTAACTCGCTGGCGCGGAATGCCTGAAGATCCGTAGACATTCTATCTGGCGCTACGATTTTTCGCTTTCGGTCACGTCCGCGAAACATTATAGATGATACGGAGAATGCTGAAACTGTAGATTACACACCAGGGAGATATCGACGTAAAGACTACGGTTCCTCAGAGCATTTTTTTGTTTATTTTTGCACTGACTGGCTTCTCCTTTGGCTCTTAATAGAATATTTTATACATTACGAATGAAAAAACATACCGTCATAGCCGAAAACCGGTATGTAACATAATAGATACTTTAGAATATTTTTAGTGTAGTTATTTCGTGGTGTCTGGCATCCCATCAAAACAAAAATCCTTAGAGACTCAGAACGCGTTCATACGTGGAAACACAGGATGGAAACATAATTTGGCGGTATGGTGTAGGAAAGCATCCCAGTAACTATCACTTTCCTTCATAACCGCCCGACTGGAATTAACAGCATCATCTTTGTGGTTAGAGGTTTGTCATATCACGAACTCGCTGAATGCTAACTATTCTCCTACCTACACCAATATTCGTGCCTTAACTGCGTCTCGTGCAGTTGTTATTTTACTAGTCCCTGTAGAAGTTCGCTGCTGCATTGGTTTCGGCCCCCATCTCCACCTGCTTGAAATCCTACAATAGCCTCGCGAATCGATATGCTCCCTTCGAGCAGTCATCCTCCTCTGTCCCTTTACACCGCTCCCCCTCTCTTTGGCGCTCCCCTCACAGCCCTTCCCACCATCGAAATCTCCTCCCCCCCCTCTCTCTCTCTCTCTCTCTCTCTCTCTCTCTCTCTCTCTCTCTCTGCCTCTCGCGCCCACTCATACCTACATGACAGCCACATTGGACAACTGGCCGCCCTAGAGGAATATTCTTCCTCCAACCTCCACTTTCTGATCACTATGTGTGTCTTACAGCATTGTACTGTTGCAAAAATCATTCCCTTCTGCCATTCTGACTCTCCTGAAATATAACTGAATCTGAAGTAGAATTACATTTCTGTGAGGGCGGTGTATCCCTGCGCTCACTCATTGAAATACTTCTAAAATACTCTTGACATATACAAAGTGTATCATAATT
Source organism: Schistocerca gregaria (assembly GCF_023897955.1). Classification (NCBI taxonomy): domain Eukaryota; kingdom Metazoa; phylum Arthropoda; class Insecta; order Orthoptera; family Acrididae; genus Schistocerca; species Schistocerca gregaria. The sequence goes on from NC_064931.1 coordinate 75,389,311, forward strand.
AATAGCGCAAAATTACAGAGTGAAATTATACGACAATAGAAGCAAAAAATTCTAGTAAATATAGATCTGGAAATGAAATTGTTCGCGAGATAATTGTAAATGTGCCGTTGCAAGTCGCCACTGACTTCAGTGTGAAATACTGTCCTTGTTAGAACAAATGTATTGTAAATGTAAACTTTTCGATTAAGTACTCATCTAATTATGTTCCAGTTTCACCCGTGGCCTATCTGTATTGGTTCTAATTTCTCAAATTTTCTCCTCGTGGTCAATACGAGAGATGCATGTCGGCGGACGTAATATGTTATTGGACTCCTCCTCAAAATTCCTGCCCCGAAATTTCAATAGTAAATCTCTCCGTGATGCACAACGCCTCTCTTGTAATGTCTCCCAGTGGAGTTTGTTTAGCATCTCCATAACGCTCTCTCGCCAGCTAAACGATTCCGTGACAAAACGCGACGCTCTTCGTTGAATCTTCTCTATCTCCTGTGTCATTCCTACCTGATAGGGATCCCAGGTAGATGAACAATACTCAAGAATCGGGCGAACAAGCGCCTTATAAGCCACTTCTTTCGTGGATGAGTTACATTTTCTTAAGATTCTTTCGATGAATCTGAGTCTGGTATCTGCTATTCCCACTATCCCACTATCAGTTTTATGTGGTCATCCCACTTAAGGTCGCTCTGGATAGTTACGGCTGGATATTTTACGGCAGACGTCGTCTCCAGCTGTTTGTCATCAATTGTGTAGCTGTAGAGTAGTGGATTTATTTTCCTATGTATGCGCAATATGGTATATTTACTTACGTTCAGGGTCAAGTGCCAGAGCCTGCACCATTCATCAATTCTCTGCGGGTCGTTCTGCAAATTCTTACTATCTTCTGGAGTTGATACTTTGGTAAATACAACTGCATCATCTGCGAAGAGCCCTAAAGAGCATCCTATGCTTTCTACTAGATCATTTATATATATTGTAAACAGCAACGGCCCTATCACACTTCCCTATGGTAATCCGGATATTAAAAATGAAATAAAAATTAAATTCATATAATAGGGTGTTCCCTTCATTTAAACAATACGATAAAAAAATAACTACAGATTTCGTCTTACAAAATCCTAGGACTTTCAAGTACAGAGTTCTTGCCAGCAGATGCAGAGCAAGCCACACGATTTCGAGTATTACAACAGAGACTTTGCAGGATCTTCACCATAGTGACGGGAATCTGACAGGATAAACTTCGCAGGCGTCTACATATTGTGTGCGCTAAAAATACTAATATCGATCTGTCGGCGCACGCTGAGAACAGCAGATAGGACAGCCAAGGTTTAGGCGCAGCCAGCAACTGCTAATTAAGACGCGCCCCTTCTCATACATCAGCCCAAGTGTGATCATTGCTTATTCCGTTAGCTACCAGTCAGGAATTACAACTTAACATTTCCATTCAGTTGTCATTTTCTTTGATATACGCGACGAAACAAAAGGCTTTTGAAATGCCCACCATATGCGTCTCATCTCTTACTATCGACAAATTTTCAGTGGCATATATGCGTGATTTAGTTTCTTATATAACAATGTACTACATCTGTCACAACGTAATTTTAATATTTTTTCATAACTTTTTTGCGTTAGTCCCTTTTTCAGATTCTAATCATATTTCATGATCCAAATTACAAAGAAAGCAAGTGCTAACAGATATGAATATTGCCGAACTATCAGATTACTGAGAGATGGTTGTAAAACATTAACACAAATTATTTACAGAATAATGGAAAACTGGTAGAAGCCGACATCGGGGAAGGTCAGCTTGGATTCCCGAAAAATGTAGGAACACGTGAGGTAATACTGACCCGACGACTTATTTTAGAAGACAGATTACGGAAAGGCAAACCTACATAAAGCTTTTGTAGATTTGGAGAAACCGTTTGACAATGTGGAGAGGAATACACTCCCTGAAATTCTGAAGGTCACAGAGGTAAAATACAAGGAGCGAAAAACTATATACAACTTGTACAGTAACCAGACGCAGTTATAAGAGCCGGGAGGAGGGGGTGGGGGCGGCATGAAATGGAAGCAGTGATTCGGAAGGGAGCGAGACAGGGTTGTAGCCTATCCTCGATGTTACTCGATATGTGCTTTGTGCAAGCAGTAAAGGAAACTAAAGAAAAATTTTAGGAAGGAACTAAACTTCAGGGAGAAGAAATAAAAACATCGAAGTTTGCCGATGACACTGTAAAGAACTATGAAGAGTAATTGAACGGAATGGACACCGACTTAAAAGTAGAATACAACGTGAACATCAACAAAAGCAAAACAGAGGTAAAAGAATGTGGTCGAATTATTCAGGCGATGCTGAGGTCATCAGATTAGGAACTGAGACACTAAAAGTAACAGATGAATTTTGCTATGTGGGCAACAAAAAATTGATGGCTGAAGTAGAGAGGATATAAAATGTAGACTGGAAATGGCAAGAAAAGCATTTGAAGATGAGAAATTTGTTAACATCGAATGTAGATTTAGGTGTTACGATATCTTCTCTGAAGTTATTTGTCTGGACGGTACCTTGTATGGAAGTCGAACATGGATGATAAGCAGTTAACATAAAAAGAAAATAGAAGCTTTTGATATGTGCTGCTACAGAAGAATGCTGAAGAATAGATGGATAGATCAAGTAACTAATGAGGAGATACTGCATAGAATTTGGGAGAAAAGAAATTTGTGGCGCAACTCGACTAAAAGAGCGGATCGTTTAATAGGAGACGTTCTGAGATTTCCAGGAAACACCAACTTAGCATTAGAGGGAAGTGTGGGGGTAAAACTTGTAGAGGGAGACCCAAAGACGAATAAAGTAAGCAGGTTTAAAAGTATGTAGTTTTCAGTAGTTATTCGAAGATGAAAAGGCTTGCACAGGATAGAATAACATGGAGAGTTTCATCAAACCAGTCTTCTGACTGAAGACAACACAAACTAGCATATTTCAATTATTTTAAAACTCCAGGTGTCCAAACTATGTCTGTAAAGGGCCTCTTCTGTATTTTGCTAGTAGTGTTGTTAACTGTCATACTGCGCCGACCAGTCGCGATATCAATATAACGGGCATCACACTCTTCTCTGACCACAATGTACTGTCCCGTTCTCGTATTATTGTCGTGAGGGCAGGTGGCTGGGGTGCTTGGGAACGTGAAGCGTCAAATTTAGGAATGTGCATGCAGGTGCTACTGAGCTGCACAAACCAACCACAAAGTTCCACAGCAGCACACGTATAAACATACGAAAGCTAAACGTCAAAAGCAGAGTTAAAGAAACTTAAATATTAGTTGCTTGTAATCTGCAAAAACAAAATAACGCCAAAAAAATTAAAATTATGTTGTTCTGCCAGATTTATAGGTGCCAAAAAAATCCTGTATAACAGAGCGATAATGATGCTACAGAAATGAAAGAAGCGAAGCAAGTACGGAAGAGAAGGTTTTTATTTAGTTGCAGTGAAATCACAACTGATGTTAGCGATTAAGGAATCAGTAGCAGACATACACGACGTATTTTATAATTATTTCCGGTAATCCTTGGTGTCGTTAGATGTGATCTGTTCTGCAAAAGACAAAGATGCTACTGTATTCTACCACAACATCTACAATCACACCAGCTAAACATTCAGGGATAAACTTTAGTATCAATAAAAACATACACATAAAACCCATCATATGCACGACGAATGGAATCCATAAGTTTATTACGAACTTGTGGGGCAGTGAAAGCAATATGCAAACGTAATCATACACTGAAGCCACAAAAAGAAACTGGTATAGGCATGCGTATTCACATAAAGAGATCTGTAAAGAGGCAGAATACAAAACTGCGGTCGGCAACGGCGATAAAACTGTATGTCGCAGTTGTTAGATCGGTTACTGCTGCTACAATGGCAGGTTATCAAGATTTAAGTGAGTTTGAATGTGATGCTATAGTCGGCGCACGAGCAATGGGACACAGCATCTCCGAGGTAGTGATGAAGTGGGGATTTTCCCGTACGACCATTTCACGAGTGTGCCGTGAATATCAGGTATCAGGTAAAACATCAAATCTCCGACATCGCTGCGGCCGTAAAAAGATACTGTTACAACGGAACCAATGACGACTGAAGAGACTCGTTCAGCGTGACAGAAGTTCAACCCTTCCACAAATTGCTGCAGATTTTAGTGCTGGGCGATCAACAGGTGTCAGCGTCCGAAGCATTCAGCGAAACATCATCGATACGTGCTTTCGGAGCCGAAGGCCCACACGTTTACCCATGATGACTACACTACACAAAGCTTTACGACTCGCCTGGGCCCGCCAACACCGATAGTGGACTGTTCATGACTGGAAACATATTGCCTGGTCGGACGAGACTCTTTTCAAATTGTATCGAGCGGATGGACGTGTACGGGTATAGACACAATCTCACGAATCCATGAACCCTGCATGTCAGCAGAGGACTGTTCAAGCTGGTGGAGGCTCTGTAATGGTCTGGGGCGTGTGCAGTTGGAATGATATGGGACCCCTGATACGGCTAGATACGACTGATAAGTGATACGTACGTAAGCATCCTATCTGATCACCTACATCCATTCGTGTCTACTGTGCATTCCTACGGACTTGGACAATTCCAGCAGGACAATGCGACACCCCACACGTCCGGAATTGCTACAGAGCGGATCCAGGAATACTCTTCTGAGTTTAAACACTTACATTGGCCAACAAACTCCCCAGACATGAACATTATTGAATATATCTGGGACGCCTTGAACCGTGGTGTTCAGAAGAGATCTTCACCCCGTTGTACTCTTACTGATTTATCGACAGCCCTGCAGGTTTCATGGTGTCAGTTCCCTTCGGCACTACTTCAGACATTAGTCTAGCCCATGCCACGTCGTGTTGCGGCACTTCTGCGCGCTCACGGGGGCCCTACACGATATTAATCAGGTGTACCAGTTTCTATGGCTCTTCAGTATATGTAGGATAATCGTTCAATTAGCTCTTGGTCACTGACAGGATATTTGTGATCCACATGACGTGGATTAGAGGACGAATCGAAGTAGTTCAGTTACGCGCGACAATGATTATATGCACTCGATTCTGTGAGATGCTCAGGGAACTTAGATGGAAGGCGTTGAAAGAAATGAGAGATCTGCCCAGCGACTGGCTTTCGGGTAAATAGTGATATCTAGTGTTTGAGATAACCGTAAAACGTTTTTTTTTTTGTTTCCATCGTGTGTCACACATGACGCTCACATGGACAATGTACGTAATACTAGGTAGCGTAAAGAAAACAGTTCTCCTTTCCTCCATTTGCGAAATTAACGGGGGGGGGGGGGGGGGGGGGGGGAGACTGACTGACTCATAATGGCACGAAATTTTCGTCATATTTGATTGCAACACTAGCGGTTTGACGGCGTGTACAATTGGAATGTACACAGACGAAACCATTCTACGTCATAAGGTTTTCGCAAACTTACTTGAGAGATTCGGCTTTACCTTTTCAGCTGGATACTGTACGAAAAACGGCAAAATATTACTAAAAAGTTGCCGATCAATTATTCGAACGTAACTTACTTGGCGTATGTGGTAACTAACGTTAGAGGCTATGTAGACCGTCGTCGCATGAAGTCCGCACCGTCGACGAATCAGCAGTTGCATGGTCGTTAAGCAAGATTCACACATTTCCTCTGACATGTCACCATACAAAATCCAAATGCATTAAGTTCTTCATGTGGTTTCGAAGGATATCCGACTGAAGTTGGGCACTGAAACAATTCAACTGATGAGCTGGGTAATCTCGACACAAAACGCATATGGTGTCCTAGGATGCAGGTTTCCATCTGTGTTGGTTAATAAATCAACAAAACTGGTAGTTTTCCTGGGCCATGTGGAATATTTTGGTAACAGAGTCACGGTTTGGCCTACCTCTCGCAAGCTCAAAGACTACGGATTTGTCACCATATTCATCGAATTTCAAGCCATATGTGTTCTTTGTTTGGGGAAACCTGAATAATCCAGTCGGCGGCTATGGTTTCACAACGACTGCAAAACTCATGGAAACCATCTGCTATACACCCCAATCAACGAAGACCAAAAAAGGCAGATTAATGGAAAAAATCGTGTAGTCGCAAATTTTTGCACAGCAGTCTGAGGGAAATCTTGAACAGCATACTAGAAATCCTGAGCGGTGGGGTGTGAACCTTGGGGTGGAGATTGGGAGCGTTTAATGGTCACTTTTTTATGTTATTCTAGAATAACTCGAAAACTGCGACTTCTAGCATAAAAGTTTCACAGTACAAAATAAGCCACTGTACATTTCGTACAAAATAGGCCCTACTTATTTTTTCTCTAGAACTAATAGTTTCTGTCTTGCACGGGATGGATAAATTGCAGACTATTAAAAACATTATTCTGACTGAATAAAATCTATGTTTACCTTTAAATAGCGCGCGTAAAAAACAAAAATTAAATGTGTGTACCATATGTAAGTGCAGTACAGCAGTATTAAGCGATAAGTGTTCCTTCGCGTTTCCACTTCAGAATCACATGACTGACAATGGCTTGGGCATCTTTCGAAGGTCTGAAATGTCCCTGTTGGATTTGTTACTCGAATGACTAGTCCGCTGAACTCCCCTGACTGGCTCATTCTGCTGTGACTGCTCCTTTACTGGCAAAACAATATCCACCGCCTCCTTCTACACTGGCGCTTCCACCTCTCGTGAGAGCTAATAGTCAGTTACACATTACACACGGGTGGCCTGATACTTCTGATCAAGAGTGTATTTGCTTGCAGGCATTGCTGGTGTCTGACCTTCCTCAAACTTTGAAAGACAAGATTTATACAGGCGTCAAGATTGGAGTATGGTTTCTTCAAACCGTAAGATGCGAGAGTCATGGCAACAACGAAATTTCGTAGCAGAAGTTTCGAATTTGGCTTAACCGTGTATTCAAGAAACTATGTCATGCACTTATGCAGCAAAATATGTATAGAATAAATATGAACTGCAGAGGATGAGCGGACGACGATGGATATTCAAAATACTGAACTCTTTTTCATTTTCATTGAATTAACTGTGGGTTCTTGGTGAAACGTTATACATTAAGTAAACAAACACTGTTTTTGGCATTGTTTCACAATTTATTATTAATATTACTGCACAACGTAGGTTTCGGGTATAAGCTCATTTTCGAGTACATTACTGATTCCCAAAGATGATAATGCACAGATGAACATGATGACAAGGCGAAGATAATCATCTCAACTTCTTAAGGTATCGATCCACAGCTTGACGTAAGATTACGTCAACGAGCATTTTTTAACAAATTATATACGCAATTACATAGAAACCCTCTGTGTTTTTCCGTGTCCCTCAGACAATAGGTAGCTGCTTGTTCAAGGCAAAAGACAAACAACAAGCCATCACAAAAATAGGGGTTTATAAAATCACATGCCGCGAGTGTCAGTCTTGGTACATTGGACAGACGGGGAGGTCAATCTGTTCCAGGCTTAAAGAACATTACAGAAGGTGGAGATTGAAGATGCCTGATTCATCCTTTGCAGAACATTGCCTGAACAATAACCAAAAATACATAATAGACGTACAAGTCTTACACACATAGGAAAAGGGGGCTAAAATCAACCAATAAGAAATTCTAGAAATTAAAAGACAGATGGTAACATCGCCACACCTATTATTAAACGACAAACCCAGTTCAAGTATTCATCTCTTTTAGATGAGGTCACAACCCCAGGATAGAAATAAAGCTTTGGGTTCCAGTCCATCGTAGTTAAACAGTTGTTGGCTGGTGGGTAACTTTAGTCCCGTCATGTTAGGGTAGTTGCTGAATTGTGTAATTACGTATGTGATTTGTTGCAAAATAGTCAGTGACGTAATTTTACGTTAAGCTATGGACTGATACCTCAAGAAGTTGAGATGTTTATCTTTGCCTTGTCATGACGTTTATCTCTACATTATCATCTATCGGGAATCAGTAATGTACTAGAAAATGGGCTTACAACCCGAAACCTACGTTGTGCAGTAACATTAATAATAAACTGCGAAACAAGGCCAAAAACAGTGTTGTTTACCTAATACTTAACTCTCTTTCAAATAACATGCCTGTGATCATGAGACTGAAATTAAGCTGAATTTCCTGAATGTAAGAATGACTACTGGGCCTAAGAGAATACCTGTCCTCTTCTACAGAGATTAAGTGAAAGAGCTAGCCCTGTTCCTAGTAGCAGTTAATCGTAGAGCGCCAAATTACCGAAGCAGTCTAAACTATCGGAGAAAAACGCGCGTAATTCCTGTTTACAAGAAAGGTGAATACCGTTCGTCATTGAGGCACCATAATCAAGTATGTTTAATACACAAAAAGCCAAGATTTAAAGAGGAACTGAGCATTTGGTTGCGAGCTGGCTTATTCAACGCTGAGATACTCATTCAGCTGCACTGGCAGAAGTTACAAGCGAGATGTCGTGCACCACGGAGGGGCTTACTGCAAAAATTTGGGTAGTGAAAGCTCCATAAAAGTCACGAAACTTAGGAATTCCACATAAAAGTTACGAAATCAGAGTAATTGCAGCTTTCTAAGAGGCATGACGACAGTGGTGGGGAGCGGTAGATGACAGTGCAACCATACAACAGTTGGGACCCACTAGGCGGGTAGCCTACGACACAGGGGTGACTGTTGCCACTGCTGTCACTTAACACGCGATCTAGTGT